>NC_140922.1:22052280-23252280 GCF_045865225.1 Trachurus japonicus | reverse complement strand
GTGGCGTGGACGCCAGGCCGGGCAGCTGGCCTTGGCAGGTCAGCCTGCAGTACGACGGAGTCCATAAATGTGGAGGATCCATCATCTCAAACCGCTGGATCGTCTCTGCAGCTCACTGCTTTCCTGAGTAAGTGACAGAGCTTCATTTAATACAGAAACAACGGCTAGAGATGCATAAGAAACTGAATGAACAGGCTTTTATTATTAATATTGATTAATAGAAAATAATAGTTCCATGTAACCGTGTGAAAGTCAAAATGTATTCATTATTTTTCTCTTTTTTGTATGTAGTTTTCACAGGAAGAAACATTTTAATTTAATCAGATTGTTCTGGTAAAACCATGTCTGCTACAGCTCTGGTTAAAATGCCGTGTGTGTGTGTGTGTGTGTGAACATTTAAAAAGCTAATAGTTGCTTCTTCCTCTGTCACACTTTCCATGCCAGACGGCACCGCTTTGTGAACCGCTGGCGTGTGCTGCTGGGCTCCATTTACAATAAACCGGTCAACGCCAACGTGGCGGAGGTGAAGACCATCGTTTACCACAGCAGCTACCTGCCTTTTGTAGATCCTAACATCGATGACAACAGCAGGGACATCGCCGTTTTGGCTCTCACCCAACCGCTCACTTTCAATGGTACGACACACAAAAGCACACACCCAAGCATTTGATTACAATGTGACAATGGTTAGAGACAAGACGCAGCCAGACAGAGACAGAGAGAGACAGACGTTATGGTAATAAGCCTGTTTTAGGTTTCTTGGTTCCTGTTTCTTTGAGACAAAGGAGAAATGATCTTATCAACTGAAGCTACTTTTATGTCAGATCTTTTTTTAACAATCCACAGTGATAAGAGAGCTACAATGAGGCTGCAGCAGTCTCACTATTCGTCTGTTGAATGGAAAAGATGATGAGGAATGCAACTGTGATTTACACAATCTGTCTGCAGAAGTAACTGTGAACAGACCCACTACTGTAGAGACAGTGTTTCAGAGGGTTATGTCTGACATCTAGTGTTTGATGCTCATTATTACAACAACAGCACATGAAATGGACGGATCGATGGATGGATATGAATAATGGTCTGATGTGCTATTTTACTGTTGTTGCTAGAATCAGGAGAAATGTGTAGTGTGCAGAGGGGATAACTTCACTGAAACATACAATTTAGTGAATTAAATAATGCTGTACATGGTAAGAATGGCCGCCTTAAAGCCTCAGTTTACAGACTAGAACTCCTTTATCATTTATCCTCACAGTTACATACACATCATGTTTACAGTGAAGTGAAGAGGTGTGTGTTTCATAGATCAAAGATATTTACCTCACCACCTCCTGTCTTGCATTATAGTCCAGTCATTTTATGAGAAAAGGTTAAACAAATTGCAACAGAAGCAAACTCAACTGGTTTTGTATCCTCAACATGTCCTGAGTGAGGGAAAAAAAGCCCCAAAGAATCCCATTAGGGGAAAGTTTCGAAAAACACCCAAACATATCCCATTTATACGCATATAAATTTTTTTTTTCATGTGAATAGGGTAACATTTTTAACCTTTAGATATCTCCATGAAAATTACTGAGTTGATTACTTACATTAAGACAGACAAAAAATGTATTACAAGTTTTTGAAAATTCTTTGTTAACATGAGCAAATTTGCATACATTTGCATAAATTCCACCGTTTTGACGGCACATGTATATATGAAGTTGCTGTGGTGGTAACGGCATGAAAATGGGAATGAGTTGACTCCATCGGTCAACCAACAAGTTGACCACTTTAAATTTCAAGATGACTGCAATTTTTCAAGACAGTCACATCCTTAGTAGAGCAGGTATGACATGCTCCGTCTCTATTAATGCTCATGGGCCTAAATTGGTTCCATTCCTTAAGTTGTTTAACTGTAATATCATATTACAGTTAAAAAATGTCTTGTTCAATCTTGTTAATATATTATATGTTAACAAGATTGAACAAGACATTTTCACCTGCTCTACTCAATGTTTAGATCAGGTGTTGTATGTTTGCAAATTAGCCATACGTAATTGGATTATGCACTGTTGCCTCATGTCATACCTGCTCTACTAAGGATGTGGCTGTCTTGAAAAATTGCAGTCATCTTGAAATTTAAAGTGGTCAACTTGTCGGTTGACCGATGTAGTCAACTCATTCCAGTTTTCATGTTGGTACCACCACAGCAACTTCATATATACAGGTGCCGTCAAAACGGTGGAATTTATGCACATTTATGCAAATTTGCTCATGTTAACAAAGAATTTCAAAAAACTTGTAATACATTTTTTGTTTGTCTTAATGTAAGTAAACAACTCAGTAATTTTCATGGAGATATCTAAAGGTTAAACATTTTACCCTATTCATGTGAAAAAACATTTTTATATGCGTATAAATGGGATATGTTTGGGTGTTTTTCGAAACTTTCCCCTAATGGGATTCTTCAGGGCTTTTTTTCCCTCACTCAGGACATGCTGAGGATACAAAATCAGTTGGGTTTGCTTCTGTTGCAATTTGTTTAACGTTGACCCCTTTTTTGGCCTAAAATTACTGGACTATTAGTTTCTGATGAAGTGATGTTCTTCGATGGTGCAGTATCATTGTTTATGTTCATTGTGTATGTTTTCTTCCATCTTAATTCATATATTTGTGTGTAGAATACATTCAGCCTATTTGCCTGCCAGTGTACGGTCAGAGACTGATAGACGGACAGATGGGAACAGTTACAGGCTGGGGAAATGTTGAATACTACGGTGAGTCAGTCACTGGTCCCATGACCATCTTTTCTATTGTCTTTTTGCTTTCTAGTAGTTGTTTTGTATTTATATGTATCAACCAACATTTACAGTTTGCACGTTGATCTTGATAAATACATAGAGAGGTAAACGTTGTTTGTTAATGAATCCAAACTGTTGCAATAGTAGCCGATATATTAATGTGTACTCTAAACCCTCTACAGTGTTGTTTTAAGCTGTTGTTGATATTTTTATAGGTCATCTAGCAGATGTTCTCCAGGAAGCGAACGTGCCCATCATCAGTGACGCTGTGTGTAACGCTCCTGATTACTACGACAATCAGATCACCACCAGTATGTTTTGTGCTGGTTATGAAAAAGGAGGCATCGATGCCTGCCAGGTGAGAGTGCACCTTTGTTTATGTCTATGTTTTATCTATAATCTGACACCTACTGCATGTGCACCCAGAGCATATCTACCTGCTTGTTTGATTATTTGCGTAAACATTTACCGCCACATGTGGCTACAGGGAGACAGCGGCGGCCAGTTTGTGGCCGAGGACTGTTTGTCTAAGACCAGTCGATATCGTCTGCTGGGGGTGGTGAGCTGGGGAACAGGCTGTGCCATGCCAAAGAAACCTGGGGTCTACACCCGGGTGTCCCGCTTTCTGCCCTGGATATCCACTGCCATGAGGGTGAGAGACTGGGATCGTTGTACTGTATCGTGGTGCCATTTCCGTCACAACGTGGCTCACAAGGCCATGAAAAAGCAAGAGATTTTTTTTTATTTTATGAACTAATAAGGCTAGTTAAATATGGTACTACAAAAGCTTCCTCCAACATTCAAGTCAGCAATAAACCACTCACCTTGGACATTTTGTTTAATATTAATGTTAATATTCAAAGTTGTGAGATGTCCAATGAAAAATTCAGGTCGCTTTTTAAGATCAAGCACAGATTTATTAGCTGTAACACAGTAAAAGCCAAAGTATGCGGCATGGCAAAATATTTATATCCAGCATGGAAAAACAGAATGATCAGTAGCAGCCAAACGAGGATTTCCTGACACCCACACACTCAAAGCACGTGATGATTAAATGACGGAAACAAAATGTCACGTTACACCACCGAACGCCCAAACAAGTCAGAGGCCTTCAATTAAAATTACATTAATGTTTCAAGACTGGAGTTAAAGCTTCAACAGAACAATGTAATCCCAATGTGTTACACACATTACACATGTGTTAAACCATTTCTGTTCTCATCCCTCTCCTCTAGGTTTATCACAACACACCAGGGGTTCACAAAATGGGCAGGACATGAGAGCACCACTACTTTTTCTACAGCTGGGTGACACTACGGACAGATCCTGTAGGTGTCAGTGGGGAGCGTTACAACGAGGGATGGACAGCAGTATCGCGGTCTAGATTCCTCTTCTTACCTAAAATGTTTTACTGAGGGTTTTATCCAAGATTCCCCTTTGTTAAATGATACTAATATCATACTCCTTAACAGAGACTGTCCCTGCCACCCTGTTTTTGTTCTTTGGGCTCTTTGCTTCAGCACACTCTATCTGAAATAAAATAGTAGGTCTTAGAATTAAGTCTAAGCTCTAATGCATCAATATAGAAGTCAAACTATGTCGGACATATTACCGTTTTAATGCACTGCCCAAATTGCGAGGTTCAAAAGTGATTGGACAGACACACAAAGATGTTTCAATGTTAGTTCATGCACACACACAGCCAAGACATGGCTCAGAGTTGACTGAGAGTTGAGAGTTTCCTTTTAGATTGAGATGATGTCAGTATGAGGAGAGAAGAGAAAAATTGATCAGAGACATTGATAGTAGTTGGGACTCTTTAAAAAGCACAGAAAAATTAGAAGATGGCAAACAACCCAGTGGAAAAAGGAGCACAAGTGTTGCGAATGAGCAGAAACTTAATTGTATGGTGAAGAAAATGTCCTCGATGGCTGGACAGATGGTCAAAAATGCTCTCCAGGACGTAGGTGGATGCTAAGGACAAGACTTCACGACTGGAGCCAAAATCGTGGAGAAAAAAAGAGGAACAGCCTGATCTGTCAGACATGGTTATGGTTGTGTGACGGCTCAGACCTGTATCGCAGCCAATGGGACTGGCACACTGACATTTATTGATGATTTCAGTGCTGACAGAGGCAACAGGATGAAAGCAGAGGTCATACATATCTTTAAATATCCTTGACCGGCTGAGTCAGTCATCTGATCTCAATCTGACTGAGCTGTCGTCTACATGGTGAAGACCAGACTAAAGACAAAGAGACTTCACAAGAAGGAAACTGCAGAGACGCTGATGTCTATGGACTGAGACCTCAACTATAGATTTAACACAAAGTATTAGATGTGATGTTCAACTTCATGTGTAACTGTCCAATTACAATTGATCCCCTTAAATATTGGCATCTTGTATAGAGGGCTACAGTACATCTCCACACTTCTGTTTATAGAGGTCTTAACCCTCTCAAATTAAAACTGAACCTTGGCACTTTACTGTTGAATGAAGCATTTTAGTTCAGATTGAATGTGCTGAAGCTCAGAGCCTGAATAACAAAAATTTACTGTCCAAGTTTGAACTGTGACTTGTATCTATGCAGAAAAACAAACAGAGCTCTGAGAGAGACATCATGTTTCAAACTCATTCGGAAAGACTTGATGATGAAGTGGAATTTTGAGAGGGCCAAAAGTGAACTATCAGACATCACACTGGATTGTCCAATTTTGTATATGTTTTTCTTCCTTTTTTAGCTTCATACTTCTGCAATGTTACCAGATGTGATGTCAGAAATAACCAGTGTAATGTTAAGGTGAAACAAGACTTGTAAAGACTCAGGTTCGTCCTCAGTGTTCCAGATGTAATTACAAGGATTCATACGACAACAGACTTAAATCTGGAGGTTTTATCAACTAGTTCCACATTAGTCACTTTGTACAGTCCCGATTTCTTGCCACAGCGAGAGCAGACTGTGCTGGTGGTTTGAAATAATATCAGTAAAGGCCTTGTGTAACCCTCGGCACATGCAGTACTTTCACATTATGCAACGCAGAGTCACTGGCAAACGCAGATGTCAGTAACACACGAGTGATTGTGGCCGATCAGCTTCATTATGAAACATTACCAGACAGATAAAACTCTCATGTTGTAATTAAACTCATCTGTGTGTGATACATGCCATGCGTTTGATGAGCAGTAGCTGGACTTTAACGTAACTAATTATTCACACAAGTTCTGTCTTTACCATATTCAAATCAGTATTTTGCTTTGTTTTGTAAATATTAGTCAGTTTCTTCTTTATATAGATCAGACATGTTACAGGTGATCTACAGATATTAACACAGTGCAATAACAGCATAAATCATGTTCTCATCAAATATATCTGTCACTACATACTACACAGACTTTACCTGTGAGTACCTGGATCTTTCTCTGAACCTGTGTCCTGCATGAGGCCTAAAAAATAAATAATGGGATGGTAGCAGTAAATGCGGAGCACACTACACACCACTGTTTCCCACCACCTGAAATAAAGTGAATATACAGTCTGTACATCTACAGGAATTATGATGTGTACAAGAGAAATGAATATTGTAAAATGGAAATTGTTGCATTGAAATAAAGTCCTAATTAAAAACGACTCGCCCACAGTCGTTATGTGCTAATATCTGATTTATTCTTTATAGTACACTGTCCTACACACAACACAAAGTCAAAAATCAGATGTTCAGTATTTTCATTGGTTTATTATAAATACATTAGCCCACAATACTATACACAAAACTATAGTAAAAAAAAAAAAAAAACACAAACTAAAACACAAAGACACAGTCATAAATATTTTCCAAAATGTGTATGTATAAAAAATATTCAAAAATACATGGATAAAGTTAAGGGGATATTTATAAATACATAAAAATGTGTAAAAAAGGAATGTGCATATACTTATTTTCAACTTAAGTACCGTACTTAGCTTACACATGAATAACTTATGTTCTTTATCAAAAACAAGTCACAGAATCTTGTATAAAGATTTAGATCATCTGGGTTTAGAAAATAGAAAAAATAGCCCGCACAACCTCGTTTTTGCTCCAGAGTCAGTGTCAGTAAAATACTCTGGAGCAAAAACGAGGTTGTGCGGGCTATTTTTTCTATTTTCTATTGTCCATTTGGCTCAGCACCCCAAGCAAGGGATGTGCGTATATTTTCACAATTTTTGATCATCTGGGTTTAGCCACAGTAGCGTAGATCACAGAGTCGCTGTTGTCTCCTGCTCCGGACCTGAGGAGAAAATGTTGGTGTTAGTGTTGAGTGTTCCTGTGCCTATCCCTATCCAGCAGCTCTGACACGCTGCACCACATCATCATCATCGCCTCTGTCAAGTTTGGTATTGTCGTCATCTGACACAGAGGTCATGTCCTCTGAAATAATATTTCCTGGGAATAGTGGGTGCTATATTCAAATGACCAGAGACAGGGTTAAAATCCTGTGGTAACACATTTTACACATGGTATTTTAAACTAAATAAAACATCTTCGTAAAACACTTCATTTGATGCCTATCTAACACATTATAACCATACTTATAATGAGGTATAATGCAGTTATAACACTGTATAACTATAGTTATAAACATTCATAAATGATCATAATGCTTTATAACAATAATCATAACACACTATAAAGCATTTTATCATGACTTATAAGGTCAGGTATATGTTATAATTGTTAGTAACTCGCTGACAATGCCCACATTGATAATGCATTAGATATAGTTATAATGTGTTATAATTGGCTTATAAACGTATATAACTATCATTGCTTTTTCTGTGTTCTGTTTCCTTAATTTTTTAGTATTTAGTATTTAACTGTGTTTTTAATGAAATATGTATTTCTCTTATGGTGAGCCGAAGTGCAATTTTCCACAATGGTGGACAATAAAGGTTTATTGTATTGTATTGTATTATAAACACTCGTAAACTATCATAAGGCTTTATAAAAATAAGCATAACACATTATAGAGCATTGTAACTCTACTATAATACTTGACATTATAAGCCATTATAAAATGCTCTATGATGTGTTATGTTATGCTTATTATAGGCGTCAAATGAAGTGTCTTTGCAGGAAGATAAAGCTTTACAGAGAACATAACTGAACGATTTATTGGTATTTCCATGTGAAGGTAACTCAGTTTCAGTTGTTATGAAATCAGTGAAAAGATGCTGGTGATGAGGAAGTGAAATAAAGTCATTTGAGTTAAAAATGTCTTCAGTGGTTTAGTTGTTTTATATTGGAGAGGAATAAGAAGTCATGACCTCAGTTACTGTAAAATCCTGTCTGGTCGACATGAGGAGTTCCCATTCTATTTCTGAAAGTCGGGGTGGGGTAGGAAATACTGCACAGTAACTAAAGGTCAGCAGGTCAAACTGGGCTGAACATGAATAAAAATATTCAGTGATGCAGTGACCAGTGTGTAAACGGTGAACTCACCTGGAGTCTTGAGTCGCTGTGTTGCTGTTCATGTGATGCTGGACTTTCTGGTTTCGAGGTTTGATGGTCACTGCTGAGTAGGTAACGTCGGCTTCATAAGAAGTCTGGAACTGAAGGCAAAGAAGATCAGGACGTCTTTTCATAATCTCAATTTACGTCATTTGCATTCGAACATTACAGTAACACGTGTGCATCATATTTACATTATGTCCATGGTGGGATTTCCTCTGTGAACCAGAGGCCGTGCCAGCAGCAGCAGCAGCAGCAGCAGGAACAAGTGGAGGATTAGGCTGGAATGTGTGGATGTTGGCATAAACAGTGTTCGGCTGATTTTCATTGGCTGAGGAGCTCGAACCTCTTCCACTGAGCCTGGAGTCCAACGCAGTCTCCTGGAGAGGAAGTAACAAAACTCAGTTAGGGTTTTTTCCACAGCTGCACTTTGGGTACTTAAAAAGCGTTCTACTGTGAAACAGCATACGGTTAGAAGAAATAAAAAAATCAATGTAGAAAAGAGGAAAAAAAAACATTCACGTCTTCAAATGTTTTCTTGGAAATTTGACGACGAACAGGAACTGAAAATCTGATTAAAACTATTACTTGTTTAATGTCTATGAGTTCAATCAGGTCAGTTCATTAATGATTTTTGTTGGATGTACTCACTTTTTCCTTTGCACAGGTTCTGTGTTTCCTCCTGTCAAATAAAAGACAGCGAAAAACCAAAATAACTCAGCGAGGCAATATAAAAAAAAATTACACATGTTACCACACTCAGGGAGAACAGTGAGTTGTTGCTCAACCTTGCGGCTCAGCCGTGTCTGAGAAGCTGTTCTGTAACAATGGGAAACGCAGCACCTTGACTCACTTTTACTAATCGTCAGTTGTTAGAGGTGAGCAAAAGTCACGTCTTAAAACTAAGGGAGTTCAATGTGGTAACAGGGCAGAAATTCAAGATGACGCATATACACACATGCAGCCATGACCACAAACATCATCAAAAGTTATGCATCATGTGGAAAAATAGGTGTCGACACAACTCAAAGATGCTAAAAGTAAAAAAAAAAATTAGGCAAGATGCTTTGTAACATTTTGACTCACCAGAACAGGATCAAAAGTATGACAAGAGCCACAAATACAACAGCACCAACTCCGGCTAAAACTGGGAGGAGCCGGATGCCTGAGGAGGAACAACACAGTCAGGTTAGATTACCGTAGGGAGAAATTCACACTTCTGCTTCCATGCCACTTTAAAACCATTTCTAAAAAATACTCAAACTACACGACTTAATCAACTATAAAACTCTGCAAATTATGTACAGGGCCGCAAACAGGGACCTTCCGCATACAGTAACTTACAAGGTTTTTTCATAGACAGAGAAGTGGCACACAATCTGAGAGGAAATATGTTATTTAAGCAGAGGAGAGTGAGAACTACGCTAAAATCCTTTTCTATCTCAGTCACTAGTGTCAAACAGTGGAACAAACTAGAAACTTGTGGGCTTTGAAAACAGAAATACGAAACTCTATTCTAGACAATTATAAATTGATTTAAACCTAGAGAAAGGGGTTTAACGTTATTCTGGACTGGCTGTCTGGAGTCCAGACCGCAGCTCTGCTGTTGTATCACGTATGCTAAAAAAGAAAAATTGTATGTATGTATGTATAATGAAATGAATGTACTCTGAATGGTAATCAGGGCGGGATCTGATAAGCTTTATGCTTCTTCCGTTTTCCCTTTCGGTCATGTTGCTTGTATTGCGTAACTGAAATTGTGTGTGATGAAGTCTGATTCAATTAACGTGTCCAAAAAAAAAAACCTTCTCTAAATTTTAAACCCTAACCCCTGTTGCAGGAAGGTTGTGGAGTTTTTGGTTGAGTAGGCAATGTGTCCACATTTATGTTCCAGATAAAAACGTCAATTTGAACCTTTGTCTTATCTGAATACCTTAGTATTGAATGCACAATAACAAGGTTTTACACAATTTTCTAAGTTAGTAGTGGGTCTGCTCCGTCTCTCCATCAGTTTGGGGGTCCTTAGCCTGAAAAACGTTGAAGACCTCTGCCCTAACCCATAATGATTCATTTTCATTAAAAGGATCACACACCAAGCTCCTTGCTCTTCATGGTCAGCAGCATCTCCGTTGAGTTGCTCTCCCCCACACTGTTCCCGGCCTGGCAGATGTACAGTCCAGTGTGAGACGCGTCCATAGAGGGAAGAGACAGCACCTGTCCTGATCCCACCTGCAGCACGGTGCTGGTGTTGGAGCTGGAGCTGGGATCGTCCGTCTTCTTGTACCAGGTGTAGCTGACCGCTGCAGGGTTCGCCACACTGCTGCAGGTCAGGTTCACACTGTCGCCCTCGGCAACCTGTGGTGGATCCATTGAAACTGAGATGTTTGTTGGGTGGTCTGGAAAAAAAGGACAACGTCTTTTTTAGTTTTATCACTGAGTGAGAGAGATAGAGATAGCTTGATGAATGGGCTGGAGGGAATTTAAAGAAAAAAAACAAACATCTGATATATATTTTTAATTTATCTTTGATTTTCTTTCTTGATATTTCTGATCTCTCTTTTAAATTATCAGGTGATTAATATCAGCTAATCTGTGCAAATATCAAGACAGACTGGTGTGAATGATTGAGGAAGTTTGATTCTAACAGAGAAATGGGTGTTTCTTCACATTGCAACATGAGAACTTCTGTGTCTGCATACGTGTTTGCATCCACAGCATCAGTCAGTCTTACTTCTTCATACATACACTGCACGTCGAGGTCAATCTCATTGGAGTTCATGAACTCCTGGCCCTTCCAGCTGATGTTATTCCAGGCCTGACAGCGGTACAGTCCACTGTGGCTGGGCAGGATGTCAGAGATGGTGTGGCTCTGTCCGGAGCTCATAAACTGTCCGTCCTTAAACAGGCTGTATCCCTTCAGTGTCACCGGTGGGTTGGCGTCACTGCTGCAGGTGAAGGTCACTGAACTCCCTTGGACGATGTTCCCTAACGGGCTCATCGACAGAGTCACTCTCTTGGGCGCGTCTGATTGACAGAAGTGAACAAATTAACTCATGATGATCCAAATGAATGAGTGGAATCTTTAATTAATTTCTTTCTGCCCTCAATGGACAACAAAAGTGAGTCTGATTAAAGACAACCATTACACATCAATGGATTTGATATTTGTTAAGATGTTTTTTGTGCTTCAGAAAATATTCTTTCTGTGAAATTTATGTCAACAGAACTGAAAACAGGTGGCTAACGTTACGCAATAATAATTAAATGAAGAGTTTACAGTGACCAGAAGAGGACAGAAAGACAATAAGGATTTGATGCTGAATAAATACTAAGAATGATCTACTGTAGATGGACTAAAACCCACTCTACAAAGAAAATGAAAAACATAAGCGCAACAGATATTAAAGCCTCCACAGCCCCACAAGCTTAGTTCAAACCTGTCCAGATGACTGAGGGAATTTAATACTGTATGATGTATTATGTATTTTTAAACATTAATAAGATGCCATTAGTAGACGTTTGTGCTAAATTGTATAACAATTGGTGCATAAATGTTTTGAGAAGTCACAGTGACCACTGACCACCAAATTCAGATTAGTGAAGTCCTAGCGGTTATTTGGGCCAAATATAATAATAAAAGTCCCTCCATGTGCTCATGATATATTGTCGTCCTGAGAATAGGACAGACCTCTGTCAGCTGCATGGAGAGATCATTAATGAGGCTGAATGACATCTGGCTGTTTCAGTTGCAGTTTCCTGTTCAGCCTGGCTCACTGTCACACCCACAGGACTGAGACTCCTGGGTAAAGTGGCGCCGTGTCTGCTGTGAAAAAAGCTCCTGAATTCAGCTTTGTGTACTTACACTGAACATTCAGAGCCACTGGTTTGGATCTCACTGTCCGTTGTCCGTTGGCAGCACAGTAGTACATCCCAGCATCCTCCTTTCTGGCCTGGAAGCGTGGTGATGGTACAAGCTGTCCATCTCTATAAAAGTCAACGGTTGTGCGTCTGGTACAACCTGACAAACAGCTCAGGCTGACCTCGTCCCCCTCTGTCACGGTGCTCGGCTGTACAACAGTGGTTAACTCTGGGGCAGGAACAGAAACAGAGACATTTTACACAATTTTACTACAACCTTTGTAATAAATGAAAAAGATCATTTTATGTTATTTTGTTGTTACCTTTTACGGACACAGTAATATGGGCTTTATTGACCCAACTGCCGATCGTGGTCCAAAAACTAAAAACATAAACTCCTTCATCAATGTCTCGTAAATTGTTGATCTCCAGATCACAGTTTCCACCTTTGTCGCCCAAATATCTGAAGTCTGGGCGTGAAGGGAGTTCCGAAAGGGGAACCACTATCCGCCCCCCAAATGTATACTGAGCTTTAGACCACAACACTTGAGTGACAAAACGAAATGAAGGATAGTCATATCTGCATTTTATAAAAACTGATGCCCCTTTCAAACCACACTGATCTTCAAAGATCACATCCCAGCTCCAAACACCTGTGGATAAAAATGATAAAAGAGACACGTTCAGTTAAAGTTGCTCTAGTTCACAGGTAAGATCATATTAAATATATTTAATTGTATGTCAAAACTCTAAGCATCTAAGCAAATCACATACAATCACAAATATTTCCTGTACATGAAATGAAAAAGGCTTCAGTGTCTTACCCGGCATAATAACCATGATGATGAGAATCCAACGGTCCATTATGAAAATCAACCTGAAACACGACACACGGATCATCACTGTCAGTCTGTGACAGGCTGACGGAAAAACGTTAAACGGTGTCGGTGTTGAAAAGTGTAAAGCACTCACCAGCTGAAGCAAAGGATAAAGGCTTATTGCAAGTTCATTCAACAACCTTATGGAGTGAAAAGCAGAAGTAAGAATATGAACCCAACCCCTCCCCTCCTCCTCCTCCGCCTTCATGCTTCCTCTCATTATAACACCTCACACATAGAGTGCTGATAAAAACTATATTTAAACACATGACTGCAACATAATCAAACACAAATATCAATAAATAAATTGAACAATAAATAAAATAAACAATACTTATACTTAATATTGTTTTATCACAGTTTTTTTTTTTTTTTAGCACTTTACCAACAGAATATTTCTACTGTAGGTTTACAACAATGTCACAAGGAAATGTCACAATTGGTATGTTATTATGACACCGTCATTTCCCCCCAAAAGCAACTAACAGCGACATGTGGCAACAATCATCTTACAGTATAGTAGATGATCAACGAAATTGTGGAAAGTTTTTAACCATGTATTGTGATATATGAACAGCCCAGTCTCAAGAAGAAATAGCCACAGATGTTGTGACGTCCCCCTCACAGACTGGATGCAGTTCACCTGCTCTCTTATCGAACTGCTGCCATCTGCTCTGCATCATCACCTCGACAGCTCACATACTACTCTTTTGCTTTTTCTTTTTTATTCACACACCATGTTCTCTGTTTGTGTTATTATTTTTAGTTGTGATAAACTGCAATAAATGTCCATCAGTGTTTTTAGAACAATTAGCGTCTTGATGACTGAACGGTGTCAGCAGACCAAAACAAACAAGTTTATTAGCAATATTATATTAGACCTCGACCTTTTACATAACCACAGACCAGTCAGCTTAGTGTTCCTATTAATTCACTTATTAACCTGTGTTGTTCCTTAACTTCCTTCACTTAACAAAGACTTTAATGTTCACCTCTGCTTTTAACTGCTACTAGTAATTGCTCTCCGTAGTTTACTCTCTATGTATTTGATTGTTTTTAATACTTTTTATGAATTTATAGTTCACATCCTGTTTTATTTGTCTGTGGTCGGTTTATCTGCTTTTATGTAAAGCACTTGGAATCGCCTCCCTATGCTGTGTAAATAAAGTTACCTTGGCCTAAGTTTGGTTGGTTCCACTCACTGTGTGATGTGGCATGTTTCAATAGATTGTGAGCTGCAAAAAACATGCAAAAATACATTCAAGTTGTAACAGTTGTTTTATTTTTCTTTAGTGTAACAAACTATGACATGTAACTTGCATTATTGCTTGCCTGGATTAAACAACATAAAAACTGAAAAAAAAAGCTATATGTTGCAGCATTAGCAGTCAGAACAAGACTTTTAAGAAACATTATTGCATTATTGAATACAGTGTGGAAAGTCATGTGTCAAATATTTCATATTCTTTATAGCTGTTATTATGTAACACTGTCATTTTAATGGGTGACAAGTACGTTTGGATATAGATGATTATCACTTTTCAGTTGTCTGAGGATGCAAAGTTTAATGCAGCAACCACTCATATTGTGCAATCTACTAAACTAAAGCATAAACTAAAAAGCAACAGTAGTTACATCCTGTGCTGGTAAAATAGCTATCAGTGTTGATGTTCCTTCTTTAACCTTTTCCCTTTTCACTTGATCAGACATCATGCTGTGGTAAGATACATGGGAGGAACAGGAAGGACATGCAACACAGTGCAGAGACTGGACTCACAGTCCGCAGCAAGACCACATGTTGCCTTCATGGTCTGAGGAACCATGGAAAATCCCATATTATAAGACGTCTGACCTCAAACAATGTAAGGCATCTTTAGAGTACACAAAGAGCAGTTTATGGTTTCCACGGTCGTCTGTGGAAAGATGGTGGCAAAGTGACAGGGTGACATGAGGAAGACTGGTGTGTCGTTCAGCTGAGGAATAACATAGGGAAAGAACACAAAGGCGAACAGTGAATAGTGAATACAAATGACACAATGTGATGATAATAATTTAAAGATCATTTGGTTGAGCTATTTCAATTGTTCAGCAGGATCTTAGTTGTTGCACCAATAAATTGATGGATGATAACGGTATTCACATGTTACATGGAATTATACAGCTAGAGAAAAAGACTTTACTTGATGTTGTTGTACCTGTTTCCTTGTGATCAGTGTCGAGGCTGGGGCAGTAAGGTGTAAACAACTTTGGAGGAGTCCTTTGGTTTCTTATCACCACCTAGTGGCAGGTTGTGGACCTGCACCTGGTCGCCACTGAGCAGACGTCAACAACGAACAGAAACCATATGAGCTCATGTGGACATCTGACTCAGATTATATTATAAACAGAGATATTATTTTATGAGTCAAAACTGGGACCAGAGATTTACTGTCTTCTCACAAGCAGACGAAGGTGATGAAGATGAGAGGGGGAAGGAAACAGACCAAAGAGAAGGTGATGACAGGAGAATAAAGAAGAAAGCAAGAGGGAGACGGGGGGATAAAGCCAATGTAGTTGTAAAATAAAATTTGCAAGACAAGAAACAGTAGATGGCAGATGGTGCAGATGGGAGACAGAAAGTGACAGGGAGGAAGAGCTGTCAGACAAGAGGATGTAGGTCAGGAGAAGGGGAAGTGGTAGACATGAAGGAAGAGGGCATGTACCTGGACAACCTGGAGTAGTGGACAGTTAAGTACTTAGAGACGGGGCTGCAGGTGTCAACCTCTGTGATGGGCGGAGCGTCTTTTAGAGGGACGATGGACGGGTGGGAGCTGTCACTCAAGTCATCTGGCTCTTCCTGCACACACACATGTACACACAGACACACACACATGTACACACAAACATTTGTTGTAGTAACTCTTCCACAGTTATATAAGACGCTCAGGTTGTGCACCGAGTCGCTCACCGGGATGTCGGACATCTTGCCCTTTCTCAGTGGGAAGTTGTGCTGGGCTGACTCATAGAACACGGTGTCAGCTGTCACTGACGGACGCTGGGGTCACATACAACAAGGACAAGGGAAGTTGCAATCACACATCATCAACTTTAGAAAACATCTTTACTTTCCTGTGAATTCTTATATTTATCAGTATTAACAACATGTGCTGCTGGGTAATGTTGGGAGATGAGAGATACAGTATTGAGAGATAATTACACAATGATTACTGCACCTTGTTTGCTATATCTACTGACTCCATGTCCACTCTGTGCATGTTTTTACTGTGAAGACACAAGAACCATTATCAAAACCACCAACACCAAGACATACAGTACGTAACTCCTAAAAGTCATGCAACTAAACCAGACAGCCTTTAAAATGTTCTATACTTCTGACCCAAAACGTGACCAGATCCTCATTTAAGTCCTAAAAGTAGATCAAGAGAATAAAATTAAACAAATAACAACCTGGTGTGAGTGTGGGAGGTCCTGCTCTGTAAACAACACAAACTTTAGTATCCATGATTAGAGTCTGATCTTCATCCTGCATCGACATGGATTTCAGAAAAAAAACAAAAACCGCTTGTGGCTCTTTAACAGACAGGAAAAGGTTACAAAACCATTTCTAAAGACTTTGGCCTCTGACAACTGTCTCCACTGTCAGCAAAATCATGTACAAATGGAGGAAATTCAACACTGTTGTTATTCTCTCCGAGTATCATGCTTTAGGGTTAACTTCGCTGCCCCTGGAGCAGGACGGCTTACCAACTTACTGACGAGACGATGCATTCATTATTGTCTCGGCAAATACGACAGGAAAATGTCAGGGTTTCTATCTGTGAACTGAACCTCACCAGAAAATGGGTCTTGCAGAAGGACAGTGAGACTGAACAGCTTGTCAAAGAATGGCTGAAGTAGACAGAGTCCAGGCCTTAACCCAGAAGAAATATTATGGAAGGCCTAAAAGTGAGGAGTTCATTCAGGGTGGAGCAGAACGAGCTGATGTACGAAACCTTTGGTTGGTTTGAACACATTGTTCGATGAATAAATGAAAAAGTTAAATGTTTTGTGTTATCTTATGAAATTAGATTGGCTTCATCTAGGTCAGTTGTGTGTAGAAACATAGAACATTTTAAATGGTTCATTAACTTTCCAGCAGCACTGTGCTTCCTGTCACCTGATCATAATGGCCACCGTAAGAGTGATGAGTCCAGCAGACACGCCCACCGCTGATGCCAGGGCAATGGCCTTAAGACGACCTAGCGGAGGGAGGATAATAAAGGTTGACGGCATGATTAGAGGCATGCAGTAAAAAGTGGAAGTGATGCACAAATGAAAGATGACGTGGGCCGAACAGAAATAGAAACGCACCGAGTGAAAAAAGAACAGTTGACATAAAAATAGAACAAGAGAAAGTGAGGAACGGGAAAAGAGCCGTGCATCATCGTGCAGCCGTCTAGACTTGAGACTTTTTTCCAGTTCTGATTTCCAAACCCAACTCCACTTCTTCAGCTGTCTAGACTCAAATAGTAGTTTTCCACAACACCTCATCACCTCCTCCTCTCCACTCATAGTGAGAGGGTTTTACATGACTCATCATGACTCATAGAAAAACAGTAAGGGATCATGAGACCATACACAATGAAGACCAGAGCCGGTGGACCCCATGCAGTGACAGTGACAGGGAGGTTTCATCACTCATCACTTCAAACTCGCACCAAACACCCTTTAAACCATCGCCTCGTATGAACACATGAAAGCATTTATCTTAAACGGTCGGAGATAATCAGAAACATAGATGTAAAAATGGCACAGGAATGTTTCACCAGGGTTATCAGTGGCACTTCATTTCTGCCACTATGATTTAGAAAAAAAAAAAGACAAAAATCCTACAACAGATAATGCAGGGCCCAGTAATCTTTAATCTATTTTATGAAGAAATAATGGTAACACCTTATTTGACGCCTATCTCTATAACGCATTATAACCATACTTATAATGAGTTATAATGCAGTTATAGCACTGTATAACTATAGTTATAAACACTCATAAATGATCATAATGCTTTATAACAATAATCAAAACACACTATAAAGCATTTCATGACTTATAAGGTCAGGTATTATAATACGTTATAATTGTTAGTAACTCGCTGACAATGCTCACATAGATAATGCATTATAAATATAGTTATAATGTGTTATAATTGGCATAAATTATCATAAGGATTTATAACAATAAGCATAACACATTACAGTATAGAGCATTATAATTCTATTATAATACTTGACCTTATAAGCCATTATAAAATGCTCTATAATGTGTTATGCTTATTGTTATAAAGCCTTATGATAATTTATGAGTGTTTATAACTATAGTTATACAGTGCTATAACTGCATTATAACTCATTATAAGTATGGTTATAGTGCGTTATAGAGATAGACGTCAAATAAAGTGTTACCAAAATAATCATATACAGAGAAATAAATCTGAGTTATTCACTATCACTAGTGTCAGGCTTCACTCTTCAGGAGCCAAATGGGAGGACGGACCAACCAGCTGCTAAAAGTGAGAATCTCCACTTCACTAGAGCACTGCACTTACAAAGATAAATGGTTCAATTAAAAGTCTAAAAAAGATGAAGAAGAAAATGAATCTAATGTACCTCTGACTCTCACAGTGAGGACAGGAGAGCTGTGGGCTCCGATCCGATTCCTGGCCTCACAGTAGTACTGACCGCTCTCTCCGGGGCCGACCTCTGAAAAGGTGAAGACGGGACCGGACTTGGAGCCCCAGGCTGCGTAGAGGAGCACAGAGAAGGAGGCTCACTTACTGTTCCAGGTACAGATACAGATACAGATTCAGATACGGGGAGACTCAGATAAACAGAACAGGGGCACGTGAGAAACATTTAACCACAGAGAGTTCAGCATTGATGATTTTGATCTGTTAACCTTGAGTGGAATCACATTTTTAGGATGCTAACATTGTACAGAGCCCCCGTCCAGAGCTAATCGGTGCCACGTGAAGTTGTCCACCGCCGGGTTGGCCTGACTGCTGCAGGTCAAAGTCAATGGCCGACCGGCATCCACCACACTGGAGGGACGAGCCAGAACTGAGGTGTTCTTAGGAGGATCTGCAGAGAAAGAACAAACTGAATTTTTGTTGTATTAATAACATACATTAAAGGGACCATTTTACTGTCTATCCTGTTCTGGTGCTAAATGGATCGAAACAGGATAGACATGTGAAATGGATGCTCATGTCATTGCTGTGTTTTGAATAACTCAGATATAGGCAGAGTGAGATGATGTGTAAAAGTGTGTACGATCTCGCCAACGTTTCTACATACTAATAATGCTGTGTAACTACTGTATGTATTACTTATTAGCATAAGGCAAAAGCTACATTATAGAAAAATACACGATCCAAATCTAGAAGGGGCCTCACACATACAGTACAACACACCCAGTACTTACAGAGAACAGTGAGTGTTGCAACAGGGGAGGTCTGGTATCCAAGTCTGTTTGATGCTGTGCAGTAGTACTGACCGCTGTGGTGAGCGCGCACCATCAGGAATGTCAGGTTCTGGACCGCCCCTTTAGCCAACACCTGGTCACCTAGGATACGATACCAGGTATACCTGCAGGGGAGAGGAAAGGGATATGTATTGTAATGTGTTTGATTGGTATTGATTTGTATTGTGCTGTAATCAGGGCGCCATTGGAAATGAGAGCTTGCTCTCAATTGGCCCCCCTGAATAAATAAAGGTGATGAATGAATGAATGAATGAATGAATGAAAGTAGTGTGGGGTTGATGATGATGCTGATATTTAGGAATCAGACGAGCAGAATCAGATCTTTTAAATTGATTTTTAATAACTGCATCGATGACATTGGATTCTATATTAACATATTGGATGGTTTTGTCCAAATGGTCCAATGCTAATTCATAAAACCTTTAAGGATGATTCAATTTTTTGCCTTAGATCATTTTAATATCACAAAAAGCAAAAACAGCTCCATGTACCATAAGAGGTAAAACATAGGTGTAAAAAAAAATCACTCAGTTGTGGCTTGTGTGGAACATAGGTGTAAAAAAAAAAACACGAAGCTGTGTCCATGTCGTCTCCGCATACCTATTGGCCGGTGGGTTGGCTTGGGTGACACAGCTCAGGTTCACGTAGGAGCCCTCTCTGATGTCACCTCGAGGACTCGCCAGCACGTGTGTGTTCTTTGGAGAGTCTACACAGACAGGGAGAGAGGCTTGAGCAAGTAACTGATTTATTTAGATAGCTACTCATGGACTGGTATATTAAATCACTTCAGATCGACTGCATTTTGTCCCATAGTCACATAAAGCTGAATAATGGAAAATCATCTGTTTCAATTTACTTTGCATCACACATTCAAACGTTGTGGTTATCCACAATCAATCTAAGCTTCTGATCCAAACATCTCCATCTTTTCTTGACTCTGAACTCTTCTAGCGTCTGACTTGTGGCCTGTGATACAACATACTTACAAGTGACATTGAGCAGCAGTGCATTGGAGCGGTCTGTTCCCAGCGAGTTACGTGCCACACAGAAATACTCTCCTCTGTCTGTGTGTTTGAGGTGGGACAGGTGGAGCTGAGGCCTGAAACTGTCTGGGATGCTGCCACTCTCCATGTCTGCAGAGCAGACACAGACACACATGTAACTTTATACTACGGCACAATCCAAACACATGAAAATATGCATGAAATATCTACACAGTACAAACTGTGCTAGATTTGCTTGTCAATGTGCAACTCAACAAGAAAAGAATATTCTATTCTGCTTCAGGACCCACACTTGTCAAAATAGAGAACCATTTACCATACCCGTCTAATTAGCATAAACCAGTCAGTTCATATCTGTCATCGAGCTGGTTAATGCTAGTTAGTGTGGAAGTAAACACTGTCCTGTACCTTTAAACCAGGCGAAGCTCTCCACAGGTGGAGCTGCATCACTAGTGCAGGTCAGAGTGACAGACCCCCCCTCAGACATCTCCCCTGCTGGAAAGACTGTTATGGAGGTGGAGCGAGGGCTGTCTGCAGGAGAGAGAGATAGAGAGAGAAAAGAAATTTACTGGAGATGAAACAACAAAAAATATAAACGTACTGTACAGTTTATAGTTTATCAAACATTTCTGCTAAAGTTAATGTGCTTTTGAACAAATTAGAAAAACATTGTTCTCTCTGTGCAATAGTTTTCTGTGTTGTTTCCCCAACAATAAACAAAAAGAAGGGGTCCGCAACACCATATGGCTCCAGTGCAAAAAACTTATTAGGATATATTTAATACATTTTTTGCACTGGAGCCATATGGTGTTGCGGACCCCTTCTTTTTGTTTTCATGCTTTGCTTGCGTTGGTCCAGCACCCACCCGATGTGGGTTTTTGGATGTGTGCGCTGTTTTTCATTTTTGCTTTCCCCAACAATAAACCACATCAAAAACAATGCTTGTTCCATCAAGTCTCAGATGTTACTTCATACTGTATTTTAAAATGTTGAAATATGATTAAGTGCCCTAAAAAACCTCCAGATTGGTTGGTGAATGTTACTCACGTCCCAGAGCCAGGGAGAGGGGCGGAGACTGCACATTCTGCGGTGGGATCGGTCGACAGGTGTACGCTCCAGCATGCTGTGGGTCAAAGCGGTTGATGATCATCCACTTCTCATAGGAGCCAAGGTTTAGTCCGTTCCTGTGTGCAGAGGGGTCGCATCACATTTACAGTGAAATAAACAGACCACATACGAATGCACTGTGCAGATGCCTACTTCCACACCTGTAGAGAGCCAGGCTCCTCCCTGGAGCTGCACATCCTCTGGCCTGGCAGCCGACAAACACCGTCTCCCCAAAGCCGAACATGTTGCCGGGTCTGGCTGGATGCACCTGGACCTGGAGGTCTGAACACACACATATACAGAGATTCACACACACGCACACACAACTACTGACTGGGTGACACCTGTGCTGTGTTGTGCTGTGCTCGAGCTTCATCATTACCTACCCGTTACATCCAGACTGATGGTGTCAGGGGACGTCCATCTACCCAGAGGTTGGTCCGTCTCAAACCTGAAGTGGTACTGACCCGCGTCGCTCAGCTTCACGCCCCGAATCTGGACCGAGCAGCTGGAATAGCTGCCGCCGATGTATCTGAAACCCAGGATAAGACAATCACACCCGGTGTCCAATGACTGTATGATTTCATTTCAAAATATTAAGTGTATCAGTGTGTGTCTCCCACCGTGTGCGTCCGCGGTATGACAGGCTGATCTGGTTTGTGTCTGTGTGGTGAGTAAACTCTCTGCGACCCTCCGCAGACACACGGAACCACATGACTCTCTTCACGGTGTGGCCTGTTCAAGAAAACCAGGTCAGGTTGTTGTACTTGGAGCATTTTAAAAGCTCCATCATTATAATTATTCCTATTGCTATTGCCATTTTTATATAAACTTTATAAATGGAAAATGATACCCTATCCTATCCTAACTAAAAAGAGGGTATAAGAAGAAAGCTGAAAAATAAATGGTATATTTGTGACTTTATACCTGATGGGTAGTCATAACGACAGGGCAGAGTGACAGTTGTTCCTGCCCACACACAGATCTCCCTCCTAGAAAATGACACACTCCACCTGCTCTGGATACCTGCACACACACACAGACCAATGGTGTAACGATTTAAGAGCACAAACATACAAAAAAGTCCATAAAATCCAAATATTAAAAGCCTGAAGCTTGTGCACAGCACACCAAGCAGAAGAGCAGCTCTACACTTAGCTGCACTAATGTTTTTATTGAAGAGCAGCTCAGATTCCCTTGTGAATTTACATTTAGTGGCTGTGATATCCTCAAATTTGCTTTCATATAAAATACAGAAGACTGTAGGTTTAGGGAATACATATTCGGAAACTAAAAGAAGTGTAAATTCAGCTGCCCACAAGTCAAAAATTTTTCCCTTCCATGTGGCTCCTCAGAGGAAAACTTGTCAAACCACAGCTCAGCTCAGCTCAGCTCAGCTCAGAGAGTGACACATAAAAGTGAAGCAGGGAGAAGGAGCCTCGATGTGCAGCCCTGGTGTCATCCTGTGCTGCTAACTGCCTGCCTGGCTGACTACCTTGCACAAAAGGGAATCAATACTTATAAATATCCTGAGCGTAAAGGCAAGGGCACCTGGCTACAGAACCTTATGTGCATAATGGATCCTATAAGTCAGTCAGTCATGTTTTAAACAGTGTGAAAAACAATTATGTGTGACCCTGTTTTGATATAATAACATGGAATAAGATAGAAATATAGACCATTAAAGCTCATCTATCATCCTTTAAAGTAATAAAACTAGAAACATAAAACTACGCTCAATCAGTTTTACACCCCATAATGAAAATAAATGTCTGATTTTCCAGATATATTGTTGTTTTTCTTACCTGGTAAAGCTGTGAGGATGGTGCCCAGAACTAACGCACCTGCCAACATCTCCGCTGACACGAGCTCTGTAATGTGACCGGAGAAGGAGAAAAGCGCAGGGGAGTCGGAGAGGTGAAAAACAACGACAACAACAATATTTCTCAGGATAAACATTGTCCGGATGATTAAATATGAAGCACCAACCTCTTAGAATATCTTCATTCACCTCAGAGAGACTTGTAGGATGTGTGTGACCCAGACAGCGATGGAGGTGAATTTTATAGCGGTGAGAGTTGCATGGTGATCAGAATCGGGTGGTGTGAGGTGAGCGGAGGAGTGGAAAGGGCAGAAGGAGGAGGAAGAGGAAGTACATGTGTGCGTTTAAAGTAACTTCAAATAACCCCTCTGATCCTCCAGTGTTCACTCTTGTTTCTATTTTCACTTCTTCCTGCTTCTCTTTTTGTGTGTCTGTGGCAGTTTTAGGGTCATTTGATTTGATTTCTTAATTTGTGTCTGTGAAAATGTGATATCCTTGTGATCTTGTCACCGTCACTGTCTCGTTGACTTGGACGTGAATAACCTGTAGTCTCATTGTAGAGACAGAGGGGCCATTAGACTTAGGACAGAGAGGAGAGAAAATACTGTATGTACTTAACACACCAACAGCGTCGGTGCTGTTCTTTTGACACATCTGCTGGCGTTTTGATTGTTTATATGTGTCAATCATGAAAAAAATCGGTCAAATAAACCAATATAAATCAAGCCCTCTTGATTATTTATCTTGGAAATGGCCTGAAATATTAAATGAAAAACATCATATCTTCATCCTGCATTGATTGAATTTTTTTTTTTTTTTGTACAAGTTGTTAAAGATCCTCTCTGACAAGATTTTGAAGATTTTCCCTTGAAACCTGTCCATTAAAAAAAATAAAAAGCCAATGATAAGTTAAAAAAAACAGATGGAGCTGAGTCGATGGCACAGATTCTGACACCAAGAGATCGACATCAAACAATTAACATCAAATAAATGAAAGATCTAAATCCCTTAACATGTGGAGTATTTGTATTAACACAACCACTCTATGATTTGTCAGCCACCACAAATTGTAAGCTAACAAACAACTTAAACAAATAAAAGATGCTACCTGCGCTAACTGTAACTGTTTTGGTGCTGCTGGTGTAAACCCCTGAGTCTGTGTCTGACTGTGGCTCAGACATATGGCTGGAGCTCTTCAATGTTTCCTCCATTAACCAGCTTTACACTCTGCTCTTTCACCTGGAGAGAAAAAAAAGGTGCTGTGCAGAACTGATCCTGACTTCCTCATTGAGGAAGTTTCATATTTTTTCTGTATGATTGTATTTTTACATGGTTTAAAACATGTCTGGAGAGGAACTCTGACATTGTGTCACCTCGTAAAGCTCTTGCAGTGAACAGTTCAAAACAAGACTTTGGTTTGTAGCTGAGAGTGGATGATCCACGTATCAAACATGGTAGTTGGATCTCTGACTCAGTATTAAGGGTTGCTGGGCAAGAAAGACAGTCTGTATGAATGTGAGTGTGAATGGCTGAATATGGCTTGTAGTATAAAGCACTTCAAATGCTCGATAAGACCAGAAAGTCTTGATGAGGTCAGCGTTATACAAATATACAGACAGTGACCAGATTTATTGGTTTCTCAATAGTGAGTCATTCATTATTGGTGTAAACTCAGACGATCGCGACCGGCTGATGTGTGAAATCAGTCATGTTTATCTGTTAAAAAGACAGACATGCATGGTTCATTTGAGAAATGAATTCAGGCCTGTTGGCATTCATTAATATACATAAGTCAAGCAGACAGACGCAGCAGCCCAGATGTCCTCTCATCCACTGCTTTAATTGAGAATTGCTGGCACTGAGAACTACCCGCAACCAGACGTGGGGAGGTTCGAGACCTCGCAGTCAACTGTGACCACTTAGCCTGATGAGTCTAAATGACTTTAACATCCTACCCTGCCACAACTTGGCCAATAGATGTCAGTTTAGCGTCACGACTCGGCCAATTGGCTACTTACCCGAGCTTTGACCCAGGAATAATGATGATGTACAGTTTAACATTTCAGTCAATCTCTATTCACAGGCATCCAAGCAGAGGAAAGAAGGGGGAGGTTTCACAGATGATATCTTGATCTACATCTGGAAATGAACACTGACATTTTCCTTGTTAGCCAACTGATCAGAGATGATGGAGGGGCCAATATAAGGGATCAGTAGTGAAGTTAGGAAACATGGATCTATATCCGATTTATATCCTGTTGGATCGGCGGACCTCTTCGGTAGGTCTTCAGAAAAAAACAACAAACAGTTATTAGTGGTTATAATGAATATAATGATAATGGTTACATTTTTCATTTGGGGCCTGAAAAAACACTATTTTGTACAAGAGGTCTGCATTATGTTTAGTGGGGAAAATGAGCTCGGCTTTGAACTACAGCCCTAATAAGGAACAGAAACTCTCTGGTTGGGAGAGTTACCTTCAAAATATAATCAAAATCCTCAGGATATGAGGTTAAATGAACAATATATTCCAGTTCACAGATTGCTAGGTTGGATTATGGGTTGGGACCCAAAATGGGTCGCAGGCCCTCCTCTAGTGAGTCTCCACATGACAAGAACTCTCATATGATTTAATGATCCTGGATCCGAGGGGAAAAAAAGTCATTTCGGTCGCTGGCTGAAAAGTTTTAAGAACCTATACTGCTTTTTTCCCTCAAAATACTGTCTGTATTATGTAGAGAATGGAGAGTGGTGGGCTTTGAGCTTAACCTGTAACCACAAAATGACTTCAAAAGGATCACGGCACACTAATAGGTCAAAGCCTGATGTAATCTTAATCAAAAACAGGCCGGACTAAACGAATGAAGAGAAACAGATGGATGGAGCTAGATTAAGTGTGACTGACCACAAACAGAGAGAGAAAGAGGGTGAGAGAGGGAGAGAATGAGAAAGCTTGAAGGGGAAGGTAGAAGAGAGGGGGGGGGAAGAGACAAAAACATGATGAGGTAAGGCTGCTCAGAAGAAAGAAAGGAGAAAAGGGAGAAGGCAGACGAAATAAGAAAAGGAAAAGGTTTAAAAGTAGATAAGTGTTATATTTGTCAGAGAATTGGAAAAAAAGTGTGAGAGGGAGCAATGGACAAATGTATGACAGCATATCCAACCTTACGGTAGGGAAGGTATCCATCCACTGACCGCAGCCTGCAGGCCAGATGAAGTGTGACCGTCTGGTGGTCAGACTGGACCTGAAGATTTTCCGCTGTTGCAAAACACTTCCTGCCTGCTGTTTTCATGTAATGTGACCGCTCACAGTACGCTCCCCTGCCATACTTTAAGTTGTACAATATGTTATTTCTATGTTATTCCTTATGCCCACAGATTAGACTCTTGGCTCGGCAGGCCCTCCAAGCCTTGGACGGACTCCACATAAGCAAATAATGATTCGACTGTCCAACATGTGTTAGTCTTCAAATTGAGTGGTGCTCTCTGCGGGGGAAGTCTGGGCAAGAATGACGATGATCAGAGCTACAATCATATCTGACAAGGTGATATGTTGTTTCTGTGCTGTCTTTAAGGAACACTTCATGATGACTTGATGAATGAGATTTTGCCAGAGAATCACTGAAACCAATGGGGGATTCAACAAAAGAATTAGAGAAAGAGGCAGAGAGAGAGAGAGAGAGGGAAGAGGTTTCTTTTCTCACTTAAAGAGACACATCTTATCAATAAAACACAGTATTTAGCCTCTGAGACACTTGACTTTCATAAATAGGCCAAACCAAACACTTGATGAATTTTTAAAACTCCTAAATCTTTGAAACCTATTGCAGCACTATTAAATTTACCCTGGTTTTGCTCATTCCTGTCCCATTCACAAACTCTGCTGCAGGGTCGGATTTCTGCTCCCTGTCTGCCAGAGACCTGTCTGTGGCTGCTGTGGTATTCCACGCTGAATGAGTCATGTCTGGTGGTTATTATGGGCATGCGTTTGACTCCCCCCCACCCCCGTCTCTCACCCCGTCTAGTGGCAGCTGACAATATTACATCTTTTTTTGACGCTTGTCCAACTGAGCTGACTAAGATCAGGTTTTCATTTAACCAGGCTAGATGAATTAAGTGCACATTTTTGTTTAGTGGTGTCAGAATAAATTGTTACTTCATGTTATGTGGGTCACTGTTATTTTCCCATTCAGTGAGAAAAGATTACGATGATGAATGGAGATAAAGAATTTAAAGGTGCAAACATGCCATGCCGATGACAAAACAACAACAACAGTAGGTTGGAAAGTGGAATTGAGTGCAACTGAGGCAAAAATCTCTCAATCAAAAGCTGTGAATTCAACCTTAAACATTTGATCCAGTAATAATTGAGGTGTTTGGTGGCTAAAAACTAGTAGGTGAAGAAATGTGGGGTAGTCCAAGAATTACTCAAAGCTATTTTCATTGTATGTTGGACTTGGAGGTGCTGCTGAGGAGTTGTCATTTTTCATGGTGTTGATTTGAGTTATGAAGATCTGCCTCTCTTTAATCAAACTTGCCTAAACCAGGTTTACCGGAGCAGACTGAATATAAAGAGAATCTGACATTTAACTGACTACATTGCGATCAGGGCTACAGGGAAAGATATTAAAGAGTTAACACTGGTGTTGCTTCCACTGCCGAAGACAGCTCTTAGCTGGTAAAGGAGTTTGTACTGTATGTCGAGATTGCAAAACATGCAAAAAGGTCCTTTAAATAGATCTAGGTAACACTTTATAATAATCACACACAATTAAGAATGAGTTAAGCATTAATAAATACTGAATTCTTCATTTATCATGCATGAATACTCATTGGCATGTAGTTTATAAATACAGTTAGTGCTTATCAATGATGAGTAATACATTTCTAACTGTGTTTATAAACTACATGAGTATTCATGTGTTGTAAATGATGAATTCAGTATTCAATGCTTAACTAATGCACAATAGAGTGTACTTAAAGTGTTACCTAGATTTATTAAAAAACAAAACAAAACCAAAAACTCTCCATATCCGAGTTAGTTTACTAAATGTCTTCTTTGGGGTGGCAGTGTGCAAAATTGGGAAATATTCAGCAAAGTGGGAGGTAGAAGTTATAAGGACAGGGTTATGAGTGTGTTTTCTTCTTTTCTAAGAAATAGCTTCACTTTAGGGGAAGAGTTAAAGGAGCAGATCAATGCCATTGCAGTGTCTCTGTGTATGAGGAAGCATTCAGTGGACAGTCTGCTCTGTTCAAAGGTGTCAAACTCCAGCCAACTGCTTCTCTGAAACTCACTAATTAATATATTATAGCTGGTAATATCTCTGGAGTCTCTTTGCCACCGTGAGGCTGCCAGGCAACCAGTGCCCCGCCAGGAAATAAGTGGGCACTTAAATACTCATAAAACAATAATGTGTAATTTTTTAGAATAAACAGAAGACACAGTGTAAGTGAACAGCTTTCCTAAGCTTCCAGTGTTTGCACTAACTGGCTTCTGGCTGTAGCTTCATACTGTATTTACTGAACGGACATGAGAATGATAGCATAATCCTCTCATCTAACTCTCGGCAAGAAACTGAAAAATTCTCCAAAATGTCAAACTTTTGCTTTACAAAAATACAATGTGTTTAATCTGTTGCCTGATTCACTAAATGCTGGCAGAAAACATTATGTAAACTTTTTTTTTTCCTTTTTCAGAAACATGCAATACATCAATATTTTGCTTGGTGAGTGTGTTGAAACAATTAAGGTTCCTGAGAAAATGGATTTGCAGAGCAGACGTTTTACCCACATTAAGCTGTTGTAAGCTCCTGTAACTCAGGAAGAGCACACCTTGTTCATTTCTACTCTGAGAAATTCGCCAGTGGCACAAACCTGCTGCTGAGCCAAAAGGTTGTTTCTGTCTGTTTCTTGTGTGTTCAAATGTGAGTAAAAGCCATTTCCTCGTTGAGACTGAGAGAGAACATGTGTCTTCTGTATGTGTATGAGTGAGAGACAGTGTGTGGGAGTCTGTGAGCATGCGTGTGTGCGTGTGTGTGTTTTGCGTGCCTGTGATGGCTTTACCATGTGCAGAGTCCCTGTATGGGACTGAATGAAGTCGGATATGAAGGAACCTGTCAGGTCTGGGCTACTGTCGGAAACCCTCCTCCTGTTACCTCCTCCTCCTCCTCTTCCTGCTCTTCCTCTTCTTTCCTCTTTTCACATCTGAAGATTGTACAAGGAGAAGCAGGTTATAAAGTATTTGTATATAAGTTATGGTGTATGATTTGGCAAATGGGAAAAACAAATGTTGAAACATTGGAGTTTTATAACGCCACGGCTGTTGAGTCAAAATGTATAATATTGCTGTTTTCTTTAACAACTCTGTAACTAAATGCTCAGGTAATTCCTCTGCTCCAAACGCCCTCACCTGACCCTGCTCTTCACTTTAGAAGAGCTATCACCCGGTTGCATTAAGTCCATTCTTAACAATGTGCTAGCGAGAACCTTCCTTATGTCCTTATCCCATTCCTTCCCCTATGGAGTGCCCCAAGGATCGATACTGGGACCCCTACTCTTTGCAACATAAACCACATTCTGTGGTGCCAGCTATATACAGCATGTTATTCTTGCCAGACAACCCCACTGTCTCTCAGGAGACTCTGGCCTGTCTCTCTGATGAAGGATTGCCCCCTTAAAGGGATAGTTCACCCAAAATTCAAATTTCACTAATTTTCTACTCACCCTCATGTTGACTAAGGATTGGGAGAGGTTTCAGAGTAATCTGTGTCTTTTAGGAGTTACAGGGGGGCTCCGTGCAGCACTGCATGTCCATATGACAGTAGCGACCAGGGCTCACTTTTCTTTCTTGTGTGTCCCTCTCACATAAATAAATATAGACTTTTTTTTTTTTCCGGAACAATTTCTCATGTCGGGGCTTCAAGACAAGAGGGACATTATAGATGAGCAGTATGGAGGTATTTGGATGGTTTTTGGTGTGTCTTATTGGACGAAGAAAAGTGACCCCCGTTCGCAACCGTCATATGGACATGCACTGCTGCGCCAAGCCCCCCTGTAACTCCAAGAAGGCACGGATAACTCTGAAACTTCTCCCAGCCCTTAGTCGACATGAGGGTGAGTAGAAAATTTGTGAAATTTGAATTTTGGGTGAACTATCCCTTTAATTTAACCTTTCTAATACTCTGTGTTACTATCAGAAAAATCCAGTTGTCGGTCCAGGTCATGGTTGCTACTGCTTCAACTACTACATTGCTCTTCTGGTGGACCTTTGCTTGAGCACTGCGAAACCCTCACAGATGGAAAATAATATTGCAGTTTGTATGGTCTCCAATCAGCCCAAAAAAGCTGATTTCTCTCTGCTATTCATCAACCTACACCTGCCTAAATCAAATTTATGTCTCTATTACTTTCCTCCGGAGTCATTTCTGGATTGGTTACCATCTATTGTTGATTTGCTTTTGCAGACACAGCTGATAAATAAATAAAAGGTCAAAATAATTTCCAAATCTCAAATGAGCAATTTACTAGAACTCCAAATAAATGTATTGTTGTTGGTTAGGTCAAGAGACAAAATAACTTCTTTTTTTGCCTTTTGAAGTAAGTTTCTTTTTCAAACTGTGATAAAGTGTTGTTTTCAACCATATCACTTTATTAAAAGAAAGATTATTTAACAATGACGCTTGTGAGTAAAATGCTGATAAATGTTGAAAAACAGGAATTACCAAATGACTTTTCGAAAATTTATATTTTTCATTTGAGCCAAAATGGCTGTAAACTCCCAGTAAATCATCTGCATCCTCTTCTGGGTTTAATGTTTGGATTTCCTGAGGGCTACTGTCTGTGTCAGCCTTTAAAACACATTGTCACTACTTTATCTTTATCTACCGTACTTTATACTTCAGGTCTACTAGTTTTTGCTTTCTGTTTAATTGTAGAAAAAGAAAACTTTTTTTAATAGAAAATACATGCATACACAGCAGGGTGCACAATCTGAGAGCACTTTACAATTCACTACAACCGTAAATGCAATCTTTAAGGATAGATAGAAAATATAGACTAGAGAGTCTGAGGTGGCACAAAGGGGGAGTGATCAGATCTGGAGCATGTCCAGTCCCACCCTGGCAGTCCTCTGGCTACGCCCCTGGTTTCACCTCGTCCACATGGAACAAGCTCAGTCCAGGACTTTCCTGCAATCCCAGCCTCAATCCTAACCTTAACCCAAACCCAAACCCTGTAATTAGTTTTTTTGGAGGGAAAATGGTCCACACAAGTCATTTTCTGGTAATTGACTGCAAGTAGAGTTTAAATGGTCACAGACACATATACACACACAGGCACACGAGTGGCCTGCATGCACACACACATAAACACACTTACTCATCTACACAGTGGTTGTGCAGCTGCAGCGTGTGTGATAATGAGACAATCCTTGGAGGGACTCATCTGGACTGCGTTATATCATCTCCCTGGAAACAGTCCACAGCTCTAAAATAGGAGTGTTTGCTCCCAGTCAGCTGCAGCATGATGTCATCCAATATAATTCCTACAATCAAGGAAAAAAACAGATATTTGATGACATGTGAATGTGCAAAGAACAGTGGTTTCTTTAAATATGGAGATTCTTGTGGTGTAGACTAATTCAGAGCTCAGTCTGTAGCTAATGTTTGTGAGAGACTCACCATAAACAGAAAAACTTGTTGCCTGAGCCCTTGCACCTGTCTCTTATTTTCCCAAGTGGGATGAACAGTTGAAAAAAAACAGATTTGTTTTTATTATAATAAATGTATTTTTTATTTTTTTTTCCGCTCCTGTTGTATTTTATCAGTGTTGGTGCATAGAGAGAACCACTAAAAGTATGAAATACTGTACATACATGACAGACTTCACCTCAGTCTGGTATTTCACAGGGTCTTCCAGGTGTTCCACTTTTCTAATGAGTTTCACTGAGCTACTGACTTCATAGCGCTCACTAGGTGTCCCCCCCTGCTGTGGCTTGTATTACTGACTCCACATCTGGACGGGGCAGTTTTACAGTACATTTCCAGTTTTACAGTAGAACCATATGCAGACGAAATTGCATACGTCAGCAGAGAAACTTTCACAATAGACCTTAATTAGGTTTAACTCTCATTTTTTAAAATTGTGGTCAGTAAAAAAGTTGGTTTATAAGTTTAAAAGTCAGACTAAAGGGTCTCTTCTGTCGCAACCCGTCACTTTTTTTTTGGCTGAGAGGATGTGAATCAATATGAATGCGAGCGTGACCGTGTCACTCTTGCTTTAAAAGAGCCTCAGATTGGCCGGGTCTGGTCTGTTTCCCGGGCAATAGCTTTATTAAAGCCTGCATCTGTGTGTGTGTATATGTGTGTGTGGTTTACTAGCCGGCTGCGGTGGTTCTCAGGGGACAGCCCTCTCCAGCTGCTGCTTTACAAGACTGTAACATCAAACACACACATACACACACACTTAACGCAAAGGTTTGACTTCACACATCTTTCGCTCAGCTCAGCCTCCCTTAACAAGTTCATCAAATGAACTCTTCTCCCCACTTCTCCCATTCCCAGCATACCAATGATCCTGACTCTCACACCTCCTGCAGTCCATCTCTACACAGTAAAATACACAAACTGAACACAACAAGTCCTTAAACGACCATATAGGCTGCGTGTCCTAAAACCCTCAGAGAGGAACCATGGGAGCCAGCAGCCGGCTGGTTAAGGTTGTGGAAAGGTCATAGTTTGGTTAGTTTTACGCACAAAAGCAGCTTGTTACAGTTTAGGAATAGATTCGGGCGAAAACATGTAGGCTACTTCATTCAGGTACTTTTGTTGTTGCGGTTACAGTATTAAAACAAGGTTGTGGAAGGATCATAAATCAGAGAAACTCTGTTGGTTGTTTCTTCATTCAGTCTCCTGGGGGAAAGTCCTGTGTTCATCCATCCACCTCAGTCTCATACATCAGCCAACTTCCTTCTTTGTTTCCATTGTAATTACAACAGCTGCTACAGTAGCCTAACAATAAAACATAACTACAGGTCAGAATAAGCTGGCTGCATAGAAGGCCTACAGGCTTGTTATGCTTTTTGTTGTTGTTGTTATGGAAGGATGTTGTATTTTTACTATCTGTTATACTGATACTTACTGTATAAGGGTGAACAGACAAAAAACAGTCATTCTGTATCAGATCAACAGGTGTATCTCTGCAGGGACTGTGACCTCTGGCCTCAACGGAACGAGACGAGCAAATCCACCAAGTAAAAATCTCCTCTCCTCTCAACCCAACCCCCCTCCCACCCTGCTGCCCAGTCCTTTCAGTGAAACGTTCTTCAAGGTCTGGTCTGTGAAACTTGCTCCACTGCTGCTCCACGGTAGTACGCTACAGTCATAAAATTCAATATGAAGTATATAATGTTTGTAGTTGACCTGGCAGTAAAACTGCTTTTGCATTTTATATTTATTTGTATTATACCAGCACTTCAGCTTTTCCAGAGTAAATGTTTTGGAAAAAAGTTGGACATCTAGAAAGAAAACTGAAAAGCAGTGCACTGAAAATCTGTCAGTGATGATTTACTCAGCATAATAATAATGAGACCTTTGCATGTGTAGACTCTCAGATAAAAATTACAAAACCTTTACCTTCAGGTAGAGGTCCCAAAGGTGTCAGCATATACAGTATGTGTGTTGTCTTGGAAATAAGTATAAACTTAATTTTTATTAAATGTTTTTTTTTATTTATTTTTTTTATCTATAACTAAATAGTGAACAATTAATATTTTGTATTGCTGAATATGTTGCACTTGCACTTTAATTCTACAACAATTGTTCTTTTGGTTTCTTGTTACCTTTGTTAAGACCCAAATTCTTTTCATCTTTTTCCTGTCTTAATGGGATAGTTCAACATTTTGGCAATTTGTCCCATTGTCATAACCCCTATAGTTTTAGGACTAGGTTTGTTACCTTTGATTCGTCGGTGCAAGCTATTTAACGGCGGAGCAGAGTCGCGAGCTGCTCAGAGCTACGCTACGGAGGCTAATGGTATTTCTTGGTTTCCCTCATCAAACTCATCAAATACACAATCCAACAACTCCAAAACGCTCTCATGGACAAATTGTGACCTGCACATTCACCACGCTATGAGATAATAACAGAATGTTATGAGACAGAGTTGTTTTAGAGGGAAATTCATGCAAAACCGCTGATGCACGTTTCTGTCAAGTGCAGTTTTTCGCCTCGAAAACAACTCAGACAATTAAAGGTAACGAACCCACTCCTAAAACTATAGGGATTATGGCAATGGGCCAATTTGCCAAAATGTTGAACTATCCCTTTAATGGCAAGATAACTACGTTGACTCAGATTTATCAATATTAGTGTACAGCAATGAGAAATATGTAATCCTCATAGGTGAGGCTTCACCTCCTCTCATCACCTCCATGACTGTTTTTCAGACCATAAACAAACCGAGTGAAAATTTTTTGTGACCCATTTGTTGATTCCAGCAGCTTTTAATTCTTTCCCATAGGTCAAAAAGACAAGTAGCTTCGAGCAAGCAGATGAATCTTATTCCTAACTTTAGTCTGTGATAACTTGTTGTGTCTTTCCGTCACGCATTTTAACTCATTAAATTCTTTTCTTTGTACACAGACGTAATGGCACGCAGTCTGCCAGAGGACTCTTAACCAACATGTACCAAGGTCTTTTTCTGTCGCACTCTCTGCCCCCCCATTGTTGTTGCTCTCTCCCTGTGATGTGATCTCCCTGGCATTTGAGGCAGCCAGTCATTACACCATGGAACGTAGTGGAGCCAACCAAAGCCTTAAGAGTTTGGAAAACCATAATGTGAACCATTTTACCTTCTGTTTTTTTTTTTTTTTAACCTTTTCACTGATAGCCATTTATCATGACTGACCCTAACATAACATACCATGTTAAGTTATTTGTTTTTCAAAGAAAGCTAGTGCTTTATTAAACGTTCAGACAGTTAAAAGTAAACTGCATTCACATTTTTAGTTTCGAGTTAATTCCAAATGAGCTCAAACCGTCCAACTTTTGCATTCAAGTGTGGCTCTGGAAATGATTGGAAGTCGAGCAACCAGAGCAGGGCAGCCTGCGAAGGGGAAAACATATAGTCCAGGAAAAGAAAAACAGTGGTGGTAGGCAGAGATGGTGGCAGATGGGGGCAGGAGAAAATCGAGAAAGCGATTGAGAGGGTTGAAGAGAAAGTTAAAAATACAGGGGAGAGAGGTGAGGTGGTGAGTGAGTCAGGTGGTCAGATCGTTCCTGCCACCTCATTAGTGGCGATGACATCACAGCTGATTTCTCTTTTGGTGTGCTACTACCGCTCCACCACTCAGAAGAGGTAGAGCTGCTACTGGCCAGAGTCTTTAACAGCAGAGTCTGGGGAGCTGCTTTTATGTCGCCAATAACTCAAGAGCAAGTAAAAAGGAGGCTGGATCCGCTCAGATTGGAGAAGCCTTCTTTGAGCTGAGTAATCACAGCTCAGTTTTTAATATTGGAGTTACTCCCTTTCATGAATGGGCCGTAGAGCAGCTGCAGCTGTCTGTGTTCGGCTGATTCAGTTGTAACAATGCCTTTAACAGCTTCTCTGGAGGATATGGCTGCACGTTAATGCCTACAGAGAGCTTTCAAAGTTGTTTATACTGCAACAAAGCAAATATCTTACAGGTGACCAGCACTGCTTCCAAACTGGCACCCAGTCAAGGCGTGTACCTTTGTTAGGTGTCTCTCCACTCATTTTCTGTGTTCAACATCCCTTCAACAGGAAACAGAGGCCTAATAGTCATGAAAGGAGAGTTTTAAGGGCCTGGTTAGAGGATGATTGGCCACAGAAAAGTGAATAGTAACTTGATTTTTTTTCCTCCCATACATCCGCTGACATGAACCAGATCTTTCACCTACACTGGAATAAAGTGCTGAGAGAGTGTGACAGAGTGCGGAGAGGAGTCTGGCAATGCAAGCGAGTACATTTAATATAATTCATTATTACAATAGGCTATGGGTTAGAGTTAGTGTAACCACATGATCACGTGGATACAGATTTATTATCTATTCATGTCTGGAGACCTCTGAAGAAAGATACACATTTGTGTGCTAAGATGCTGTGGGGCTATACCTGAGTGTACCTCCTGGAGAATGTAACCATATGTTGAGGCTACGCTGGCTACAGAGATACCACAAGAGGGTTACATGAGCTTTTTTCTGGACAATCACCCATTATCTTTAACTTTGAATGAATGATGAGAGTAAAATGTGACAGCAACATTTCATTGCATCCACTGGTCATGACTCATGCCCCAGATCCAGACAGCCCCAGACTAGAGTTACAGTACATTTAAAAATACTCTCTGTTTAAAAATGAAGCTCCAGCACATTCAAACAAGAGAGAAAAACAGACTGTTGATCAAACATATTAGGTTTACCTTAGCCATCAGTTTGCTGCCAATTTGCATCCCCTGACAAAAAGTGAGTAACACTTTCCTGAATCTGAATGTGCGCTAGAGGTGAGATGGATTTCAGCAATACGCCTGAGCTTCAGTCATCCCAGCGGAGCGGATAAGTGGCCAGTAGCTGTTTATGGAAATACTCATGCATGTTATTGTGTTATTCTCAAGCAGAAAGCATGTGTTGAGAATAACACACACGAACGCTCACGAAAAAAAAAAAAAAAAAATCCCTTCAACGTTAAGAAAGCAACTCAGAGAAGCTGCAGTAGAAAAGAAGCAAATTACAATGAACACCAGATAATGGATTGGAAACAGACTTCCATCCCTCAAAGTATCTTTTATTGCCCCATTGTGTTCACAAATACTGCGAGATTCAAACAAACTAGCAGAGACGCCCTCATGCAGCAGGGCTCAGATGTCTGACGACAGCCTTCAGACGCACTCAGACAAACGAGATAAAAGTCACACAGACTTTAATTTCCCAGCATTTGTTTCATTGTTTTACAGCGTTCTGAGGGATGTCGAATCAAACAATAGCTTTTTACTATGTGTTTGAACCCAGTGCACCGCAAGCGTGTTTGTGAGAAACTCTATCATAAAACGGGATATGAACGGAAAAAACTAAGAGAGCGAGCACGGTTTCAACTGATGTCTTCCAGTTGTGTGACCTCTCTTTCCTTCTCCGTCTTTTTTCTGTCTCTCTGCCTCTCTCGGTTTAATAAGGCCAGCTGTAGAGTCTGGCTCTCTTGGGAAGCACAGTAGAGTGTGGCTGGAGCTGAGGCTGAATGAGGCTGAAATTGGTGGTGGTGGGGGTGCAAGTTGGGGGGCGAGCACTTCCGACCATTTTCCCCATGCAATACACCACGCAGTCTGGAGCATTGGCAGGCCGCCGCCAACTCTCTCCCCTTCTTCTTCTTTCCCTCCCTCCCTCCCTCCTTCATTTCCTTCCTTTCCATCCTACTTTTCTTCCTCTGTCTCACAACCGTTGCCCCCGTCTCTTTCCCCCCCTCCTGCTTTCCACCATCCCTCCTTTTTCTTATCTTCTTCCTGCTGTCCTTCTTTCCTCGCTCACAGCCAAGGAAAGCAGACAATTACTTTTGGTAATGACCCTCCTCCAGACGTCTGCTCAGTGACACCATAACAAGTTCAGATACTCTTCCCTTCTCCCCTGCTTCTGTCACTTTCAGTGCGGGCTACAAACGACTGTCCAAGGACTACGATAAATAGCTCAGTCCCTCGGAGTCTCTCTCCCCCCTCTAGACGCCTGCTCTGTGGTACCGTATTGGGTCCAGACCTGCTTCCGAGTTTTGACAGGTCCCTGACCCGCGCCAGAGCAGTTCAGCTGGATTGAGACTGTGGGGGCGTGTGTGTGTGTGTGTGTGTGTGATTGTATGTGTCTTTGTGTTAGTGTGCGTATGCATGAGGTTGAGCCTGGCAAAGTTGGTGGGTGTTTTTCTTCAGACTAATGAATAATAGGTCTGAGCTGAGAGAAGAGTATCGAGCGAGCGGAGAAGAGGAGGAGAAAGGAGGGGGGGGGAGGAGAGCAGAGGGGTAATGACTATCAGATGGTGTTCTACTACTGTGCTGCTGCCGCCACTGCTGCTGCTGTGTCTTTAAAGGGGAACGCCACTCAATTTAAAAATTCAAACATGTGATTATTATGCTCTGGAACTGTGTAAACAGTCATCATGAGAAGAAGCAGTTCAGTAGAAAACCGAGGGAGACAGGAGGAGAGCGGAATAGCGTGTGTTTGCCATTTAAAATGTAATGCAAGTGACAGCCGACCAGGAAGACCTCCCCTTGACCCACAGAGGGGTTACTGAAAGTCCGCATCCCAGTGGACTCATTTTTACCGTTTGGGTTGCCCAGTGGTAGGCTAATTCAAAACCATAATCAATATGGATTGTGATAAACCCATTATCGTCAGGTCCTGCAAACCACTTCACCTTTAAAAAACTTCAACTTATACCAAAATTTTAACAATACAGACTCAGCGACAGCAGAGCAACGCTACAATAAATGGATGACAGACAAAGAAACTGAGACCACCTGGGGAAAATATGGCATCTAAAGAGTCCAAAGGTTTCTTCAGGAAAAAAAACAACATAAAAGTGAATGCTGTATTTGCATTGATCATGTAGAAATGTGGGTCAGTCCATTTGCTAACATTTGCTGCTGTGAACCCACACAGGTGTTTTCACTTAATTCCCTAATTGGACCTCGTCTAGCTGTTGACATAGCAGGTGTGTACGGTGCTAAATTAGCATTTCTCTTTCCTCTCCTGTTCATTTAACTGGACCTCAAAGGGCAGGTACGTAACGCTGCTAGCATCGTCAGTTGCTGCTGGGAAAGTACAGGACCTCATGTAGCCAATTTCCCAGGGTAGCTGTCTGGGTGTGTCTTTAAATGTGATATATCAATGTTGTGTGCTCATGGCGACATCTGAGGCTAAACAGCGAAGCCAACACGGAAAACGCCATAAAACAGCACTTCTTCCTTCTTTCCCAAGTGGCAAAAAAGGGTAAGTGCAAGTTTTAATATGTAGGCCTAACCAATTTTTGTCTATTGCTGAAAAATTCTTGACTGCACAAAAGTTAGTAAGCCTGTCTTGGATCAGGAGCTTTCAAATCAGAAGACATGACTCAGACTAAAGGATATTTAAAACCCGAAAAGCTTTTGAAATCAGGAGAAATTCAACATCTTCTTTCTAATCTCAAATATATACACAATACAAGATTTGAAAACAAAAAAGCACATCACATGCAACAGGATATTATTGAGATTATCGTGCCAGAGGGAGCAATCATGGAGCAGTGCATTGCATGATCTCATCTTACATGATCTCACAGGGAAGCAGATGTAAACAAAATGGAGACTGTGGTGCAACAACTTGTTGGGATGTTAAAACTTTGCGAAAATGTTTGGGGATACACAATGAACAGAGAGAGTGAAGTTTTAGCTGTTTTTTATTCTTAATATCTCTCAATATTGTACTGTAGCTAAAGTTAGCCTTAAGAACAAGACTGTTTACTGCTGCTGAGAAGCACTGATCTGGGATTGATGTGATCAGTATTGAATGAGCCAGGCACAATATTGTTTAGCTAGCAACAAGATGTGCAATTATTGTTATAATTCTGTGATGTAATTGGTGACTGGGCAGATCAGATTTTTACTGCCACTAACACTAACTTCTTGGTGCATACTCTAAAGATATGTCAGAGGTAAATTACTGCAACAATACAATGCAATCTGACCGGGGGAATTATGACAGTGTGGTTAGCTTAAACAATGTTTTATTTACACATTCAGCAAGTACGGATCAGCAAAGGAATTCATCTTAGGCTCCGTTTTTAGTCAAAAAATTAGGTATTAGTTATTTCAGTAACTTAAATTTTAAAGATATGCAGTGGGAAATGTATTTCTGATACAATATTTCCAATTTTAGCACACATGTAGCTTAGTAACCACTGCCAGATTTAGGGTCAGATATACCTTGTGTCTAAATATTATATTATCCCTTGAATATAGTCAAGGTATATTTAATGTAATTTTAAATTCAGTTTATAATTTCTCATATAACCTGGAACTGACAACCTACCACATTCAACATGATTATTTAAAAGCCTGAGTCTGCATCGTGCACTTAGGTCAATACTTTATGTCGTTTTATGTAAATGTGACTATTACTGTGCCGTAATGTAACTATTTCCTTTTCATACAACATTCTTCTGGCAAATGCAGCCATGTGTGATTGTGAAAGGACTTAAAGTCTACATTATACCCAGTCAAATGTTTTCTGGCCTGCGGGCAGCAATTCAGAAAGAAATGGATACTGTGTTAGACCAGCCACACACTCGTGGGAGATGCAAATCAGAGGAAGATCATGCTAATGCATGTAATGATGGATCACAGTGAGTGAGGCTGGTTTGGCAATACATCTCCATAGTTTGCTGGGTAAAAATATAGTGGACAGTCTAAACTAAACACAGACTTACAGTGATAAATTAAAATATTTCGGCCTGTAATGTACTGTATAGATCATCAACACAACATACATGAACATAAAGAATACGTGCATGTAAAGTAATTACTGTGATACAGAGTTGGGCCATCCTTTAGTCAGTTGTGTACTGGTCAGCTGGACTTTTACAGTTTACTCCAATTTCTTCTCATTAAATGCAGTCATCTATTGATCGGCCACATCCCGGATGGTTTATTCATTACTGTTTGCTAACTGAAACAGAGAAGTGATAAAAGATTTAAGAAGATCTTTATTAGACTCATAACTTGATTATTCTCAGTATTGGACTCAGAGACAGATCCAAAATGCAACCAGAACCAAACCTCACTATTTACCACAAGCTGTCATGATTCTCGTCTTGCAAGAGCAATAAACTGCTGGATTGCATTGCAGTGCTGGCTCAAGAAAGACAGAAAAAAAAGAAGATGGTTGGTTTTGTTATTTTTGGTCCACTTTAATTTAGGAATTTATTATTTGCAAAACTTACATAACAATAAGAGCCATATTTTAGACTGTTGAATGTGGGTCATTCACTTACGTGAGGCCCATGTGCAGGAAACTGATGCACAGTACAGGTCACTGTTGAGGACTGACTGAAGGCAGGGCACACTGATGAGTGACGTGATGTAATGTAGACCCAGTTTGCATCTCAGATGTTCAGAGTAGTCAAGCAGGCAACTGTTTTCAAATGCATTCGATACCCACTGACTGGATGTGTTGCACTGACAAGTGGAGTGATGCAGCAATGGAAACTAAAGGGCAAAGGGCAATCTGAGTTTAACTGAGTGCATTATGACTACAAAAAACATCACACAATCCAAAATATGTTGTTATTACAGTCTTAGTGCAGTTTATGTATGTTTTGTGTGTTTTTTCATACATGTACATGATTGCAAGATCTAACCTGACAGCTGTTTGGTCAGAGTTGCCATGTTAGATCCATATTTAGGTGGGACCACTTAATGGCAAGTCTTAATGCTTTCTGTTTTGTGTCTGTATTTATTACATTATGGCGCAGGATCAGATTTTACCCATGCCTTTTTTATTATAGTATTTAGACAGTGGTTTGATCCTCACCTTTAGACAATCCATCCTGCCTCCCCTATGCATACTTCTCCAAGCACTTCCTGTATGTACTGTAATCAACCACTGCAACCAACATTGGCCCTTATTCATTCAGTCAATACCACAGAATAAACATTACGACTGTGATTGAAGGGTAGAGATAGATACAGAGAGAATGGGGAGAGAGAGAGAGAAATATGGACAGAGGAGGAAAAAAGAGAGGGTGATGAATGCTGACTATAACACTATGTAACTGACAGATTATTCATAGTGCTATTAGTTTTCAGCAGAAGCTTACGGTTGCCAATCTACACAAAAGATGCATACCAGTAATGGCAGTTGGGTTTAGAGTTTTGTAAAAATGTACTACTGAGGATTATAGACTTCATAGCTGAGTTTTACATAGGTTGTCAACCTTTAACCACCGTACTTTTAAAGCAGGAAGCAAAATTTAAAGGTCAGTCAGTTCCTTGGAAATAAGACTTAAGTTGCACGATCATGGCTAATAAAATCTCCGAGACTTTGAGAAGGAAAAGCAGATTAGAGTTTGATGAAGGCTGTAAAATATTTTAGTGAAATCTGAGGGAGTAGCTGATTTTCAAAACTGCAAGATAGATAGATAGATGGAAAGATAGATAGATAGATCCTGTTCTGTCATTCATTTGTTTTCTCCCATATCTTTCTTCCCTCGTAAGTCTTTGCTCCCTTTGCTGTCTCTTCTCATTTCTTCTTCTCTTCCCGAGGAAGACAGATTGTGAAAGGGAGTGTAAGTGAGTAAAATAGCAGCTCTCCTACTACAAACCTCTGAGCCTCCCCTTCATCACCAAACCACTCCACCCTAAAAATCAGAATCCCTTGGGGGAAAACTACTCGCAGGCCCTCCAGCATCACAGCTTGTACCGGAAAAACAGCTCCAGCCATCGCTGAATAAACCCGATCCCCGGCTTCAGCCACGAGCCCAGTCTGGACCTTCAGCTTCCAACACTGTGGCCGCCCGCCTCCCAGCCTGCTGTCCAGGGACGGACACAGCACAGAGGAGGAGGTCACAGGAAGAAACAAAGACCCAAGGAGAAAGACAAACTCTTACTTCACCACTCAAGCTTCTTAGGTTCTCGCTGTCAAAAAAAAGTGGGTGAAGAATTCATCCAGTTTTGCCAACTCAAGTCCCAGTGTTACCACTTGTGGAGAAACTTGGAAAGAGAAAAGATCATTTTGTATATATAAAAAGGAAGCAGCAACATAGACCATGTTTTTTGGTCTATACTGATCCATGTCAAAACCTGTTATGTGAGCAATTGACATTCTGCAATATCCAGCCAGTCAAATAACTATCTGAGTTCACAACACAAAAAAACACACTAAAAAAGATTTAGCATTCGTTTGGCTCAGGCATCTGATATACTGTTGCACAGTCCAAGACCGTGGCTTTATTATTCCTCCCATATGACAACATTTTATCTATGTCTCATTTCCTTTTTTTCGGTCAACATCCAAGTAACTCAATATGTATACAGTACCAATGATGATAGGGATGTGAGTTTCAGAGGGCTCCCTCGCCTCTAAGGACACTAAACCCACCCAGCAAACTAAGGGTGATGCAAGTTCTGTTTTAGGGTGGATTTCCCCCTGAAACACATCAGTGTGAAGCCAAAACAAACTCCTGCTGATGGTTTGCCTCTTGCCTCCGGTCTCTCTGGCCTGCTTCTAGACAGCAGCCGAGGGACCCTCACCACACAGAGGAGGAGCGGAGGAGTCCTCTGGCCCTCCCACTGGCTATAAGACCAGAGGCAGACGGAAACACTCAGACAGCAGGCACACGTGGAGCAAAGAGGCTGAGAAGGAGAGAGGGGTGAGAGAGAGAGAGAGAGAGAGAGAAAGAGAGACCAGTAGAGAGCAAGAGAGAGTCAAACTGCTGCCACAGACTGGGAGTAGTTTTTGCAACTGGAATCGAAACAGACAAATATAGAAACAAAGGACCGAGACAGAGGTTGAGAGAAGGAAAAGAGGACAAATAAAGCGCGTGACTTCAACATGCCATTATAAATCAGCTTTCTGTCAAAGGATTAACTCAAAGAGGAACTGACATTTGGGATGTGAAGTGCTTTCGTATAAACTAAGAGAAAAAAAACAGAAGGACCTGGAACCTGCAGCTCCGAGGTCAAGTCACTCTCAGTTGCTGACTTAGGATCAACCTGCTGATCTTTTAAACCAAGACTGACTCAGCCTTGTTGGGGCTATATCTGACTTGCGTGGCTTGCCAAAGTTTGCAAAGTGACGGGGATAAAGTAACACTCTGAGCGTTGGACACCTTTAGGGAGTGGCATCAACAGAAACTTTGCGGTAACTTTGCAGAAACGCCACAAGCTCAACCTCAAGAAGACGCTTCTCCGGGATTGATCAGTAGCTGTCAGACTTGTCGCAATTATTACGATGACATTTGCCATGCTTCGCACAGCACCTCCTGCAGGCCGCTTCTTATACGGCGACATCGCCCTCCTCTCCGAAGACGACGACGAAAATGGGAGCGAAGGGTCCGGCTCTGAGGACCGTAACAACTCTAACTTCCGCCTGTCCTCCTCGTCCCCGTCTGCTTTTCACATCAAGGTGAACAGGAAGAGGAAGATATGCGCGGGAATAGGCCCTGGAGGAGTAGGGGTAGGTGTAGGTATAGGGGCCATGGGAGGGAGGCTCATCCCCCAGGGCTCAGGTCCCCCTACAGAGATTCGCCAGAGGACCGCAGCCAACGCACGGGAGAGAGATCGCACCAATTCTGTCAACACAGCATTCACAGCGCTGCGCACACTCATCCCCACCGAGCCTGCAGACAGGTACAGAGCAGCATGACTCAAACTGTGTCATGACATTTGGTCTGATGCACAAGTACGTTCCTAGAGAAAAATGGTTTCCATCTGGGAACTAAAATTGGTGAAAAACAGTCCCTGATGTAGCTCTGGATAACATTTAATCACAGTTGAGTGACTTAAAAAAAAAAAAAAAAAACGGGCCTGTAAACCTACTGTATTTAATTATGAGTTGATATTTCCTATGAGACTCCAGAGGGGAACAAATATTTGACATCTCACATCATTGTCTTCTTCCTGCACCTTGTTTTCATATAATATATACTGTAATGTGCAACAGAGCTGTGCAACTATATGGTCCATTTTTAGAAAAAATATATTTTTGTGAACTTTGTAAACATTTCATTCTCATTAATGCCACGAATCTCTCTCTGACTTGATGATTAGGAAGCTGTCGAAGATCGAGACGCTACGTTTGGCCAGCAGCTACATCAGTCATCTGGGGAACGTCTTGCTCCTGGGCGAGGGTCTTCATGACGGACAGCCGTGCCACGCTCCCTCACCACCGTTCTTCCATGTTAACTCCTCCCCGCCCCGAGGATCTGACCAATCAACTCAGCCCAAGCACATCTGTACTTTCTGCCTCAGCAACCAGAGGAAATTGGTGAGCAGAAAACTATAGGTCAGAAATCAATAAATAAGAAAAGAAAATAGACTATTCCAAAAGAAGACTAACGACAGAGAAGTATTTTTATTTTACCTGAGCAGTAATGATAACTTCATTCCTGTGGCTATTCTTGTAACATTACAGACACACGGTTTAAACTGTTTATTTCTGGATTTAAAAAATATTAAATGACCCAGATTTAGCCACAGGAAAATAGAGTGACGCTTCTTGCGTAAAACTGAGCAGTGCCTTAGGGTCAGTTTGGTGTTTAAAGCTGACCTGAGATCTGTGACTGCGCCTATAAATCTGATTGGCCCTGAGGGATTTTTAAAAGCAGAACCTCTTTAAAGTCCTCTGCTGGGGTGAATGACTGTGTGTTATTGTGCTGTTGGGGGTTTAGTTTAACTTGAGCAGGTGGCTTGAAAGTTCAAGGTGGTTTCTGAAACTCGCTGGACATTACAGTGAGTAGACGAGATTGTTTTTGTCTCAGAGGAGCACAGAGAGAGCTGAGCAGAGAGGTGGGTCTAATGGTGCAGCCCTTTCCACCGAAACACTAACAAAATGTACACAACTGCTGCGTAAAAACCACCTAACCCCAACTGTGGTGTTTTTTTTTTCTTTTTCTTTTGTAAAAAATATGAATTTAAAGTTTACAGGGGTATTTATGCAGCGAGTGAGATTTATGACCGGGAGCCTATGAAATCCATCCAAAACCATGTGTATAATTTCAAGAATGCATTGACGTCAGTCAGAATATGAGACGGTTTTAATCATAACTTCTTAACAACTGACCCGCGATACACAGGTTGGTAAGTGGCAATGAGTTTGTTCGCTGAAACGTGATGTCACAACGCCAATGCAGGTATTTGTTCACACTTGGTAGTATGAAGACCATATCATTTTATTCTAGTTTATCTCAACGCAGCAGAGAGTTGAGAAAACAAAACAAAACAAAATGAATAAATATTTTTTGTACATTACAAAGGTAAAATCTGACTTCTCATTTCAGTGACAAACCTTTTTTTTTTTTTTTTTTTTTTTAGCACTTCCTCCGCTGTACAGTTGCTCCACTGTCGGTCTACACCTTAATAGAGATACAGAAAGGGAGAACTTGGTCCAGTGTGAGTTTCAGCTCACATTTGATTGATTCAACACAGGAAATAGACATAATCAAGAACACTCTCGGCATAAGAAAGTCGTCAGTCTGATGGGAAACAACAGGGAACGGAGAATTGACATCAGCTGACTGAAATCAAATTAATACGAGTCGAGTCCCACTCTGACTTCAACAACAGAAGATGATAGAGAGGTGACGTCCACTCAACTTTCCCCCTCTAACCCATAGCCGCTGCCCATTTAGCAGGATTTATGGGTAAGGAGCTGACATCTGGCAGACTCCCCCGTTACCCCAGCAGTGTGTGAAAGCTAATACCCTCCTCAGTGTCTAAACCCAGAGACCCTTTAGCTGAGGGATAACCTGAGTCTCAGCAGTGTGTCTCCCCCTCCCTCCTGCCTCCCCTCTGAACCTCTGTGAGTGAAAGCCTAGACGTCCTTGGTGTCTAACCCAGACACCCTGGGCTCGGAGATAACTAGTCTGAAACCTGCCTCGCTCTCTCTCCTTTGTCTCCGTTCCCGTTTGCTTCTGTCTCTCCTCCCTGACTTCCTGATTTTTATTGTTCATTTACATTTAGTTTCATTTTTTCCTTCTTTAACTCTTTCCCCCAAGCTTCTCCCATTCCCTCCTCCACCCCCCCGGCCCCCCAGCTCTCTGTATATCGATCAGCCTGGTGGAGGTCAGAGCTGTCAGTAGGAGCTGTGTAATACTATCTGCTGCTGTCAACTCACTGCTGCACATGCATGACTGATCTGTAAATGCATGCTGGGTAGAGAACAATTTTGAAACTTTCTCATGTCAAAAATATCAAACACAGACACTCAGAGTGAGTCTGTGTTCCTTACCGTCAGCCACATTATTGTTTCGTTTGCTCCATGTCACACGAGCCGCATGATGCCAAATATGCATTTTTGCTGTTTTTCCCCCCCGAGTTGCACTGCAGAAGACAAGTTAGATAAAGATTGAAAACTTCAACTTATATGTGGTTCGTGCAAAGTCTGGATGACAGTGAAGCATATAGTGCAGAGGAATGAGTTATATCAGGTTTTGAATATGCAAACAGTATTTGTTTGGTCAGTTTCTTTGATGTTTTGGTCAAGGGATTTATTAATAGTAGGAAAAATATATAATATCACCAAGCATGTCCTGTATTAACTTAACAATAACAAGTAAACATGGATAATTAATGAATTGTGCTGTTGTGCTATTTGAATGGATAATACTTCAGTTGTGTACTGAATGCACAATGGTGAATGAAACTGATATTATTGCCCTGAAAGTTATTTAAAGGTGGAAAATCTGACGGTTTATGTTCACCTGGCATTTCAGTGGTTAAGTGTGATTGGCAGAACCTGAGAGCATTTCACTTTCCCTGGAAAAGTGGCTGTACAGGGCGTTTAAGTGGACTAAGGAGCAGAGTCAGAGCTGGTGATTACAGAGAGGAAGCGATTGTGAAGGTAAAACGAGACCTTGTGTCCTGAGCTCTCTCTTTGTATGTTTTTATGGTCATTGAGGTTCATCACAGCTGTCAGGTCTGCTTAGGGCCAGCCGCTGCAATTACATTCATTTCCAATGTGGGAGAGGGTGAAAGTGAGAAAAGTATACGCTCATTTCCTCTGATTATGTGTGTATACAGTATAACCATTTCAAAACAAGCAGTTCTGTTAGTAATGACCACTACACAGAGAAGGTTAAAGAAGTGCATATTGCATATTCAGTGGAATACTAATGCGAGTTCATTATCTGCAGAGCTTTAATGCACAAGATTGATGACATACATCCAGGGATGTAAAGTTTATTATCTTTTCATGGCAGGGAGATTTTCTAGATGGTGGAAAAATATTTTTAGTTGATATTGATGTTTAAAAACCAAAAAAAAAAAAAGTGAAACACTTCTTTAGAACAGTTTTCGAGGAATTGGAGGAGCATCCATTAAAAAATTTTCAGTGTGAGCTACAGTATTAGATATTTTTTTCCCAAACGAAGACTATTTGATTGCTGCGTCGCTGTGTGTTTCAGTGCATTTAGCTTCAGTCAACTCTCCTTTTCCCACGTACAGTGATATAGTGTACAACATTTGTACTTGCCATCTTTTGATCAGAAGCCAAGATATTCCTTCAACCACATATATCATGATGCATTTTGACCTTTCATAAAAAACAGCTCCGAGGTGAAGCACCAGCAGTTTGGCATGGACAAACTGGAGCGCAGCCCTCGCTTACCGGTGCCTTTGATATACCGTAAAAAAACAAAAAAAACAGGGGGACACTCCTGGTGGTTACATCTGTAAATGAGATGTACAGGGCTTTAGCATAAAGGATTGAGGTGAGCTGAGGGCTGTTTAAATCCCTGTGCTGTCTGTGTGATTGATGCAGATATCCTGTGTTAGGCCTCTCCGCCTCTGCCGATCAGTGCTGAACTGTCAGGTGCGTGAAGTCGAGCTGCAGCATTGCACACTTGCAGCTTTCTTAACTATCACATCTTTATTATCTCCAGTCTACGTTTGCAGGAAGGGACCGCTAACGATCCTCGAACTTGTTGTGCCAGTTGTGCATCTACAGTTATATTTTGTTCATTTGTGCTTAGCGTGCAGTAGGTGAACGCAGCCCAGAGCTACTGAATTATACAGACAAAGTTTATTCAGTAATTCTCAGATACGATTCAAAAACAGAGAGGATTTTTTCAACTGTGCTAATCTGTCTACTTTGTCGTCTTTAGGCCATAGTGCTTGAAGCATTTTTACAGCTTCCCTCACAACTGTGGCTTATTTCTTTTGGCCTGAAACAGGGAGAGGGTCAATTTAATTCAATGGCAAACATAAACAGAGCTGGTGATTCATCTGCCAGTAACAGCACTAATGCTGAACTTTTTCCTTTGAAGCTGGATATGACAAGTCCAAACTTTTTCCAATATTTAAAATTTCAAAAAGCTCTTTTGATTTGATGAGCTGACTTGATTTGATCAAAAGAGGATTTATACGTTTGGAAACAAAATAAAAATATGGCAAAAAATATAACGACTATGATACTTGGAGTGGTTGCTATAAATAGCTCATTAGCCCTTTGAGATGATTAAATCAAGTTGAGTTAACAAGCATTTTAAGAGAAAAAGCTGTATATTTTATTTTTTACAAATGAAAAAGAAATGTGTGATTTTAGTCAAACAGCAAATATAACAGATGATGTACTGCTCCTAATGTCACTGACAGTTTTAATTTACATCTGAGCGACTGTAAAACCTTTTATGTGATGCTTTGTGTGCGACTGGAAAGCAGGGTGGATGGAAAGACAGTGGCACTAAAACTGCACCATGCAACTGGAAACTGACTTATCTCTACCAGTATGTGTGTGTGTGCGTCTATGTGTGTGCGTCTATGCGTATCTGACCGAAAATGAGCACTTTTGGTGGCTGGGTCTACGATATGTATATGTATATAAGGGAGAAAATTAGAGAGAATTTGTCCTTGCTCATATACGGTGAACATACACACACACACACACACACACACACACACACACATACACACTGGCTGGCTCTCTGTGTCTGGAAGTCATTGGCAGTGCAGAGCGGAGCAACAAATGAGCTAATTGTTCTGTAAATGATTTATCCTCTGCTGAGGCCTGTACAGCCAGTGTTTAATTCAGCTGCTGCTATTAGAAACACATTGACGTTGGACTTTGATGGTGATGTTAAAGAAGCCTGGAAACCGCTCTCTGTGAAACGCCCTCCCAGCCTGCACACACACTCACACCCACACAAGCGACACATACACACACACACACACACTCACACACATGCGGGTGCACACACACTCGCATGCATGCACGACCACAGAAACACTGACACACGGGGGTACAGTGCATCACACTCGCAGGCTTTTATCAAAAAGCATTTCACCCCGTTTCTGTTTTTTCTAGCCCTTACAGCCAGACGGCAGTTCATTGCTTCTGACTAGACACCCAGAAAAACCTCATATATGATTACTCAGTTAAGGAGCCCTGGATCACGACTGTGCTTTCAACACTTTCTAAACTAATGGTGTGCAGGAAGTTGTGGAAACAGAGACGGAGAAGGAGAGAAAGAGAAATAGCCAACGACTCAGTGGGATAATCAACTTTGCTATTTATCCTCCGGTTTGGACAGTTGGTTTTCGACTGTGCCGAAACTACACTTTGCGTCTTTATAGAGATCAAATGAAGCGTGCATCTTAAGAGAGCTTAAACGCATGAATAGGACGTGCACGCTAATGACTGCGGTTTTTACAGTCATTTGGATATTAGTCTATTTTCACTGGAAAAAAGCATTACGTCACTTGTGTGCATGAGGCAGACATTTCAAGGTCATAGATGAAAACTAAATTACCCTCATTTATTGATAATGCCGGTGCTGACTTGGAGTTAATGTCTTGCGCCTCCTGAGCGAGAGCTTCGCCTGCTTTGCTTCTCCTTTCAAACTATGCTAATGAGGTGTATCCAAGGTGGCTAAATATACTGCAGCCAGTTTTCAAATATATTCTAACCCACGATCAGCGTGTGTCAGTGTATGTGAGCCTGGCTTTGTGTATGACTGTGTGACTTCATGCATGGATCCGTCTGTATTTTTTCAGTACAGATGGAAGCAGTTAAAGCTTAATTTAACACCAACAGAAGAAGTCGGATCAGATAACTAACAAAATCTATTAGCAAAACTATCACTCTGTTGTCATTTGGTCTCTAGGGAGAGGGTTGCTTACAGAGCAAATTAAAGCAAAACTACAGAAAGCTGAGCCAGGCAAAGAGCACAACTTTAAGAGATCCACAACACTGAGAAAAGCAGTGATGGCTGTTTAAATAGTGCAGTTTCTTAAAACAATATCTACTGAAACTAATGACTTATTGGCTGTTTCATGGTGCAGATCTCAGCACTGATGATAAAGTACATAATGTAGCAGAATTAAGTCATCTGAGACCAGTGAAAATGAAGCTGAACTTGTTCTGGACTCATTATAGCGGATTATTAAAATGTTAGAATAATTAAATACATGTGTGCCCGCCCGGTGCAAACTGCATCTGATTAGGCCATCTAAGATAAATCAAGTGTTTTTCAGAAGTCATCAGGATGCTTATTAGCAAACCACAGTGAACATGGACATAGTACATGTCTGATGTATCCAAGCCACATAATGGCTGCATGTGGCTGAAGCAGTGTGTTAGTTAGCGTATTTAAATGTCTGGTGCGTTATTTATTGCACCATTTAAATGTATGTGTATAATCTTTCAATCGATGATCATTTATGAGGCTAATTACGGCTTCTATTAGTCACCCGAGGCACTGACGCATATTCACATATTTTCGCTCGATAAAATAAAGGGATATTACCAGTTTTCGTTTCATGGTTGAATACCAATCGTCTTATATGATTGTCGGGGCCGGTGCCCAAGTGGAATTATTTTTTTTCCAACCAGTCATTCCTCTCCCCGCGCAGCCAGAAACTAAATTAGATGTTTGTATTTGACAGAGCGGCTTAACACAGGAAAAGAGAAAGAGAGAGCGAGATTGCATGGAAAATCCACGGTTACAGGTACAGGAACAGCTCAGATTGAGTTTTTAGAAAAACAATATTAAAGTTTGAGTTTGTGGAGTTAACAAGATGCTATTCATAGGGTGTTTACTATCTCTACATTAAAGTTAAGACATGCTGTTCTCACCTTGATAAAACAATAATATTGTGCCAGTGTGGTAATATCATCATATTGTATCTAAAGTAAACATCGTCAGGTAATCATATTAGTGTCGGACAAATCACCCCCCTGGGAAGTCAATGGTATGTCAGTGTGTGTGTGTGTGTGTGTGTGTGTGTGTGTGTAGGGGGGTGTTTGGAGAAAGAAAGAAAGAGAGAGCAGAGATGTCATCCGACCATGCCCTATTAGTCTTCAGGAGGATTGTTTTGACTACCAGACCAGCCTTAAAGCCCCCGTCCTCCTGTTTTGACTGAAGCAGCTACGCTCCAGCTGAGCCGCCCTCACCAGCTCCAGCTGTGCTCCTTTAAACTCTCGCCGGGTGCTCGCAGAGAGACGGGGGCTGATTTCATGGTAATTTCATGTAATTTGGTAAAATTATCCAATTGTCATGCAGAGTCTTCGAGTGAGATGTTGTCATGTACCCCCCGTTCTATCTAACTCTCTGACCTGCATGCAGCGCTTTTATTTCCACTGATAAATACCTACAATTTTCCACAGTGCTTTCCAACAAACACCAGAGAGCATGGCTGCACACTTGTGTCTTCCAGCTGTTGGTTTTACAGTTATTGTTCGTAGAGAGCACAATAACAGCAATGCCACAGCAAGCGCCAAACATTTTCTAAGCTCTGTTTGCAATCATTTACTTACTCACAATTTAGAAAGACAATTCCATGCAAATTATGTGTCAGATGGCAAAACGATACAGAGGTCATTTAGGCTTCCAGACACTGCTCTGGCAGCTGAGATGTACTTTTGTCTCCCTGCCTGTGAATGATGCTTTAATGCTCTCGCTCAGTGATCATTGACCGTCCACTACTACCGCACTCTTTTGTGGAATAATTTGAGTGTGAAATACGCAGTCCTGTTCCCACAGGCATTACACCTACCTGCATGCAACCTATTTGTCAGTTACCTAACAAACATATAGTTCTTGCAGCCTGGATTATTTTCCCAGGCTGTATTTTATTATTTTTTTCTAGTGAGGAACTGCACTGCACTTTTGCACATGTTCAAGTGGAGGTGAACGGGGGTGGATGGATACCGTCATCCTGTGTCCCACAGGTGGTGGAGGGAACAAAGAACTTTGATTAAGGTTGGAAAAAGAGTGGAGTTTTGATTCAGCGCTGATCAGTGAGTTAAGTTTGTGTCTTGTGTGTCGAGTCACTTTTGGCTTCATTTTATGAATCTAACCATTTTGATTTAAGGTACATTCAGTGTCAACATTTCGCAAGTTGATAGATTTGTTGATATCACAGATATGAAGAGGGTGGTGTGATGTTCTTTAGATAATGAATGTTTCTAGGAGACAGCATTTCAAACTAAGTCACAATAACTCTCATTTAACACTTGCAAATTGTAAACACAGTACAGAGCAGACTATACACTGTGAATAGTTGATGACACAGACCATCGCAAGGCTGCAATTAAAGCTGGGTCAACTGCGCTGGTGTTTTTTATGCTATTTGATTCATTCATGTATAAGACATATTGCTGCCACTGTGACTGTGGCAGCTACAGTACAGGGTCACATCATCTGTTTGGCTCTCTTTGAAAAAAATCCCAGGAACTAATAATAAAAAACACACGGTCAAATAATAAAATATGAGATAGCCGACCATATAATGGTGCATATGTAGATAATAGCAATTGAATAATGAGCCACTGCTCTCAGTCCAGCTGGAGGAGGGATTGACAATAACAGTTCCCGTGTCTCCTCGCACTCACCACAGTCAGTGGGCGGACCGATTCCTGTCCAAATCCTATGATCTCACGCTCTCATTACAGCCTGATACCCTTCCAAACACCTACCCACCTTTGTTGATGTCAGTCAAACGGATTTTTTCCAAACACCTACATCTTGTGCACGGTCTGAGAGGAAATGTGTAACAGGTGTTCGGCTGATGAGAGGAAGGCGAGGGGTGGGTGGGGGCGGTAGAGGGGTTTAGTCGAGACGATATGGGAGAGGGAGAGGGGGGGGAGAGAAAAGTCAGAGGAGGACAGGAGTGTAGAGGAGTTAAGCCACAGTCTGGTGAGAGTTTTCCCCCAGCAGCTTTGGGCGCAGGATGAAATGCATCTCAATCAGTGGTGTGTTCAATAAAATCCGTCGACTGCTGCGAAAGAAAGCCAGTGGTGGATGGTCTGAGGAGTGAGCGGAGCAGAGGTTAGGTGAGGAGGGAAAATGTGATGTTATTTTCCTGGCCAGATAGAGGAGGTCTCCTCACCAGCCAGGAAATCAAGACTCTGCTGTTCTGATACCACAGATAAATGAGAAGCATATCATCGTACAGGGCTGTCACAGTCACACTGAGGCTCACAAGGTCAGTGTTTAAAGACTGTGAAAAAAAAAGAAAAAAGTACAACCTTCGTGTGACCACAGTCAACAACGTGTGCATGATGCAGCCACGCTTAATTTACTACGTACAAAACCACAACAATTTACTGTCTGCGGTCTCACCCACCTGCTCAGCAGAGTTAAACCGAGAAAGAGGGGAAAAACTGACCCACATCTCTGGTTATCGGTTTGAAATGAGCACATAAGGTTGTGTATTTATGTCTTGAAGTCTTGAGTTCATGAAACTGGAACAGGGTGGTTTCAAATTAAACACACATAGTTTGATTAAGGTTAGAGCATGAGTGTTTTAAATGAGTGTTACTTTACTGAAGGATAAGTCCAGTTTGTTCTCAGCTTTCTCTGCTAATAAGGTATATATATAAGACTGATTGGAGACGAAACTACAGTATGGCCATCACTAAATTCATGCACACACGCACTCACACGTCGCCTGAAGGGAAAGAGAATAAAGGACTTTCAGTACAGACAGGCCAGTGGCATCGATCCTCGTCGCACGAAGCGAATAAACGTGTTTTCCAGAAGGTTGAACTACTCCTTCATATTAACGTAGACGTTGAACCTTCAGTGACGTGAAATATTGTTTCTCTCTCTTGCAGAACAAAGACAGAGACAGGAAGACGGCCATCAGAAGCTAACAGTGAGGACGCGCACACAACACACCCGTCCTCCCTGGATAAAATGCTCGTCACCTTGACAGCGATTTTTACAGTTACTGCAACTTGAAGAATTACAGACTTGTGATGCGTTTCGAGGACTATCGAAGGACTTCCATAGCACTTCCAGGACTTTTCAAGGAGCTTTATGAAGCATTTCCTTTTCTTGACTTTTTTTTTTATATTGCTTTACAGAAACTCTAAATTTTGTGTTTTCAAATATGATTGAAACACTTCTGAAAAGTTTAACCATGCTTTTAAAGGGCTTTTGCATTCTTATCACCACCATGAGGAACCTTATCAGAGACCTTTTACTGTACTGACTCAGTGACTCTTTGTTCAGAGTCAAAGGAACTTACGGCACATCATCGAAAAAACACACAAAACCTATGGAAGACAAATTTGTATTCATCAAAAGCTGTGTGTTATTAATGTGTAAACTGAAATATAAATGTATATTTATGTGACATAACATTATATAATGAAACTATGTTATTTAACAGGCATATGGCATTCTTGATAAATAATGAGGGTGGGTTGAAGGTACAGAGCGTTGCCTATCGACACAGTTCAAGGCATCGGAGAAAAAAAAAACATGCTGGAGTCTTTGTGGTATTGGTTATTTCTAATAATCATTTCTGAACGTTAATGCTGGAAAATAACTCAAGATGACCAATAAATTTTTTGTATATCTGGAAGTAGATTTCATTCATACGTTGGTGGTATTTTGAGCAGATTGCACTCTCTAATCCAGCCCACGCAGTTCCAACAGACATTATAAAAAGTTTCCACTGAGAAGATATCCTGTGTCGTACAGATACCCTAAAACCAAATGGTATTTTTTATCATTCTTCTGCTCTTCAGGAAGCAAAGGGAGACATAATCTTGAAAGTTTCAAATAAATTCCCGTCTCCAAAGAAGCAGCGCAGCGAGCAGAAACGGAAGATCCACAGCGACTACACCTGTTGCTCACATCATCCTTATTCCTACTCTTTCCTTTTCTTTTACCCTCTTCTTTCTTTCTCTCTTCTCTCTCTCACACACACACTGTCTCTTTCTTGCTTTCTTTCGTCTCTTCTGGGGCACCCGGATCAGAGCAGACAGAGACAGAGAGGGGTAGAAGATGGGGCGGAAAAGAGGGGTTTGAGGAGCAGAGGAAAGGCGAGCACAAGAGAGAAGAGAGGGGGGGGGGGGAGAAAAGAGAGCAGAATTGAATCTGCAGGTATGGCTCCTTGGACATCTGCCTGTGTCCCCTCACTGTCCTCTTCTTTACCTTTCCACATGCTCTTTCTCTCTTCTCCTCCTCTGCTCTTCCTCTCTTTTCCCTGGAGTGCCACTGGCCAGAGTCTGGTTTGTGATGGTTTTCCAGCGTGTTCAGCCACGCACCACTCACCCCAGTCTCTATCTATCTATCTATCTATCTATCTATCTATCTATCTATCTATCTATCTATCTATCTATCTATCTATCTATCTATCTATCTATCTATCTATCTATCTATCTATCTATCTATCTATCTATCTATCTATCTATCTATCTATCTATCTCCCCCAAAATCTGTCCATTGTCTTCATGGAAACCAATCAGGGCATTCAGTGCTGTCCACCCTTTTTTAAACATATTGCCACTTTTCTTTTTACTATATAAGTTTTTTTTCTCTTTCTTCCTCTGCCTGTCTTTTACACCTGACCACCAGTTAAAATAGCTGAATTAGTTACAGTGGTTTTTCACTCTTCAGGTCCTGCAGCAAATCTTTGAAATGCAAATCCCAAAGAAAACCAAAGCTGCACCTGGAAATGTTGCGGCTGATGTGGGACAGACACTAGTGCTGAATTCTCCTCATAGTTATCACAGGTATTCTTACCAAAACTCCTTTGGAAAGCTCAGATCTATTACAGTAATGCAGTTTATACCCAGTCTATGCTGCTCTGGCCCGGGATTATAAAACCACATAACAGCAGCATTTCTCAAGCTATTTTCCACCATTAAGAGAGATGTAAATGAGCCGTTCTTTTAATGGGGACTAGTCCTGTTGCTGCACCGGTTTGGTGTTTCCAAATTACTTTTTAACAATGCTAACAAGCAGTTTCTGCAACCGAGGTGCCAATTATGGAGCTTTTTCCTACAATGTGACAAGTGTCTGGTGAGGAAAAACAACCAACAAAAATTAAAACGTCACTTCATCACACTGCCAAAACACAGTTTTTAGTGGAAGGGGCAGTGAAAAACAAAGCTGATTTATTGTGTGTGTAATCTCACAAACACCCCAACACTATAAACAGCAGTGAATGCTCGCCGTCATTCTCCAGTTAATGTGTCCTAAGAGTGATGTCATGTAGAGGACACTTACTTCAGTGATATAATTCGTGAAAGGTGACGAAAGGGGAAAAGGTGCAGATTTAAGTTTGGGACTAAAGACAGCGTGAAAAATGTAGTTTCACGGCATTCAATAGGAAGTCTCACAAAAAGAAAATACAGTCGCCGTCAAATCATGAAGTAAAGATAGTTAGCAAAATCCTTCCTGCAGAATCGCTTATACCAACGGCTGAATGCAGTTTTGGCATATTATTCTTTAAATGCCCTTTAAACTCAAGTGCCAGAGCTGGTTTTTCCTCCCAAAAGGTAACACAGGGAAACAAAAGACTCAATCTCAGGGCACGGCTTTAGTGTAAGTGGTCCCTGCTGCTCACCGGTTCCTGAGACAAAGATTTTAAAAGCGCTGTGCGTCTTGTTTAAAAGATCTTAGTCCTGTTATGAGCCGATGAGACGTAGATAATCTTACTGTTGAGGGTTTTTTTTAAAGGAAGCAATAGCTTTGAAAAAGTGTGTGTCTAGTGTGTCCTAATGACTTCTGGTCCAGTTAGTCTGAGAGTCTGATCTCTCTAGCAGGCCGTCTGTCTGAGCAGCGGAGGGGGGGGTGGGGGGGACTGGTTCCTCGGTTCCTCCCACACAGACCAGATCAGGTTCCCCCTACGCCTACACACACACACACACACACAATTTAGCACACACACAGATGACCATTTACACACTCGTATGCCAATGAACTTATGCATGCATGTGCAGTCACACACTCTTCTCGTGCACACGCTTAGCAGAAGGATCTGTGATATAGCTTAGCTGTCTAATGATCTCTGTATTTTACATTGATGAAAACAGATCAGCTGAGAGGGCAGACTGCTGTGGCGTATTTAAGTGGGCGGTTTTGGACGAAGGTGAACCGGAGGTTGGACGATCCACCGGCTCATATTGTCAGTATAATGGTCTCTGATGAAGATGCCCCCATGGAAATCTGGCATGTGAACGCCAATAGCCGGAGTAATAAAAAGCAGCTTTTAACCTGCCATGTGCACAGTCTCAGGTGGTATCAGTGCCACAATGTTGTTCAGGGATGAGTTAGATAAAACTGTAACTGTCTGCAGTATAAAAAAAACTCACATTTCAGCACACATCTCAGTGTTGAACACATCTTTGGTGTTTTGGAATGAAAAACATGCTGCAATCTTCTAAAAAGACGTACTGTTGAGAGCTTTATAAGGTTATCATGAATAAGAAATGATAATATCTATCTATACATATATAACATATATAAAGCGATAAAGTATAAAGCATATAAAAAATGATTGATATTCAACCTCTTTTGGTCAGATTCTGACCCGGGTGTTTGTGGTTTGGCAGGTGAGGCCCCGGGGCCACAGACAAGAAAGATGTCCTGGCACTAACAATGTTTCCTGCAGAACAAGCAGATACAGCGAGGCAGTGCTAGGCCAGTGTGCCCACATGAGGACAGGTGGGCTCGCTGCAGCTGTATGACTTTATTTACTAACTTTTACTTACTAACAGAACATTAAAAGACTAAAGAAGGTTTGCACATAAGTGGTAAAGCTAGATTAATTTCATGGCACAAACCAAAATGACACCCTACTAGACGACATGGTACAAACAGCCTGTGTATTCTGTAACATCCCAGTGCATAGTAAAGGCCAAAACACAAAAAGCACAAACATTATTACACTTAAACTCAATAATCTCTAGCTCCATTTAGCTCTAACTTTGTGCAAACTCCCGAAGAAGACATTTGGCCCCTAAACAGCTGAATGCTCCACAATGGTCACCAGCTAGTCAGTCACTTTGTCTGCAATGTTGTTGTTGTTTTAAGTTACATGCATGATGAGTCATCCAAAACAAAATTGTGAATTGTACAGTCAAAACAATAAGGTGAAATATGATAAACTGAGGTCACATCAGAGGGGAACACTCTGGGCCTTCAGTGAAGGCCTAAGAACAAAGACTGAAATATTGTTTGTACTCCTAATGAATTAGCCTATTATTTATCTAATTAGTGAAGAAGACTTTCTTTTTTAGGAAATACTTAAAATTATCTAGATAAAGGTTGACCACCACCCAGTTTACCAGGATTAGTGCAAGTACAGTAGCTCGCTCTATAATCTACAGGGATTGGTTGTTTTTCAATCCCAATAAAGCGCCCTTGTCCAGCAAGGGATTCAATAATTTGAGTTGCTTGATTTGACACCTGCTGCCTGTCACTGTTTCTCTAAAAATGCAGAGAGAGACCATTGCACACACACACTGGTGAAGTTTTACTACAGTAATAGGCCTACATATTCAGGTAGAGTGTAGCTGGCGCCACTAGCTGCTGCTCTCAGGTCTCTTTCACTGTTTTTAACTAATTTCTTGCGCCTCTATCTGCCTCTATCTGATCTCTGCCTCACTATGATGTTTTTTTTTTTTTTTGCTATGTTCAATCTCGCTGTGTGTGTTTGGAGTAACGTTAACTTCAGCCTACCTGTTCCTGCTCCTCAGTCCTCACCTGTGGCAGCAGCTCCTCTCTCTTGTCTTTCACCGCCAACAATGTGGATTAATCAGCTGTTTTTATGGATGCCAGCCAGCGAAGGTTCAATGTGGTCGACTCCAAACCAATACAACTCGTCCGGTCTTCAACTCGTCGTCCCTCAAAGATCTCCCGACGGAAAAAAGAGGACCACAGCATTTTGTGTTAGCCGCTAGCCACCACAACAACAACAACAACGCCATCTTCGGACTATTCAACATCCGCTCCCTGACGATTAAAGCTCATCTCCTCCACAATATGCCGACATAAGGTGAGTTAGATGTAGGCTACTGTGTTTTACAGAAACGTGACAACAACCTAAAAACTTTTTACAGCTGAATATTAGCTATCTGCTGCTGCTAGGTTTGTTTATATCCGTCAAATCTCGTGTCTCTGGCAGGAAGGAGGGAAATCTCGCGATATTTTGATAAGATCGCTGCAGATGTTTCAGAAAAAGCAGAGTGTCTTTAGTTGACTGCTTCATGGGCACAGGTTGCTGGTTGTTGACTGTGCTGGTCTCGTGATTGATTTTAAGTTGATCTTTGTTCAATTTTGTGTCTTAATCTTCCTACATTTAAATTTATGTTGTGTATTGCAGTGTCGAGGCACACAAGGCAATATAAAATGGATAAATTTCATTTAATATGCTGGACTTCCATGTGACTTAGAGCTCTGGCTATTGTTTTTATTGCTTTGTTTGATTGTTTATTGCTATGTGTGGTCCCATGGTCCTAATGAAGGCCCAGAGTCTGGGGCTATGGTTCGCCACTGCATTGCATACATCGGTCTGAGCTATTATTAATAGAGTATGAATAAAAAATAATAATATAATGCAGTTTAAAATAGGTTAACATCCTCTGAAGTGGTTGGCCATATATCCATATATATCTGCCTCTATAGGCCCACTCCTCACTCTGCAGGCTCAGAAACTGCTGAGTAAGAAACTAAGAATAAATCATGGAAACCAACCAGCAGTAGTTTTTGCAAATAAGTAGATGTTTTTAAAATAAGTGGCTACACCGGCTCCCGGAGCTTCTCTTAAAAGCATAAACAAGTCATTTCTGCATTTCTCAACTGTCATAACATGAAAATCAGTCAAGGAGACAGGAGCACTTCCTGTTTTTTTTCCAACTCATCCATGTTTTTGCGCTCATATGGTACCCAGCTGAATAAGGTCTATTAATTAAGGATGGATAGGTAGCAGTGCTTTTCCTGAGGCATGACCTCCTGTTGACATTGGAGCTGAAGTTTCCTCTGGTGTCCTCTCCTGCTCCGTAGGCCTGTTGGCCAACTTCCTGCCTCCACTCGAACTGTCTCAATAAAACATGAAGAACAAAGATATAAAAATGTGGAGGAAAGAGTGAAATGCACCTTTAGGAACATTAGTCTTTCTAATCCAACTGGGATCTGAGCTATGCAAACACACACACACACATACACACAACCCCACACACACACATACATGCATACACACATACACGGCAGGAGGCTAACTGCTCCAAGTGGGAGCTGTGCTGCTGAGGGCCGGATGAAAGGAAACACTAAAACTACAACGAGGGAAAGACAGGTGGCCAGTTTGGCAGCTCCGCACACTCATGCACACACACATACACACATACGCACGTACACACGTATGCATACAAACTCCTTCCTCCTCAAACCCCCTGTTGTGCACACCTGTGAAAGTGCCAAATCCTGGACTCTACCTCGTTCAGCTCCCCTGCTTTCTTCCTACCTCCCTTCACTCTCTCTATCTCTCCCTCCTCTCTCCCCCACGATGAATCTTTCTCTCTCTCTCCGTCTTTCCGACAGCTCTACTGTGTAAACATTCCTCTTGTAAGCTTGCAGCCTGCCTCTCCTTTAATTGCTTGTTAAAAAGACATTTCCTGCTGAAGACGATACCACCATGGAAGCCTGTGATTGTTCGATTGGGTGTGTGTGTGTGTGTGTGTGTGTGTGTGTGTGTGTGTGTGTGTGTGTGTGTGTGTGTGTGTGTGTGTGTGTGTGTGTGTGTGTGTGTGTGAACGAGTGAGTGTTTACTCCTGACAAGTACGTATGACAGTGAAGCTGCAGGGTCCACATGTGCGTCCATGTATGTGAATATTCATTGTCTCCAAGTCTTCAGCACTCGAATCATTCACCTGATTCTACATGCAAATAAAACGCCCTTGTGATTTACAGCAGAAAACTTGACTGTGGCAGCACTGTGTTCAAAAACAATGAAGACACACAACTGCAGGACACCAGAATTTCTCATCATCTGTAATGTTGTAAAGCTTGCATAATGTTTGGTCTCCCAATCACATCCTGAATTTCAAAGTCCAGTTGATTCTCCTCAGCTCCTCTTGACAGAACATGCTTTCATATGCCGAGGCTCGTGGGTGAGTTTGATCAGGCCAGGTAATGATTCGCTTCTCTCTTGAACTGACAATTGTTTCCCCATGATGCCTCTCCATTGTTATTCATCTGGTTTTCTCCTTTTAAAGTACAATTCTCACTGGTAGCTTATGCTATGACTGTCTAGACTCAGTATTTATGTCCGTCTGGAAAATATACCCTTATGAGCAAAGATGAGACCATCACTACAAAGGTCCAGAGGATGACTGGTGTCCCATCCTTAAAAAACATAATTTTTTTCAGTTGTTAATGAATGTTTTTAGGACTGTAACTACTATTAATTTCATTCTTGATTAGTCTGCTGATTATCTTCTCATTTCACTAACTCACCTTTTAGTCTATAAATTGAAGTGTAGCCCAGTGCAGTTTTCTAAAGTCCTATGTTGACAGTCAGAAATCAACATAATTATGTTTACTGTGATTAAAAAAAGGCTACTTTAAATAATTAAATAATTATCAAAATAGTTCAGCCAATTAGGTGTCCATCAATATACAAATCAATTACTCATCCATAATTTCTATCTAAAAAACCCAATTTAATAGGACTCAGTTAGAGTTACTGGTATTAAAGTAATAGTGAAACTGGTAAACATCGGTCTAGCATGCTGACATTAGCATTTAGCACACCATCATTGTGTCCAGTGGCAGATTTAGATATGAGCAACATTGGAAGCTGCTCGGGGAGGAATCTTGTCATGGCACTTACAAAAAAATGTTGTTACACTTGCATGATTGTTTTCTATCACTCATTTGTACATCATGTCAGTGACATCCCATCCCATACTTATGCTCATGTGTGTAGGCTACATTCTTGATTTGCATCAAGAAAAGATGTAATTGTCGCCAGACTTATAACTTGACACATCACACGGCTGTGTTGTTAAATGCTACGGCAGCTACTCCAGTAACAGTGTCAACATAGGTTAACTGATGGTTAAAGTCACCACACTATAATTGAAAGCGGTCCTTGGATATGTGTCCATCTTTTTCTGTTGGTGCTTATAGCAGCAATTACTCAAATGACCATTTTGAATACACAGTCTGGTATTAATGAGGTGGAAAGTCAGATAAAAGTGAGAGTGGGATAGGACAGGAAGACCTTGAAAAAGCAGAAAATGGAAGATAAATAAACACTAATCAGAAAATGGGCAAATGATTAAGTACCCAAGTGTTAGTTCTCATAGAGCTGATGTTGACACTGGCTGTTATCCCGTTGCCATAGTTTCACATGTGCAATATGGACAGGGGTCTCATATGTTTGAAATTGCATGGGAAAACAAAAGGACGCCAATTCTGGTTTTGAGCCAAACCAGAGCTGCGCCCAGCACAGGTGCAACTGAACCATTATGAAATAATGATGAAATAATAATAAAAACTCTAATTAACTGGGTCTGCACATTCAAATCTTGTCCAACACCAGTTTCCGAACAGCAACAGCTCTTTAAAGAAGAAGACCGCAAAGATATTTTGAATGATGAGAATATTTTACATACTATGTATGTTGAAATATTAGAAAGTGCTAAAGAGATTTACATTTGACATAACAGCTCTGTGCTATGCAGCGATGGAAAGCAGAGCCAGACCTTAACCAAGTACAGGCTCACTGACCGCCAGCTGACAATCAGTGGAGATGTATGAAATCTTAGCAACCAAAGGAAAACAGAATATCTGGTAACTGTTCAGCAGGCGATGTTGAGCTCTTCCTCCATTCCTGCATTAATCTGTCAACTGTGAGAAACACTGGATGACCTGCACAGATTTTTCTACTTGACCTGGGCTGGCGATAGATGAAGATTGAGATAGATGGAGGTTGAGACACACCCTTAGGTGCCTAAGCCGCACACACTGGGCTGCAAGTGCTGCAAGTGTTTCATCCTTTTACAGGCTGCGTGAATCAGGAGCCACTTTAGGTTTTATTGGGCTCTAAGCGGGCGGATACTGATCCAACTGTGAACATGTGCTGCTGCCCTCCCCAGAGTGGAAGCCCCAAACACCCATAGGATATGGGTTTTCTAGGAACAAGAAAAGAAAACAAACAAAAAAGAAAATAAATTCGAAAATAGCTGGTTTTACTCAACCATAAGTGATAATAATTTTGGTATTTGCAACCCAGCTTACTAAAAATGGGACTTTTGTGAGGAGAGTAGAGTAGAGTAGGGGAGAGGAGAGGAGGTTTGGGTGGGGCGAGAAGGAGGAGCAGGTACGCACTCCAGCAGTCTTCTCCTCTCTTCAGCTATAGAAATGCTAAAGAGAAAGGAGGAGAGGGTAAGAAAGGAAGAATAAGAGGAGAAGCCAAGCCTTCAGTCAGTAGCAGCTTGCCAGAGTGTTGCTTTGCTTCGCCAGGTCCCTGTGCTCTCTGCTCTGTCCTCTCCAATAAGACCCCTGGTTTAATGCTGGAAAATTCCCTCCAAGCTGTCAATCACCCCCTTTAATAAAAACAAAGTATAACATTGCGGTCTCACTCGCTCTCCGTTCCCCCTCGAGAATTAGAATGCGAGGTTTTGTCTGCGGAACTGTGAAAATCTCCTCTGCTTTTATTAGCAAAGCCCTGGTTCGACCGAAACTCTGGAAAAATCTGGCCACTCTCCGCTCTGCGTCTCCCATCTGGACTACATTAAAGCCAACCACCTGGACCCAAACCAAACCTGAAATGAAACTGGGGGTATTACAGAAAATAACTTCAGGATCTGCTGCACACACACACACACACACACACACACACACACACACACACACACACACACACACACACACATACAAAGATACATATCTTCCTTTATTCACTTGCACACAGATTTGCGTGCGTGCATGGTCCTGACATGGTTCATCCACCCTCCATGCTTAATCAGATTTCCTTGAGGAAAACTAGTCTTAACCTGTGTGATGGGATCTGATTTGACTGAGTGGATGGTTGGGTGTGTGTGTGTGTGTGTGTGTGTGTGTGTGTGTGTCTGTGTGTATTTTTCCTTAACTATCTGATGGACTAGTTGGGCGTTGACAAGCTGGCTAACATGGCTGACAGAATGAGCGATTGACTGGCTGACTTATGAGCGACACTTACTGACTGACTGAGTGGCAGCTGGCAACAGAGACTACGTGTGAGATTAATGAACTCTCTTTCTTTTACTGATGGTCCAAGCAAAACTCCTTTGAATTATGGGTTTTAGCCCAGAGCGAACTGAAAGCCACCATGTTGTCTTTACATTTTTAAAATAACTGCTCATCACAGGATATGAACCCTACCTTTTCAGCCATTAATCTGGATGAAACTGGATGACATACGCCTTCATTATGATGAGCATGGGCACTGTAGTTTATTCTAATCCCACATACAGCACTCTGCTGCTCCTTGTGATCAACAGAGCTCTAAATGGCCATTGACCCACCACTAAATACGTTCCCTCAATCAAAAACACATTTTCCTCTTGTTTGAAAAATATCTGTTAAAAATTACAGTGTCCAGCTGTTTATGACAAATTAATATATATATTTCTGACAAGTTTGAAGGATTTAGCCTATGGCTTTTGTTGCTCAAGAGCCACAGACAACCTGAAAGCAATGCGTGATATTGATGCTTTTGGTATGTCATTTTCTGACAGTAAGAAAAATCCTCCAAAAAACAATATCAGCCTTAGCACAAGGCCACTAGAAAGCAAATTAATATGGGGATGGTGAAAGTCAGCAAATGTTTTAAAAGTGTTTGCAATGATTTTCCTTTTACACTCTCACACAGTATTTGATACATAATTACAGGCGAAAACCATAGGCTGTAAATAAAGATGGATGTAGCTTCCATGACGTCACCCACAGGTTTCTGAGAAGCTGCTTTGAAACTCGGAGTGGGCTTCATGGCTGTCATGGCTGTCACCATGATTCCTGACTCTGCCTGACTCCCAGCTAATCCAAAAATGTGTAAAGAGGTGAGGCGTGTGAGGAGCTGAGACTTTGGTGCATGCCGGTTTAATAACTGTGGAAAGCATATGTTTCCATCAGCAACATTAGCACAACTGGGTGTCTCGCTCAAAGGTTGACCCATTTGCCAGCTAATATGCTAAGCTAACAAATCCAATACGGTGAGCAGAGACACCAAGACCTGCAAATTAGTGCTAACATACAAATTAAATAATAGTAGAATTGTACTCAACTCCAAAAACAAGAGTACAACGAAATGCATATTTTGTTTGTAGTAACTGCACAAGAAAGAAACCAAACTATCTATCCAATATTTGAATGAAAATTCCTCCAAAAGGCACAAACAAGTGAACAACACAGACAGGGACTGTAACTGCACCTACCTGACACTCAAAGCATCAACACCCTCAAATAATAAGTCTTACCCTAATAACATAACACATAAAAAGGTGTAGTTTTATAAGAATTCAGCTCGGTAGCCTATTGTTGTTATGAAGGAGGAAATTAGAGACTAAAAAAATTTTGTAGCAGGGTGTAAACTCTTTTATTTCTGCTATTAAGCTGGACATTTTGAAACAGGAGTCTATAGGGATTGACTTGCTTTTGGAGCCAGACTGAAGTGGTCATTTGAGGAACTGCAGATATTGGCAGCTCCATGTTGGCTTTATTTTACAGTCCAGGGGTTGTTGCTTGGCAAAAACACACTGGCTCATAGTGCTTTTTTAGTAATATGTGTGCAACATTTCAAAAGTTAAACATGTGATGAATTAGTATGAGAAAGTTATATGTGCTAGCATCCTCACATGATGACACTTGATTTGATATTGATCATTTGATTTTTATAGCTATTAATTAGTTACTAGATGTATGATTGTGGTCAACTGTTCAAAAATCTAATAACTGAACTCATATCTCACAACAGATGCTGAGATGACAGGTGCAGTGTACGTCAGGTGAAGCTGTTCCATCTCACCTTATTACAGACACATTGCCGAATGGAGAAGTAAAGTAGAGGATTGAGTATCTTAAGGCCTTGGTGGAGACACACACACACACTGCCAGCTGGTTGTTTTCCAAAACCACTCTAAGCCTCCTTAAATCACCAAGGTAAAGTGTTAGTAGAGGCAGAACAAAATGAAATGAAAATAAACATGGCAGAGCAACGTTTACAGCCCAGAACCCAGTATCACTCCCCTCGGTGGAAAACACACCATAAATTACTGCAGATCATTTTGTGGAATTTTGGAAAAAATTGTTCCGCACTCCAACAAAAAATTGGGCAGTTGATTTATATCAGCATTAAATGTGCGTGCATGTGAGTGCAGAGCGCAGTATGTGTGCGTGGTGGTGATTTGTGTGTGTTCCTGCTGGGTGTCCTTGTGTGCATCCATTTGTTTATGTAGAAGATTTGTCCTGGGTGTGTGTAAGAGCACAAGACAGGGTTTAAGCTGCGTGGAGTAACAACGCTGTGGCTTTTGACCATATGATTCTGTACATTTCTTGCTCTGCAGGCAGCTGGACGGCTTCCACCGCTCATAACAACAATATGTTCCATATGAATCCCACTCCTCACTACTGTCAACGTTTGGCTACGAACAGAAACCCGGCTGCACACATTTGTAATATCCTTCGACTGGTACTAGTCTGGAGCCAATAAAAAAGGGACAAGACAAAATCATCAATGTCAAGGCAATTCATTTTTTATTGTAGCTTCACCGAGCAGAGCGTTCTTTTGGGAGACAACAAATGTAAAACACAGCGTACAGTAACTGAACTCATTGCTAAGATGTACAAGCTACTGTTTGGTGCATTCAAAATGCTAGTGATGGACAGGATGTCAACAAAAAGCCAACTGTCAACTTTGTAATCCTTACTCAAAGAGGTAAAGAGATAAACATATGGATAAATGTAAGTTTGTTCAATGTCCTTTTAGCTCTGTTTTAGTCTCCATCGGCACTGCCTACTCTATGTTTACCAGCCGCTTGCTAACTTTGCATGACTGCTTGATAAACACTTCAAAGGCTCCATAGAACTGCAAAGTAGTTGATGATTTTCTGTGGGTTCATCACACAAACACGTAGTCATTTGACCCACTGTTGATATAAAAATGTCGATTTTTTTCCTCATACAAATCCCACTACTCATTCCTCACACGCTTTGAGCCTGAAAATCAATGTAGCTGATCCCTTACAGCAAGAAGAAATGGAGAGCAGTAGCATGAACACTTAAGCCAAAATATTCTTCTATCTGAATATGATGAGAAAATTGGTAGGCCCCTTTGGTAGCAATTACAGCTGCAAGCCTCTGTTGAATAACCTCATCTTTTGCAGATCTGGACACTGTAATTTTTGTCCAGTCTTACTTTGCTAAATTGCTCCAGCTCCATCTCACAGACTGGGGAAAATTAGCAAAATGAAATTGTCAAGGCCTTGTCGATATTTTCAGTTCAGCTGAGGTTCGGGCTCTGATTCAACTTTGGCTGTGTGTCCCTGTTAGGAGATGAATTCTCTGCAACAGGTCTTCTCCCAGTATCCCAAGCCAAAATGTTGCATTCAATTTTGATTTTAAGGGGAAATTATGCTTCCATTAGCAAGATGATCCGGCCACCACTGTACTGATGGCCTTGGGCTTGAATATATCTGATGTAAGCCAATAACAGAGTTCAAACATTTTAGTTATCTTTCAGTTAGACCATCAACATAATCAAAAGAATGGCGGTGTCACCCGCACATACTGCGACACTATTAAACTCATGTTCTTTCAGGAATTTGAACTAGTGTTGCAGTTTATCATCTTAAAAAACAGAAGAATATACTTGAGCTAAGAAATGCAATGCTGAAATAAGTATACTGCTATAACCCCTAACTGCAAATGTATGTATAAACAAGCCACACAGAGAATGAAATCTCCTGTAGATCTGTACCATATTGTATAGCTTAGAGGCACGCGGTCTGTGTCCCAGTTTATTTGTGCAGAAAGCTTGTGGCCAGGGTAGCAAATCAGAATGTCCCATTTTTAAGTATAGAACTGAATTGCTATGGGCATCTCAGCATAACGTTTATAATATGAGCAGAATTGTGCACTGGCAGCGGCTCAAATGGAAAAAGGGGCATCAGTCACAAGCATGTGGTTGGAAATTGAACATGCAGGACAGTCTGCACGTTGTGTGTGACTTGAGTGTTGCTCACTCTGCTGCACTGGTCATTTTCGGGTGGTTACACACAGAGGTTACATTTCTTTGGTGTCTGAGTGTTAACCTGGCTTTCAGCCTTTTGCTTTTTAGCCAGTCCGGATTCCTGTGTGTTTGTCTGTTAGATTAATGTGTCATGGACACAAACTGAAAGGCTTTGTTTAGTCAAGACGCTGTGCCAATGGGTAAGAGAAAGGTTCTGGTTAGTACAGTATCAGATTTCAGAGTTGGTGATTTAAAGGAAAATTGGTCGGAATGTGCTACAGCTGTGAGTGGTGCAGCGCTAAAGGCCTTCATACAGCTGTATCACTATATCACCAACTGAGAAACATTACTGCATGTCACAAGCCAGGTTGTGATTGTCCAAAATACCAGCCAGATTTACAAGTAGAAGAGAGCATCAACAAGTCTTCCAACCTTAACAATCAAATAGGTAATTTTTCACCCATTGGTATGACCCATGGGAGAGTTTCCTGAAATACAGCAGCACATACAAGGGACGCCGTACAGCGCAATGTTAACTGTGGGTCATAATAAGCTGCTGAACAAATTGCCAATGGGATCGTTTTTACTGGAGGACAGTCTCTTTTAACATTTTATTGCTTCTGTCTAAGAAAATTGATATTCATTCTCTGAGGATGCTGAAAAAATATTTCAGATACTGACACAAAAATGTTACAGAGTGCAAACACCCACATGCTTGTGTAATGCTTCATATTTGGTTCCATTTTCCCTCCGACCCATGGCATGAAAATCAATACTGAAAGGCAGAAATTAACTGCAAAGTGTCTCCAAGAGTTATCAGTCAAAATGAAGAATAATGGCAGCACCAAAGAGCTGCAGACTATTTTACCAACATTTATTCGAACTGTCAAATCCCATACATCACCTACATAAAGAGCACATGTCTGAGAGCAACAAAAAGTAGAGAGGTTGATCCAAAGATCAAAACAGACAAGGAGAGAAACTGAAACTAGGAATTCCTCCAGATAACCCATAATTCAAACAGTTACAGTAGACCACCAAAGTTGAAAAGATGCAAAATGTTAAGACCGTCCAGGCCTACGAGCAATTTATAATTCTACAGGAGAACAGCAGCTGCCAGAGTGTTGACCTGGCGTTCTTGTCCATTACTCAGCAGTGTGTTTACTTTGCAAAGCTCACTTTGCTTTGGGAAGATGTAGTAGATGTATGTAAAGAGAAATACTACACCAAACTAGCCTCAGCGAGCTGTAAATGCAGGATACACCCTGTGGAAATCTGGGTGCCATGGATTTGTAGCCACAAGCAGTTTACCGAGGCGGTCACGGCAGGGTTATGTGGTCAGGGCGGAGGTTTTCCTCTGTTTCTATAGAGGAGCTGAAACAGGGAGACTCATTTCACAGGTACGTTGTTTGGTGACCATTCTTGAGACAACCGCTTTGTCATGAGGACCTCGTTATGGTGTAACAGATTGATTCATTTATAGTTTTGATATTGTTTACTGATGCTATAAAGACCAAGCAGTGACTGTAAGAACAACATATTTTTTCTATGTGGCAATAATGCTGATATAAATATTGGTAATTAGTTGATGGATATTTATGGATTTCTTTTTCTCTAATCAATAAGTCTGCAGTTATACCTGTTAAAAAAAAGTCATTTCTGTCCAACCAACAAACATTTTTCCCAACCTGTTACTTACGATGCCTTAAGCAACATGATATACGTGTTTTCTTTTTTCAACAATTATTTAATCAGTTAATGATCACGCAGAGAATTGAGGTGTGAGAGTTTGAGATTTTATGAGAGTTTCAACAAAGGTCTGAGGCTCAGTGTTGCAGTTCATGCTCACTGTCTGGCCAAAAATTGAATCCATGTTTGAGTTCTCTACATATAACTAGGGGCTTTTTACGTAAATTGAGAAGATTATGATTATCAAGAAATCATAATTGATTATGCTCAAGCTCCACAAAAAGTTCTGTACCACAGAGTGTCCAGTTGCTGGATGTGGTCCTCTCAGGAACCACTGATTTTAAAGCGTGCAGCATCAATCTGGTTCTGATTTCAGCACCGCGTCAGCGTCAGCCTCTCCCAGGACGCACGAGCTAGACTAGAAGCTTGTGGCATACTGTGTACACTAACTTGATATATGGTTTCCTTTATTTTACAAAGCTTTATTATATTTCTATTTATATCATGGTGAACCATGAATCATTAGCATGTTGTCATTGCACAAAAACACAGACATACAAAACAAAGCTGTGGTTTCATTGGAAAGGATTAGAGGCTTCTGAACTCTATTTCCCAACAGGCCTACTGAGTCAGAAGACTTCTGCACAGACTCAAATGACAAGACAGACAAGACAGGAGGAGAAAGTGAGAGGGAGCCAGATGGACACAAAAGTAAAACCAGAACTACACGGACATAATGAATGGAAGATGATTCTCGTAAAGACAGAGAACAGATTGTCCTGTACTAATTCACGATATGAAAATGATCAATAATGAGGATGACAACCACGGCTGTAACTTCTTTTTTCGGAAGTGCTTTTTTTCCCCCCATCGCTTGGCTTTGGCACAACAGAAATGGATGTCACAGATGATCATTTTTATGTTGTTGTTAGAAACTGATGTGATTATGTTTAGAAATATGAGAATCTAGAGAAAACATCTAGAGAACACAAAGAGCAGCTTCTGTTTACACTTTGTCCCCAGACCGGATTGAACTGACCCCAGCAGTGAAGCACTGCAAACTCGCCATGGCAGATGTGGAGTTATGGGATATAATGGGTCCCAATAAGTTATGGAATGCACTTCTGCCACTTGTCTCTGTATGGACCATAAACCAACCTTCTCCTTCATGGACAATGAGACTCCTTGTGAGAGAGGAGAGATGTTCGGGGAGAATGAGGAGACGAGCCTGCCAACAGAAATAAAGATAGAGGGGATGGAGCGCTCTGTAAAAACGTGGAAGCTTTCAAATGAGAGGAAGAATAAGATCTGTGCTCCACTGTGAGCCATCAATCAGTTTGGATGGCTCTCTCTTTTTGCAAGAAGCACAAATGATAATATTTTGATGAGCATAAATTAGATGCTGTGCCTTACTGAATGTTCTCGTGCATGACAACCATGTTAAGCGTGTGCTCTTAAATTGAGACATTTAATAGATCTTATTGAGTATTTCAAATCTTTCTTGCCTCAGAAAATCTGCAACATCAAGGAGTAAAGGAAATTCTTGGCTTTCCATGTTTTCTTTTTTTCCCCCTTTTTGCTCAACCTTGGTTCTGACAGGGAGAAAAACATAGATCATTTCACACTTCAAATAGATTTTGACTCCCATAGTGATCTCTTTTACTGTTATTTTGGACTGTAAAATATTAAATGTAACTTGGAGCAGGTAGATGGAGCTAACGGAAAAATCACTGCTGTTCTGCTCAGATTTTCCATGTAAAAACAGTAAAGCAAACTATATTTCTGTACAACTGTATTTCAAAGATGAAAAGCACACTAAGCGAATAGAGAGCTCAATTTTCTGTAAATCATTTATGGTTTGGAAATCTGTCTGTCATTCAAATAGGATAACTTTAAAGGGATACCTGTGTTTTTTTTTTTGGACATGGGTTCATCATGTATTAGATTCTGACCAGTGCCCACTTTTTTTCCCCGCATATTTCCCTGTCGGTGTAACTGGTGGGTCATGTTTTATTTTAACAGCATTTTCTTTGTGGATTATCTGCAGGAGTATCACTGAGGTTCCACATCACAGGCAGCTAACAGCTCAAGACAACAACAACAAGCTGAAAATGGAAAAAGAAGTGGTAGGAAAGTTTGTGGTGGGAACCTTATGGGAGCAAATTGGCTGTGTTATAGGAGTTTCTGCTAAGTGTTGGAGAGTTAAATACACTATTTAGTGGCAACTGCAGCTGACAGGCCATTATGGAAACAAAGTGAGCAATGCGTGACAAGTGTTTTATCAGCACAAAATGTGGTTGAGGCAACACTCTCTCTGCAACAAAAACAGCACGTGAGCATGTCCTGACGATACAGTCAGGTCATTTCAGGGAAACTGCTCATACTTGGGTTCTTGGTGACGTTTGTGTCTTTTTCTTTATTGTCATAAATGTCTGTCATGGCTCTTGTGCCTTGCCAACAAGACAGCACCAGTGTGGCAGAAGTCATTGCTCTCTTGCATCATCAGGACTCTTCAGGGCTTTTGTTGTTTTTATACAAGTCCATCTTGTGTTTGGTGTCCAATGATCCTCCTCCAAATGTCCAGCATCACACAGAGAAATGGTACAAAGGGATTTGAAGAGGCTCTTTCTCTTTTGATGCCGTTCCGTCATGATTGTGGCTCTGAGCAGTGGGACCAGTGCCAAACCTACATCAGGCTGCTCCCTGTTATTCTTTTTCTTTTATTAGCTCCTGTCACATCCATTTAAAAAGTATCTCCCCTGATTGTATTGAACATTAGGTAATTGGTTGTCACCTTTATAGGTGAACAGACGTACAGTATGGTGTCATGTTGTGACTGAATGCATGCACAGGTAAAATGCTTATGCCAGGTCCAGTTGAATTAGTGTTACTGCATCTGTTTAAAATAAAAACAGTTGCCACATTAAGGCAAATTCTTTGCTTTGACTGATTGGATGTGATGAGTTTCCACTCATTATTTTTCCCCCAAGGTACATAACTGTAGCACTGAGGTAATGTAACTCCTTTTTTTTGTTACTTTCTACTTTTCCTCATGTTAGTCTCTAAGCTTTTACTCTTTTCATCCTGTTTTATCCAATGCCATGTTGTTATTCTTTCAGTTATCACCAATTACCTTCCTACCCAGCAATCCACAAATCTCTACGTTTAACAACGGCGTCTAATAGCTTAAACTAACTGCAACAAACTATCCGTTCTTCTCCTTTGAGGTTGGTTTCAATCTTGAAATATGAAGTTGGAGCATATTTAGTGATGGAAACCACCAGAAGTGCTAAAAATACCTCTGCCAGTCTGGTAGCCACGAGGCTCCATCACACACTCATTACCACACGACCTGAGGTTGGGAGGAGAGGAGAGAGGAGGGGATGTGGTCAGGAGAGGGAGGCATATAGCGTGTGTGTGTGTGTGTGTGTGTGTGTGTGTGTGTGTTGAAAGGGTTAGCAGCAGAAAGGAAGGGAGAAAGTAAGGGATGTGGTAAAAAGAAGAAAAGAGAAGTGAAGAGTGAAAGAAAGGAAGAGGGAGAAGAGAGAGAGTGTGTTATGAGGTGTGTGTGTGTATGTGTGTGTGAGTCTGTCTGTCTGTCTGTGTCTGCACAGAGTCAAGAATGGTTGTGGTCAGATACATTAGTATTATATGATATTTCCTATGGTCTCCTGGCATTTCTGAATGACGGCACATATTGCAGCCTACTGGGCTATTATTGAAATCTTACATCACATCATTTCTGAAGAATTTGTTTGGCTGGACAAATGTCTTTTTCTATGATCCCCCTCCACCTCATCTCTCCTTTCCTCTCTCCTCTCCTCTCTCCTCCTCTCTGCGTCTTCCACACTTCCAGGCAGCCACCTTCCCTTCTTTCTCCTCTCGTCTCTGATTTATTCCCCCGTTTCTCTCCATCCGTCCGTCTGTCTGTCTGGTGTTCTCCGTTCCAGCTGCCGAGTCCCTCCAGGACCATCAATCTTTCTCCTCAACCCATGCCTCTAGCCCCCGTTCAGGACACACATGCAAGCACACACGTACACCGACACACACACACACACACGCACGCACACGTACAGTAGATATCCACACACGTGTACAAATACAAAGCCAGGTGCATTCATGCACACACATGTAGTATATAACGGCAACCGTCCGAAAGTGAACACGAATACACACAGGTACACACGCACACACACACACACACATATATATATATATATCAGGAAGCCAGAGGGGCAACCTGATCCTTTAGTCAGCCTTGGAGTGAATCACACAGATGGAACTTCCAGGTTTGGGTCAAAACCTGAAATCAAGACTAACAAGGTGATCTGTGGCTGAGCAGGCCGAGGCCATGTGCTGCCGACGTGGGTTCAGGCTCAGCGGCCCCTCGCTTTCAGTAACAGACTGTAGGTGCACACATGATAACATTTGGACAACAGAAAGTGCACAAAGTTACATGGAGCTACAGATTTATGTGTGTTTTTCATCAAAATTCATGACTTATTAATGCACTGTAATTTCAAGGTATAAAATCAATTTGTTGCTTTTACACTGTACAGTCACACGTCACTAACAAAATATAAGCGACCGCTTTTTCTTTAATTGGAATGACTGAATACATTTTAAACTATATACAGTGCATATATTTCTCTTAAGTACCTTACCTTTTACCATGGCTGTCAAGAGTACAGAGTGTACCTCGGGCTCATAAGTGTTGGGGCCCACTAATTACTGTCCCCTCGACCACAAAATTGCCCAAGAACCAGACTATATTTTGTGGTTCTGAGTTACACAAGCAATTTTACTTACGTTTGTGGAACAAATTTACATTTGAAGGTTTGTTATTGTTGGTGGTTCAGTGGTAGAAAGCTACACAGGTGGTCAAGGTCTGACTCCTGTCTGACAGAACAACCGTGTCAACCTCAATCATACCAGAACAGCGTGTTTGATGGAGCAGGAAAGGTGTGTGTGTCTGGATATAATGGAGAGGAGAAGGCCCATGCAGGGACCCATGACAAATATGATACTCCACTGTACTTGCCCATAACTAATCAGTTTCTGTGCTGTACTGTACTGTACATCATCCTGAGCAGCAGGGAAGAAGCTCCCTCGCTGTGTGGAGGAAGGAGGGAGAAAGTGAGATCTCGGCTCCACCTTCGGGGTTTTAAAGTAATACAGAGAAGTATAGCAGCTTTGAATTTGCACTTTCAGGGCACATGCCACTTTACGGCCACTTGGATATTTATTGTTTTCAGAAATAATCTCAGTGAATCTCATTTGTGCTTGAAGTGCAGCCACTTTGAGGCCCAGCTCTCCAGCTCAGATATTGGTCCTTCTCCTTAAACATTTACAAGTGTGAGTTACTGTATGCGGACATCTAAACAGCCAATTAAGGGAGATGTCTGGATAAACATTATCACACGTTTTGGTCCATATATATGTCAAGGAGTGCAGCACAGCCCAAGGCAAATACATGACATCAGCACGCAGAGGCACACCACACACACTCAGAGACATACAGAAAGCAGCGCTGAGAGACTGAGAGATGAAGTGTGAGACAAGCAGGCAGAGAAAGGCAGTAAAAATAAATAGGCAGAATTAAGTGAAAGAGAAGAGGAGGACAAGGGAAAGAGGGAAGGAGACACAAAGAAATAATGATAAAAAGATAGAAGAAAAGAGGGGAAAACAGGGAGAAAGTGCTGGATATATTCCATGGGTGGCCGGCCACTGCACGATGTGTTTAATACACTTTACAGTCCTTGATTTACTAAGTGGCAGATGTGATAGTGATGAGAGAGAGGGGAGAGGATGAGGAGTGAAACAAAGGAGAGAGGTCACACACAGGACTAGGTGTTGATGCGAGGAGGTGAGTGGAGAGAAGAGAGGAGGATAAGACGAGTTAAATCAAGGTTTTGTGGATCCAATATTGAAAGAAAAGAGGAGACAAATAGCCAAAATACTGAGGAGAGAAATGAACAATGAAGAACGTACGAATAAGGAGAGGAAAGAGGAGAGGACAGGAGCTGTATATAGCCGGAGAAGCAGCTGTTTAAACACATGTGTGCTTCATTATTGATAGCATACAGCGCTGAGCCCATAAAGGAATCCATTTTTCTGGTTAAGATCTGAAAAATAAAGTGTTAGTAGCTAATAAGCAGTGAGGTTAAAATGTGTACAGTTAGTGCAGTCTGTCCTTCACACAGTCAAAATGAAACGTGTCATTCAATGAGCAACTGATTCAAACCATTCTGGAAAAGGCTGTAGTTTAAATATCGGAAAAAAACAACTCAGTCCTTTTTCAAATGGAAAACAGCCTTGAATTCATAACGCTGTCAAAACTCAACAACTCTGATATGTTTAAAGAATAGTTTTTATCATCGTCACATACAGCTTTTCCTATTTAGGTCTGAATTTAGAATAAGTTTGTTAGTTTCATGTGTGTCTTTTATATACACGGTTGCCCATAAAGTTGGAATATTTTTTTGGACCTCTTCTCGTGAAAAGATTGTGTGTCTATAAGCATTATTGCTTTTTTGGGTTCCCTTTCATGTGCATCTTGTAAACTGTTTATATGTATCATTTTCTTTTCTTAGTACATGAATAAAAAACATCTGATCTGATCTGAATGATTTATTCTTGATCGATAAAGTGTATATCTTCTAAAAACTTTATTGCTCAATCTCTTCCAAACATATCACTGTGTGAGTAACAGGCCTCAAATCAGGTTAATCTCTGCAATAACCTTTATTTCTTGTCTATAAAATTTTGTGCAATAGCTTTTTCTTTTTATCCTTTATTGTATATAGGTATAGATAGGTATGTTTATTAAGTCCCTATATTTATTGAACACTTAATATTTTAGTATTTATCTGTGTTTTTATAGAGCCATGATGTTTCTGCAGATTGGCAATAAAGAGAATCTTGAATCACTGTTAAACCTCCATTAACTTTTATAATACTGTAGGAATAAAAAAAAAAGAGGAATGTGTCTGAAAACAAAATTATTCCAGCTTTATGGGCAACCGTGTATACAACTTAGCTGTTTAAGATAAAATAAATCTTATAAATCTAAATTCTCTTACAAGAGTTTGGGTTGTTCAAAGTACTTTGCAAAAATCTGCATTTGAAGGGTGTATTTTATTAAAAAATACTTTAATCCTATTCATAATTAATACATTAAAAATACATTTTATTTCAGTTTTTCTTCTACTTTCTACTTCAGCATACCCGTACACAACAACAAAACAATACACAAAAATAAAATCTTTATTATTAAAGTAGAGTGCATGTATTGGGCCTTTAAAGATGATTAAAATCTTAACATGAGGACATGAAGAAGACTTGATAGATAACTTTTTCACTACCTTAAAGGCTCAGTAACTTTTCTAACAATATAACTCGAAGGTTAACAAATATTTTTGTGATACTTTAAAGTTTCAAAGGGAAAACTCATAACACAACATTATAGATGAAAGCATTGTATTTGAGTGTGATGCTTGCAAAAAATATGACTGGAAAGTAATGGAAATTTTAATAACATATTAATGACTTAGATTTATTCATTAAAACATGTATCAGAGAGGAGTGACGTTTAAAGACAGATTGTAACCATTAAATAGTTTAAACAGCTGTCCAAAAACAGTTATTAAAGGGTTTTTATGACTTGTTAGTAATGTGTTAGTTTTGGTTGAAGTACTATTATGACAAAAAGCATGTCTGCTGAATTGATTCCACTTACTGTATTTGGACCTGTAACCCTCTGGTTACTTTCTATCTAAAATTAGCTGTTACGCAGATACAGAGTCATTATCTATTCTGGTAAGCGTTTGCTCATCTTTCTGTCTCTCTTTTTCTTCCTCTCATTCCCTCTCTGCCCCTCTCTCTCTCTCCACCCTCCGCCCTCTGCGCTCCTCCAAGAACGTTTGCTCATCTCTCCGGAGACCCACCTGATGCTTCTGACAGAAGGTGAACAAAAGAGAAGAGACACGTTGTACTCTCAAGAATGTCGTCTTCACCTTGCCATACCGCATTTTAGTCACACATGAGTGAACACACACACACACACACACACACACACACACACACACACACACACACACACACACACACACACACACACACACACACACACACACACACACTGGCATTCCTCTGACTTGCTTGATCCTCTAAACCTTCACCTTGACATCCACCCAAACCACTATATGACTGAACTTTTGATCTGTTGTGCTGAATTCAAACCGCGACAAGTGGTTGAACAAATTTACATACTCACAAAGAATCACAAAACAGCCTCAACTCCCCAACTGGAAAAATAATTAGATCATGTTGTACATGCACTAAAATACACACCACATAACACACACACACACACACACACACACACAGACACACACACACACACACACACACACACACACACACACACACACACACACACACACACACACGTCTTACCTTTGAGAACACTATAACTTTTTTTTGTCTTGCATCAGCCAAACCATGTAATCTATGAGGAAGTGATTCAAACTGTCTGAATATGAAGAATTTATAAGATGAAGCACTCTTGATTTAAAAGCTTTGTGTGATTTAAAAGCTTCATGTGTGAGTCGCCCTGTTTTAAACATTCATCTCTCTACAATTATACCTGATTTAGTGTTCTAACACTATAACACTGTGTGACCCATAATGGACTTTTTTTTATTTTATTGATGCAGCGTAACAAGAGATATTATCTTTTCTCCGTCCACACATTTTTCTCCCTTGTCGAAAATGTGTTGCCTACATTTCCCACAAAGCAACTCAGCTGCTGAAAGTTAGGTCAGAGATTCATATACATGTATGTAACGCCAGAAGCAGCTAATGAAGCAGAGCTCAGGAGTGGGCTACATATGTTTAGTGAATGGACCCAGGTTTCTTTTTCTTTTTCTTTCAAAACTGTCATCTTCAGGTCCAACCACTGCTGCCTAAAGTGATGCCAAAAAAATATTTATGTAACTTCTTTCACAAAACCAAGATCCTAGGAGCCAACTTTGAAAACGTTGCCAGAGGGATATTTCATCTAAATTCTTTGAACAGCGTTATTGTGTAATGAATTCTTTTTTTTTTTTGCTTTGACTTTTTCTAGAGCTGCTGTTACCCGCTGCTGTCATGCATGTCCTTAGGCAGATACAACTCTGCACTGACTGATCACTGTTTGCCCAAAAGTCATCGCCCATTCAAATGTTTTTTTTTTTTCAATCAGAATATTGAATCCATCTTTGTGGCAGCTCAGTGGAATCTGAGAACAATTTCATTGCACAACACCTTGGTTTGCTTCCACGGCATAACCCAGCCAAAGTAAGGAAAGGTTAACACTGGCAGTGTCCCACACACCGCTGAGTCTGATTGTAGAGTTATTACAGGCCGTCTATCTCCACGATAGACAACGCTCTAAGACGGGCTTCACAGAGCCGTTTCAGAGCCAGCAGTGTTTGTAAGAAGCTGCCAAATCCAGTTTGAGGATTTCAGATCAGATTAACAGACATCCTACTGCAGCCTCCAAGGGAAACAAAACGCTGCTGTGATGAGGTGACACTTCCAGTCCCTCAATGCCAGGCCAAAGAAAACAGTGGAGTGGAGGAAGAGATACAGGGGAGAGACAGGTAGCAAGGAAGGCAGGTAAGGATGAAGGATGTGCAGGGTGGGTCACTTGACCAAAGAACTGTAACAGTTTTATGCATGTGACTCTAAATGCTTCACATTAATACACCTGGCTTAATCAATTATAAACTGAATTTAACTGAACAACTGTAAAAGTTACTGAACTACTATGAAAAGAGTTATGTATTCATGGAGAGCGAGGCATCTGAATGAACAAACAAATTCCATTTAAAGGTTAAAAGTGCTTCAACATGCTTAAGTAAAATCCTCATGAGAAATTTTATTTTTTATGTATATAAATAATTCAATTTTGCAATGAAAAAGCAGGTTTTTGGACATCTGATAGAGCTAAAGTTACTCTAATGTAGCCTACCTCTAATGTGACATTATAAATTCCTAAAATATCACTGAGGCCAACATGATATTTGCTTCATATTTCATCTGAGGCAAACCTTTCACCTGCTCTTTTTCCTGCCCCCATATAATAGTTAGATCCGGGGGGGGGGTTCAGTGGCTTCTACCACAGACTCATCCTTGCTGGCCACTGCATAGCTCCACTCAGGTAAAACACTTTCCTGAGGACGGAGCCCCTCTGTGCTGTGCTGTTCTGTTCTTGTCTTAGCTGTTCAGAGTGGACAATCTTTCACTTTTCCCAGACAGATTTATTCAGACACCACAAGGATTCAAGCCAAGAACCTTCTACCTTTAAGTGGTCTCCTCACCTTTTGGCTACCGTTACCTTTCACCATTTCTGGATTCAGCTAGAAAAGTTTGGAAAAATGTAGAAATGCAGCAGCCCCCAGCACATGCTACGTATAAGTGGTGTCAAGGGTTTAAATCAGACTAAAGATGGCTTTGCTGGATTTCATCCCCCGATCTTCCCTCATCTTTCCTTTTATTTTCCACTGTATACTTTCTTGAAAGTCAGATATGCCATAAAAAATAATTGTTATAATGAATGTTTTAACTTTGGCTAAAACCTGGCCCTCTAGGCCTTCTATCCAGACTTTGTGGTTTACTGATGCTAAGCAGCTCTTGGCATGAGTGCACCTTTGCGATTAGTGCCCCTTTAAACACTTATAATTCACAGCCTATGAAAATATTATCAGAGAGGGCCAGCTCTCTGCCTGAGGGGGTCAGGAGGTTGTTTTAATGGTACCATGGGCTCAGTGTGTTGAACTGTTCAAGCTCACAGCATTAGGGTTGTCTTAAATCACTTGCAGTGGGTTGAGAATGTGAGGAAAAACTCTATGAGATATAATCATATGTGTATGGAGTAATGTAAACGTGAAAATTAGGCATAATGCTCGAGCTATTAAAACCCTGACATAACTGGAACATGTGGAAATTATTTTAAAAGTCTGAATTATAATGACAAATGGTTTGTTTTTTCAGTGTTGTGTATGAAGGAAAGCCTGAACTCTCATATGATCACATCCGCACACACACACACACACACACACACACACACATACACACACACCCACCCACACACCTCTGCTCAGACCTAAATTTCCTGTTAAGTTGTGGTAGGAGGTGTATATGAAAGATTTGTCATTTGGCTAGAGGCTCATTTCAGCTGACAGTTTATATAAGGAAGTTTAAATATCAATAAATACTTTGTTCTGCTACACAGGTGTTTTCCGTCTTGAAGATATGATCCATGGTGTGTAGAGAAAAGAAATAATGAAAAATATCCAAGAAAGGTCGACTTTGTGACGGCAGAGAGGGCTGCAGCTACGACATGATCTAAGTTCTGCAAATATCATTTCGCTTAGGCCTAATCTCCGATCATGCCTGATCAGTCACTGGATCATATAACATCTATAATAGTGGCCTTGCTATTGAATGGTTTATGTGCAATCTGTGATGGTTTGTGTTTTGCTATTTATTGCATTGTGAGTTTTTGAGAGAGTAAGATTTAAAAAACAAAACAAAACAAACAGCCTACAGTATGTGATGCAGAGCTCACTGCAACATTAAGCATGATTTAGCTTTCAGAGTAGACCTGCTTTTAACATATTAATCTTTTTTTTTCTTTTTCTCTATTTCTATTTCCATATTAAGTCTAATTGTAGGTAGTTCCAATATTTCCTAAACCATGTTTGTCATGGAAGATGCAGAATCTACATTAGCATAACAGTGTACAAAAGATAAATTTCTTTTCTTATTTATTTTCTCTATGATTAATTTTCAGATGGCACAGACCACAGTTACTGTAAAATTTAATTCATCTAAAAAAAAATGAAGGGCAGGAAAACTAACCCACCAGCTCATCCATTGCTTCACTTTAAAGTCAAGATCGCCCCCTGGTGCACAAAGAAGAAACAACATGGCTATAAAACTAAAACCTATACTCAGTGCCAGTAGTGATGTCAGTCGGACATGTCATTGTTTGTGACTTAAAAAATACTATATAGCCTACCATTGCTATCATATACTCAGGCTGTCTGTTCAGTATCTTATGGTTGCTTTGAACTTTAATTTGTACAAAGCTGCTCCACTCTTCTTTGTGTCTTACCTGGTGACACCTGTGACACCATTTGAAACATCAGTACCAGTGCTTATACAGGCGGTGACAAGTCCATCAAGTCCAATTCTTACTAAACCACATTCCCCAGCTGTTCCTGTCCTGGTCCACACTTCTCTGCACTGTTTGTTGTGTCCTTGTCCCTTTCACCTCCCTCACCTTGTACCGAGCTGGATCGTATTACAGCAGGGCTGCTGTGGAGCGGTGAGACCCACTAGGGTCAGATCACACATAATGATAGGTTCAACATTTACTGCTTTCGCAACAACTTGCTGTGTGTTTTTTTTTTCCAGTCTGAGCACTCGCCATTATTTTTCGTGGATAAAATAAAGTGTTTCCACTGCAGTGAGTCCCACAAACGCATTAGTTCCACTCTGAAAACAAACATAAATCTTCCACAAAAAAATCTTAAAACCTCATTCACTCTGTGTGTAATTCCAAACAACAGATGGGATAAATTGGAGGAAAGATCAACATTAAGTGGGAAAGTATGGGCCACCGTTTGCTATAATAACACTTTCAGTGCATTGATTCTCTAAACTGCTTGAAAACCTGTCCTCTGACAGTTATTCCTCTACATGGAGCACTGTTTATAACACATTGGTCCAAAACCTCCAATAGCTATGTGTTCAATAGAGTATAAGGCACAGAAAATAAATAAAATAATAAAAAACACAAAACTTTAGTACCTGTTCTAGAAAGAAAAATATACATTATTTTATAGAAATCTAAAAACAAGGAAGACTGGCATTTGTCGTGTGGTGGTTTTGTCCAGGAGATGGAGCCATAGTTCAACTTCTGCTCCTTGGTGGTGCTGCTAGGTTTGAATCACAAAAACTAGCCCACTACATCCCATGATGAACTGTATCCATGAAAAATAAAAACACAAATAATATCCAGTATCCAGCATGGACACATTTTACACTATGAGAACATGATCATATTTTCTGAAGGAATTTTGGTGTTGTGACTTAAAATGCTTAGATAAATCTGTTAAGTAGACCTAGTTGTGGATTGGTTATAAGCATAAGCGATAAATAGATAGATAGATAGATAGCTAGATAGATAGATAGATAGATAGATAGATAGATAGATAGATAGATAGATAGATAGATAGATAGATAGATAGATAGATAGATAGATAGATAGATAGATAGAGGGCGCTATTCGTCGCTAATGAGTCACACTTAGGTCTGTCTGTGGTCTGAATCCTATGAAGGATGCTTTATTATAGATGTCCGAAATGTAATATAACATGGCCTAAATAATAATAAAAAAAAGAGAGTAGGCCTAATAACGCCTAGCCTAGGCTACATAAAACCAAAACAGGGACGGCTTAGTGAACATGGTCCGCTACAATGCGGAAATCAAACCCCATTCAGAGATGATGACGAAATACGAGAGGGAAGTGTAAAAATCATGTTGGTCAACGTTTCCCTCCCAGTTGTGCTGCACTACAGGGATTTCCCATGTTACTCTCTAGTGGAGGCTACGCATCCTCCCTCACGTAGGCTCTTCTCGGTCTGACACGTGCTGTGACATAAGGAGAGGAGAGGATGAAACACATAAGATGTAAAGAACAGGAAATTATTCTATAGATCAAAGGTGTGCATGAGCAATTGAAATAGCCTATTATAACTTTTTTTTTTTCATCATTATTCTGTCATCATGTCGCTGCCTATTTTATAGGCTATGCTACTGTTAGGCTACATCCTAACAACACATCGTGCTTGCAGCAGAACAGCCTGTCTCCATAGGGACGTGACTTGTTAGATTCATGGCTTCTTACATAACAGTGCTGCATCCAACCATCCATCCATACATAGGCTACATGTAACCCCCACCCCCCACTACACACACACACACACACACACACACACACACACTGCATCCATAGGCGACCCAGTCTGCAGTCCGGTGCAGACCAATGCACAATAGGAGCCCGGTAATAAACATTTGCGTGTGTGTAGATACGAACCTACTACTTTACATGAACTCTGACTAGCCTACATCTTTTACTGTGGCATTAAGCTATAGGCTATACATTCACCCCGTGTTTCATCATCACACCCACGTGTCCAGCTGTGTCCGTGAAGGAAATGGGACAAAATGCTTCATCATTCCCCATCATTTCCACGTGGCATCGTGCCAGTGTCACTCTCAGCGTGTCTCCTCTGACCCCTCTGTTTCCGACTTCCTGTCTTTATCTCTTAAAAAAACATCACCTACCATCACAGAAACAACCCTAATGTGTGTAGTATGGGTCGGTTTTGTGAATAAGACGTTAACCGGACTAATTGTTTCATCCCTTTAGTTACTATGGCAGCCCGGTTAGTGACCGTGACCAGTCCCTCGTTCCGAATGGATCCTGGCGGCTGAGGATGACGTGACGTCACGTCGCTAGGGCGACCAGGCTCCCCGAGGCACGTGTCCGCTATAAAAACGGGAGGTGGCTGTGAAGACTGCGCACACAGACTCCTGAAGCATCAGCCGTGAGGTAAGCTGCTCCACAGATTTATCCTCCAGAGGGTCAGAGACTCCTGAAACGAGACCAGACCACACGATTATATTAATAATAGCCTCAATTATTCTAAAAAATAGCAGTACAACGGAGCCTTCATTTCAGCTTCAGCTCCAGCGCTAGCTTAACTCTACTCGCCAGCTCGGTTATCTACGTCAGCTAATGAAATTTAAAATTACCTTATTCATCTTTACCACTCAAATATGTTGAATATTTTTTTAATGAGTCCAGCTTCACTTGAGCAGAAGCCGACATGCGGAAGCAAAGCGGCCACCCTGCATCCTGCATGGTGCATTTCTTGTTGGCTTAACTTAGCTACGGGCTCTGTTTTAATCGGCTACGTATCCGTTTAAAGTTAGTAAAGCAAAGTAAAGCCCAGGGATCATTAAGCGGTAGGATAATGAAGCCACTGCGGTCTCATTCCGGGGGATACAAGCTGTACGGATACAGGAAGAGACGGGCCAGGATGGGGAGGGGATGCCACCATGGCCTTGCAGTTGAAAGAGAGGCTCCTTGTTGTGTAATAGTCTCTGCTTGCATCATTTCTACCAACCAAACGCTGCAAACTCCCTTATGTAGTAACCGTAACCCACCAATGAATGGCGCCTTATAGTAAAGAAAAAGTGCGTATTTTAATAATGGCGACCCATTCATTATGCATAAGTCATTCATGCGAAGCTAAACCGTCCTACACAGCGGGTAACGTGACATTGGCAGGCAGCTCCCGATGCTGCATCTTTGCGGAAGTGGATTAGGCTCCACGTTACGTAACCTAATACAAAAATATATAGTAGCTGCGCGCGTTCACTGCGACCCATCACTTAAAAATATCCTCTGTATGTAGAAGCTTTAATGTGAATGCGTGTGATAGATAGGCTACAGCCGCTGCAGCTGGTGCGCTGAGCCGTAGTGAAGCTGGTGTACGAGGTGCAGGAGTGTACGTGAATGGAGGTGAAGCTACGTGCCTCCCCTCGTCTTCATCATGAAGTCTGTCGTCGTTGCGCCATTAGACCAGATGAGTCGTAGGCCAGGCCTACTCTCGCAATGACGGGAAGCAGAGGGCATGAATGGTGATGTAAGAAACGGAACAAATTAATGAACTACCTCGGTTTTATTTCACGTCGAAGATGAAAAGAAAGGGGAGGGAGTTGAAAACCTGTGATGTCTATGTAGGACAGGGAGGCTGCGTGGAGGCGCGTGATTCTGCCGCAGTTTGATCTACAGTCGACAGACCTGTTGATGCGGTGTACAAAGAAGACACGACCACAGCTCATCTATGAGTTATTTAGCCAATCAGCTATACGATATTTAAGCACAATACGGATCCATTAGGAAATTGCGTAGCCTTTTTTTTTTTGCTTCTTTTTTTTTTTTTTAATCTTGCAAAATCAAACCGGAAAAGCCTGGAAACCACACTGCAACTACTGAAATGTTCACTTGTGACAGTAGTACATGAACAGATCGATAAGGTGAATCATTAATTGCTTGCTCATTTTATGTAGGTGTGGTATGATGCAGAGATGTCTGGCCTTGCCTCACTGGTTGAAGGTCATCACTCCAGCTGAGGACATAGCAGGCCCACAGCTGCTGTAGTGATGCTGAGCAGCTCCTAATCTTTATTCTGAAACCTCTCAACTTAAAAATGAACAAGCAAGCACTACTGGACCTGGGGAATGATGTGCACTCACTCCTTACAGCTCAGGTTCTAGATAATAGAGGGTTATTAATAACAGGCCCCCGAGCACTGTAGTCAAACATCTGTGCTCTGCCTGGATTTTATGGCCCTGTGATCACAGTTGGGGAGGAAATTATCAGTCATGTGACATGCATCAACAGATAATAGTTTTGCAGTGTTTTCAATAAACATTCTCTGGGTGGTTTGTCCTCAACACAGAAATTGATTTAAGGATAATAGGGCGTTTCTTTTCTAACAGAGTATAGTCACTGTGGATGGATATTATTATTATTGTGATGAATTTCAAAATTAAAATAAATTTTGTGATTTCTGAGTCATTTTCTGCACTATTTTCATTTATCAATGAAAAACCAATGTGGCATAGGCCAAAACTATGTCTATTGTATGACAAATCTTTATTTAATTAATATAAATATAAACCTATAGGGATATAGAATCTGTGTTATACACAGCTGTGTCTGCTTGCTTTGACATTCATTTAGCTGTTGTGAGTGACTACTGTAGATCAGGTGTCAGCGAAATGTCTAAAATGTAAATGTCAGTGACAGTGTGGTTTGCTGAGTAAACTGTTAGGCAATGAGATTATCTGGCACACACACACCCACAACACACATGTTATTCCAGGCGAACAAGGACTGCAGCCATGTTCTACTGCCATGTTATTAAGCAGATCATTGTGTCTGTTTGACATGATCATAGATGTGGATGGGACTCTTTGTGGCTTACTGTAAGAGGTATAAACACTATCCTTTTCCTCTATCAGATTAGTGTCTGCATGTTACTTAGTGGACATGTCCTCTCTCTCAGACTGGGCTGCCTGGTTCAAAACCGATACAAATTAGTTTACTGCATCCTGCTGTTAGTTAATAATCACTGCTATTTAGAAGTCGGCCATGTCCTTTTATACATAAACGAACGAGTCATTCATCTCCCTTAAAGTTTTCCACTCATATGTAGTGTGGTTGTTTCCAGGCTAAGTGTCCCTCTCGATCTTTCTTTGCTGCTGACTTATCAACCAGACATTTTGTCCAGGATGTGTGTAAGAGAGAAGGAACTCCAGAGTGACTCAGCACAATGTGCCTAACTGTTGCCAATTTAAGGAAATAGGCTGTGTGCAGGTCTAGGGAGTGACATATACAGGTGGGGCAGAAAATGCCTATCCTTTTTTCTTTATATATTGTGGTCATTTAAAGATACAGATGTTTGCACAGCTGTGATATGAAGGAGGCAGCAGACGCAGCATCTTGATAGCTTGAGAGATGTAAGGGACAGACAGGACCAGTGCCTAAGGAAGGTTATCTGTCATCTGCTCGCTGACACAAGCTCATAGGGCTGTGGGCAGTGTGTGTGTGTGTGTGTCCTAGTGTTTCTGCATTGCCCCTGCAGAGTGGTCACATGTTTATCTCGTATTGAGTTCTCTGCAGTTTGATACAGCAGCACACCTTTAACTAATTCATGATTTTGTGTGTGTGTGTGTACACAAGCCTGTTAGTGTGTATGAACAAGTCTTTAATACACAACAATAGCAACTCCTAATTTTAATCAATTTATAAAAGTGAGTGTGAGTCAGTGTATTTAGTCGGAGGAATACATAAAGCTATCAACACTTAGTAAATTTAGTGGCTGCTCGTCATGTTAATTGTTACTGATTAAAACGTCTAGTAGTAACAGTGGAGCTCTTATCTGTTCCTGTCAGCAGGAGGCCGTGCCTGCTGAGTAGAGCACAGCCTGTGGCGTTGTGTGTGTGCACTGGTGATGTGATGATGTTGGACATTTAACTGACTAGTTTAGGGCAGCAAAGTGACATTGCCTCAGCGATGAGACCATAAAAAGGAGAAGAAGCAGGTACACTGCAAAGGAGGGGAAGAAAGAAGAAAGAGTTATTTAAGCTCTTTGCAGCAGACAGAAAGTTTGACTCATTTGACTTCATTAGTATAGTGCATATGAGCGCATTACTGCCTGTTTGATTTCTTAGATTTAATACAAGCCAAGGCGGGCAAGAAGAGAAAACATTGCCTAATTTGACAGTCTGTCTGGCCTCCAGCCAATCAACCCACTGCAGTGGAAAAACACTGGAGAGAAAGAGGGTGTGACAGGGGAATAGGGAGCTGGAGGACAGCTTGAATAGGCGAGAGACGCTGAACGAAGGGCAGACGAAGGAGGAAGGTTTGGGGCGTGGCATAGTGGGCAGAGTCAGTGAGTTCATTCATTCACTGACACATCTTCAATCCACACACAAACTGAGGCAACTTAAAGGATGAGTAAGAGCCACTCTGTATATTAAATAAGCAGGCCAGTTTAACTTACCATCATGAATTGTGTATATAGTTTTGGTCGGTATGTGAACTGTAATATACAGCTCTGCAGTAGATTATCTTTAAAGCCAGTATAAAAGTTACTGAGCTCTCCAAAGACAAGTACAGTCTGCTCGGTCATGTGTTGGTGCTTGACAGGAGGTGTTGGCAGAGGTGAAACGCTGTGTCACGCTCCTCTCCTCTCCTCTCCTCTCCTCTCCTCTCCTCTCCTCTCCTCTCCTCTCCTCTCCTCTCCTCTCCTCTCCTCTCCTCTCCTCTCCTCTCCTCTCCTCTCCTCTCAAGGCCTTGTCCTGTACCCCCACTGGTGAAACTGTGTTTCTGTGAGGACAATGGCAACTGAGAGGGAGGGCAGAGTTGTGGCAAATGAGGGTGACCGGCGGGACAAAGAGTGGAGGGGACATTCAAATTGGGACATGAATTTTAATGACTTAGTTTGGATGGTGGGGGGAAAGGGGAAGGGGATTTGTAATACTCACACGGCTAAAAAAACAAGTGAGTCAAAGACAGATGAGTGTACAGCATTAAATAGATGTGAGGGGAATTATAAAGATCTACAGGTGGAAGTGGAAAAGACTATAACGTTAAATGAAGAAGTAGCATTAGGATGAATGGATAAAGAGGTGGAGTGAACTGCAACATGTACTGTACTTGTGAACTGACACTGACTAGCTGGTTCTTCCCCTTTTCTCACCAGTCAGGAAAGGAGATGATTGCACCACTCTTTGTCAGCGTGATTGACGGTTACTGAAGGTCGTGCACGGAGTAAAGACTCGATGGACTTGTCTCTCTCAGTCCTGCTCACTGTAAATCAAGTCAATCACAACCGGAAGTAAAGTGCATGATTATTTGAAAGCCCCCTGTTCAGTTGAGACACGACAGAGCTCAGCTCCTGACTGTTAAAGTCAGCGCGACTGAAAGCCTCTTGGTCCGTCGTCTGTCTGGCTCTTTGGGCCTGTCGTTTAACGAGTGTCAGCAGATTGAGAGCTGAAGTTACTTGTACGTAACTTCTCTGCTCCGCTCTGCACAATACCTCCTCTGTGAGCGAGGGAAACGTCTGAGTGTCCCTCACAGAGTATGTGCTGAATACTAGATGAGGGCTGATTGGTCCACAGTCAACGGGGGCAGGACTGTGTGGTAACAAGTGGGAAGAGCTGTTGGCCACCAGGTTGATTTTCCTTTTGTAAACTGGCATTGAGTAGTTTACTTCTCTTTTTTATTTGAAAGCATAAACCTGCCCCATAGTTGAGTCTCTAATACTTGGCTGTCAGGCTTTTTTTTTGAAACATACTCACCTTTGTGCAGATTTTAACTCTGACTCCCATCGCTGGATTTGTGTCCCACCAGATCTTTTATGAGGCTCCACTACTCCTGGTCTCGACCCATTTTACATTTGTCAGTAGAGCAGCCATTTTGTGTTGGAAAATAGAAGACAACTCTTTTATTCAGAGAAAATGGAGAGGTTATACTGTAGTAAGAGTGAGATAAATTAGTAAGAGTGAGACAGGGGGAAGTAGAGTTCAAAGGAGAGGAAAGAGAGGCCATTGCAGGGACCTTGATTCACAATAGGTAACGGTGGGAACCAAATACAAAGGAGAGAAGGGACAGAAACATGAGAGCCTGGTCGTACTGTACGGAGGTCTCTTTCTCTCTCTCTCTCTCTCTCCATTAGTGACCTTGTATTAAGTTAGCAGCAGACCACAAAATGGCTGCTCTGCTTTGAAAGAAAGGCTCTACGATGACTAGATGAAACACATCACAGAGCCAAATAAATACACAACATAAATGACCCTGTAGACATCTGACAGTTGAAACTGTGGGGAACCGTTCAATAAATTGATTTTGACCGGAAACAAACAGTGTTACAGCTCCAGCCAGACAGGACATCATCTATCTATCTGTGCTTATTTAACAAATAATCAAAAAATATTTAATTTAGATTTTCCATGTTCATGTTTGACAGTGTCTGGGAGTGTTCAGAGAGATCATTTTTATCCTAATCTGGTTGCCCCCATAGTCTATTTAAAGTGCTCCCACAATGCATTTCACCAGATTGACAGCCTGTCCTACATGCTCCCCACGGACACACATAGAGAGAGAGAGAGAGACACACACACACACACACACACACACACACACACACACACACTCAACAGATTAGGAGATTACAGTAGTCGAACGACCAACCAGTTTCAAGGACAGTCAGTGTTGCCCTTACTGACTCTACCTGTCACACACACACACACACACACCTTAGCTACTGGCTAGTTGGGTACTAGTAGCTACTAGTGAGTTATATCTGCTCACATGATGAGACAGAAATCTCCACAGAGTTGTCTCATCTTATCTCTGCTACCTGCTAGTGATGATTGGTTCATGCATGATGCTCTATTCCTCCAATGGGAGGAAGAAAGTCACGTGACTTGGTTTAGATTTGTGAAGATATCAAAGAGTTTTCACATGCCTGTTACCATAAACAGACAGAGCACAGCAGAGAAGTAGAGGAAGAGGAGGAGTTAGTGAAGAAAAAGGAAGGAAAATGGAAGTTATTGGTAGAATAGATGGGGGGCAGGAAAAGTGGGAGGGGAGGACAGAGGAGGCGTGGAGATGTGGAGACGAGGAGACGAGAGCTCAGTAAGAAAAGGAGGGGAAAGCAGAGGAGAAAGGAGGTCACATAGTTGAGTCAGGGCCAGGCTTCCTTTCTTTCTTCTCATTCGCCAGACAAGTCTGTGTTTGCTGTGTTATGTAGCTACCACTCTCTCCCTTCCCTCTTATCCCACTGTTTTCTAAACATGTCCCAGCATGAAGCAGCAACACCTCCCTTCTCCTGCAGCAGATGCACATAAAACATATTGTTTGTCAGTCATTTGACGATAAAACCCAAACATCCCGTGTGCAGTAGATTTTGAGTTTCCTGTTTTACCCTCCGACCAGTGGCTCGCTCATGTTTTTATACTAACTTGATCAGTTTCTGCTCGCCAGCACACAGTGGCTACCACTTTGGTGTTTGTTTTCACTCTCGTATGTTAATGCGTCACACTGGCTGTAGACGACTGCTACCAGTGTTTAGACCTCACAGCTGACACTGCAAAAGAAACCTTTCCCACGGCGACTTTTTCGACAATGAGACGGCAGCAGTGTGACGACCAGACCATATGTAACAAGTTAATACAGAAGGAAACAAGAGGTTTATAAGGAGCAGAAGTCTAGGACCTCGAAGGCAGATTAAATATTGTCACAATACATCGAGGCAACAAATACCAACACACACAAGTTCATTGTATGTTGCCAGCAACTTGACTCACTTGCCACCTCCCGGTGCCATGGCAACAGTTTGTCTCTGTCCACGCACTCCCGTCCCGTGTGCTTCTGTCATTGTTGTCAAGCAACCGCAAAAACCAATAACAAATAAGTAGAAATTTGCTGTTACATAGTGAACTGCAGCGATGTGTCTGACATTATTTTGTTTTGTTTTTTGTCTTCCAGCTACAGTAACTCCACACCCCCTAAGCAGCAGCCATGTCAGACCTCTGTGTTGGAATCAATGGGTGAGTTGGAAACGTCCAAACATTTTATAAACAGGGTGGTTTTGATTGAGTTTTCCCTCAGCTGCTATTATTAATGCAGTATCAGATAGCAGAGCCTTCTCTGTGGTGACACTATGGAACAGCCGACCTCTGTCTGCAGATTAGGATTGCACAAACGCTTAAGCACTTTAAGTCTCTATTAAAAACTCATCTCTTTTCTTTCTGCATTTTACTTAATTGTCTTCACTTTGGTTTTATTGTTTTATTGCATGTTTTACTGTACATTACCTGTATCCCATTTAGTTTTATTGTGCAGCACTTTGGACAACTTGGGTTTTAAATGTGCTATATAAATGAATATGTATTGTATTGTATTGTATGTATATTAATCTTTGTCTCTCTGTGTCTCTGTGCAGATTCGGCCGTATTGGCCGTCTGGTCCTGAGGGCTTGCCTTCAGAAGGGCATCAAGGTTGTCGCCGTCAACGACCCCTTCATTGACCTGCAGTACATGGTGAGAAAAGTTTCACGCACATACAAATTATTCAAAACGTATACAAATCCAGTGGAGCACCTGACGAACACTACAGCCGAGACACACTTACATGTCAAGGTGTCACAACATTTTATTAACGGCTTAACTGAGTTTTATTCTCTGGAATCTGATTTCTTCCTTTTATTTTACTTTAACACTGCCGTTAACTCCCAAAATCATCCAAGAAACTCAAAACTGGCTGTTTTGTGTTAAAATGAGGCATTAAGAAGGAAAAATCAATGAACATTTTTGTGATGACACAACCAGACATCCCCTCACTGTCCCTCACACTAATAACCCCATCATTTACCTATTGCCACTTAGGTCTACATGTTCAAGTATGACTCCACCCACGGCCGTTACCATGGTGAGGTCTCCCAGGAGGATGGCAAGCTCATCGTCGACGGCAACGCCATCTCTGTCTTCCAGTGGTAAGTAAAGATGATGATTGATGGTCGGTGGAAGTCTCTGCGCCGCAGTGTGGCCAACTGAGTGACATCAGGTCACAGAGTCCCATTTTGATTTTCTCTGTAATTGAAAAGTTCAATTTGAATTATTACACACGTTATTTTCCATTTTAAAGGGGAGGCACCTCGTTCCATTTTGTTTTTAATATCCTGAGTGGATTCCTGGCAGTGGAACAAGGTTGTCTGCTGCCTCGGGGGGTTCACTCCTGTAGCCAACCCCCCACCCTTTGTACAGGCTGTTGTTTTAGCCCATTGAGTAATGGACTCGTGTCTGCAAAAGGCAAAACCAACAAACAGCCAGTTATAGAAGAGACATTCCTGTTCCATACAGTAGATCCTCTTATGTCAGGTTTAGCTCCTTATACCTCCTTTTATTTTTATCATGCTCTCCACCTTTATATCCCAATATGGTAAATTTCATTACTTGCACCAAATTATCCAAAGAGGTCCTGCACACTAATTTAAAAAGGATTTACTGAACTTAAATTACTGTTCTAGCAAGATTAGCCCCCCTCCACCAACCCTCACTTGTCTTGCTCTATATTTAACAATCCACTTTTGTTCTGTATGTCTTTTCCAACTTTTATTTTGGTATCATTAGTTCTAGTTTTTTAACAGTAATCATTTTGTTTTACACAAACTGTCCTTTTTCTTTAATCTAGCATGAAGCCCGCAGAGATCCCCTGGGGCAATGCTGGAGCCAAGTACGTTGTCGAGTCCACTGGAGTCTTCCTCAGCGTGGAGAAGGCCTCTGTATGTATATGCACACAGAAACACTTGTGTACACACACACACACACACACACAAAACCACCAGATGGTCCAGTTTCTAACCTGCACTCTCTCTGTTTGCCAATCACAGTCTCACCTCCAGGGTGGAGCTCAGCGTGTGGTTGTGTCTGCTCCCTCACCTGATGCTCCAATGTTTGTCATGGGAGTCAACGAGGACAAATACGACCCCTCCTCCATGACCATCGTCAGGTAACATCCCCTTAGTCTTAAACACTGTAGATATATACAGTATAGTATAAACACATGCAAACGTGTTTCAGCAGCTTCACCCGAACTCTTATGTAATTACAAGGCTCAGGCAGAGAAAATCAATTTTGATGTTTAGTAAACCAAATATAGTCTGGATGTTATTGACCTTGTCTGCCCATCTGTCTGTTGGTAGTAATGCCTCCTGCACCACCAACTGCCTGGCCCCCCTGGCCAAAGTCATCCACGATAACTTTGGCATCGAGGAGGCTCTTATGGTAAGTCAGAGTGAATGTGATTTTTCATGAACATTCACCCTGTATGCAAGAGACCAAAAAGGATTTAATGTTATTAATGTGTGTTATATGTCATTCTCTTCTGTAGACCACAGTCCATGCATACACAGCCACCCAGAAGACAGTGGATGGTCCCAGCGCTAAGGCCTGGCGTGATGGCCGCGGTGCCCACCAGAACATCATTCCAGCCTCCACCGGCGCCGCCAAGGCAGTGGGCAAAGTCATCCCCGAGCTCAACGGGTAAGGACCAACACATTTTGTCATCAGCCTGATGATCGCCAGTGACACCTCTGAAGTCAAGAAAGACTGTATAAATGCGTCTCTTTTGTCTTCTCTCTCTGTAGTAAGCTGACAGGCATGGCCTTCAGGGTGCCAGTGGCTGACGTGTCAGTTGTTGACCTGACATGCCGTCTCTCCAAGCCTGGATCTTACGCTGAGATCAAGGAAGCCGTCAAGAAGGCCTCACACGGGCCCATGAAGGGAGTGCTTGGCTACACCGAGGACCAGGTAAGACTCAGAGTTCATTCTTTATGAGGGCTACCAGTCATTCAGCATGATTTGATGAAGTGATTTACTTAATTTACTGTATGTATTGCTGTATCATATACTGTATTGCTATACACTATCTTACCTGGGGTCTGTTTTACCTTTGAAAGGTGGTGTCCTCCGACTTCATTGGTGACACCCACTCCTCCATCTTCGATGCCGGCGCTGGCATCTCCCTCAACGACAACTTCGTCAAGCTCATTTCCTGGTTAGTTTTTCAAATTCTACGACCTCTCCCACATGTAGTATAAAGTAAAAGTTTAAAAACGGATCAATTAATGTCACTCTCTTATGCTCTCTGTCTCTATTTCTCTCTCTACTCTTATTTCTTCAGGTATGACAACGAGTTCGGCTACAGCCACCGTGTTGCTGACCTGCTGCTGTACATGCACACCAAGGAGTAGATACTTCCTGTTCAGAAAGGAAGTCAGGAAAGGGACCACCCCAACCATCCGCCCCACCCCTCTCTTCTCTTTTACACACAAGCCCCACCCATAGCCAAGTCATAGCATCACGGCCCTTAGCTCTACTACAGAATATGTAGGAAGCGGCATCAGTGCGTTTGAGTGTTCTGTTTTTTTTCCTTTTAATGACGAGACGATTGGTCGGTGACAGTATTTGTGTCCGTGTGCCCCCTCTCCACCTCCCACTGCCACTTTAGATGTGTCGTTATGGCTCAGTACTATGGTAACTACTGTATCCATCTTCTTGTTGGTGTGTTTTAAAGGCTTAATCACCAGTGGAAGGAGGAAGCTGAGAGGCAGAGCTACTGTAACTCCGCTTAAGAGTAATGAGACAAAGAAATAAAACTTTAAAAACCCAAACATGTCCAAGTTTCATTACTGTTTCTGTTGAGCCCTGACACTGATGAAATTAAGAAAATGGTTGTCAAACCAATGAAAAATGTCACTACAGGCATAATGGTCTTTTCCCCTGACTCTCTCTTTATCTCTATTTCTCTGTTCCTCCTAACCCAACCATTCGAGGCAGATGGCTGCCAACCATAAATAATATTATCAAGAGAAGATGTAGATAACCTCTTTTCTTTAAATAAAAATGCATTAAGATAACGTATGTTATCTTAAAATGGTAATATGTTATGAAGTCCATATAAATGTGTAGTTCAGTTGTATGTAAGGGCATTGTGATAGCCAAGGACACAGGAAGCTGAATAGTCAGGACATAAAAGTGAAATTGAGGAAGCAGACATGTATTAGATGGATTATATTGATGGATCGTGTCTCAAATCTCCATATTCTCTTTTCAGTTCTCTATAGCAAATTGTTCTGTCATGATCCTGTAATGAGACTGTGTCCTGTTCTTAAAGTAAGAAATGGATAATTGGAGAACATAAAATGATATATATGATAAGGAAATGTTGAGTCAAACTGCTCATTGTTTGACAGCTAGTTATGTGACAGCTTTAGCTTGCACATAAAAATAGGCTTTTGATACATTGTTTCAAATCAAATTATCCAACATCAGCATTATTTACACTGACACATCGGTAATAATAATCCCATGTATAATAGTATTAGAGCCACAGCTTTGGTGAGACTTCATCTGAATGCAGGCTGTGTCTCACCATAAAGGAAATGTTTCATCAGCCCCAATTCCTCTCTTGAAACAGGAACTTATGAAAGGAGCTATCAGTTTTGTTACAGTGCCACCTACTGTTTTATTTAACATACTGCAGTAGGAACAGTTCCACCATCCTTCACCTCCGAAAGTCAGGGCTTTTTGGAGGTGTTGTTTACAGTACGTAACTATCAAAGTTGGTATACAAATGTTACCCTCATAAGTCATAGCTACACACATAGATGATTATGTGCCATGGTTTTTGTCTGATTTGTTGTCCCTTTTTGTCTCTTTTTTTTATTAAACAAAACATTGTTTATACACACACACATATAAAAAGATGTTGTTGGACTCATATCCTCTGTAAGTCAGTTTATTGTAAATGGCTAAAAAATAAAGCTCACTGCTGTCTGCAGAGATGCATACTGTTTGAATGCATAATATGTCTGAACTCTGAACTGAAATAAGAGTAAGAATCAGAATCAGCATCTCTTGACCATGAAGATCCAGAGATTCAAATCTAGTCATTTGCCTGAAGTCTGATTCCCTCACCCAAGCACAGAGGCTGAACAGTTTTAAATGTAAAGGATTTGAATCTTTCAGAAGAAAAGGAACACATTTTTCCTCGCTCAGATCTGGTCAAACAGTGGTTTTCAACACATGAAAGGATACTGGTGGAATATCTCCCTCCCTACTCCCCATTCCTAAATCCAATAGAGGTGTTTTTCTCTGCCTGAAGGTGTGTGAATACTGTCCATGCTGCATTACAAGTGATATATTCGCTGTGATGTAGATGAATGTGGCCAGACGGACAGGAATGTCTAGATGTGCAGGAATGATTTATAGTACTCTCTACTGTATGCTCAGTTACAATATGGACTGTAATATGTTTTACAGTTGTGCACAGCTCTACCATCAGGGTGTTTCTTAGGTTTGTTGTAAATACGTGACTGTAGTGTATTTTTCTTTTGCACAATGCTGTGAACGAATTAGAATTGCAAGGAGCATGCGGTAAAAATGTCAAGCATACAAATTCAGTGTCTTGTACTCAGTTACCCCACTAAATACAGTAATATGTAACTTTACAAATGTTTTCAAATGACTGTACAAGTAGCGTACAGGTAGCGTCACCAAGACTGACTTCTTTTTTTTTTTTGCATTGGAAACCACTTAGAGAGTAAACTGTCATCATGAAAACAAGACAGAGATATTTGACTATCTTGTTCATTAACCATGGTGTCAGGACTTATCATTTTGATGACACTGACTGTTTCATTGACATGAATTCTTGTTTTTGAGGAATGAACAATCCATTTTGAGCAAATGACACGATTTTGCGGGTTATCAACTAGGTTTTGCAGTTTGTACTAATTGTTCTCAGAAATGCACTAATGTTAATAGTAATGTGAGAAATGCACCAAAGCCACTGAGAAAAACTATAACTATCAAAGTTGTACAAATTTTACCCTAACTACACACATGGATGATTATGTGCCATGATTTTTGTCTGATTTTTCGTCTCTTTTTTGTTTAACAAAACAATGGTTGAACCAAAGATGTGATTGAACATCAGGTTCTATTTAGGACTCATATCCCTCCGTAAATCAGTTTATTGTATCTAGAGTTTAAAGGGGCTAAAAGGTAAATAAATAAAGATCTCCGCTGTCTTCAGGTCAGACTCCTTTTACCTATTTTGTTTTTTTTGCCTAGAGATGCATACTGTTTGAATGCATAATATTATGTCTATCAGAATCAGCATCTCTTGACCAAGAAGATCCAGAGATTCAAATCCAGTGATTTGCCTGAAGTCTGATTTCCCCATTCAAGCACGGAGGCTGAACAGTTTTGAATGGAAAGGATTTGAATCTTTTAGAAGCAAAGGAACACACACACGACTTGGATCAGTTTTGTTTTTATTTGTTTTAAGGAAATGTGCTGACGAAAAGTAAACTGAAGTCAAATCTACTTTCATACTTTTCAGGATGAATACAGCATAACACAGAGATAGATTATGGGCCAATCTAGATTAAAGCCAGTGATATTGGTACTTTTTGATTTGTATGAAAACAATGTGTTGATTATACAGATTTCAGTTGAAGATGGAGCAGAAAAACTAATGAAAAGTGGTCAAACAACAAGAAATAACGTTCTGACGTCTCTAGGTGGAGTAAAGAAAAAAGGGTATGGGAACCTTTTGGAAATGAGTGACATATTCTCTCATCATCCATCCCAAATAAATATACATGTATATAAATGTATATAACACATCCAGTAGCTCAGGGCAGAGCTTCTCAGCCATAGTCACATGTAAAAAAGGGAATTCTTTGAGAACTTGAAGTGGTACAAACAAGCTACAATGCATAAATAGCCTACATAAAGACACAAACAACTGATATGTATGTATGTGGGAAAAAAAGTTAATCTTCAGAAAGTTTAATGATAAGTTTGAGTAACTAATAATTAATGTGATATGGCTATCTTCATGTGGACTGATTACTTCAAGTGAGTAGAGGTGCTACTAGTCAGCTGGGTCTGGTGAGGTGTGTCTAGGTGGGAGTGACCAGGAATACAGTTGTTATAAGAGCAGAGGGACGGCTCCTCGACAGCCACTGACCCCACTAGAAAACAGACTTGACAAACAATAGCAGGCATTGTTGATTTGTTATTAAGACAGGACCAGTTATGGGGAGCGGCCCTAACCTCACACTCTCCTTACTGGTCATTACTGCTCTTTGCTTGGAGGCATCTATCATAAAAAGGTTGATGTACTTGCCATCTCTGAAGAGTAACTGGACTGAAGCTAGATCGTACTGTCAGAGGAACCACATTGACTTAATTACTCAGACAGCGAGCGCTGGGCATTTAGGTAGGTGGTTGGAGAGCGAAAATGTCAGCCATGCGTGGATTGGGTTACATAGGGATCCTCAGAAACACTCAGAGTGGAAGTTTGTAAATATACAGTGAGTATCCTATTAATCTGTATCTTCATTTCAATATAATATTTCAATATTGATATGCATGATATCACTCTTTTTTTTTTTTTAGAACTGGTGTTGGGCTTTCCGAATACGACTGGTCGTCGGACAGCCAGTGGGCTGCTGGACAGCCCAGCCTTCACTGTGCATTTATCGGTGATGATCAAAAGTGGTACAGTGATCAGTGTTCAAGTGAACATGAGGCAATCTGTTCAGAAAGGGACAAAATTGTCTATTACAACAAGGAGAAATCAAGCTGGGGCAATGCGTCTGAGTTTTGTCAGGATAAGGAAGGTAGCCTTGCCACCATCACTGAAAACACAGAATATTTTGGTAGTGGCTGGATTGGACTGTATCAGGCTGGTCTCCATTGGGACTGGATTGATGTGCGATCCGACTACAGAAATTGGGCACCAGGAGAGCCACTCACTGCAGATTGTGGCTCTATAAGTTCTACCACTTACGCGTGGCACTCAAAAAAGTGCTCCCGAAATCTTCGGTTTGTCTGTTCTTCTGACAACCTGGTGTTGGTGAAAGAGAACAAGACATGGGAGGAAGCCCTGGACTACTGCAAGAGCTTCTGTCCCTATCGGTCCTGCAGCGAGCCCTACAGCCTCCTGAGCCTGCCAAACTTGGCTGAGTACAGTTATGCCAGACAGCGTATCTACAAAGCCACGACAGATGAGGTGGGAGGATGAGTGACACATTAGCAAAAGAAATGGTCATTTTACTAAAGACCTCTTGACATAAATCAAGCTACTGATGTTCTCCTCTCTCACAGAGTTTGTAGAGGCCTGCAGAAAGTATTTCTCAACTAAAAATGATTCTAAATCATGAAATTAAATTATTTTCTTTTGGTTTCTTTTGAGATATTAATGACAGGAAATCAAGATGATAATATCAGCTAAATACCAAGCTGTGAACATGTTTCCTCTTGAACCACATTTAAAACTGAGCATCAACTGGTTTGTTGTCACCATTTTAGGGTTAGGGTTTTCTTTTTCAATGTGATGTAATATTTTGTCATAGAAAAGTGGCTTAAATATTGTGAGAGATGAACCTCCTTTGATAATGATTTGCTCTTGAAGCCAACAACCTTATTGTTCTGTGCTTTGCTAAACTGCAGCTGCCACAGCTAAGTAAAGCATCCATAAGATGAATAAGAGTGAGAGCAAGTGACTTCTAACACTTTCCTTCTGTTTGTCAGGTTTGGGTGGGGCTGCGCTTCCTGGGAGGGAGTTGGTGGTGGGAGTCCGAAGACGAAGTGAAGGATGAAGGGATGTTGCCGAAGTGTCCCTCCAAGTTGAATCACTGTGGGGTCCTCTCCAAATATGACACAAACAAGTGGATCACTAGAGACTGCTCAGAGAGAAGAAACTTCATCTGCTATACCGTGTAGAAGAAACGGTATAAATGAAATTAGCAAAGTTTTCAAGGCCTGTTTTTTGTGTTATTAGATTGATTTTTCTCTACTACGGGTGTTTTCGTATTAAATTGATAATTTAGTTGTTGATTTTTTTTTTCTGAGGAATGAGAAGGAATGCTACCACACAGAAACTGAGGATGCTATTTGTCTTTCTTTTCCTTTATTCAAATCTTGTTTCTTCTGATCTTTGTGATAATTCACACACTTTAGTTCTGATGTAGGCTAATCTGCACAGTAGAAATTCAAGTCAGACAACTGCTTTGTATACAAACTCTCATCATTAACACAAAATCATTATTTAGCTCTGACTGGATCTTTACCAGCCTCTGTAGCCTATTGCATAATATTCTAATGTTTATTTTTAATTGATTGATTTATTTTTTTTTAAAATAAAATTGGAATCATTTGACTGTGTTTTTGTGTTTGTCACATATGTCTTGTCTTTACAGCAACACACACACACACACACACACGATCCTGCTGCTTGTAAGCATAGACATATTAATTAAACCTTTAGTGCTTTGTGCAGGACACTTGGTTACCCTAAAGTCAGATGTGAATAACTGATACGATTGGTCCCACACTCCTGCAAAATGCAGGAGACTTAAAATTTTCCACGGATTTTTTCCATGGGAGGCATTACACGGTTTAGGATTGGACATGCTGGTTTAAATGAAAAATTGCATAAAATTAATAAGCATTCAGATGGAAAGTAAGCATTGTAGTATGACTGAATCTTTCAAGCATGTGATTTTGGAGTGTAGACAGTCCTATAAGGAGGAAAAGGGGATAGAAGGCAGCAGTGGAAAGTGCAAAAATAGTAAACTATAGTCTGTAACTGCCAATCTCTCGAGCCATGCTTAGTAGGGCACCTATAGTAGGCTACCTGGGTTGCCAACACTGCCAAAAAACACAACAGAAGGAGAATGAGCAATGCAATTCAATAAATATGTTGTTGTGGAGCAGATTATGGCAAGAATCGTTCACTTGATACAAGCATGAAATTCTAAGGGTCACGCTTTTGGAAAAAGGCGCTGGCCACTCAAAAAATTCAGTAAGCCTATGGCTCCCATTTTTCAAGATGGCCTATGTCCGTTATCAGCATATCTGTCAAAATCAATTCATTTTGGTCTGAAGTATTTTATGGGTCACATTTCATTATTATTGTTGTTTTGTTATAAGCTACAAGAAATGTTGTATTGAAGATGGCGTGCAAGATGGCTGCCGTGAAACTAATTGGAATATCTCATAATCTAGAAACACAGTTTTTGACCTAGGCCTAGGAGGTTTACCGCGGTAAAGTGAGCCGCTGTTTGCGAGATAGTGGTAAAGTGAGCCGCTGTTTGATTTTCGTTGGGCGCGTGCTACAGTAAATACGGTAGGCACGGTTCTCGAGCAAAGTGAAGGTCCTGAAAGATACATAAAGCCTATGTGCTTTTACTGGAGAAATGTGGAGGAAAATCACTTACAAGATTAATCAACTTTTTAGTTATATTTCACTGCAGTAAAGGGGAGAAAAATCACCTTTCATCGACATTTTACTGTAGAAATGTGGAGAAAAATTAATTTAAAACGACCCCTATAATAAAAGCCATTTACAGTATGCTGACCTTTGACCTTACCTCACATCAATTCCTTCATAGGTGTGTTCCTCATTTCTTTTGCATACTGTTCCTGGGGTCTTATTCTACTTCTGATATCATTTTGGTGGCATTCTACTGTAGAAATGTGGAGAAAAATCATTTTAAAAATCCCACCCATAATGACTTAACCCCATTTACTGTATGCTGACCTTTGACCTTACGTCAGATCAATTCCTTCATATGTGTGTTCCTCATTTCTTTTGAATATTGTTCCTGACATCTCACTCTACTTCTGGTATCATTTTGGTGGCATTTTACTGTAGAAATTTGGAGAAAAATCATTTTAAAAATCCCACCCATAATGACTTAACCCCATTTACAGTATGCTGACCTTTGACCTTACCTCACACCAATTCCTTCATAGGTGTCTTCCTCATCTCTTTTGCATACTGTTCCTGGGGTCTTATTCTACTTCTGATATCATTTTGGTGGCATTCTACTGTAGAAATGTGGAGAAAAATAACCTTAAAGTCACCCCTATAATAAAACCCATTTACTGTATGCTGACCTTTGACCTTACCTCACACCAATTCCTTCATAGGTGTCTTCCTCATTTCTTTTGAATATTGTTCCTGACATCTCACTCTACTTCTGGTATCATTTTGGTGGCATTCTACTGTAGAAATGTGGAGAAAAATCATTTTAAAAATCCCACCCATAATGATTTATTATTATAGGGGTGACTTTAAGGTTATTTTTCTCCACATTTCTAGTAGAGTGAGATGTCAGGAACAATATTCAAAAGAAATGAGGAACACACCTATGAAGGAATTGGTGTGAGGTAAGGTCAAAGGTCAGCATACAGTAAATGGCTTTTATTATAGGGGTGACTTTAAGGTTATTTTTCTCCACATTTCTACAGTAGAATGCCACCAAAATGATATCAGAAGTAGAATAAGACCCCAGGAACAGTATGCAAAAGAGATGAGGAAGACACCTATGAAGGAATTGGTGTGAGGTAAGGTCAAAGGTCAGCATACAGTAAATGGCTTTTATTATAGGGGTCGTTTTAAATTAATTTTTCTCCACATTTCTACAGTAAAATGTCGATGAAAGGTGATTTTTCTCCCCTTTACGGCAGTGAAATATAACTAAAAAGTTGATTAATCTTGTAAGTGATTTTCCTCCACATTTCTCCAGTAAAAGCACATAGGCTTTATGTATCTTTCAGGACCTTCACTTTGCTCGAGAACCGTGTTTACCGTATTTACTGTAGCGCGCGCCCAACGAAAATCAAACAGCGGCTCACTTTACCGCGGTGGAGGTTTTGGGGTTTAAATTCTAGTGGACCTAGGCAATTAGTTGTATTTTCTGAGCATAACTTAGTCAGTGGATGAGCTGAATTAATAGAATGAATTTGTAGTAATGACTGATGTGGAACTCAGCTTAAAAAAAAAATTTAAAAAATAAAACCAAAAACTGTGTTTCTAGATATTTCAACTAGTTTCACTGTGGCCATGAATTGCACGCCAGAAGAATAAGAAGAGGGTTCCTTCCGGTTTTACAGTCGGACGCATTTCTAGGCGGACCAAGCCAACTTCCGGTTGTCAGACGGTTGGAAAGGAGTCAGCTTCCTCTTAGCTCCTCATTTATAACGGTGAGTACCGACACACAAGTCTCTGTTTTACACCAGCTTTTATGAGTATTTCATGTTTATTACATTAAAAACAGCTTCGTGTTTTAACCGGCAGAGGAAATAAAACAGTCTTGGAGACTTGTGAACGGACTGTAGCTTCGTGTCCATGCCGCCGGCTGGGATACACGCTGAGCTAGCGAGTGTGCAGATTTCCTTAATGACATTAACACGGTGTTATCGCTTTGTATATTGATCGATGGGTATATTTACCTGTTAAACGTTTGGCATCGGCTCCTGACAGATTTGTTGTTTTGTTACAATGTGTAAATCAACAGTGTTGGTATGTTTATTGTACCTGTGTGTGGCAACGGCAACACAGTGTTAACATGGTAACCATCAGCCGGTGTAGCTAATGTTTAAAGGACACGGACAAAAATTAAGAGTTGGATTGAAAATATACGCATTGATCAAGGTGTGTTCAGATACTGCAGGCAAAAAGAAACAACCAAATAACCAATCACCGGTTTTCAATCTCATGTAGGCTAATTTGTAAACTAAATGTCATTTGAGTTGAGTCCCAGAGAAGATGACATTTTAATGTTTTTGGGGGACTTAATCAATCTCTCTCTTTCTTTCTCTCTTTCCCTCTCTCTAGGGAGCAGCATTTTGTGACCAGGCATCATGACACTGTTCCACTTTGGAAACTGCTTTGCTCTGGCCTATTTCCCCTACTTTATAACATACAAGTGCAGTGGCCTGTAAGTATCTGCTTGAATGGGGTGGGGTGGGGGTCTGCAACATGGACGGTGTACGATGACTGACCGACTGTGTGCTTTTAAAATATTACAGTAAGATATGGAAAATAGATTTTTAGGTAATCATAAACACAGTCATAGCAACATATGTTGAAGAGCAAGAAAAACCCTGTCAACAATCTTCTTAGTACTGTCAGATGTTTGGGAGGGATTCTGCATAATCCTCTTAGGACTCTGTAGTAAGGTCTTGAATTTGGCAGCATAATGTGTGCTTTTAGTTTGATTATAATTGCACTCATATAAAATATTGTATGGCGAGATGCAAATTTTGGCCTGACCTGTCTTATCTCATAAATTGTGCATTTTGTACCTCCTTATTTTACAGTCCTACCATTTAATTCTGTGTGTTTGTCCTCCTAGCTCAGAGTACAATGCCTTCTGGAGATGTGTTCAGGCTGGTGCGACCTACTTGTTCGTCCAGCTCTGTAAGGTTAGTACCTGGAATAAAATTAAGAAAACTGACCAGATTAAACCATAACATCTTCCCCTAGCTTCTCTGTGTTTTTTTTTGTTTGTGTGTATAAGGATGTTTTCTTTTTATTCTACAGATGCTGTTCTTAGCAACATTTTTCCCCACATGGGAAGGAGGAGCTGGAGTGTATGACTTTGTTGGGGTGAGTGTTGAACTGCAACATAGTAACATCAGGAATGAGCGTTAACATTATTGCCAAAAATGTAATGCAGTGATTAAAATCTGGGTGGGTTTGTTCAGGAATTCATGAAGGCAACAGTGGACCTGGCAGACCTGTTGGGCCTCCATCTCGTTATGTCGCGTAACGCTGGTAAAGGAGAGTACAAGATCATGGTGGCTGCCATGGGCTGGGCAACAGCAGAACTGGTCATGTCCAGGTGAGTAATAACACCGATCCTTTAGAAGAATCTTTAGCTTCATTTACTACTACTACTATATGACTACCACTGTGCTTTGAGGTTTGTAATAGGCTGTAGTTGCCCCATGCAAACCTATAAACTATATTTGATCTATAAGGCTCTTTTTGGCCACTTTCTGCCCTAAAGAACCAAGAGCCATTCTACCTTTACGTTCCTGCACCACTGAATTGGCACTGCATGGGATACTCAGATACCCACATCTCAGTGGGTCTCTATCTGGTTAGATAAAGGTTTAATAACAACTAAAGAATATCAACTCAAAACCTTCAGGTGTCTTCCTCTGTGGGTGGGCGCCAGAGGGATTGAGTTTGACTGGAAATACATCCAGATGAGCTTTGACTCCAACATCAGTTTGGTAAGTAGCCCTTCTCTTTCTGCACCCTCAGTTTTTAGTTTTTATTTGACTCGCTTCTGTTTTCTGCATATTTTTTTTTTCACATCCACTCCCTTTGTTGACAGCAAAGATCGACTGATAAAGTAACTGTCTACACGTTCAGCTAAACATGGAATTCAAAACATTGCATTCTCAGTGTATCCATTGTTGTGTTACTTTGTATATAGCATATAATAACTCACAAAAGTAATAATAATAATAAAAAATGTAGTTGATTTTCAATATTTTCAATATTTAAATGTATTATTACCATTGTCAGTTTCAAGTTACTTCAGTGAACATTGTGGGTTTTTCTTTCTTTAACAGAAGGGTACTAACAGTTTTGTCCATGTGTGTAGGTCCATTATATTGCCATGGCGGCAGTGGTGTGGATGTTTACACGATACGACCTTCCTAAGAGCTTCAGGCTGCCTGTTACCGTGCTTCTTGCCCTTTGTGTCTACAAGGCCTTCTTAATGGAGTGAGTCTCACACACTCTTACACTTGAACTGCTAAACACCAACAAATACACACACCTGCAGACACAGCATGAACAGTGCTGAAATGCAGAGTAAAGGAAACTTCAAGAGTGTGACATTGCTGTTGTATAATACAGCTGGAGCTTAAAGGGATGGAGTCAGTATCCAGACTGCTGGAAGTCATTTTTATCACATTTGATTTCTTACCTTTTCAGTCAGGAGAGGTACGCTAACCTTTCACCCCCACGCAAAGCTAATCACATCCTGGAATTTAATGGGAGTAGTGTCAGTCTTTGTATATATGTTTATACAAGAAGCCAAATAAGTGCATTCTCCATGCCAATATCATTTCCATGCAGTTTCCATTGTAGACCACAGGATGGCACTAATTAGCAGCAACAGTATGACCAATAATAATAATTGAGAGGATTTAAAAACAGTAAATCAAGCTGTCTCGAAGGCATTAAATAAAACTCCTGGCTAAAGATATGGTCAGGATGGCCCATGACCTGTCTGCCTTTCTGGACTACTTGGAGTACATACGTTGCATTTTGCTTAACTGGGTGTCTGTAAAGAGACAAGTACAAATATGGAAATTAAAAAATCTCTGATAATTAAAATGTTCTGCTGTTTGGCAGAATGAATCAGTTTCGAAGTGTTGAACATGAACATGCCCATTGTTCTCTCTGCCAAAAGCAAACAACACTTACACACGCAAAGCTGGATGTGAAACATTAAGCTGGTTGCCAACCACTAAAGAAAACATAAAAGGAGGGGAACTGGCAGAGGAACAGCTCCTGGCACGTGTCAGGCAATACAAACAGCTACAGGAGTTGCATATTTCAATAGGAGAAAAAAATCTGACTGTGGGGTCTAAATGAACAGCTACAGCAGTAAAGAATTCCAAATGATCAAATACATTTTTTTTAGACTATGAGCTTAAATCAAATTCAAAATTGTGAAGTGGGAACTGGTGCAACACTGAACAAATGTCAGGAATCTGTTGAATCAGCTCTTATCTGCATACTTGTCTGTTGCGGCTGCCATATCCAGTTTCAGGAATGACAATTCATAGTTTTGTTCTTAAACGTCGCAGCCAACAATATGTCTTTGTCTGTGTTTTCAGGTTGTTTGTCCACGTCTTCCTCCTGGGCAGTTGGACAGTGTTGCTGGTCAAAGCCGTGCTCACTGGTGCCATCTCTCTCTGCTCACTGTTCCTCTTCGTCACCCTCGTCCACAGCAACTAAATGAACCTCAGCACCCTGAGATAAGCCTTCAGCAGTCTGTTTGCTAGGCAGCGGACCACATTTTTCTGAAATCAGAAGCCGACCCATGACTCAACATCAGGCGAAGTATTACCGTACCACACCAAAGACTGCTGGGAAATACTTTCAGGTACTGGGTAGCTGGATTTTTCTGATGTAAAAACAGACATGAGCCACCGACTGATGCACTTACAGGTTCTTTCAGTTTGTTTTGATCAGCCTGTTTGGTCCAGTGATGGTAAACGTGCATTCACTCGACCAGTTAAAAGTGCTGGATGAAGGCTGACATCAGGAGGCTTCTGCAGTATGAATGGCCTATCTAAACTGTTTGTTTGTTTTGTGAAAAGGTGACTTTTATATCGGAATGACCACAAATGAAACCAGACTTTATAAATTACATTTTTTTTTCTATGTGTTGTCTAATGAGCCAGCGTAAATACTTAGATTAGATAGTGAAATACACTGAGTGGATTTGTAACAGGTGATTTACAGTAGAAGTAATTTAATAATTCAATGTGGCCATGAACTTATCAATTTATTTATATACAAATAAATGTACATGTAGTTAAAACAAAACTGTAACGAGAGTTTTCTAATAATTAAACTGAACTGTCGAGAAGATTGAAGGTTTAACTCAAAGCGCCTGCATTATAAGTAAACTGAGGTTTTCTCAGCGTCATGACATTATATTGAATTGTAAACCTCTATGATTTTGACATAAATATCTTTTGTCTTAACCTCACTATCAATGTCTTGATTGGTCTGCAGTGTTAAATGTTAGTTGGGAATATTCTCTTATATTTCAGAAAAAAGAAAATGAGTCACTTTATATTGCTAAATTTGATTTCAGGGACATGTATAACTATAAAACAGTATAATATCTGTTTAAAGTGCTTCACCTCACACAACCCCATGTCAAAAGGTCCTTTAAATCCTCTCTAACTGTAAAGTGTTTGACATAATGTGTGGCTCACTTCAGCATCTTGATTTGTTTCTGCCATTTAAAGATGAATGGCAAAAAGTTTAAGCTCTTCCCACGCTTCTACTTTTACACTTGACAGCCAGAGACACCTGAACCTGAGCAGGTAATCTGAGAGCGGAGCAAGAACAACCTGAATGCAATCCAGCAAGGGGATTAAATCAGGTCAAACGAATGTTGAAGAAAAGGGGGATAAAGAATATAATAGAATTGGTAAACACCTTTTGTATTCAGCAACGGAGGAAATCCAGCGAAACGAGTGTGAGTGGTGGCAGGAGATGAAGGAACATGGCAAGAAATGAAGGGAGTGTCTTTACTTTTAAACTTGCGCCTCCGGTCAGAAGTCATTTCAATTAATTTCCTTTTCTTCCTCGTTCCACAAAAAATCCACAAGAAGTAGTGATTCTATTAATTACGTTAGGGGAAAATTATTTTTATTCAAATCTCGAGACCTGTAGTAACTAAAACTAGTTAAGCCCAGAGGTTTTGCAGCACCAAAGCACCATTTTAGAAAGATAATGCCTCAGCTATGTTAACTATCACGTACAACAGTAAGGACATGTTTCATATTTTTTTCTTCTAATTGGGACAAAAGATAATAAACAAATCCGAACATAAAGTGATGCTGTTGTCACCTTGCTTGAGCTTGTGGACTCCAGAGAGGACAGTTGACTCATTATTGTAATGGTAGTTGGAATGGAAAGAGTGGTACACTATAGTGCCAAAAGTATTCGCTCGTCTGCCTTCACACGTACAGTATATGAACTTGAGTGACATCCCATTAATTAATGAATCCATAGGGTTTAATATGATGTCAGCCTAACCTTTCCAGCTTTAACAGCTTCAACTCTTCTGGGAAGGCTTTCCACAAGGTGTAGGAGTGTGTTTATGGGAATTTTTGACCATTCTTCCAGAAGCGCATTTGTGAGGTCAGACACTGATGTTGGACAAGAAGGACTGGTTCGCCATTTCCGCTCTAATTCATCCCAAAGGTGTCCTATCGGGTTGAGGTGAGGTCTCTGTGCAGGCCAGTCAAGTTTTTCCACAAGTGATTCGTCACTCCAGAGTACACGTCTCCACTGCTCTGGAGTCCAGTGGGTGACATGCTGTCATTTCGACATCACACCATTCCCACATCCCACCACTCCGACATCCCACCATTCCGACAAGGTTTGCAATATATGAAATGTGCGTTACTCAACAGGTGACTCCCTTCTTTAAGACATGCTGAGAGGAATGAGGAACCACATGGTTGTGCGTAATAATTACGCAGCAGAGCGCAGACAGGGACTAGTCTGCCTGTCTAGCCTCTACCTGGTCTTTTTACTAAACTGGTCTTTTTACTAAACTTAACCATCTCCTTTCTTGATTGCCTAAGCCCAACCAGTGCAAAATCTTTTTGGGGAAAAATACGCTGTTAAAGGAATTGTCGGAAAGGCAGGATGTTTAAAAAAAGAAAAAAATACCGTCATTCCGACCATAGGAGACAAAAATTGTGGGAATGACAGGACATTTGATAGAAAATTAAGTGTTGCCATTTAGACAATTAGAGCCCAATGTCGGATTGGTGGATGTGGGATGGAATGGTGGTTGCCCCCCAGTCCAGTGGCGGCGTGCTTTACACCACTGCATCCAACGCTTTGCATTGCACTTGGTGATGTATGGCTTGGATGCAGCAAGTACCACACTGGAATTCAGTGAGCTCCTGAGAGCGACTCATTCTTTCCAAATGTTTGTAGAAGCAGTCTGCATGCCTAGGTGCTTGATTTTATACACCTGTAGCCATGGAAATGTTAGGAGCATCTAAATTCAATGATTTGGATGGGTGAGCAAATACTTTTGGCAATATAGTGTACCTGCCCTGGCACTGAATCATCTTTTTCTCTGAGAAACTGAACTATAGAGTGCACAAAGGGAAAGTTTATAAGAACATTCAAATTGTTTAAGTACATTTTAGTGTTTCTTCTGCTGATTTACTCGACCCGCTTTTCACACCACAGAATTACTCTGCCATCAGCTCAGAGTTGGTCGCCTGCCTGGAGTTTTTCTGCTTCTTCTTCTTTTCTTTTTTTTAATCTCTCTCTCAGCGAGGGCCTCTGGAGTCCAACAAAGCTCTCATTATTGAAATGCCACAATGGGCTGTTACCTAACACACGCACACACATACATTACTTTCTGTGTCCATACAATGTTGTCGTTTGTGTGTGGTGGCTGCTTGCATCACGTGACCCATTGACATTAGTTTGACTTTCTGGATTCCAGAGAGAATTGGATTAAGAGTAGCCCCTAACCCTGGGTCACGCAGGTTAAATCATAAAGAGTTAGTACCATTTTTATATACAGGATTTTATATCCCAGGAATTAATTAACACCGGTTCACTGCAACTCTTCAGGTCAAGATACAGACTCGATAAGGTTGGGTACCCACAAGCACAAAGAGGGGATTCGTGAGGGTCCTACACTGTTACGTACTGGTCTTTCTTTCGAGAGTCTTTTTACTTTCTATCATTTAATCCTAAAAAAGAGGACTTTTTTTAAGTGAAGGTGTATTTGTATAAACTCTAATCTGGCAGAGGCTCCATCCCCTGAATCAGAAATAAGAAAGCTGCTGATAAATTGCAGTTGAGAGGTGCAATTCAGAAAGGAGGAGCTCAGGGGAAAGGGAATGCGAAGGAGCGAAGAGCAGTGTTTAGTCTGCCACTCCCTCTCCCTCTCCCTCTGCAGAGCTTCAGACCTAGATGCAGGAACATTCATCATGTCCTTCTCTGGGTACATTGAATACCATGGCCTTCTCTTGCCCCCTGAGGCTCACAGCATGGAGAGCTTGGAGTACGCCCAAAATTTCTCTGTGGAAGACACCGATGTTTTTGCTGTGACATACCCCAAATCAGGTACAGTGTATTCACTTTCATATCTTTTTAGCTGCCCCATTTGAACCTTTCCACACGTACAGGCAGATAACTTTGTACTAGCCTATCTACACTTTTTAAAAAACCCACTTGTTCTCCCTGGCCTTCTCTGTCTCGTGATTGCGGATCGCTTTTTGTTTTTTTAATTGGTCTTAAATTTTTTTGTTTTAATCTGTGTTAATTGTCTGTATCTTGTATCTTTTATCATTATTGTTGTGCACTTTGGTCAACGTTGTTGTTTTAAAAGTGCTTTATAAACAGATCTGTATCAAATTGTATCAATACATCACCGTTTTGGCATCATGATATTAGACTTAACTTAGACTCTGCTAATTCTAATTTGCTAGTAGAATAATAAAAGCATCAGCATTGTCGAGTTATTTCGACCTCATCTGCCTGAACTCGACCAGGCTTGGCACAGAGGACGCAGGAGTCAACTCAATTCAACTTATTCCTTTTATTTGATTTTTGCTTGTTGTTGAATCTATCAGGTTGATAACCTCAAAAGAGAAAACAGAAATTAGTTTCAACATTGTAAATCATAATCAGGATCATACACACCATCAGTTCCTTTTTAAATAAATGTATATCCATTTAACATGTACTTAATGTAAATGAAATAACCATAATAGCTCCTAAAGCCTGAGCCAATTAGTGTCAAACAGTGGAAATAAATGTGCCAATCAGGCAAAACCCCTCTAGCTAGCAAAATGATCCTATTAAACATGAATGAAACATGACAGATGAGGGATACAAATGGTTATCTTGTTTTCTGTCTGTATCACTGTGAAAACAATATGATCTGTGTGTTCCTATAATTTAACTGAAATGAGTGTCACGGCCCAGTGTTCATTTGATTATGGTTTAGTTACCTAGCAAAGATAAGCAGATAAGGCATGCATTATATCCACTCTCAGAAATGACCTTTCTGAAACCAAATGGTTTAATTTAAGTGAGACCTCTTCACTTTTTGTGAATACTTGTTTACACTTTTACAGATTTACATACCAATTTATGCATTGGTGCACATTTACAAATCTGATACGCACACAGATTCTGAACACACATTTGCAGATTCATGTATACACACAAATGTCAGTATACACGCATTTACAAATCTCATCACACACACACACACACAGATTGATATACACATTTGCAAATAATAAAGTAACAGTAATACCTCCATTAATAACTGTTTTGATGTTGCGTGTTTATTTTACAATACATAAACAAAACTCTACCAACTCAATGATGCAAATCAAAATGCAAAAATTGTTATTAATAGCCACTAAAATGTGAAGTCACATCAGGCAGGCAGCAGAGTCAGCACCAGAGCTGGCATCAGCTGCAATCCAGTTGAGTCTGGGTTTGTACATGTGGATGTGAACATGTGTTTTTTCCATTTATTTTTTAATCAACAAATCAACATTTCTGCCTAGCCTGTTCTGGCTGCCAATGAAATGATAATGATGGCTAATGATTTAATAGAATTATTTATTAAATCCTTCACTATCATTATCAGATTATATCATAAGATGTATACACACGCACATACGTGAAACATGAACTGCACACTGGAGTGCTCTTGTAATAATAACAATAACCAAATACTACTAATACTAATATTTAATAACAACAACAGCAATAATAATAATAATAATAGTTGTTGTTATTAATATCATTATTGTTATTATTATTATCATTATTGTTATTATTATTATTATTATTATTATTATTATTATTATTAGTAGTAGTAGTAGTAGTAGTAGTAGTAGTAGTAGTATAGTGTGGATAGAAGATTGTTTATATATCACTGCTGTTTTTAACGTCTATCTTGTGACCATAAACTGGAATGTGGCTTCCACTGACTTTGGTATTGGTAACAGTGCGGAGTGGGCGGAGAAGTGGAGGTGCTGTCAGAGTAAAAACTGAACTCGATGCGTGTCGAGTGTATAGTTGGGTAAGGGCTACAGACAGTTACCAGCAGAACAAAGTCCGTGTATCTCGGCTTTAGTTATCCAGACTGACTGAGGCTACTCTGAGCCGTGTTTTCGCCGGTGTTCCGTGCAAGTCTGTGCAGCTGGAGCTGAACCCAACCCTCCAGAGAGGAAGAGAGGGAGAGAAAGGGAGGTAGGGGAAGCTGCAACAGGAGGGGGGGGACACTGTCTGGAGGGAAAGCACACACAACTACACTCTTCCTCGCGGCATAATGTCCACTGAAGACATGTACATACTCCACCACGGCCTCCTGTGTCCGGTTGAGACGCACTCCACCGACAGCCTCAAGTTTGCGCAGGAGTTTACGTTCAAAGACGATGACGTCGTGGCTGCTACGTACCCGAAGTCAGGTCGGTGTGTAATGTAGCCTATATGTAATACAAACTGCTAACTAGACTAGTCGAGCAATGCCATGTCTTTATTACAATCCGTGCATGCGCAATGTGTGTGTTGCTGGTGGTGTGTGCAACAGAAATGACAGGTTTCAACATAACTTTTTTTTCTCCCTCTGCATCTTCATTTTGTCATTTGCAAGTAGACCTACTAGTTAAATTATGCAGAAGAACATTTCTTGTGAATTAATGCAATTTGATTTAATATCATATTGATCTTAATGATTATCATGTTATGTTTCTCTTACTTAAGCTGTGGTGTCTGAAGTGAAGCACCACTTCGGGCTTCCTTCCTCAGACCAAAGACCTGGATTTCACCACAACGGAGTGCAGCACATTCAAAAGATTTTATGCAGAAACCCCCACGTTCATATCAGTTGCATTACAAATTATACTTCATAGATTATCATTGCATTGTAATCTCTCCTATTAGCGTTTCCCACAAATTATTACTATTTTTGGTTCATTGCCTGGACTGTTTCGACAGTGCTTTGGTATTTTTCAACCCTTTCCCAGGAGATGTTACATCTGCAGCTGTAACTTCACATTATTTGCTTTGGCAGTCCAAAATCACAAAATAATACATTACATTTATCATCAGATACCAGTGAATCCTTCTCTAAGGAGCCTAAATTTACACTGGCAAAGTATTTCTTGAAATGATCATCTCACCACATTTAGGCCCCAAGTCATCCTCAAAGGAAAGCAGGCAAGTGTGTCAGTCTCTCCGGACGTCACTTCATTTAACCCTCTGAGCTTTTATGATGCTTCCCCATGACAGTTTGTCTCTGCATCACTGGGTACTGCCCCTGAATCAGCAAACATTTATTGTTGTCATGGGAGAAAGTACAGGAACATTAATGACAGTTCTGATCAAGTGACCCGGTAAGTCTTGTCAGCATGACACTGAGTCAGCATGCACAATAGGATCCTTAAACCAAAGCAGCTATATGAAGTTAACACATTCCTGATGCAATTATTAAACCCTGTGATTTTACTATTGTGACATATCGAAACGTCTTCGTTCAAACAAATAGTCTCTAGGATTCACTATAAAAGTGTCAGATGAAGTGTCCTTCAAAAACATGGGTTCAAAATGCCTCCTGTGTAAATATTTAACCCTGTTCTTAAAGTTTCCTGAAGGCTTCAGCTCCTGAGCCAGGACATGATGTTCCTATAATTTACAGGATTGTGTGTTTTTTTAAGAAAAAAAGATGTTTAACTAACCAACCAACCAGAACCTATAAAAAAGAAGAGCTAGATGTCAGAGCCTCGCATCAGCAGGCTCTTCAGCGAGGCGAAGAGTCTGGTGTCTGTTAACTACGAATTTTGTCTGCATTCTGGTTCCCGTCTTATAGCGGATCCAGAAATCACCAAATTCACCCGAGTAAAAGTGTCCACCAACATAAAACTCATAAAATAGACATTAACTTGTAATACAATAAAAGTAAAAGGTTAACTTAATGGCTCAGGGACTTTCTTGTAAATGATATTCCTTAAATTAAAGAGTTTCACCGCATTTTATTAGCTTGGTGCTTTTATTTTGGTGGAAAGGCCTGCCCCTCTCGCCCTGGATCCGGTAGGTTTCTTACCAAAACAGTGAGTCAACGGCCCCAGACTAGTCAGAGCTGATACTGGCAGAGAGGATTAAAGAGTGGACTACTAGACCCTAATCTGAGCAGAGCCATGTCCACAGATTTGTACTTTCGATATGGCGGCATGCTCCTTCCCTCTCACTGTCACTCCATGGAGAGCCTGGGATTTGCCCAAAGTTTGTCTGTAGAAGATACTGATGTGTTTGCTGCCACTTACCCCAAGTCAGGTACAGTGTGTCTGTCTTACTTACTTTGATGTAAAAGGTTAAATTTAAGTACAATACATGTTGTTGCCTTGTTGTAAATCTGTGTAAATTGATCATGAATCCAGGTGCAGATGAGTAAGAACAGTATTGGTACTGGTCCTAGTGTTAGTCAGTGTGGTTTATGTTCATAGTTGTGAATCACAAGACTTTTATTTATTTATTTATTTTTAATTTATTGCAAGGATTTTTGACTTTTTGAAGAAACCACTGGATCAAAAACCCTTCATGTACAATAACAAAGTGATTAGTGAGAAAATTACACAAACTGTTTTCCATATGTCCAATTCATGACACAAAAAGTTGAGAACATTTGCATGTTGACAATGTGACATATGTCTTGAGCTGGAATATATCATCACGTTTAGTTAACTTTCCTCAGCTAGTTGAAGTTTGAAGAAGGACTGACACAAGGAGTAAAGAGAGTGGTAAAGGCCTTTTTCATATAGACAACAGTTTAAATGTGACAGTTGGAAAAGCAAAGGTTTCTCTCAGGCTCCTATTAATGCATGTCAGCTCACTTGACACATGGTCAAGGCTTTTTGGAGAATTTAAGTAGAAAAAACAGCTCCTTCATTAATGCTCAATGTTAACAAGCCAAAATGTGTGATGTGGAAAGAAGAGCATGATAGCTGTGCACGTGACATGCAATTGCATTATTTTAAATGATTATTTTAATACTTTTATTAGCATTAACACTAACTAGGTTTTTGTCACAGTAAGATTATAGTGTCCAAAATTACACATCTTAATGGAGATCAACTGTGAGTCAGACTTGAGTTAGCCTGGGGGCCGGGCCAGTGCAAGGTTTGAGTGTGTACAGTATATCGCAATGTTAAAGCACCAGCAGCTCAGTGCCTGGCTGCAATTTGAATTCTCAATTTAAGAATGTAATGAGTTCTCAAAACATGTCTGTACTGTACGGTGAGTGATTGATGAACTGCTCCTTTACTGCTCGAGTGACTCAAGGGAATACATTTGCAAACAACCTTCAGTATGTGTGCAAAAGGACTTCCGAACTGTAGTACAGAAATCATCTCTTTGTTATAGTCTGTTAAATGCAGCCCTCTGGCAGAGATAGAGGAACAACAGGGAGTCAGATAAGGAAATAATAATATAGACATTACTTTCCACAGCAGTCCTGTCCCAGTTGTTTCCTATAAGAACAGATGATATCTTCATATGAAGATCCTCACGTATTTGATCTGTTCCAGTTGGTCATCCGGAACAAACGTCCTTGTCAAAAACCTTCTTAGCACGTAAAAATAAGTGTCCTTATCACTTTTTTTACAAACAGGCAGTGCACTACAAACCATAATCATACACAAACTATAGTCATCATTTTGCTCACGGTAAAGAGGTGGTGAGCATGTTAGAACACGTCCCATATGAACATTGTCTGCCCCAGAACGAAAGAACAGCTGATTTTCGCCTGATGTAATTCCTCCTGTCTCTCTCTCTGCTTCCCTGTCTCTTTACACCGTCCTATCCAGTCAAGCTCTGGTGCATGATTTATGAGTCTTATTTGTTTGGGGAATTAACTGGCAGCTATTCGGAATAGCCTAAGGAATGATACACCATCATTAAATGAAATAATTATCAAACCTTAAGACAACATTTTCTTTGACTTGTGCTTTGAAAGGTCCAGAAACAAAACACGGCTGTTTCCATTGGAAACCCTATTTTTGCAATGGGAACAGTTGTGTTTTCTCATTTCAGGAATGTAACAACAGCACATTTTGAGTGTTACATGTAACTTGTGAATGTGTCTATTTGAGACAGATGTGTTGCTTTGAACATTCATTTTCTTTAAAACTAAGTAGCCTTAGTGTTACAGAAAAAGTCCACACTGCACTTAGTCCTCAAGATAATTATCAAGCTTGAGTGAGTCCGGAGCCACTTGTGACCGATAAGAGAATTTGAAAAATAGTTAAAAAAAAAAAAAAATCAGTCAAGCGGGGGATGTTGAGGATAAGGAAAGGCAGTTTGAGTTTTTTTTGCCCACAATGTCAAATCTGAAAGGGCTCCTACATTTGAAATGTGGCTGAGGAAGCTGTGGAACGTATTACACTTGGAGAAAATCAGGTACATTATGTCTAAAGAGGAAATCTTTTTAAAAACCTGGCAACCTTTTCTCGACTTTAGTGTCTTGAAGTTGACCTGATGCTAATCTGTCACTGTGCCATTATCTATGTCCTATATCCTGCTTGTCACGTGTCAAAAACCTCTGTCAGTAAACCTGAACTGTTCTGTGTTCAACCACCAACTATTGGTAATAAAAATGTCAAAAATCTCCCAATTAGACAATATAACATCACTTGATCACTCTTTTGGTTTCCTTTCCCTATAGGAGAAGTAAATGCTTCCTGCGGGCCGTGTAGTAGTGATGGATTGCTGTTCTGTATTTTCTGCAGGTACAATCTGGATGCAGGAGATCCTCCCGCTGGTGCTGAATGGTGGAGATCTGACACCGATTCAAACCATCCCTAACTGGGACAGGGTTCCCTGGCTGGAGGAGAAAAGATTGGCAGAAATTGTGGATCAGCTGGCATCTCCACGGGCTCTGGTCACACATTTGCCTTACAAGCTCATGCCGCCATCTTTCCACGCCTCCAAAGCAAAGGTATTATATAGGAGTCTTTTCAAGATATTCCCATCATGTACCTTTCTTAATCTGATCTCATATTTAATATCTTAAACAGATCACACTTGTGTTGTTTGTATTTTGTCCCTTGGCTGTCTGCCATAGGTGATCTATGTCATGAGGAATCCCAAGGACATCATGGTGTCTTCCTACTACTTCCACCAGATGGCTGCATTCCTCGAGGATCCAGGAACGTTTGATGAGTTCATGGAGAAATTCATGGATGGCCGAGGTCAGAGGTTACATGAAAAGTTGGGAACCTTTGATAGCATAGTCCTTATTTGTCATTTAACCTATGCAGAGCAGTTGTTTGTAAGAATAATAAAAATATGAATTGCCTTACTAATTCTCAAAGGGAAATTCATTTGTCTAGCAGCTTGTCTAACATTTGCAGAACAATTAAAAAGCCTGATGGCTGTAGGTACAAAAGATCTTCTATATCCCTCTGTCCCGCATCAAAGAGAGAGGAGCTGTCATTTATTTGGTTGGAGATTGTTGATTGCAATTATGCTGTAATGTCATCATGTCTGTGTTGTCTGCAGTGCTGTTTGGAAAATGGACAGACCACGTGAAGAGCTGGAGCCACACCGATCTGGGAGACAGAATAATGTTCATCACATATGAAGAAATGAATCAGGTACAACACGTCACGCAGTCTCATTAACAAATGCTGACTTTTTAATGGCAATGTTCTACAGTTTTAGGCCAGAGTTGCTGGAGGACTGATGATATTTGATTTTTTTTTTTTTACCAACAAAGATCTCTTCAAACACAGGTCAACAGGATGTTTCAGACTGTTCCAATAGACAGACAGGTTTTTACATTTCTTATCTCACTGTGGTGATGAAGTTTCAGGTGGTTTATCATGTCATTCGGCCATTGTCACAGGCCACTTTCTTTTTCAGGCCCTGACAGCACACTTACAGTATATTGTTGTCCATCTGTGTGTCAGTGTGTGGATACTTGTTGTATTTCCTGACATCTGACCTAACAGCTGGAAAACATGTAACCATGTGCTCTTCTTCCAGGGGCTACCTGATGCTCTCAGGCGTATTTCTGATTTCCTGGGAAAAAACCTGAGTGACGAAGCCATTCAGAAGATAGCAGAACATTGCTCCTTCAAGACCATGAAGACCAACAACATGTCCAACTTTAGCCTGGTGCCAAAGGTGTACATGGATAATGACAAATCTCCATTCCTCAGGAAAGGTGAGGCTCTGTTTGTCCATGGTGCATTTCACTGATAACCTGCTGGAGGCCGGCTCTCTTTCACATCATACTGTGTTTTTGTGACTGTCTTTGTGCATGTGTTTTTTTGTTGTTGTTGTTGCCAGGTGTTACTGGAGACTGGAAGAAACATTTCAGCCCAGAGCAGTTGGCCCGGTTCACATCTGTCCTTTCCAAAGAGCTGGAGGGGGAGGACATGGCTCTGAAGTATCTAGTTTGACCCTGCAGATACTACAGCTAGTTAGTGTGACTGCTGAAGCAGTCACACTATTGTTCTTCTGTTTGGCCATTTTCTTCCGCCTTTTTACGGTCTTCTTCTAGTCCTTCATACTTTGTGCTATTTCAACAATTCATATATCAAAACGTGCAGCTTTTTTTGAACTTTATCGGCATTACTTTTCTCTTTTTAACTATTTATACTTTTTAGAATATTTAACTTTTTCACAAAAAATCTCACATTCATCAAAGTCTCAACCTCTCTTCATGACAACTCCACTGTAGTGTAGGGGTTAGGGTAACTGCCTGCCAACCCTAAGGTCACTGGTTCGAATCCAAGGGAAGAACTCTTGTTATGTTATGTTGAATTCTGCTCTCCTCCCCCGCCTTCAATTGGTTACAGGTGTTTGTTATCTCCTTGATTACTCATACCAGTTTGCAGCACATCATCACATTACAATGAATGACAACAGTCTTGAAAGCAGTGTGCTCTCTGTAGCCGAGTGGCAGAGTAAAGGTTTTGTGATCATATGGTCATGGGTTCGATTCCTGCCTCAGTCTTTTCACTTCATTGCTTGACTTTTGATTCCAATTATTCAGCTGTCATTGGACAGTCTTTGATTCCTCATAGTATAAAGCTCATTGTAACTCAGGTTCTCTGTGGCCATATGGTTAGTGTGTTAGGTGTTGTGCTATTTCAACAATTCAAATATCAAAACGTGCAGCTTTTTTTTAACTTTATCGGCATTACTTTTCTCTTTTTAACTATTTATACTTTTTAAAATATTTAACTTTTTCTGCAAATTAAACTCTAGACAAATTATTTTCTCCAGTTTTGTAGCCACACTTGTCTTTTGGCTAAAATTCTGGTCAAAAATGCAAAGAGACTTAGATAATAATTTAAAATATTTTTTAAATGCAGCCAGGGAGCTCTCTGCTCTCATTCAGCCCAATGCTGAGAGTTCTCCACAACATGCCTATGTCTGTGCTCTCTGTGGCAAAGTGGCAGAGTAAAGGTTTATTGATCATGAGGTCATGGGTTCGACTCCTTACTTTTTTTTTTAAGCAGAAGCCAGTGATCCTCTTATCAAAGGTTTTCTTTACCCCTCACATACTGTCTCTGTCTGTAGCCTAGTGGTTAGCTTGCTGGTCTGGAGACCTGAAGGTTGCCGGTTGAAATCTTGCCTCAACAACAATTACAGTGAATTATTTTCCCAGTTGTCCTCTGTTGACTTCTGATAACTTGCTTCATGTTGAAACTGCTGCTCTCAGCCTGAAATTCACAGAAATTTTCATTCTAAGTCATTCAAGCTTGACTCTCAAGCTTTCTTGATGTTGACAGTGTGCAGATCATTAACAGACAACAGTCTCTGCAACTGTGTGTGCACTGTGGCCTAGAGGCAGAGTGGAAGTCTAATGACCATGAGGTTGTCGGTTCGATTCTGACCTTGGTCAAACATTTGTATGGTGATCACTGCTTGCACTATTTGCTAATTCTGCAACAGCGTTCAGTTGCTATCAGCAGTCACACCATTTCCATTCTTGGAAATGCTTTTTCTAGTTATTCAATGCAATTTGCACAGGGACGTAAAGCACAATTACCTAGTAAATGTTCAATTAGTATGGTAACTCTCACACATTAATGGCAATAAATGGAGTTAAAACATATCACATAAACATGTAGACTTTTTTTATATTTGATTTGATTTGATTTTCTCCAAGCAGTGCCACATTCTTCACACATTTAAATTTTGTTCACACTGGGTTTTGTTATCAGATTTTAATCATGTATGTATCTTTATATATATTCAGCTCTTCACTCACTATAGTTGCCAGCCATTCCTTCTAAATCTCATTTTTTTTGCATGCGTGCACAGCCTTAATAAAATTTATGGTCAAATCTACTTGATAATCTTTTCCTTTAAATGATGGTATTTCCATTGAAGAGAGTTGTTTTAGTTCCCCGGCAGTACCAGGAAATGACATTTCTCCGGAGACAGAAATTTGCAGCCAAACAAGTTCTTGTGAACTGCAGTGTATTGTAAGCTATGTTCACAGTCATAACCATCACCATCACCACCATCAAAAAACATAGGAAAACAGTTTATGTTTGGGGTCTGTGGTTTATTCAAAGAAATTGGGACATTGTTTCTAGGAATTGTTTCTTACTGTAGAAACTTTTCCAGTATACGTGGACCAGGGATAAGTATGAAAACAGTACAATCAACACCAAATTTCAGCAGACAAGCTCAGACATGTCGAGTGCCTGCTGGCTACCTGTTGTGAAACAACAAAGATATGAGTATGCAACTGTAACAACATAATACAGGCAGAGATGTAGATTGTAGATAAGTAGCCTAAAGCAGATGTTAAAAAAGTAGAGCTTGAGGGATAAGTATTTTTTTTATTCAGAAGGTAATGGGATGTGACTAAAGCCAGTTGAAGAAACATCAGAAAACAAACTTTAATTTTACTGCAGATTCTTACAGGCCATTTACATGCAATCTGAGGCCTCTGCTTGTGTGGGTTTGTGAACATCCTTTGAATTAAATGTAAATGTAAAAATTAACAGTAAGTCCACTCATTTATGTCCCACAGATCTCTGCTATATGTCATTCCTTTCGATGGACGATGGCCCTATACTGTAGCTTTTTGACATGATTATCTGTTTATAACCTCAAACTAATGTATAGTAATAACAATTTGTACAGGCTGCTCTTCTGCCAAATTCATCAATTCTTAATTGCTATCCATGACTCTGAACCTGTTTGATTTTCCAGTGTTGCTGGTTCTTAAGCTGGATATTAACACCTTGACTACCAGTGCTGAGTTTTCCATTGCAGTACAGAGGTTGCTCACAGTCTTACAGACTGTAATAGAAAAACATACTTGGAAAGCGAGGGCAAACAGGTCCAAACATGTTCTCCCTGCATGCAAACATGAGCAAAGACACAGCAAGGGCCTGAGATGCTTGTTGCCTCATGCATATCTCAAGTGGCTGACTTGCACACAAACACATACGCACACTATTGTTGTCAGACAGCTCGTACTGTGAATGTTAAATGTACAGAAATTGTAATTTCACCAACAGTGATGACAAACAAAGATGACTTGTGAAATGTATTTGGTTCAGCCAATAGATGGCAGCCTAACTAAGCAAATCATAAACTCAGTCATTCATCCATAGAGAGACAGTCTGGCAGATACAAACCACACAGCAAGAAAATGAATTCATTCAACTGCAACAAATGATTTAGACTGAGTCATTCACAGAAAACCAAGTGATAGTTCTGCTTTTTACTCACCAACAGCTTTGATGGTTTAGTGCGGTGGCGGTGCTGTATCATCAAATGCACTGCAACACAAGTTTCGGATTTTCACTGACCATATACAGTATGATGAAACAATTATCAGTTACTGTAAACATAACAGCGCAATTAGAAATAAATCTATATGTTTGTATGGAAATCCTGTTCTCACACTCACACTATGGTATTTTATGTCACAGAGACAAGCTGTTTTCTTTCTTCCTTGGTTTCTGTGTATGATTTCTGTGCCATGTGCAAAGAAGGAGCATCACAGAAAAATGATCATTACTTTAGTGTAACTAAGACTATGTAACTCCTGAAATGTTTATAATTTTTACATTTTATCGTCAAATTGTACACAGATTATTAATATCAAGTTCACATGGGTTGATGCTGTAGAAAGCTCCTCTGTGTGTTTGTGTGTCCCTCCCAACTCTACCTCCCCTGAGTTCTGACACTACTGCAATTACATGGTGGCCTTTTGTGCCCGGGGGGAAGTTTGGGTGTGTGTAGTGTGTGTGTGTGTGTGTGTGTGTGTGTGTGTGTGTGTGTGTGTGTGTGTGTGTGTGCAGACGATGTGGTGCCTGCTCCAGGACACCCACCTCGTTGCCGCCTCAGCCCGTCGGTCCTGCCCTGGGCTCCCCACAGGATGCTTGGCTGCTTTGATACTCTCTCTTCTCATCAACACACTGTAGAGATGCACACGCTCAGAAACACACATACACACACTTACACAAGATGATAACCAATAACCCCTCAGAAGATCATGTAATCTTTTTAAAGTGTGTTCAGTCAGCCCAGTCTTCTTAACTTCCTCCGCCCAGAGCAGTTCTCGTTTATCCGATGAAGCTCCATTCAAGGACAAGCAAAGGTTTTTTTTAATACGTTTCAATGTTTGGATTCAGCCGCTGTAGGCCCAAGCATCATGACATTTCACATCTTCTGCCACTTTAATCCAATCTGAAAAATAAAGCATCCCATGGCTTTCTTTTTCTTTTTCCCCGTTTCAATAATCACTAGTACAGTTGGAGCTGCTGAAGGGGCCAGGGGTTTGTGTGTGTAACATAATCTAATGTCTTCTGTTTTGAGAAATCTGCTTATTTCACCTCTTTCAAATGAGTGGAGTTATGTCTACACAGTAAATATTTAGATAGTTTTAACTTAGCTCAACACAAAGACTTGAAACACAGTCAGACTGACAGCTAACCTGGCTCTTCCAGGTTCCAACTAACAAAATCCTCCTCCCCAAAACTCACGTCCTTTCATCAAATTTTAATGCCACCGTGGTGGTGGCAGCAGCCAAAGCCGGAGGCTATTGTTGTACATCCTATTCTCACAGACACAATGATGGCTGACTCCACTTACACATAAATATTGTGCAGGCCCAATTTCTTCATGGTTTTAGTGTCTGGTATCAATCTTTTCACCTGGCACGTGGAGGCATTGAGTAAGAATATTAGTTTAGTAGCAAAGAAGACTGTTTCTGTTCCTGATTATTACTATTCTATGCTTTTTGTTTCTGTATCATTTGCATTGTTAAATGGTCCGTGCTTGATGCCCCTGTTAGATACATACAGCCCGCTGCCAGCCCTCCCCAGGGTCATATAGGCAACTCTAGACATCAGCAGATTGACCCGGGATAACATACAACATCTAAACATCCTCTCCTCCCTTTTTGTGAGACAAAATCATGAGGAAGACGCACCATTACCTTGTATAACCTTTACATTCAGTACTTGGCACTGTGGTGTGTAAGACTAAATACAACTAAGCTGCAGACATGTCCACACTTTACTTTTTATTATGTGGATGATTTGCTGTTGAGGAGATTTTATCTGCTTAAATTAAATTAAAATATTGCTGAGGGGTTTTTTCCTCCATGTATTTTTATGGGGCATACAAACATACAGAACACGTAAACAAAGACATCAGAAACAGAACATAATAGTTGACAAAAAATACCCCCCGCCCCATTGCTGTTTTTTTTAACCTACTTTATTGTTGCTTTGTCCTTCACTCCATCTCATACAGTATTTTATAAATTGAATACACAATACATGTGTGTGGTATTTATGATGTGTCTATATTCTTTCAATGTAAGGCGCCTGGATTTTTCCAGAAAAATAAACTATTATCCTATATTTAACTAAAGTCAACTAGCTCAAAGTTGTTTAGCCATATTCATAATCAAATGTCCCCTTTCTGTCTCTGTAATATACACAGACAACATACAACTTCTGTCTGGCCTCATACTGTCTCTCCCATCCTTCCTTCAGCTGTCCACATACCGCTCATCCTCTCTTCCGGTTTCTATGAATGCATCGACCAGCCCAAAGCAACGCATCGACCATATGTTTCCTCAGGACAGGTCATATATATACAGCGTTAAATACAGCCTCATAAACAGGTAGGTTGCATTTGCGGCCATGTGAACAACTTTCTTAAAAACACACACACAGACACACACACTCCTCAGTCACGCCCCACCCAGGGTGTCTGCACAGTTCCGGGCCGTGGGACAATTAGCAGTAATGGCAGGAAGCTAGTTAGCGTTATCTGCTGCCATGGCGGCTTCCACTGGCACTGACAGACCCTGGACCAGTCACGTAGAGACACAGACAGACAGACACAGAGCCAGGGTGGGAGGAGGAAATAGATGGGTAAGAGACCCCCAGGCATATGGCCTGAGAGGACATTTATACTATTCACCTGCTAGGCTGCAACTTAAATAAGAAAAGGGGCCTAAGCAAGTCAGGAAATACAGCATTGTCTCCAATAATGTGTGTTTATAAAATATTAGAATAAACAGACAAACAAAAAATAACCTTTTCCTTCTTCTTTTTTTGTTTCATATTTGATGTATTGCTTTAATTTATTGAATGGAGGTTCTCAGTTTCAGAACCATATAGTTAGGCCTATCCATTCAAACAACATACTCAACATATTGTTTCAATTTCTCCTGGTTAGAAATTGATACACAGATGATACCTGAAACGTCTTTTCATGTATTTTGGGTAACAGTAATGCATAACATCCCTTCTATGTGCCACTGCTTCGTCTGCAGCACAGCGCCTGGCTGCAGCTGCAATGTCTCTCTATTGTTCAGCAGCATGTCTGTCTTCCTGTACGCATGACACGGCACATGCCTGGGAGTGGGTGGTGGGGTGGGTGTGTTTTGGGGAGCGATGGGAATGACGGTATGAGTAGCGCTGGAGAGAGCGAGAGGATGTGGTAAGGGAGGCCCAAAAAAAGACTGAAAAAAATAAAATAAACAGCAGAAGTCCCAGAATGGGGCTCAGACACAACAACCTTCACGTAGCTTTGGGCAGCTCCTGGTCACATCATCAGGGTCCACTGTGACTGTATTTACGCAACAATGTCATATCAACATCCGGCAGGGTTGTGATTATACAGCAAGTTTTTTTTTATCTGCATAAAAAATCATTGAAGTCATCATAGTTTTTATTTTACCCCTCTATGTTTTATTTAAAAACAATAGATTTTTATGCAGTATAATAAACATTTGGGCTCAGTTTAATTAGTTGTACACTACTCGTCAAAAGTTTTAGAAAACCCAGATTTATCCAGTCTCTTATTGAAAATCATGCAGTTTAATGTCTCATTGTACTCTGAATGAAATGAAAGCATAGAATGGATGAACAATTGGAGTTTAAAAAAAAAAGAAATCATGGAATCAATTTATAAAACAAAATGTATTCTAAACTTTAACTTATCAAAGTATAGCACCTTTGGCAGATACAACAGCTGAACACACTTGTTGTATTCTTTCAATGGAAATCAAAAGTTCTTCTCAACATTGTTGCAGTTACTTTGCTTTCACTCTTCTGCCCAGTTCATCCCAAACCAGCTCGATGAAGACTGTGCAGGCCATGCATGTTTTGAAGCTTACCATCTTGTTCTTCTTTCCTAACGTTGTTCTGGCCTAGTTCAGACTTGTGTTTTGGGTCATTATCTTGCTGTAGGATGAACCCCTGGCCCTGACTAACCAGGCTCATACCAGAGGGTACTTACTGCATGACGCTGCCATTTTGGTTCATGGTGCCGTTTTCACCGTTCTTGGATCCAGTAAAAACCGACCCAGACCATCCTCCATGTTCTACAGTTTGTCATGCACTGAGGAACCATCCTTTCAACTACTTGACAGCGTACAAAATCCTGCGTGATGAACCAAAGATTTCAGTCCATGGTGGTGGCCTGCAGCCTCTTTTTCCTTTACTTTTTTTTTTCAGTTTTGGGTAACCTCACCTTTTTAAAAAAACACTGGCTGTTCACAACTTATCTTTGTACCATTTCAAGATATTCATTGGACTTGAACTGCTTCACTTTCAATAAGAAACTGGAAAAACGAGGGAGTTCTTAAACTTTTGACCGGCAGCGTACATTTGAGGCTGTGTCTGCAGACTTGAAGGATCTGGTGGCTCAGTTTTCTGCTGTAAACTCTGCTTTATGCAGCCAAACTTGTGGCTTCAGATAAAAAAAATAAAATGGGTATATTCCAAGGTTAAAGTTTGATTGTTACAGTATTTCCTCTTTGTGTTATTATTACGCTGCTACTACTGTAAGCAATCAAACACTGTCCAAGCCAACCCTTTACATTGGACTCAACTCATTAATTCTTCTTACCCTGAGAGAAATTCAGTACAGGATCTCCCATCTTATCTACCCCCCCCCCCCCTTTATCTTCAATGAGTGTTTTCCAGAGTGGTCTGCTATTTCTCCTAACCACAAATCATATGCAGCTCCAGTGCAGCTTTCCCATTTGTAAAATCAGCCACTTTGAACAAAGCAAATATATTTTGTATTTACTGGCAGAATATACAGAGATATTCCAAGAATCACATGGCCCAGGTTCTTGTTTCTTCCCAAAATCCCCTAAAAAAATAACAGTGGACAATGCTTTCCTAAGAACCAGGCGATTACCAAAATACTTCTCACAGAAAAACACAATGAGAACTGTGAATCTCATCCCCCATCACTTACCCCAGAAGCATGTTTACACAGTAGCTTACTGACATTTTTACAAACTTCTTTTTTTCCAGATGTGACAACTTTTCCCCCATCCTAATTTAATACTTAATCGGCTCATGTGTGTGTGCAAGTGTATGTTCTGGTTCAGAGATTAAACTGAAAAATTATCCATACTACAGTATAGGCAACAAACTACAAATCCAGTTTGGGAATTAGAACTGAAATCTCAATTAGATCTGATTATTAAACTTTGTTTCAGCAGGATGTGCTGGTGAAGATGTAGCGTAGATTTTCTTAATTTTCTTTTTTTTTTTTCTTAATCTAAATGCCAAAGTTTTTGCTTTTGATTTATTGGCCTATGGACTGTTATTTCCTCTGTGTCTGTGTGAAAGTATGTGTGTCACAGTGATGGGGGGAAAAAAAGGAAAAACAGAGCATTTTCTGTATGTGTTTAAGTAGGAGATCTTCCCTTTTCCCCTCATCAACTCCCCAAGGCAACGGTGCAACAAAAGAAAAGGCCCCAGTCAACATTCAGATAAGGCCCATTTACAAATAACTTACAGTAATACTGCATGGAGAGGTTACGTGCTAGTTTGCCAAGCACTGTGCCACTGAACCTTCACTGTGTCTATGTGCTGCCCTGCTCGCTGACGTCTTACACGTAAAGACACAAATGCATAATGTGTGTGTGTTTTATCTTCTAAATTGTGTCGGAATAGGAATGCTTTAACTTTTCTAAAAATCACAGCCAGAATCCTGTACACACAAGTTCTCCACAAGCCAAATGTTCATTCATAAAATATGATTTGTTTTTACAACTGGCTGAAAATCCTGAGCACAGCAGATATCCAAAGCTGTCGGTTTTAATGATGTCTGCTGAATGAGATGCTCTATGTGTTTGGAAGAAAACATCCTTAACGGAAATTCTCGTAAAATATCAGTTGCTGGCAAAGAGCTCACAGCCCCTGCAGTGTTTGGACATGAATTCAGTCACTCATGTGATGGCATGCAAAATAAACTATAAGTCAAATAAACAGGGCTCCGTTCTGGTAAAAATATTGTTTGTATTGCTAAGTCGGGATGGGGTCAACAACTTCCTCTTCATTTTAGAATGTCAACAAAGGCTGTATAAGCAAAGTTTCCCATTGTAACAGATGTAGGTAGTTTATTCAGAAATCAACATATTGACAGTATAAAACAAGTTGAATTAAAGCATTTAAGCTTTTGTGCATGAGCAAACAAACATACAGGTTTATATCTATCTAAGCCTCGTACAAAGGGAGAAAATAATGCCAAAGTGGATCCACGTAACCATCTACCCATCAGTGCAGAGATGCAAAAGCAACTTGTACAGTACAAATAAGAGCTCATTAGCTGCACTGCTCTGTTTGTTCTTAAAAAAGGTTCATTAGTCAAAGCACATGTAAAGATGCTTAGGTTTGAGACAAGCTGACTGCAGACCAGCGTAACATCTGTCTTCCTACTATTGTTCCTGATTGTATTTTGAATCTCAGTGACGTGCAGCAACTTTGACAGAGCCCATCAACTGACTAACTAAGAGTATAGCCTATGATGACATGTTGATGGAGGACTGAAGAACTTAAAATACTTTTAATTGAGTTTTTTTTTTTTTTACTCCCACTTTTCAATCAAAAAGCACAAAATGAAGAAGAAAAATGAATCTGGAAATTAGCTCTCTTCATGATGTTCTTACAGGAAACATTTTGCCAAGTGACCTAGATTCAGCTCATCTCTGGGACATCTTCACTTGAATTATCTAATTCCGCCAGTGTGTTTTTTGTAGTGTTCCCACAGTGGCATTTCTTTTTTTAATCAGAGCAGTGGAACATCAAAAAGACATCTGCAGCTGGATCTGAGTTTAGATGTTCTTGATGGTCACATGAAAGGTCTGGTGAGAGACTTAATGGCGACATTCGGGATTGTTTAGACTGCCCAGCTGTTTGATGAGGGACATGGTTTAGCCGAAAAAATCTTTAATCTCTTTGAGCGTTGGCCATTTCTTGAACTTCTACATCTCTTTCTGCCACTCATTCTGTGGTCACATAAGTATAGCGGGATGCTGAGGGCATTGCCCAGAGAACCTGAGCAGACAGGTGCAGACGGCAGAGGAGCACATCTGTCACCTGTCTGTGTCCTCTGCTAACTTACTATGAGTTTCCTTTACGGTACGAGAGGCCAGGAGGGGCAGGAAGTAGTCCTGTGGAGGTGCCGGGGTCTGGCAAAATGCTGGACTCGTCCAGAATAGAAGCGGCACGGTAAATTCACACACACAATTGCACGCAAATATGGTGTACAGGATGACAACGTACTGCAGTATTTGTTTATTAGTTGTTTATGAGACAACAATGGCTGGCGTACACAGAGGTTTTAATGACCTTAGGGCGTCGGTCTTACTGTCTATTCTGTGTATAAATATTAGCCTGATAAATATAGCGAGCGGCTGCGTCACTGTCACTTTCACACTGGTAACAATAGAGAGAGTAGGGGAGAAGGGAAGTATTCCTTTTGTTTAGAGTCTTCTATGCTGCTATTTTAGTAAATGTGATAATGCTACAGACGTGCACACAAGCCACAGCTCAGTGTGTGAGAAAGAAGTGATCCAGGGGTCACTATTACCATAATACTTAAAACTACACTGTTACTCACAATATTTGCAATAATTTAAAGATTTTCATACTGCTGTTGACTTTCATCATGTTTTATGTAAGTTGCTTTGTGCAGCATAGTAATATGTAAATTATTTTCACTCATATATTTTTTAATATATTAAAAAAAGAGGGATACACAATGTGTGGTTTGCACTGATGAAAAAGAAAAGCATCAACACACCAATTAGACTTTACTTACAGCAGATTTATTGAGAAAAAAATTCATGTGTCTACTGACGAGCGGCCATAAAAAGAAAATGTTTAAAGTGCCTTAAAGAGGAACTGCAAGTCTGGTCACTTTTCCACTGTTTTGTTAACCCACCTCCTGGCCATGTGCATTTGTGTACAACAAAGCAATGCATGCAAGATGCAAGAAATCAATCGATGGAGTTGTACATAACGTTATGATGTGTATATTTGTGTAGTCTTATCTGATATAAACAAGAGATTACGGGTTACGGGGCGCGTTTGTGTCGCAGTGCCGCAGAGATTAGGGCTGGGACACCGGGGCGGCGGCCCCAATTTTGCAAATTTGGTTTTCAGCCAAGAGATGCTATGTGGAAGAGCCTCCATTCTCCCTTGTAAAAGTTAAGCCATTTATTACACCATCACAATTACTCCAAAGCTGTTTAAATAAGGTAAAAATCCTAAATCCTAAATCCTGCATTTCATATTTCTTGAAATGTAATTCTGGATTCAAATTTTTTGAAACATCTGAAGAAAAATGAAGACCGAATAGATATTTTGGCCAAATGTTTTGCCACTGTCGTGATGAAAGAAAACTTAATTTTGATTCTTTACATTTTCAAGCTTTAGCAACAATGTTTAAGCTCACACACACCTACGCAGGCAAACACATGTTTACAGTTATTTAGTGTGTGGCTTGTCGGCTGAGTCATACTTTCAGCCGGGTGGTGGACGTGCAGTGGGTATTTACACACATGCACGGGCGTATGCACACAATCCATTCTAGTGTCGCTGATTACTATCTTTGTGTGTGAGCACTAAGTACTTCCTGCATCTTGATGTTACAGTAATACTATAGAGTAGGGACAATGACATGATTGCTCCTAAATGTGATTTATTTAGTATCTGTATAGGATTCATTATCCTGTGAGCAGCGAGGTTTTATTCAAAGCAATAACTGAGAAAACGACATGAGTTTTGCGTGAGTGAAGTTCAATCCCTTTTTACAGGAGTGTATCCTCTGCTGTGGGAAAAGACTGAATCAAGGTCTGGCTGTCTCAAGCTCAGTCAAATACAGGAGTGATGAGAGTCTGTTCAGCCAAGGATATCCAAGATTGGAGACTGGAGCGGATTTTCAGGAATGATCCGTGTCATTGCCTTACATCACATTTTTTAAATGAGCTTGATGACTTAAGATACTTGCAATACTGGCATGTCTAAGGATAAGGTTCAAATCATGTCAGATTGGATTTAATGATTTATGTAATTTCAGACACAGTGTTTTTCAGCTAATTGTGAAAGATGGCAACTGTTTTGCCTAAAGGAAATGAATAAAGACAAATTCTGTCCCTACAGAGCTTTAGACAGTAGCTAGTGTTTGTGTGGTTCCAGTTACGTAAACTAATGAACTGAGCTTATCTTTGTAGTAAAGATACTTGAGAAGGTGCACACACACAGACACACGCTCACGCATGCACACATACAGTACGCCTGCTTTGTTCACACAAACGGGAGAGTGAGGGTGTGTCTTCTCCAGTCACGAGAATCTGTCTCTGTCTCTCTCTCCTTCCTGCCTGTCTCGTCCTTACGTCTTCAACTGTCACTGTATTCTTTCTGTCACCACATGTGTGCAGCATATGGGCATGTTTGTGTCTGAATTATAGGTACACAAACACTTATAAATGTTGTTTTTTTTTACAAAAAATTGTGTGTTTTGTTTGTTTGTTTGTTGTTTGTTTGTATACAATTAAAGATATAAGAGCACATACGATACATGTCCGTTGTCCGCAAGCAAACACTGCTGAAATGTCTTTTAGTAATCTGATACTATTACAGCAAAATTACAAAAATGGGTCGTGTCTGCATGTAGGCATTTGTTTGTGTATTTGAGTGTGTGTGTGTGTGTGAGAGAGGCAAAGTGTGTGACTACTATTATAAGAACAATGTGGAAGTTTTGGCACCAACAGAACAGCCAATTGTTCTCAGCATTTTGTTTATTTTTTGGTCACAAAGACAAAGAGAGGAACAGTCAATGCTCAATGTTGTGTGTGTATATTTGTGTACGTGTGTTTACGTGTGTACGTGTGTACTGTATCCAAGAGGGTTTTCTTTGAATGAATAAACCTTTTACAAATTACAACTTTTTAGAATTAGAAGATTGTGTTGCATAATAAAATCAGTCGATTACATATTGATTTGTATTGTAGATTATTATGAACCCACAAAACATTTTGGAAATGGATAGAAGAAATGCAAAACGGATCCAGACTTGATGCTATTTTGCAACATTTTTTCAATGCAGCTTATTACAGCACCGAGACTGTTAACTACAGTGTACCTGTACTATCAGACATACTGCACCCCCTGAATTGTCACACATACAGTAAGTTGCCAACATGATGAACACTGTGCTGTCATAGCATGATGCATGTAACAGCTGTATTCACAAAATTATGCACCAACCACGACTGTTGTTTAGGTTTGCCTTCAGGCTGCAGCTGCAAAATGAGTGAGAAAAAAAAGGAAAAAAATTATCAGACGCACAAGGCAGGAAGTACCAGTCAAAAACTAACATTGAGTTATGTGTCCTATTGACATTTTAGAGTGGTCTTTTATGCAGATGCTAACAAGCTGTTTCCACTATGTAACTGGCGTAAACAAGGTCCTAGGACGAGGTCTGTCACATCTGGCGCATCAGACACTCAGGTTTCACTGAACATGTTTCAGTGTTGGAGATAGAGAATCACCGCTCTGAAAATTTTAGACAGAAAGTCACGACAGTATCATCACTGTGAAATACTTAACAAATATAAAATGCTTAGCTTTGATAATGTATTGATGTATTCTGATGTCTGTTTAGTGTACAAAATAATTCATAATGTTGCTCCTCCCCCATTGAAAACCTTTGTTAAATTCTGCTCTGAGCATAAAGTTTGAAGATCAGTCTCAAGTGGAGATTGTAACATAAGCATATCTCTGCCTTTGCTCAATCTTTTCCCAGGAAGTCAAACAATGGATCCTAAGAAACCAGTCATGTCAGCATTAATCATGAGCCTAAATTATTTTTAACTAGGGCTGGGCGATATATCGAATATACGTGATGTATCGCAGCTAGTCCCCTGTGGGATATAGAAAATAATATTGTGAATATTCGAGTAGGCTACTATACTGTACTCAATTGTCACGCAGTTACTTTTAGTTGCGGGCGGGGTTTTCTCACTCTTTCTCTCTGCACAGAGTGCACCCACCGTAGCAGCATGTCTGGCAGAGATCTGAGGTAGCGGCAGCAGCAGGTGTTATGAAAAGTGGAGGAGGAAGAATTAATTCAGAAGAAAAACAATACAGGATCCATCATCTGGCGGTGGTTTGGGTACCGGAGAGAGGATGTTGACTAAACAACTGTCAGTTGGTTTTAGTCGCGGGCGGGATTTTCTCACTCTTTCTCGTCTCTCTGTACAGAGAGATAAAACAAGCGCACCTAGTTCACATTCTGCCCTCAACATACAGTCTAATTCATCTTTGAGGGCCATGCATCTTAGAAAGAGTCTTGGGTCTGTAGTAACCCAATGTAGCCTGCACTGCAGCATCAGTAGAAACAAGAGTTTTTAACAATTGGGACAGTGAATGAGAGAAAATCACTCACTCTGACAAACGTGGTACCAGCAGCTGTCAGTGTGTGCCCACCCTCGTTAATGGCCCTTGTTAACAGCCCTCATCATGTGCACACTCCGTTCTAATGAGCCATAATAGCACCTCCTGATAATCATCCTGATAGGTAGCCCCCTTTGGACTTTCTGGTCCAGGATTGGCTGACTGGAGGACGGCGTGGAGACATTGGTAGGCTATCAAGGGGACAGTGGGAGGGGCAAGCTGGCTGTTGGCCAATGGAAGTTATAGGACCCCAAGGAATGACATTTGACTGGCGGCCGGCACTAATGCTTCATAGATGAAAGGGCAGTGACGTAAACTGTGTGCGTTCGTGTGTTTTGGTGTTTCAGTCACAGAGGGTCATTACGTAGTTTCATTCATTTTACGTCAGGCATGTTTAAGATTTAAAGTTAATGCTTATGTTAAACCTGCTAAACCCCACGTGCCCCCCAATTGGGGGACTGGGGGGGGCAGGCATACAGAACAACCACTGCACTCATTATGAAAGAATGTAGTCATATTTTACATCAAATCAAACAGCAGAAGCTGGGCTACAACGTGTAAAAACCATGACCCAAACGCAGCCCAAACACTACTCAAATAACTAGACATCAAACTTCATGAAGCACCTTGTGTGGACCCAGTCGCTATATGGCTCGTATACTATTCGAGCCTACATCATGCTAAACACATCAGCTACCGCAAAGAGCAGGCTACAAAGATTGGAACGATACATAGCACCTGCGGCTACACAGAAGCACGGCAGAGAGAGAAGCCAAAAACAAGCAAAGTCGAGCGAACACAGACACTGCTTGGCCAAAACATGGTTGTAAATTTCCTCTTACTTTTGCTGTTTTGCCGTGAAAAGTTTGTTGCATGGGTAAATCCAGAGAATTTCTAATATTGTCGTAGACTGGCTCTGGTTAATCCACAATATTTCCAGTTTGAACTTTGACCAGTGTTACAGGTCCCGCCAGGCTTTAGGAGCCGGGCAGTGATGGCAAGTAACGAAGTACAAATACTTTGTTACTGTACTTACTTAAGTATTTATTTTTCTGACAACTTTTTACTTTTACTCAGTAAATTTTTAACGCAAATATCGGTACTTTCTACTCCTTACATTTCCCCAAAATGCTCGTTACTTTTTTTAATATATCAGGGTTTCCACGGCAAAATAAATTTACGGCAAAATAAAATTACAGTTCGACTTGAGCTGAGTTCTAGTGGAAAAGCAAAAAAAAACAACAACAAAAAAACAAACAAAACTAATAGAGACGTGTTGAGCCGAGTTGCGCTAGTGGAAAAGGGCCATAAATAATAACCCCCCTAAAGTGTCTCAATCCACAAGATTATTACATTGGGACTACGAACATGATTTGTGACACCACAGTTTAGAAGCCAATCCTGGTCCAAAATTTAATGTTCATAAGTGTGATGTGTAAACCTGAAGTGTACAATACAAATGCCTACGATTGACCATAGTGAAGTACATTAGGATACATTTTGTGTCCGGCAGGTAAACTTAGGCTATGTGAACAATGTTTGTTTAAACAATAACATTGATGAAATGGATTCAAGATAAATTATCGTGTGGTTATTTGCTTTGCAGTGAATCGTGCAATGGAAATACTTTTTACTTTTAATAATACTTTCGAGTAAATTTCAGAGCCTGTACTTTTTACTTTTACTTGAGTAGATATTTGGATCAGTACTTTCACTTTTACTTAAGTCGTTTTTTACACAGGTACTTTTACTTCTACTCAAGTAAAGAATCTGGGTACTTTTGCCATCTCTGGAGCCGGGGAACCTTTACGAGCGCTGCACACAACAGCCTGCACGTTCAGGATTCTGCTGATTCTGATTGGCTCATGAGAAGAATTCTGATTCTGATTGGCTCCCAGTGCTGTCAATCACATCAACGTGGGTATAGCCTCATTCTATTGGCTCCAACGGTTCGAATGAGCTGTCAATCAATCAACCAATCCGCTGCAGAAATAGAGCCAGGCGTAACTGCACCCAAATAAGATGCTCTCAGTGCAGATTTACGCAGAGGGACACAGTCTGGCCTAGAAAGTAGCAGAGCCGTAGAGATACAATGTTATATCAATCGCTCTGGATAGTAGGCAAGTTGTTATTTAGTCCCGGTTAAATCTTTTTCAGTTAGTTTATGCAAATTGTGTGGAAAAAAAAGATTAAACAATGGTTTATAGTGGCAGGTGGTTCTAAGCTGTGCCAAAAATAGACATTTTGGAAAGCTCACCTGAATATTTTGTAGTAAAATCTCAATAATTTGGTACCGCTTCACTTTATCAGAATAGAGATAATGTTCATACATTGTACAATCATTTGATAGAGGTTTTGAGCTTTAGCAGCATCATTCTGATTGTTTTGTTATATTAAGTGATATTATGTATGGATTATTGAAGTTTTGAACAGCATAGTTGTGTTTGTATGTTGTCATCATAGGCTACAGGATTTATATCCTGTGTCAGATGTATTTTCATTAAATCATTAAATTAAATATGGCTGATAAGACAAACTTTGTGTGTTACAGTGTCATCTTGTGAAAGTGTTCATTTTAATGATGGCTGCATTGGACATCCCTTTTTTTTCCAAAACAGATATTTTAACTGGAAAAGAAGAGGTGTTACAAAATTTGTGCTTTTCCTGATTTGTTAAGTTTAACTTTGATCAATGTCTGATGTCATCTAAAGCCATGTAAAGTCTATTTTGATTAGACTTTTGAAACTTTTACAAAAACTGAACGTCACTGAGCATGAAGTGTTTCAATTAGAAAACAATCAGTAATAGGTTAAAGAAGGTGTCACTGAGGTTTGTTGATTTAAGGATGTTTGTCTTCAGTAAATGTCGTGCATGTGTAGTTTGGTCCGTGTGCCTGAGAAGAATGTGACCCTTTTTAAATGGAAGAGGAAAAATGATGGAATGATAGAAATATCTTTCTCCATCTTCTCTTCCCCTGGGGGGGGCTGCCTCCCCTGCTTTCATCCGGTAGCCCCGAGGCAGACAAGGAGAGAGACAGAGAGACTGTGAGTGTGGAGGCAAACAAAAGAAGTAAAAAATAATAATAATAATAAAAATAATAAAGTCAGACAAAGGATAGGTGGACACAGTTGTGAGGTAACAGGAAAATTGTGAAGGATGGAGAGAGGGACAGACGCCTTTCACGTGTCATCACCTCCCACTTCTCAGAACAGCAACAAGTAACCCTGTTGGGTGTAAGGAGGGATGAGTGACCAAGACTCTCTCTCTCTCTCTCTCTCTCTTTCTCTCTCTCTCTCTCTGTCCTTCCCGTCACATTTCCTCTCATCTCAGCTGCTGTGCCCCTATATAACATCTGACACAGACCCTCTCCTTGTCACAGTTCTGAAAGTTGTAGGTGGGTGGGCAACAATAGTTGTCTGCATGTCAGTGTGGCACTGAGGAGGAGATATTTGAAGTTTCTTTGTTGTGTTTTAGTTGGTTTTTATTACGTTTATTCTTCTAGTTGAGTGCCATCAACACATTGGGACTCAACAGAGAAACTACAGAGTTCATATTTGAAGTTTTATGGGATTGGTAACCTGCTGCCGGGTGAACATGACGAACCAATCAGCTCTCCTGAAACTGGCTTCGCTGCTGCTGCTACTGCTGCTGCTGCAGATGGATGGCACAGGTAAGATTTGTAATGGTTTGTTTGATGACAAAAGAAAGCTACTAAGAGTGTAAGCATGAAATAACTGAATAATTTGACTGTTTTGATGATGGACAGGATTTTATGAAATAAGTTAAAAGCATGATAAACAAGGAAATGATATTAACAAGATAAAACCTGTCTGCTGTGGGAACTATGAACAGTGACAGTGAACTGTGAGATGTTGTTTTCCAGGTAGAAATGTGAGAAATAGTGTTGTACTGTACATGTGTTTCAGCACATGGGCAAGTTTTTCTGTGACTGGCATCTCTGTCTAGATGTGTTTTTGTTTTGTTTTTTAATTAAAAAAAGGAGAAAGAGATACACAACACAACCTAAACTCCTCTCTTCCTCTAGATGCAAAGCTTGAGATCATTACCACTACCCAAGATGTGCGTGTTGGAAGCCAGATCTTATTGTTGTGTAAAGGTGAGTCACTTCTGTTTCATTTGATATCTGTTAAATCTATGTGATTAACACATGGCACTTTGAACAACTGTTTTAAAACAACAAGTCTCTACTTTTACATTCACTCTCCTTTCCTCCCTCTCTCATTCTCTCACGTCGTAGCTGGAGCAGATGGAACTATAACTTGGCTGAAGGATGGCGAAGACGTTGATGAGGTCAATGTGTCAACTTTAGATGAGACCACCTCTAAATTGACTATTGGGGCGGCCACATTTGAAGATGCCGGCATATACACCTGTATATGTGAATTCGACAGCTCTGGCCACGAAGAGCGGAAGGAACAACAGATGTATGTTTATGGTATGTGACAAGAGGCCGCAGACATATTCACATACTCCATTTATCAGTCATGTTGTTGGTGTTTTCATACCTCATTCGACATGAAGAAAATGTTCAGATTTTTATTTTTTTATTTTTCATGATGTTTTTCACATGTTGATGTAAAACCTCACTCATGATGATATAACTCCTTAGTTGCTTTATAGCAGTGAATGTAGATATACCAGTCACTCTAATCCTACTTCTCTTCATCAGAGGGTCCATCATTTGGAGACACCAAAACCTACCATGAATTACTGGTGGGATCGAAGGCGACGGTGACATGCGTGGCGACTGGAAAGCCAGAGGTGGAAGTTCAGTGGTATAGGGGCAACAAAGAAATCCCTTCTAATGGTAGGACCAACACCCAGGGCATTACAGAGGTTGTGAGGTCAAAATGTGATTGTTGTGTGAATGGCAATATTCATTACATTGACGAGTTCAATGTGATCGATTTTAATTCAGAGATTTAATTCAGAGATAGATAAGACCCCTCACAAAATATTGTCTCAGGAGTTTCATTGGTCTATAATGAACGAGGTAACTAACAGGATTAAGGTTTACACTAGGTAAAGGTTTGTCTGGTAATGAAAAATATACTGATACACAAAGGTGGTGTGTCCAGTTGTGTGTGATGTGGGAGTGAATATTTGACTTGGACCTTGAATATTGAGATTTGATTCATAATGTTGCTCCATATCTGCTGAACATGAAAAAGCACCTTTTGCAAAACAACTTTTATGTCCTCATAATGTCAAAATTGTGTTTGGTACTAGTTTCACTGCCCCCAAGTGGCCGAGTAATTTGCTTGATACAGGTTTGGGGGGAAAGTTAGCACTTGTCCTTTCCTGTGATACATTCAATGCAAACCCACAATGAAAATAGACCTGAAGCATCCTTTACAGTAACACAGGATGTTTATTATTCTGTTTTAGATTAAGTATTTATTGAGCTAAATACTTTGCTGTCCATGTGATGCTTTCTCTTACTTCAGAGGGAGAACGTGTGCGGCAGCTCTCTGACAACACACTGCATTTTGAAAAAGTGAACAGAGAGGATGCTGGACTGTATGTGTGCCAAGCCCACATCAAAGGAAGGCACATCTCTCAAGACCTCAAGGTTTCTATTGTTGTCAATGGTGAGTAGCTCAAATCCAGATTGTATTGATGGATTATCTGTTTTTATTAAGGGATTAGTTCACTGATTGTACACTCCCTATACAGTAGTTAGGAATAAATCCTTCTGTTGTGTTGTGTGTTGACATATTTACAGTACATGTCAGTAAATCTGAATCCCTCTGCAGCTCCTCCGACAGTGAAGCTGAGGGAAGAGGTGAAAAAAGTGACTGCTGGATCAGAGACCAACGTTTCCTTGGTTTGTTCAGCTGATGGTCATCCACAACCCAACATCACCTGGACCTTGTAAGACCTGATTTTAAACACTGTGTCGATAATAAAGATGTTGGCGCTTCTCTCTCAAAGAAACAAAGAAGTTTACCCTTCTGTTTTGTCAATGTTTTGCAACATCACTTGTCTTTTTCTTTCTGTTCTTAGGCCGGCGCCATTTGACCCTTCACGCCATCAGTACAACTCAGACCGCAGCGAGTTGATTATACACTCTGTCAACAAAGGCGATTATGGGGAATATGTCTGCACCGCCACCAACAAGATATCTGAGGACAGTGCTGCCATCATGCTTGATGTCTTTGGTTGGTTCAGCTTGATATCACTTTAAATTGCTCCTTCATCTTGTTGTACCATAGTGGACTTAGTTACTTTCCTTTGAATTTTGCTGAGGTGATTACTGCTAATATATCTGACATGTTTCATTTCAGAGATCCCAGAGGTGTTTGTGTCGGCAGAGAAGCTAAATGTGTCAACGGGGCAGAGTGTATCTGTGTCCTGTAACGTCTCCGGCCATCCTCAGCCGGAGCTGTACTGGCTCAACAAGCACAATGGACACACAATGGTATGAGTGTTTGCATGGATGCGTACACACAGAAACTCATCTATACATATTCACCTTCAGGAACCAAGACTGAAAATGTAAATTCAAAATATTGCTTCTTTTTGCCTGTCATAGCTGAGGTGTTTGCGTTTACAACAAAACTCATTATACATGACATGAGATGATGATGATAATGATGACAAAGATCTATATGTGCTGCATTTCTGATGTTTGATTTAATATTTTTCTCTGTCTCTGTCAGGACTCTGCTGGTCGTGTCCATGTGAAGGATGGTGTGTTGGTGATAGATGAAATAATGCCCTCTGATGGTGGACTGTATTCCTGCATGGCTGTTAGCACCAATAGAAATGCATCCAGAGATGTCGCCATCTACAGTAAGACTTCATGTCCACATTTGTATTTCACACATGTTCCTTTGATATATATATATTCTTCAATCCTCCTCCCTGCCGTGTGACCCACAGCCAACCCTGGTCCACCACACTACCTGTCAGTCTCACCTGGACCGACGTCAGTCCTCTTCTCCCTCAAATTCCCACCCGTCAGTGGGGGAACAGACATCACAAGTTTTGTCCTGCAGTGGAGACAAAGAGAGACAGACCGATGGGAGGAGGTCACAGTACCAGCTTCAGGTACAGTAAATCTTCTGCTCTTCATCGCAGCTTTGATGTTGATGAAAAAAATTAGTTTGTGGATTGTTGGTCCTTACACTGCTTAGATATCAAACTGTTAATACATCAGGTTATGTGTCTTTTGTATGTTTTCTTGTGTAGATCCCCTTGCTATCACCGCCCTCAAGCCATACACAGTCTACATGGTGCGTTTGGCTGCCTCGAATGAAGTAGGAGTGGGACAGTTCTCTAACACAAACACAGTTCGCACCCAGGGAATCCGTAAGTGTTGTAAATTACTTCTAAAATTCACATTTTATGTAAGATGTGTGCTGTGCATTAACAATATTTATATGTGCATGTACACATTTGTACATTTATACATTTGCATGAATGTTTAAAGATGTGCTGGTTTGGCATGTTCACCTCTGTATCTTTATTTCTGCTATCTCTGATTTTTATCGTTCATCTCTCATGCAATCGCCATCATAACATTTCCATGACTTCATCATCTGCTGCCTGGTGGTCACTGATGCTGCTGCTGACACCTCGAAATCTACTCTCAATCAGGAGGTAACAGACATCATGAAATAATGAAGTGAAATGCTCAGTCAAGCCTAGATAAGTCATTGTGGATAAATACAGATATTAGGTGTTAATTTGTATTCATTAACTTCAAACCTGTGGTCATCTTCTCTCTATTCCCTGCCTGTAGGTGAACCTGACAGTCCAGTTTTGTCATCGGATAAGATAAAAATTGAGGGCAACTCCTTTTATGCCCCTCTTAGTCAGTTGGATGACGGAGGAGTACCTCTGCTTCACTTCAAAATACGATTCAAACGGGTAAGAAATAACTTTCTCTGCCCTTACGCTCTCACATGGAATGAGGAAAAACTCCCAACTCCCTCTTCTCTGCTCTCTTTAACCAGGACAAAGAGGGGGCTGAGTGGGATGAGATGCAGCTGCCGTCCGATGCTGATTCTGTCACCCTCAAAGACTTGCCCTATGGCTCCGACTATCAACTGGAAGTCATAGCTGTCAATTCTAATGGTTCTTCTATCCCCGCCACCTTCAACTTCACCATCGCAGACCAACCTGGTACGTAGCCTCCAACGTCTGCCACCACATGCTTCAGTGGATCAATTAGAAAATGTGTCTCAGCTTCTAGTTTGCCCTTAACAACTGAAAGGATTGATACAAAAGCTCTAATTTAGCTCTAATCTATTACTTACACAAACAATATTTACTAAGGTGGTTTGTCACATATTCAGTTTGTTCATCTAGACTTTGTCATCTCTCCTCAAAGCGAGCTGCACCAAAGGCTGCGTGTTTGGCATTGTCATCGTGATCTTCGTGGTGGTGTTCTTGCTGGTAGATGCCACCTGCTGCTACAGAAATCGCTGCGGCCTTCTAATGTCCATCTGGGTGAAAATCTTAGGACAAAAAATTCCAGGCCTCAAAACGCTTGATGACGGAGTGGGAATGAATAATGGGTAAGTAAATGTGATGGTGAAAAAAAGTGTTCCACGGCCTGTCAATGTGCACAAACCACTGTGAATGTCAGCAGATTGTCATCACTGTAATTTAAGCCCTGTCATGTGCCCTGGCTGCAGAGATGTGACGCTGAAGGGTATATCCACTCCTAGAGGCAGTATGCAACAGACAGTCACTAAGGAGGGAGGGCAGCTCAAAGAGGTCACCTGCGACAAAGCCCCCCTCACCAAACATGAGTATGTTCATTCACCTTCATACAGTCCATGGAAAAACGTATATGTTATACAGCAGAGTGGAACTGAATTGTATGTAAAACTGTAACCACCTGCAGTCAGCTGCTTTGTTCATACTCACTCACAGGAATGAGCAGCAGGTGTCTGAAGATTAATAATGCCAGAGAATAATCAAAAATGCACAGAAAGAGACCTGTGCATTTTCTGAACATACAACCCAATTTTTCAGTATGTCCATAGCACCATTACTGTTCTATTAGTGCTTTGGTTTTGTCTTTACATTATGAATAGTAGGGAACCATCTTTTTTTTTTTCCAGTATGCTCATTTATCTCGTAAAACATGCTCTAAGCTTGTGTTATAATTAGATATGATGCCTCTTTATGTTGCATTTACAAACTTTGAAGTAGAGGTAGCTGTATTCCAGTATCTCACTAATAAGTTGTTTCTTTTTCCACAGGAAAACACAACCCGACAGAGAAATTCCCATTGAGGCGTGAGGCCAGAAACTGATGGATGCATGTGAAACATGAGAGTAAAAAAACACGTGATGGTGTTCTGTAAAAACAACAAGAGACTATCAACTATCAAACACCTGGTCACAATCTCCAGCTCAGACTACTCAGTGAGTCCTACATTGAATACATCTGCCACAGGAAAGGTCAAATGTACTGACACGCTGTAAGAAACTGACTGATTCTGTCACAGTGGGGCAAAACCGGCCTTTTTCAAACCCCCAAGCTTTTGGAGTGAGACAGTAGGTCTACTCTGTGCTCAGCCTCTCCAGACAGCACTGTGCTCTCCTCAGGTGGACACAGGCCACCGGTGGGTGACGAGGTCATTATCTAGCTCAGTCTGCACTGATGTTGATTAACTGAGACAAAATCTCCTGTAATCTTGATGTCTGAGTTATACAGGGTAAAATTGTTGTCACTATTTAAATTTCAATATCTTTTTAAAGACACAACGTAAGTTTACCTATTTTACTTTTGAACACTTCATACAGACACAAGGTTTTATTTCATTTTACTCTTTCTTCAACCATACAATGACTGTATTGTCTGATGCTACTTTTTAATGTTTGTATTAGTGATGTGTTTTTTAATAACTTTATCATTATTATCATTTTATAATTATGAGTTTGACTGCTCCTCTAATGGTTGTGTAAACAATTAAACATCTTTTTGTAGTTTCTTTGTATCACTGTATTATGATATTGGCCAATATTATGAACCTCATAAAGGCTGCCTATACTAACCTTAATGTAATTATTATGCTCTGATATTTATTTATTTTTTTTATCCACATGAGGGCTATTCATGATGAGAGGCTTTGGATTTAAAGCCAAATTTGTAGCCAGCTTTACTGCTCAGCACTTTCTTGTGAAAGATTTGTATTATTTTTTTTTTATTATTATTAACATTCAGGGGACCTGCAATGAAAAGCAACTATATAAGGAAACCTTTTTTTAGTACCTGTAATAATAGACAAACATACTCCAAACAAAGTGGAATAAGTTATTTTTATAGTTATGGACATATTATTTACAATATAATCATATGTACAATCTTGTTTAGTGTTTTTTTTTCTTGCTTTTTTTTGACATTATATGCCTGACCATATTCTACTGAACACTGTACATTGTTGTACATACACTTGTTGTTACATCTTTGTGTTTGATAAAATGTGTACTGCAAAACAACTGTATGTGTGTTTTTGTGTATTTGTTGTTCTTTAGCCTGTTTGGTTGTAGTATAACCTCTCAAAATCTGAATGACCAATAGTATTTGTAACAGGTACCAGGCTGCCGATGCCAGTTGGCTGTTGTATTTGTGTGTCTGAGAACTGAAAAATGGTTGAGAGTTACAGTACCATTAGCAGGACATGGTTGCTTCTGTTGACTTCTCACAGACGTTTCATTACACATTCATTAAAATAAATCATAAAGCCAACATGTGAGTCACTGATACCATAATATCATGCTATAATGCTTCACTACCATCACATCTAGGCCCTACATCGTCACATATTCAAAGATTATCCTGAAAAATGGTACAGAGTTACTATTATAGCAGAACATGGTTGTTTTTGTTGAACTCTCACAGACTTGTGAAAACTCAGGTGAGAATTCAATAAGCCTGACTGGTTCCAGATGAAAATACATACCTCTCAGAGAGACTCATTGGTTTTCCTCCAGCTTGAATAAATATGAATTGAGAAAATAGAAGAAATGTTGTTGTGCTCTAGCCGAAACGTCAAGAACAGAGAAACTACTGTAAAACTACTTTGAGCTAAAGAAACCTGTTCACGTTTGCGGTGTAGAATATAACACTTTCTTTGATGGTAAATATTTTTAAAGGTCCAGTGTGTAAAAGAAGGGGAAAACCGTGACATCCAGCTCTCAGATTCTCACCTCTCCCGTCGGCAAAGTGAAAGTGGCCTCCAAAAAAACTTGTTTACCACGACTGGGAGTATTTCAGTACTTCTCTCAGTCCCCAACTTTCCTATTCCTCATTTAATTTTTCAGCATCTCTGAGGTCATTCATGTCACGTCATCGGTTTCTCAGAAGACCAACAGTAACCAAATGCTTTCTCTCTCTCTCTCTCTCTATCTATTTCGCTCTGTCCTTCCTGTCACATTTCCTCTCATCTCAGCTGCTGTGCTGCTACAGTATATAACCTCTGACCATGAGACACTCACTCATTAGCAACAAAGAGTGACGGCATTCATTAAATTCCCATTTTATGTAAAATGTGTGCTGTGTATTAAAGCAGAAGTAAGCGATCTGGTCGTTTTGGCTAACTTTCTGTCAGCCGATGGAGTTAGCAGTCCCCGCCCTCATCCCTACGTCACCACATGCATGCGCATTGTCCTGAGTCTATGCAACTGCCCCCTTGGCTGCACACACAGAGAGGACCGCCCCTTTATGCCGTTCTCTCTCCTCATTGGATAAAGGTTGTAGGATACAAGGAAAGTTTTCTCCTCGGCTTACAGCAGAGCAGAGTGACTGACAGACCCGTGTTTCAGACCAAACACTCTATGTAAGTGATTGCTGTCGGAAGATATAACTATTTAAGACTTATATTAACAGAAACATTCCGCTTACTTCTGCTTTAACAATATTTTCAGTATGTGCATGCATACACATTTGTGCATTTATACATTTGCATGAATGTTTAATGATGTGTATTTATCGATGCACAGCAAATTGCCCAAATTGGGACAAATAAAATTACTTGACTTGACAGTGTGGGATCTACATGTACATCTCTGTATTTTTATTTCTGCTATCTCTGATTTTTATCGTTCATCTCTCATGCAATCGCCATCATAACATTTCCATGACTTCATCATCTGCTGCCTGATGGTCACTGATGCTGCTGCTGACACCTTGTAATCTACTCTCAATCAGGAGGTAACAGACATCATGAAATAATGAAGTGAAATGCTCAGACAAGCCTTGATAAGTCATTGTGGATAAATACAGTACAGATATTAGGTGTTAATTTGTGTACATGATTAAATTTAAATATTAAGTTCAAACCTGTGGTCATCTTCTCTCTATTCCCTGCCTGTAGGTGAACCTGACAGTCCAGTTTTGTCGTCGGATAAGATAAAAAATTGAGGGCAACTCCTTTTATGCCCCTCTTAGTCAGTTGGATGACGGAGGAGTACCTCTGCTTCACTTCAAAATACGATTCAAACGGGTAAGAAATAACTTTCTCTGCCCTTACGCTCTCACATGGAATGAGGAAAAACTCCCAACTCCCTCTTCTCTGCTCTCTTTAACCAGGACAAAGAGGGGGCTGAGTGGGATGAGATGCAGCTGCCGTCCGATGCTGATTCTGTCACCCTCAAAGACTTGCCCTATGGCTCCGACTATCAACTGGAAGTCATAGCTGTCAATTCTAATGGTTCTTCTATCCCCGCCACCTTCAACTTCACCATCGCAGACCAACCTGGTACGTAGCCTCCAACGTCTGCCACCAGATGCTTCAGTGGATCAACTAGAAAATGTGTCTCAGCTTCTAGTTTGCCCTAAACAAATGAGAGCGTTGATACAAAAGCTCTAAGATTACACATAACAATATTTTTGCCTGTCACATGCTGCATTATGCCTTCTTGAACCAGTACTGTGATCTGATTGATATTTTCTAACTTTAGTTTTTCCTTCTTCAATCCTCCTCCCTGCCGTGTGACCCACAGCCAACCCTGGTCCACCACACTACCTGACAGTCTCACCTGGACCGGCGTCAGTCCTCTTCTCCCTCAAGGTCCCACCCGTCAGTGGGGGAACAGACATCACAAGTTTTGTCCTGCAGTGGAGACAAAGAGAGACAGACCGATGGGAGGAGGTCACAGTACCAGCTTCACATTTGATTTGATTTTTACAAACATACGAATAATACCAACCATTTTTCTAGTACACTAATTTATATAAGAGTAGATTAGATTGGATTTTATTGTCATAGACAGGTTCATTAAAAATAGGAGTTAAATAAAAGATATGAAGACAAGATATTAAAAACATTAAAAAGAATAGGACAGACAAGCACATTGTCAGATTGTTAGAGGAATCTATAGTCCTATTGCACATATTGTATTGCACATTTTGGTTTGAGTGAACCATTATGGCTTGGATTTAAAGCCATATTTGCAGCTAGCTTTACTGCTAAGCACTTTTTTTTTAAAGATTTTTTTTTTGTCCGCAACTAACGCTTGGGGAAAAGCCACTTTTATAAGGTCTTCTGAGTACCTGGCTGTATCGGCAAACATACTCAAAACAAAGTGGAATATGCTATTTTATAGTTATATAGTCATATTATTTACAATAATCATATATGTGAAATCTTGTTTAATGTTCAGCTATTTATTTTTTGCTTCGAAGAAACTTTGACATTATATGCCTTGAAGTATTTTGACGTTCTTATAATATTGTACTGAACATGTCCATGGTTGTACATACGTACAACCATGGACATGCAGTACAATATTATTAGTCACTCTGCACAATTACAACAAATTGCACAATATTTTTTCTGTATATATCTGTCTTTATTCCATTATATTTTATTATATTGTATAGTATAAAAAATATGTGTATTTTTTGTACTAGAATATTTTTATTTTATTTTATCTTATTTTACTTTAATTTAATTTTTTAACCAGATCAAGTTCCATGTGCTGTAAAGTGACCTTTACTCCTATCGGCAATAAAAACATTTCTAATTTTGATTCTGATCCTGATTCTTGCTGGAATTTTTTTGGTTTTCTATGGAGTTTTTCCTCAGTCGATGTGAGGGTCTAAAGGCAGAGGATGTTGTTATGATGCTGTGTAAAGCCCCTTTGAGACAAACTGTTTGTAAATACGGGCTATACAAATAAAATTGCCTTGCCTTGCCTTGCCATTTTTTCTGGATCAGTCAGCTGTTTTTCCTTTTCTTTGGCAGCCTTCCTCATTTGACTGGGCTGATATGATATATAGCAATTAATGAAAGCTTATAGGAGTTCTCATCTTTCTGTAGTGCAGGGTAACGGGTTGTAGGGCTTTTACAACAACATTGTAAATACCGTACACATAAAAATATATACAGTATATATCCCCAGAGATGGACAGAGTACTCGACCCCAGTACTTGAGTAAAAGTACAAATACTACTGGTCAAAATTTACTCCGTTACAAGTAAAAGTAGCTCAGTCGACATGTTACTCGAGTAGAGTAAAAAAGTAGGCTAGGCTACTTGTTTAAAGGTACTTAAGTATCCAAAAGTACATGCTTTTAAATTTACTTTAAGTAAAAGTAAGAGTAAGAGTACATTTATTATTTTTCACATCAATGAATTACTAATTAATTTTTTTCTAAATTAATTTAAGGACCTTCTAACTTTCTGAGAATGAACTACCACCTGCACTGATGTGCTGCTTTTAGGGGTTAGGGTTTCCTTCTTTGACAAACACAGCTTGTGTCCAATAGTATTTTAGGAAAAAAAAGGGCAGACCTGAAAGTAACAAGTAGCCTACTTTTCAACCTTCCTAGAAATTAACTCGAGTAGCTAAAAGTAAAAATAGGCTATTTGTCTTGGAAATGTATTCAAGTAAGAGTAATAAGTAGGCTACCAAAGAAATCTAATACTCAAGTAAAGAACAAATCCTCCTACTGTACTTAAGTTCAGTACTCAAGTAAATTTACTCCGTAAATCTCACCATTATCACAGTAGGAAGTATATCCTGACCAGCTCCAAGTGTGTTGACTGTCTGGCAGGCAGCTCTATGTGCCGCGGTGCTGTGACTCCCCCTCGGGGTCCCGCCCCCTGCTGATACGTTCCTGCTGACTACGAGCACATGACCAGGCGTGTTTACACCTGCAGCAGCACCGGACACACAGCGCTGTGACAGGGAGGGAGCCGCCGCCTGCTGTCCAAAAGAACAGACAAGAAGCAGCAGCGTTGTCGTGTCGTTCAGCGGACACACACTGGGACTTGGTAAGTTTATCCTGAGCCTTGTTAGCAGAGTGTGTCTGTGTGTGTGAGTGTGTTTTGGTGGGTGATGATGATGTGAGGACGCTGCTGACGCCTCTTCTTCCGTAGCAGCAGCTGCTAGCTTAGCTTAGCTTAGCATGCTAATGTTACTGTTATCTCCCAGCGAGCAGCAGCAGCATCACCACCACCATCCGGGCAGGTTGAAGGTAATTATTCAACCATAACATTAAATATACAGTAAGAGACACGACCCTGATCGTTTTTTACTCTTTTACGTCTTTTTAATGTCACATTGCTGTTGTTGTTGTTGTTGTCTCTTGGTTAACGTTAAACATTGTGGTAGAGTAGAGTTGTTAGCTGCTGCTGCTCAGCTGTGTGAGTTGTTGTGGCTGTGTCAGGAGCTAAATAAGTAGCTCGACTGGGAAGATTAGAGGTTGACAGCTGAAGATGAATACAGACTAGAGCTCTTTAGTGGCAAATATCAATGTTTTCTCTCAGTTTACAGCTGTAAGGTGCCCGACCATCACCTGTCAGTCAGTCAGGTGAATGAGAGGACCATCACGAGGAGGTGTTGGGGTGTTTTCCAAATGTATGCTTTGACTTTTCAAATATATCAATGAGTTGGATCCATACTCTTTTTTTCTTTTCTTTCTTTCTTTTTTTTCTTTTTTTTACAGTTCAATAGAGAAATTACTTGTGCTTTATTCCAAGTGCAAAGAAATATCAGCCAGCTCTCGTTCACTGACCGGTTACATTTCCATGTTGTAAACTTTTCTATCTATTGCAGGTCTGCCCTCCCCTGTTGCTCACCCTGAGGTTTCTCCACATGTTCCCTGTTACAAGGGTTTTTCTTGGTAGTTTTTTCTCAGTCAATGTGAGGGTCTAAGGGCAGAGGATGTTGTTATGATGCTGTGTAAAGCCCTTTGAGACAAACTGTTTGTAAATTGCCTTGCCTTGCCTTACCTGAAATCTAAAATCTGAAAACATTTGAATATTTTATTATTTAGAATAAAAACAGGCAGTGTCTGGAATCCCGCATTAAAATTAGTATCAGGCATATATTCACATATTGTACATTGCTCCTCAGCTCCAGGCAGCCCCTGCTCATCTGTCCCCCAGGGGGGAAGCTTAACTCTCAGCCGCAGGCTCCAGGAAGCCAGCCCTCCAGCCCTCCACCATGGATGAGACAGATGTGGAACGTAAGCTCTTCTCTTCTCTTCTCTTCTCTTCTCTTCTCTTCAGATTTATTTTTGTATCTGTCTCTTTTCTATTTGGTCTTGAAAGCTATGCCGTATGTGTTATTGCCTTTATTTGTTTTACTAGCGAGAAGTTTTACTGCATTGGTGTCACTAACTATAAATTTCTTCCTACTTTGTGAGCTTCCTCTTCATCGTGTCTTTTATGTTGTGTTTTCCCTCTAGAGGTGACCCTGGCGCTACTAGATGCAGCCAATGATAAAGACTCAGAGGTCCAGGAGCAGGTCAGGAAGTCTATGTTAACCCTTGGAAAACAGCAGCCAGACCGAGTGTTAGCAATGTGCCAGGACTACCTCCTGAAACACCCAAAGGTAAAACACCAGCTATCTATGAAAATATACAGTAGCCTACTGTTGTTATCAGTATTCCTACTGCACATTAGTAAGTAGAGAGCAAATAGCTCTTGGAGCCAGATAAGTATGACAATGTGCATACTTGTACAACTATTTCTAATGTTTAAAAACCAGCTTCACAGTTACAGTACATATAGCAATTATCTGCTGTGGCTGCTCTTTGTGATCATACTTAACACATTTAGAGGGGGAGTTGCAAGGGGAAGTCTTCCATGCTGTTAAAGTCTAATGAAGGGGAGACATTGACTTTTTCTATATTTTTAGCAGGAATCCAGATGGTACTTTCATAATGGAAATATCTGTAGCTTCATGAAAGATTTCTTTTGACTCTGGTAATGGTAACCCTAGCTAACAATAGTTTTCTGCTAATCTGTTAAACCCAGTCACACTTAAACAGCCTCTTGGGTGCCCCAAGCATGTGGTTTGCCGGCAGTAATGTCGTGTAAATCAAGGCATTGCTTTTGGAGGTTTCACAGATTTACAAGATGTAAACAATCTGATAAGAACAACATCTGTTTGTGTTAATGGTTCTGCTCTGGTGGTGAAGTTTCATATCAGTCATGTCAATGTTATTGCTAACACTTTTGCTATATCCATAAAAGAGAACAGTTTACATGAAAAATCCTTGCTCCTTGCTTTTCTTTGTACGACATACTCACACAGTTAACTGTCGTCTGGAGAGAGATTGTGTATCAGGATCAGAATTAAATTGAATTTAAAACCCAGATTTACCCCATTTTATTTATGAATTTGTTTGTACCAATTCTAACTCCAGCTATTCATATCTTACATATATCTTACTTACTGGTACAGGTATGATAAGCCTGTGCAGTGCTTGCGGTACTACATACACATAACGGAAACATCACACAACTAATTTGATGAAGTCATATCAATGTTACTGCTAACACTTTTGCTATATCCATAAAAGAGAAAAGTTTACATGAAAAATCTTAGTTTTTTTGCCTGCTCTTTGATTTTGTATTTGAAGCACATTTTGTCCTAGGAGAGTTCACTATAGAGTTTTGAATTGGCTTGTGTCTGTAAATGGTGCTGCAGCATTTTATCATATTGTCACAGCTCTATGACATGTGATTGTCAGATGATGGCATCATCACTCTGTGGAAATGTCTTTGGAAATGTCAGTGATTTGTACATAGATTTCCTTTTTTATTGGTATGGTGCGTAATGTCTGCTGTTGTATATATGCCTGTGTAAAAGCCAACAATTATGATAAATGCTTTTGATGTTGTGCTTTTAGGTGGAGATAAAAACATGCCATGCAACTAATTTGTATTTCATTTTGTCCTAATGTTTTTTGTATACGTATTATGCTACCCCTGTAATCCTAGTCATCTCTTCTCTTCTTTTTTCCCTTTCTCCTCCTCCTGTAGCTGGTAGTGAGTCACAGAGTTGTGATTCTTCAGACTATTGAGCTGATTGCTGGCTGCAGTATCGAGGAGATCAGTCCCCCCAGGATAAAAAGCATCATCTCTCTGGCCTCAGATGAGATGACACGATCAAAGGTAATATATCTTGTTGATAATTTATTTTTAGTTTTTTTTTTTTTTTTTCCCCCAGAGCATATGATAGATGATATTCCTTTTCTGTTTTCTTAGGAGGTTGTCCCTGATTGGCAGCAGGCAGCCAGCAATATCTTGGTTGCTGTGGGTAACAAGCACATCAATGACATCATGGAGGAGATATTAAGCAAGTTTCAGCCAGGGGTCCTACCTCATTTCTTTGTGGTCCAAACTCTTGCCAGCCTCTCTGATTCCAATGGTAAGATGATGTTTGCATGCACAAAAACAAAGGAAGCCACACACAACAGGCCATAAGAAAGACCTCACACACACACACACACACACACACACACATACACACACAACAGGAAATCACAACTTTGGCTCACAAGGCAAGTTTTCGGAGGTCGTTGAGAAATACAATAACCTGTCAAACTGGTCCCAACGCTGCATTTGCTGTTTGTTAAGGAGCGGCCTCTCATGCTTTATAAATTACAAGGATTACATTGTCTTCACCTCAAAGTCCTATCCCTGCAGCATTTGGGGATATTCACAGTCTCTGAGTTGATCAATACTATTTCAAATTATCATTTTAGTTGTAGCCTAAATTTCTGGTATCTGTGATTCTGTATTACGGTAAAACATTTAAGCCTGTTCTTAAAATACGGCAACTGAATAAACTCCTTCAGAAGGTGTCTCAGGTAGTGACATCCACACTGAGACTGACTGAGAATCAGCGAGCAATTCAAGTTTTGCACTGTTAACACCACATTCACTGGTGTAACATTGTATTTTAAGTATTACTGATCTTATTGCATCTAAATTCAAACATGAGTCTTTCTTTCATGCTATGGATGTAGAAGTGTTATGCAACCCTTCCTGCCACAACAGCTCTGAGTGAAATTCTGGAGAAGCTATTAAAAACACCTGCATTGGGCTTGTTTTAAAGAAATGTAACATAGGTCTACTTAATACTGAATATGCATTTTGTTTCTGTGTATGAAAGTAAAGATATCAGATACTAAGTGGATAAATAATAGATGGCTCATTGGTTTTACTGTTCAATTATGTATCATTTTAGAGGAAGTACCAAACAAATGCTAGTGTTAGTCTCTGTGAATGATTGACCAGTACAGAGATGCATTTGGGTTTGTTTTTTTTTGAAGATAATCTATTAACATGATGTTAATAATTCTGTCTGTCAAAATAAATCTCACTAGGGGTTCCTCAAGCCTTCCACCATGTTTTTCTTTCAACTCATGTACATTCTCCGTCACTTACAGAGGAAACGGTGAGTAATGGTGTGTCATTAATGCTGGTCTCTTCTCCATTTTCTCTCTAGTTTATGGCATGGTACCCTTTCTGAATGCTATTCTTGGCACCATGTTGCCTATGCTGAGCATGGCCAAACAGGACAACATGAAGTGGGTCTTCTCTTCCGGTAAGAAGCTGCCAACATGCTTCTTCTAATCATCATCATAATTGTTGAATTATATTATCTTGTCTTGAAATAACATGAAACACTTCCTCTCTGATTTCCTGTGCCTCCCCTGTTTTGTTTTCCCTCCAGCCCTTTGTCATTTCAGTGACAGTATCTTGGAGTACCTGGCCAACCTGGACAAGGCTCCAGATCCCACAGTCAGGAAAGATACATTCTCCAGTGAGATCTATGCTGCCTTCGACATCCTCTTCAGTAGCTGGTTACAAAGCAGGGAGTCCAAGGTGAGGACACAGAGCTCGGTGTTGGGGGCATTGAGCAAGATGTTTTGGTGCACAACTGAAAAAATGACTGAACATCTGACATTAAGTCATGTGGTCAGGCTTTGTAGAGGAAGCTGAGGTAAGACATGTAACTTGACATTTAGATTTTTGCATACAAGATGATGATGGCAGTGCAAAAGCATTTTAATCACAAATCGGTGAAAATACAGCGAGAACATTCTGCCGGTGTCATTTTCAGTTCCCAATTTTGGTGAAACATGTTACCCACAAACAGCACGCTTTTGATTTGCCAGTGCCTGTTAATGTATGTTTTCTGTGGGATTTTAATAGTGGAGCAACTTACCACACAGTTCACTATTTGTCTTTTATAATTAGCAGTGTTAACAATTTAACCACTATGCCTTCGTGCTGCATTACCGAAAGCAGGCAACTTATTAGAGTCGAGGATCGTTCACTGGAGTGACCTTCACAACTTCACAAGAAACAGAATAACATACAAATACTTCTTCAGTGAAAATAATTTCATAGATCTATTTATTTTCATTCATTTATTGCTCCGTAGTCTGCTATATTTGAAGGTCATTTAAGATATTTATTTAAAAGTACTTGTATTGCCTGTGTTGCATTTTCTTTCTTACAAACTACATAGATCTAGGTGATGTTGAATAGCTTGTGAATCTGTGTCACCTGATATTCTGTATTCCTGTGTGTGTCTCCTAGTTGAGGCTAACTGTGGCTGAGGCACTTGGCTCCATGTGCCACCTGATGCCCAGTGATAAACTAGAGGAGCAAATCCCCAAACTCATTCCTGCCATTCTGTCGCTATACAAGAAGAACAATGAGCACTACATCATCAGCAAGGTGTGTATGGCATCCAGCACTGATGTAATCTGTACATTTTGTCTCTGTTACATGAATCATGTGTTTTAACAACAGCTCTAGCATCCCTATCAAATTCATACTGCCTCCTTGCTTTTCTTTGTACAACATATTTTGTTTGAGCTCACACAGTTAACTGTCCTCTGGAGAGAGATTGTGTATCAGGATCAGAATTAAATATCCATGCTATTTATTTATTTATTTTTAATCCAAGTCTAACTCCAGCTATTCATATAATACACTAGTTGTTAAGTATTTTACAGTGTACTCATCTTACTCGTACAGGTATAAGAAGCCTGTGCAGTGCAAGGTTTCAATCACATAATGGAAACATCACACAACTAATTTTGCTTTTTTAGAGGGTGATGATTTTTTTTCTTCCTTCTGCCTTCATTCAGAGTCTGTGCCAAGTGCTTGATGCTTCTCTCAACATGGGCAGCAGGGTGCTGGAGACACAACTCGACAGTCTACTGTTTGTTCTGCATCAGCAGGTACCGGTGCATATTATTAAAATAAATGCAAAGTAAAACAAGATGACAGATGCATAATGCATTAGGCAGATGCTAATGGAGGACCTAAGCAGAAAACATGCTTGTAGTAATATCATTTCTCCTTTATTACTGGATCTATTGCATCCAATGACCTGAGTTTCATCTGTCTTTTAAGATACCATTGAATTTATAATTTATTTATTTTTCATTGTTAATAAATTTGTACAGAAGAGGAGAGTTTTGTAACATATTTAAAATATATCTTTGATTTATGCATCTCATTCAAAATATGATAACCAAAGAAGTGCCATAAGAGATATTTGGAGGAGTTGGTTTTGCTCTTTCTCTTGTTTTTCAAGTTTTCATGAACTTATAAAAGAAATGCTGTGGACATGCTGAGTCCACAGCTGATCTTGAACAATCCACAACACCACTACACAACATTAGCTCTTCCTATTGTATGGTCTGACTACACTTGATTGCTGGTTCCCACCATTTTGTGTAGTCATTCGGTCTTGTCTTCACTTCGTACTGCCTTCTCTTACTGTAGATGTGTTAAATGACTGTCAGAGTGTTGCTGTAGTCACATGTTGACATAATCTTGTTTGTCAGCTGACACTTGGCATGATGTCTTGACTGTTGCAACATTTCACCACAATGACTCTGCCATTGATGTGCATGTATCATCTATCTAGATCACGTGGTGGGGGTTCATTTGTTAACATTAAACCTGTACAAGTGTATAATTAAAATTTAATTTCATTAGGTCCAAACAAAGTAAGTACTTAAAACACAACATGATGGCCTTGAAAAATATGGCCCATAACAAAATTTCAGCTCTCATTTCAACTTCAGAAATGTTCCCCAAAGTGCGAGTGTGGTTATAATTTAAGCCTCTCATGTGTGACCTTATTCTATAAAAAGAGCAGGTCGCTTGAACCACAAACAGTCGTCTCCGGAAATTATGATTAACATTTATGATTGATGGAAATGATGTTTTACAGTGAGTTCATTCAGTTGAATTCGATTTAAATAAATTATTCAACTGTCCCATCATGTAACTGAACTGACAGTGGTTGTATCACAGCAGTGCACAAATTGACCTATAATTGATGAAGAGTGTAACTTTTCCTTTGTCTCCCCCAGGTGTCGGCCCCTGTTGATTACAACAACCCTCCTACTGTCAAGAACCACAACGAGGTCCTGCGCTGTTTCAGTCTGCTCGGTACTAAAAGCTCCTCAGTTACTTGTGTTCATGTCCATCTGATTATTGACTGTTGCTGACACCGTCTTAATCATGTCTTTGTAACGTGAGAAGGTAACAAGTTTACTGTTCGGTAAGAACTGAAAGTTGTTCAGCAGCTTCGGGCTTTTCTATCTGTTCTAGTTCTACGCAGTCACAAGGACGGTAATGAGATCATTCATTAGCGTGCCAGACTCAGTGTCCACCACAACATAATCATATTAACTGTGACAGTCGGTCTACTTTTCTCCCTCCCCATCCTTCTTTTCTGGTTTATCTTGTTTATCCTTTGTTTTCTTGTTTGTCTCTGTGATTTGCTGTGATTTTTGTGTTTTTGTTACAACGTCTTTCTGCTGCTGCCTCCTCCACCTCTCTCCCTCTAGCGAACTCCTTCCCCGACCGTCTGGTTATGTTTGTGCTTCAGAAGTTGGAGAACAGCAATGAACGGAGCAGGATGGGCTCACTCGCTGTCCTTCGCCATCTCATCAACTCCACCAGTGAGGAGAATAAAACATACACACACCACAAATTAATTTATGCCTTGCTAACACATGGATGGATTGGCATTGGTAGAAAAGTTAAAATTAATTAATTTTTCAGTGAGCCAGACTTTTACTTTAGGTTTGAGCACACTCAAATTATAGTTCCCCATTACTGAACTTTTATCTTCTATCATCTGGTTATTTCTACTCATGTGTTAACGTGTGTGTGTGTTACAGCTTCAACAATGGAGAATAAGAAGCTCCTGATCCTGGCCAGCATCAGACAACCAATGGCTGATCACAGCAACAAGGTAACACACACACAGTCTGGATGTATCTATCTGCTGAATTAAGACTAGTCTGTTTATCCTAACGTAATCTTAATTTATGTTAGACAATCATGACTTAAGCTCATTCTGGTTCTGTCGCTGTGTTTCCCAGGTGAAGAAGCGTGTGGTCCAGGTGATCAGTGCGATGGCTCATCACGGTTATCTGGAGTTGGAGGGAGGGGAGTTACTGGTTCGATTCATTGTTCAACATTGTGCCTTACCTGACACATACCAGGTGTGTGTTTAACTCTAATTTTTGTACAACTATGTACATGCATACAGTACAAAGATATGTGAAGTCATATATACCTTTATCCTGTGTGTGTGTCTCCAGCGTGGTGACAGGCCCACAGATCCAGAGGAGGTGTCAAACGAGGCTCTGAGGTCGATGTGTGACAACACCCTTCATCTCCTGACCACCACTGTTGGACGGCTAGCTGATGTACGTACACTCCACTCTCTCTGTCTACCACTTTACTAATTAGCCTAATTTGTCACTAACTGATTTTTCTTTGTTTTTCTAGTCATTTAAATGTTGTTTTCTTTCCTTTTCTTTCTTCTTTCTTTGCATGCATTTTTCTGAAGCTTGGGCTTTACAACAAAGCCCACAGATTCATGTCACTTCATATTATTAAGATACTTAACATGTGTATTTTGTTGTTTGCAGGTGCTATGGCCCAAACTGCTGTACTATCTGACCCCTCCACAGTTCAGCAATGCCACCACTCCTCTATGTAAGAGTCTGATAGTGCTGGGCACCAAAAAGAAAAATAACCAGGATCCCAGCTTTCACATTGACTTGAAACAGGAAGGTAGGAGACACGTTTCCCAACATGATGCATCTGTTACAAATTCATTGAAAACATAAAATTGATTTTTGTTTTATAATCTATTCTAAACTAAATGTGTCTTGTCTCCCTCCAGTCAATCTGCCCTCTCCTCAAACACTAATGATCAGACTGCTGGTGAGTAAAGACAACTGCACAACGCACACGTCAGAAATGTGTGATGACTTCTGGCCAAAGGCAAAGACTCACAGTGTTTAAACTACTAATACCTCAATTTGCAAGCTACCAATTACTATTGGCTGATTTTCATTTATAATATGTGATTGGGATTAATCCTCAACCCATCGATCACCTTTGAAACTGATCACCTGTGGTTAATTGTATAAGAGAAGCACTGTGTGTCATTTGAAATGCATGCTGAATGGATCTGTATCATCATTAGTGACAAAAACTGTGATGCAAAAAATGGGTTAGGATAATCAATCATCCATAATCCACTCCAGTCGGAGACTAGAGCAACAGATTTTTGTAAATTGTAATTAATTTGTTTCAATCTGTGGTTTAGAATAATCACTTACCATACCCAATGGTCCTTATGCATTGCCATGGCTCATTTAATTGTAATATGCCATTTACTATGTCTGATTATTTCTTTTGAATACTAGTCATTCCAGCCCCTTTACACAACATAGAGGGGAAATAGGACTAGTAGGATAACGCCCCTCAAATGTTACAGTTGTTACTGCTGGTTTGTTGAAGTAGAAGTACAGTTATGGTCGCATGAAGTGAAGTGAGACCTGTACAGTAAATAGAAAGCAGGAAGTTGTCTGCATTGTGGTTAATAGATGTCTGTTTATCTCAGGGATGCAAACAGCGCGCCGAAAAGCGAAACTCGCTTTTTTCATGACCAATTAGGTGACTTGTGTGAATCGTTCAGATCCGAAGAGTTTTTGTTTTGAGAGGGGGGGGGGGTCTCAGCGTCTCAGCTGGGGTCAGTAAAATGTTTTTCAAACAGGCTGACAGTGACAATCACGTGAAACTGAGGCTCTGATTATACTGATAACAGCTGACCTCCAATGTAGACGCGACATGTGCGCTCATTAAAGCGGCGCGTATCCGCGTGCAGTCGGTGCGACGGCGACGCCGTTTTCCCCCCGTGGAGCTGTGCACCGCGGACACGCACGGTCCCCTACGTTGCTGTGTCAGGCAGGTGTCTCCACGGAGCTCTGCCCCGTTTCAGAGGTGAAGGAAGCTCTAAGTGGAAAGACGTCGCCTCCGCGATGTAGAATGTGTTCAATTAAAGTGAAACTAACACATTATATAGGCCTATATGTCCATTACACACTGAATGAAACATCCCATGTCTTTATTTATTCAGTTTATTTTAATAGTAATAATTATGACTAACATTCAGTGAAGACCTAAAATTCAGTATCTCCAAAATGGAAATATTGCAAAGGAATTTTTTTTTAAAGTATTTTAATCTAGAAATGTTGGCCTTCTGAAAACTATGTCCATCTAGGCCTATATGCACTCAATACTTGGTTGGGGTTGAACTACTGGAAATTGACTTTTCCGTGATATTGTAATGTAATCATTTGTTAATGGTGAACCCCCCCGGGACATTCCTCTCTTTTTTGGTCCTGACCCGTTTGCATCCCTGTTATCTCCACATTGTGTTGTTGATCCTAGGTGAATTCAGCATTCCCATTCAACAGCAGAGGACACGGAGCTCCGTCACTCTCTCTTCTGCAAATCCTTAGTGTCAGCATTCATCCCAAAACAGAGAATCTGTGGGAGAACGAGATACCACCTCTGCTGTCCGTGCTAGAAGGTTTGTACTGTACTGTAGATAGCGACATGACGACGACAGCATCTGATTTCGCCTCTACTGTAGATTAGTCTGACTGTTTATTCTTTGTTTCCAGAGTCAACGCCACAGAGCCTCGATAAGAAGCACTGGGATGACAAGCTGCTGAAGGTGTGTTTTTCAGTTTGGGACTATTATCTCATTGACATCATAAGACAACAATGTTTTGCATCTGTATAAAACTCAAGTTATAACGAACGTATATTCATAAATTTACATTTTACTATGATTCAAATTTGTTTTGCTTTAGCTGCCTGTACATACACAGAGATTATGCTGTCTGCTTTGATTATGGATTTACTGAAATCTGAATTTATCTGAAATTATCTCCAGCTCTTGTCCAAAACCCTGGCTACTATTGATGATGACAAATGGGTGTGTCAGTTGGCGGCCGAGGCCACACGATATCTTGCTACATATAACAATGACTTGGAGGAGAAGGTGAATACTTTCAAAACTTTTATTTTACTCACAAATCCAAGGCAAGCTCATATTTAAGTGCATGATTTGCTGTAGTATGGATTTTTAGTTAAAACAATGAATGAAGTAAAATGTTGAACAGTGATGGACTACCACTACATAGTTAGGTTGTATTGTTTTTTTATGTATGAAAAACATTTATAAATCATGTTTTCACTGTCCATTGCAGAGTTTCCTGTATCGTTGTATAGGTGTGACTCTCCAGCAGTGTTTCAATAAGGAGTTGGTTAAAAAACAACTGCAGGAAATCCTCCTCACCGCACGACACAATGACGCTGTAGAAAGAGAGGTACTTTTGTGCTGTTGAAATAATCTGAGAACATAAATTGCATTGCAAATTGTTAAGGTGTTTTTTTTTAATACTGAGGCTGAAGTCTGTGTCTGTTCTTTCTGTCTATTAGGGAGTGTCAATGGGCATCGGTCTCTGTGCTAATAGCCACCTAGAGGGAACTCTGGCTAAACTGGACGAGTTTGGAAAGTCGGACGCCTTCAAGAAGTCGCCCAGCATTTTCAACCTGCTCAAAGTACAGAGAACTTTTAAAAAGTCTCCCAACTGATCATTTAATTATTGATACCACTTGGTTCACTTGACTTCTGTAGATCTGTCTCTGTTACTGTTAATCATTCTCTTCCTTTTTCACAGGAGCGTAACGATGTTGAGGTGGAGAAGGTGAAAAGCACGTTAATCCTGTGTTATGGCCAAGTGGCTCTGAATGCACCTCCAGAAAAGATACTGAACCGCATCGACCAAGACATCCTCCGCAGCATCAGTAAACACTTCAATACCAAGGTAGTGTAACGCCCCTGTGATGCCCCTTGTGACTTCTGGTTTGTTGAAATAAGTAGAATGATTTAAAGTAGGACTAAAGACAGTTTTGACTTGTGTGACTGATAGTATCCATTATCACATTTACTATGTATCAACCAGTTGCTGGATTTGTTACAGGAGGTCAATCTTTAGCTGTATTGACACATTTCACACAAAAAAACTAATAAATGGTGTAAGAACGACATTAAACATTTTTGGTTGTGTCAGCAGCATTAGATGAAAGATCTTAAATGGGTTTATTTGTATGTGATATGACTTTATCGCCTCTATTTCATACAGGTTCTTGGGATAAAAGTAGAGACAAAGGTATTGTCAGAAGACTACATGGGTTATTTATCTCCATTTTGATTTTGATTTTTCTTTTATCTCTGCGAGTTAACGCAAACCCTTTCATCTTGCTCTTCCTTACTCCTCTTTGAATCTATTCTGGTGTACACACGCGGTGAAAATCTTAACTGGAAATCTTTGAGGATATAAAACTTGATACAATAATGCACATGCTTTTTATTGAAGTTGTATTACTTGGCTGCTTCAGTTATATTTCACCATGGTAGAGCACAAACTTTGAGATCCTGAATGATCCATTAGGAGCTACACAGTATAAGTTTTGCTATACCTGCATAGCGAATGTTAGCATTATTTCCTCTGCTAACCAAGAAGCTCTGGCCCATCCTACTTCATAATACTAGTTTGCAATAGTGAGACACTGAAGTATCCAGTTTGTCCTCAGTGCACCATGAGAGGGTGAAGATACAGTGCCAAGAGGATGTAACCATCATCACCTGCTCCAAAAAAGAAACCACATTTAACGGCAGAAAGAAACTTCATATAGCACCTTTTAAATGAGTCATGGTGGAGCATATGCTCACCATATGTTTAGAAAGCACTTAGTTGACAGCACTTTATTTCTCCATGGAAATGTTAGAAATGCTCTGCCTCAGTGAAATATAGTTTTTAAAGTGATATGCCACAAAAAATCTTTTCAGTATCATAAGCTTAAGCCATGCAGCACTGAGGGGTTTGCAAGTTGCAACTGCTATTTCAATGCATGCGATCGGCTTGAGTCTTACAATGGATTCCAGTCATGACCAGTATCCATTGATTAAAAGTTGAAAGGTCTTAAATCAAATTGAGTTGATTTGGTGTGGTTTGTCACTCGTCTAACCCACTAATGTAAAACCTGTAACTTTAGATTATATTAACAACCTGGCATTCGAAGTGCTATGGGTTTTGAAAGCAGCTCAGATTCAACAAAAGCCTTCTTCCTTTCCTTTGGCCCTTAACAATTAAAAATGTGAAATGATTTATAGATAGATGTTGTTTGAATTACCTGTTTCACTTGTAACTTATTACTTGATAATCTCCATCTGATTTACTCACCAGACTCTGTCACTCCCTGACTGTGGTGAATTGTTCTGCTCACCCTCAGTGTGGAAAAAGCTTTTGCAATTTCTAACAGCTCTTCGTGCCTCTAGGTCTCGAGCTCCTCTGTCACTTCTTTGACCAGTGCCTGCTGCTGGTTTGCTGTTGACGCCGTCTCCTCTAATCATCAACAACTAATTTCTCTCCATCCATAGGCATGGAGGATCAATCTTCAGTATCACAAATGGATTGATTCAATTTATTGATGAACTGAGTGGATTGATTGATTGGTTTTTATATTGCTAAATGATTCTGGACTGTTTGCTTTTGCTTAGCTAGTTGCTTAGCTAGAGTTGCATCTGGTAAAAGGGAGCTTCTGTGCACGTTGTTCGCATTCCTGGTAATTTGGAAAACGCAATTATCCGGTTTGATTCATGTTTGACTTGCTTTTCCTCCTGACCTTATTCTTTTTATCTGTGTGTCCTGTCGTTTTTTCCACTTCTATGTCTTTGTATGTCTTTTGTCTGCATGGATTTTGTCCACATGTGTGTGTGTGTCTGTGTGTGTCTGTGTGTGGCTCTGATCCAGGACCTGACTATGAAACTGAGTTTGATCCAGAGCGTTGGCCACATAGCCAAAGCCATCAGCGAATGTGTGAAGAAACAAGGCTACATCTTCTCCCGCAAACAGGAGCTCATTACTGTCATGCTGGTCAGTAGAAGAAGAAATGTTAAACAACTTAACTTTCAGTTATTTCCAGACAGTGACAGCAACTGTTTCCTGATCTCTCCCCCTCACCCTGGCCAGGATTTTATCAAGGCAGAGTCAGCTGATTCATTGAGGACTCCAGTACGCCACCTTGTGATGACCACCTGTGCCAACCTGATGTATCCTTCACTACAATAAACCTGGAAGGCTAAGAAATGCTGAATAGCTAACTTTCTCTCAACCTGTACAAAAATGGTTCTGTGAAATCTGTCCAATCCACTTTATTTATATAGCCTAAATGGTCTAGCTCCTCTTTGTTTATCTGACCTCATTAAGCATCACGCTCCAGCTAGAGCTTTGAGGTCAAGCAACCAGTTACTGCTGGTTTGCCCCAGATCAAAACTCAAGAGCAAGGGCGACAGAGCATTTTCAGTTGTGGCCCCAAATTTGTGGAATGCTTTACCCCTCCACATCAGAGCAGCTGAAACTCTGGAGCATTTTAAATCACTCTTAAAGACTCACCTCTTTTCTCTGGCCTTCATTTATTTTATTTCTTTATTTCTTATTTTCATCTTTTAGTATAGCTTTTATTTGTTTTACCTTATCTTAGTAACTGTTCTTATTGCCCTATTTTACTGTTAATCTATGTTGATGATTTATGTTGTTTTTATTTATATTGCTAGCACTTGTATGTTGTGCAGCACTTTGGGCAACTAAGGTTGTTTTTAAATGTTCTATATAAATAAATTTTGAGTTGAGTTGAGCACATTTTCAAAACATAAATGTTTACCAAGGTGCAGCTGCACAGTGATTTACATAAAAGACATAGAGCCCAAAATGGTAAGAAAATGTAATGAGGATTAAAAATAAAGATAAAATAAGAACCATCAAAAAGCAAACAGATTAAAAATACAATAACATGATAATAAAAAGACAAACAAGAACAGAGATCACACAACTCTCATGCTGAGTTAAAAGCCAAGGAATAAAAGTAAGTTTTAAGATGTGATTTAAAAGTATGTACTGTAGGGTGGGAGACATCTTTATTTCTAATGGTAGCTCATTCCACAGTTTAGAAATTTGTTATTGACATTTGCTTCCTCTTGATATCACGGGTGTTTTGTTATACATAACGTTTGCATCACAACAATATGAAAACACACATCAGACAACACCTAAATGACCTAAAATTTAAAAACACTGAAAAATCTGTTTTATCTCTAAATTTGTGCACCTGAGATTCTGTTGTATCTTTGACGCTGACCGCTTCAGGCCCTTGGAACCTGCGCTGAGTGAGAATGAGAGCTTTGACCTACTAAAGGTGTGTGTGAACAGTGTGTTTTCTCTGCCACCTGACACACACACTCCAGAAAAAATCAAGGAAGAGGAGATACTGGACCCCAAACAGAGAAAGGTGAAAGCAAACAGAGAGATGTATTGTGTGCACAAACATAAGTTAGAAATGCAACACAAAAATGCTGTACATTATACAATTGTAGATGTTTAGACTTACTGTATTCAACCTCTAATCCCAAATAAACATGTTAGCCACAAGTAATTAAAGTGTTATCAGACTGACATGTTTTTGGTGTATCTGCACAGGCGTTGTACAAAGACACTCTGGCTTCACTGCAGGAGCTGCTGAAGAGCGTACTGGCCAAGGATCCCTCACCTGACGGCCTGCAGAGTGTCTTCAAGGTGAGGTCCTCTCCTGTTCACCTTAATGCTACTAATATTTGTATTATTTCATTATCCTGTTCTCCCCTGTTGCATCCTGCGATGTGGTCTGAGATCTGGTGTGTGTGTGTTATTGTTCTGTGCAGCATATTGAATCGTGGTTGAGCTCTGCACAGGACCATGAGAGAGACAGGGCAGTGACGGCTACTGCGCACATATTGGCTTTCTACCTGGATAACCTGACCGTTAAGGTACAAACACACACATACTGAACTTCTTCTTCAGTGCTGACGTTCTTGTGGTCTCACTTGATGTTAATAGGTTTTGTGTCTTTGTTCAGAACATGGTGTCCTTCCACAACCTCGGAGCGCTGTTGGGTCGACTGTCTCCTCGCTGCTCTGACCCTCACCCTGCTGTACGCGCTGCTGCTATGGACTGTATATACAGACTGCTCTATATACAGCTACGATACGAAGGTACCTCATTCTTAACTGCACATTTTATTAGTGATGTTGGGCCTTGTTTGAACGTGCATTATTAATTTTTAGTATGCTTTATCTTTATCTTTAACACTCTCAAACTCACTGTCCTCACATCACTAACAAATTACAGCTGACTCTTGCACCTGTTGAGTCGGCCTTCTTGTCAAGTCCCACTGTTTTATTGCAATGTATTTATGTATTTATTAACTGTTTGTTATTCTGTAATTTATATAACCTTGTTTTTACTTTTAGCACCCCCCCCCAAAGAGCCTTTGCTCTTTGGTTCAGGCTGCAGTCTTGTAATAAGAATTGTTTCTTAATTGCTTGCCTGAGTAAATAAAGGTTAAATGAATAAATAAATATCTACTGGAAATATTAACTCACTCTCTTCACGTAGGTTTTGCACTAGACTACAAGGATGAAGCTGTGGACGGCCTGTTGCTGCTTAAAGACAGACTAGAAAATCCTGATCATTCAGTTCTCTACAAGACCTGCTCTGACCTCACCAAGGTACATGTGTACACCTCTACCTGAACTTTGATTTCACTTGTGTTGAATCCTCTTCTCTTTGTTCAGCTCTGTCCAAGATTATACGAGTGATTGTGTCGGATGTTTGGAAAAAACACCAGCCATAATACTAAACCTAACTCCCTCTGTCTCTGCCTCCTGTGTGTGTCAGGTGATGAGCAAACGTCTGCCTCAGCAGCAGCTGACGACGTTGGTGTTCATGTTGTTTGAAGGGCTGGTCGACAGTCAGACAAACTGCTGCAGAGCCTCGTCAGTCATCCTCAATACCCTGCTGAAGAACAGAGGAGGTGGACTGCAAGAGCTGGTAGCACTCACACACACACACACATACACATGCATACACTCATCATCATACCTCTCAGTAAGCATAATGATGCACACACCTGTTCTGGATTAGCTCACACAGAGCTTGTTTGTGTCTTTGTGTGTGTTTGTCAGGTACCAGAGATGCTGGAGGTGCTTCATGTGCGACTGCAGAATATCACAGAGGAGCAGGTCAGACACAAGTATTACTTCATTTAGTATCAATATTTATTATCCATGGAGTTTTCATTGTAGAATCTGATTGCATAGCATCTTCTGAAATTGTTTTACAATAACAGTTTGCTTTTGTGTGCATTATATCTTATGTTTATGTACATTGTGTATCTGTTTTAATATGTTTTTTCATATATAGTGCATGTTTCACTGAAACGATTAATCCACTGTTGTCCTTATTGTGTTTAGGTGAGAGTGGCAGTAGGACAGACAGTACTAATCCTGGCTTCCCAGCATCTACAAACTGTTATTAATACACTAGTTAACCAACCACTTCCATATGACAGGTATATATTCACACAAAAAACAAACACCTAAATAGATAAAACACATAAATAATTCAGCTTCACTGGTTACATAAAGTAAATTCAGTCACCTAATCCTCATTTGTTGTGTTTTGAATCTAATTTGAATCTAATAATTATTTTATTTTTACTTTGTCTGTCCGTCTGTCCAGCTGGACCAGTGAGATGTGGATGGCTTTGGGGGCAGATCCCATTGTAGCCAATCAGATCATGGAGATGGTGATGGAGAAGCTTCTGGTCATGGCTCCCTATGTAGACAGGAAGGAGTCCATGATGAGAGGAGGGACAACAAAGGTGGCCACGAATCAACCACTGGCTGTAAGTCACAAATACTCACAAACTGATACTCAGACATGTCTGCTTTTATAAGGAAACACACCTAACAGTAAAGTAACAGGTGCCTATAAAGGATGAGGTTTGGCATATTTATACTATGTTCATGTTCCTGTGATTAGATGCTGCCATGAAACTTAGTTTTACGATCAATCATCAGCTGTTTCTCAAAAGCAGAAATACTCCATAATAGAAATGACAGAAGAGGATGATTTGTGTTAACATGTGTCATATGTCTGTGTGTGTGTTTTGATTGTAGATGACATGTGGCCTCAAAGAGCTGTTATTAAACGGTCAGAGTCAGGAGCCGGCCGTCAGTCTGTTCCCACAGCTCTTCTCCTGTCTCACTGTCAGACTCGGTGCAAGTGTGGGAGTGTTAGCACCGAAAGACAATAACACCAAACAAACTGCATCTGTCCATGTGGCAGGGTTGGTTATTTATTATTTTTATATTGAATAAAATACAGATTTTGTTCCTGCATACATTTATTTTCTAAAGGCGCATGGGGTCTAATTGTTTGGTTTGCTCTTGTTTTGTTCCAGGGTAGCAGCTGATGCACTGAGGATCTTGTTAGCACGTGCTCAGTTAGATGAGGTGATGAAAAGACTGGATGAGGATAACGCCTGGGACGCAATGAAGGAACTGAATTCACACATTACTGGAGTTACATTACTAGCACGGTACAGCCAAACTGCTCTTAAGTATTGATTGTTAAAAAAATAAATAAATAAACGTGTTCAGGGGTTCAACAAAGTTTAAATCACTGTGGTAATTGTTAATTTAGGATCTTAAAAAGAGCTCCAATCTATATGTTTCAAGGAATAAAGTCTGTTACCTCATTGTCTTGTCTACAGGGCGATGGCTAAACATGCTGGTCCCAGGTTACCTGCCATTGTTGAGTGCCTGTGTCCGTCTTTAAACAACATCTATGAGTGCCAGAGAACCACCGTCACTGCTTTCTTCTCTGAGGTGATAAACCATATTTGTTTAATAATGGCCTCATAGATCTGAATAAATATTTTACCACTTCCAGGTACTTTGAACAGCCAGTGTTTACTTCCAGCAGATGGAGAGTATGAATATCAAGTTGTGTTTTTATCTTTCTCTGTCATTTCCAGCTGTTGAACCATCATGTGGTTACAGAGTTGATGTTGACAGATGTGTTAATGAACAACATGATGGAGCGGATATCGGATCCCTGTTGCACCGTCCGCATGTTATCTGTCCGAGGGCTCGGTAACATCGCAGTGGGTTCACCTGAAAAGGTACGCAAACACATATGCACAGACCTTCACTATGTGCTACTGTACATACTGTACATACACTAGTGTAGCTGCTGGGTCACTCACAGCCTTCAACTCCCCCACCAGGTGAATAAATATGCCAAAGAGCTGCTGGCAGCCATGAGCTCAGGCATGGAGGAGAAAGATGATCCAGGTAAGTTTTGAGTGCATAGTTGTTTTCTATATTCGGAAGAGCAAAGTTACAGTAAAACCTTAATTGATTGCTCGAATTTACAGTCTGCTAGTTTGAAGTTTCACTTTAATTCAACACATTCATCATGTTTATTACACCACATGTTCAGCTGCTCATCCTGCATCGGTTGTATTGGTAGAAATCCTCCTCTTTCTTACTTTCCCTCCTGCAGGTAAATTAATCACTCTTGAGGCCATGTCGGGTCTGTCTAAAGTTCTCCTGCATCTAGACAAGAAAAACGTCCACTTGCTGGTGGTTTACATCTTCATGAAGATTAAACCATTCTTGGAAAGTGTAAGTTTGCTTTTTCCAAGATGTCATATGAGATTATACATGAGCTCTTTCAGTAATCATACATAATACAGTGCTTAACTGATCTGAAGTCAGTCCTGTAGGTGTTTTCATCCCAGTGTTGCATCTCTAATGTTATCTTTTGTGCTCATGAAGGAGAATGACGAGATCCGTTGTGCTTCCATCCATCTGATGGGGAATCTCTCCAAGTTTGGCTCTGGAGAGCCAGTGTTCAAAGACCAGATCCACAATGTTCTGGTCAGCCTGCTGTTACACCTGGTTGACCCAAACCCACAGGTGGTCAAGGTAAGAAATCTGCACACACACATACAGTATTTCAACAATAAACATTTACACAAACGTACAGTTTCTTAAAGATATGGATTATGTTTTTTCCATGTGTCTAGGCGTGTAAATTTGCGATGCGCGTCTGTGCTCCTGTGGTGGGATCAGACCAGATCACAACCATGTTTCAGAACCACCTTCACGATGACAAGAGCTTGCACTACGGAGAATTCATCAATGACCTCACCAAATACCTGGTGAGACACAAGTATCCCGGCAGGGTTGAGCATTGAATAGTTGTGCAATGTGGCTGGAAATGAGATATATTTGGATTCCTGTGGTTCTTTTGTTTTTAGCTTGAACAACATTTTTTGCACAAATGGGCACGAGCAACAAGATTGCTTTCAGTAACTAAGGGGGAGATTCTAAGTTGTACGTGTTTGATGTTCAGTTCGTGTTTTGTTGTTTGTAGATCCAGGACTTTCCAGGCATGCTGAACTTCTACCACATATCAGTCATCCAGTTCTTCAAGAGCAACTGGCCTGAGGTCAGAGCAGGAGCGGCCATGTTTATAGGTACAGTAAGACTGCATTGTGACCGTACTATAAACATCAGATTCTACAAATTACAAGTCACAACACACAACAGATCATAAAATATGTGTGTGGTTTACAGGGTTTCTGCTCGGCAATCTTCCAGAGGAGCATTTCTCCCACCTCAACATGGGCACCATCACTAAAGGTGAAAAACAATACACAGCTTTCATTTTTTCTTCCAAAAAAAAATCATGATCACTAGTTTTAACTATGTCTCATGTCCTTGATTTGTCCTTGTGCAGGTTTAGTGATGCTGCTCCAAGATCCAGATCCAGTGGTGAGAGTGAAGGCGGCCGAGGCCATGGGGCACTTCCACTGACACACAGACACACACTCATGCACACAAAACCTATATATAGGTAAAACATATAAATATCAGTGTTTGCATTAGGTACGCCACTACATAGAGTACAAAATAAAACAATAAAGTATATTTTTTATTATTTTGCCCCATGTGTGCATAAACGGGCAGATCCCACCATTCAAATCTGCAGTACTCACAAAATTATATAACAATAGCGTAACTGTAACAGTCATTGAAACCAAAGCAGGGACCAAAACGCAAATAAGTATGGAGCCAGAAGCCAAACTGTCACATGCACCAGTGTTAAGAAAATATACAAATGTACGCTGATTATACACATACACACATGCAAACATATTTATCCGTTAGCAGCTTTGATCGGCTTCTTTTGAAACTTGATTATGGTACTTGAAAGGAAGTGTTCATTCTTATCTATATTTCAGTGACCAAAGACTGTGTTGCTCTTTACAGATGATAGGCATTGTCTGTAGCATTTAGTGTTCAGTCAATGTGAAAATACCATAGGTATACTGTGTTTCATTAATAATATATATCATACTTCAGTAAGTTTGTAATGCAAACATTAAAAACACATTTGAGTTACTCCTTTTTTTCAGAATAAGGATAGTTTCTTCAGATACTATGTGCACATTAATATACATTTAAAGTACATGACAGAAATATTTTACATGATTCTGCCTGGTAGCTTAAGTGTGTGTGTGCAGTCATACCAGACGTTTGTGATAGTGTTAGTAGATGTTTTAGTTTTAGGCAATCTCTACCTGAGAAATAATTCTATTGTCCCAAAGACCCTCTCTTCTGACCTTTCCCCGTGTCCTCCACCAAGATCCAATTACACATTTTAGATCAGTTCAGATGTGTGATATTATAAAAAAAAAAAAAAAAAAGAAGTTTATAATAATAGCTTAACTGATTCATGCACAAGAACTTCAGCAAAGCATGAATATGGTTTATAGTTGTGGGTGAATGTGGTAATTGAAATAAATGAGGATGGTCACATTCTCATGGCTGTGTTGAGTTAGTCCAGATCATCCAGCTGGCTTTGTCAAATCAGTGAGGTCAGCCAGCAATAACCAGTTAGTGACTGTCTTTTAACAGCTGTTGCAGTTGTAGGAGCTTGCGCTAACATGATCACTGGCTGGTTCAGAGCAGATTAAACAAAGTCGTGCATCATGACTTAAACATATCTCCAACATTTCGATGTGATAACGAAGCTGTTTGTAAATCACTGCCACCACCACCACCACCACAACTGAATGGACACTACATGATCTGTCTGTGTACTTACACAGTCTGCTCAGTTTGTTCACACTTCATGATTCAGTCTCACTTTACAGGCTGCAGGGAGATGAACATTAATTATCAACAACATTGCCAAACCTTCTCTGGTTGTTTAGCGGCCATTATTGTCCAGCCAGTCTGTGACAGGGCTGAACTGTCATTTTAATAATGCAGATCTTCTTTTTATCCGTCCATTACATTGTTATCAAGTCATGAACCAGCCAGTTGCAGCCAGCCAGATCAGATCTTACTAGTGCAGAACAGACTTGTGTTGCCATGCTGAGACAGTTTGTGCCAAATGTCTGTTTATATCATGTCACAATAGCACTATGTAAATGTTGGTATTGATTTTCTCATTTTGAATGCACTTAGTGTTGTTTCATTGTCTGTCATGTTTGCCTTGAATGGTTGAGTTTTAGGGCACTGTTGTGGCCTCCTAATGTTGTATTATGTTAGTCTGTCTGTGTCACTTTTATTTCCCCTAATTAATTAATTAATTCACTCAATGGCCAACAGGCAGGGATGCACCAGCCCCATAATGTGTCCTAATTAAGTGGAGTCATTTTGTGACAAAATGTCCAGTGGGGAGTTGAGTGAAAGCAATACAGTACATTAATCCATTTTTTATATTTGTACCACGTTTAAAGTACGATTATTACGTGTATGTCTACCGTCAATGTTTCTGTTGCACTTTGAAGCTCTGTCATGTAGTCCCTGATTTCAGAACTGACTGGCAAACAAACATAAACTTGATTTTTTTTTGCCCTTGGGTGATTGATAAGAATAAGATTGTTGATGTTCTCCAAGCAGGGACTCTAGCACTTTCTTTCTAACACTATGGCTTAGTTTAGGGTGAATGGGTGAATAGGAATGAACTTTATAGAACTGATGTTGTTTTTCATCCTCCTGTTTTTTAACATGTTGTGAATGTTCGTCCTCAGGATGGTACGGCTATCTCAAATGATTCATGTTTGAATGTGTCAAAGTGTGAATGTGTGCATGTCACTTTTACATAATGCTACTGGACCAGAACAGAGAGCAGATGAAGGCAATCCATGTATTTAAAATAAAATAATAAACAGATCCATTCAAACCAAGCTGCTGATTTTTGATTATTTTGTCTTGGTAATTGTATGTATATGTAGCAGCTATAAATACTTATTCCATCTTAAATGGCGTCATCTTCACTCCCCATGTACATCACATGTACCTCTGCATCTCTTTTCACACCACATACTTATTTCATCCCCAGATTAGCATTTAATATTAATGTTTATTTGTTTTGCATACGTTTTCAGATTTCAACGTCTCATGAACGTGTACTTTTCACTCTGTCCACATGGGAGCAGTAAAAACCCAGGCATATCGATCATGCGAGAAGATAAACACGGGTCAAAAACATTTGATGACCCTGTATTATTTATTATTCCAAAATTGGTCCATTTGCTCTTGCATCATGCGGTCAAGCTTTTTGTTGTGTCAACTTATTTTTGTGATAAACTGTGTATCTCATTGTTGATGTGAAATCATGTTGGAGCTAATAGTCTCTCTGTCTCTGGCCTGACTCATCCATCACAAAAATTAGTCATATAATTTTTTTTTTATATAGTGCTGTCAATGCAAAACAATGTTGTGACTTAAAGGGATATTCCGGCATAAGTTTAACCCATGGTCTAACTGTAAGACCAAGTATAACACCACCTTGAGAGATGTTGTTGTTGTTGTAGCGACTTCAGCACAGAGAGCCAGATAGCAAAATACTGCTGTCTTAAACAATAACTAACGAGTGTTGACAGGGAAATGAACGGACCTATCACAGTCAGCAAAGCTTGTGTGCATTTTTTTCTACTGCATTCGGTAATCAACTTGTTCTTCTGCAGGAAGCGGCTGCAGGAGTCGGTGAGTTCTATTTTCTTATCTTTCCAATAGGAACCAGGCAAAGCTAGCAGGTGTTTGATGCCTCGTATTATGTGCTGTGACCCTATTTGTACTGTGTTAACAAAGTATTGTGCTGTTCTGAGCATTATTGGTGGCTTTTTTTTTTTTATCGCGGTTGGCTCTTGGCTGGCTCCATAGACGGCAGTATTTTCCTGTCTGGCTGTCTGTGCTGAAGTCATTACAACTCGAGAAGTTTGCAGTCTGAAAACTTCATCTCTCAAGGGGATGTTCTACTCGGCCTCATGGTGCGTTAGACCATGGGTTAAATTTACACTGGAGTATCCCTTTAATCTAACAAAGCTGCTGTTGAATATTGCTCTTAACTTATTGATCAGTTGTGCAGCTCTGACACCAACACAATCATCAATGTGAGAAACCTACTGTATGAGAAAATGTTTGTGTGTGTTTGTAATGAGGCAGGGAGCGCACACCAGTTGAATGTTGAGTGGATAAATAGGGATAAATAGATATTTGATCACTCCCCGAGGAGAAGTGACGCGTGAACCCTCTCACTTCAAAGTCATGAAACGGCCTTTTCTCTCACTTTAGGTTTCGCACTCAGCCCTTTCAAATCAGTCTTTGCATCTCTGGAGATCTTCTGTTGTGTGCATGAGAAAGAGAAACTACAACAACATCAAGAGCGACGAGGAAGGTTGTATATTTTGGTTATGTTGATTTGGTGCTTTGTATGATACACTTTACGTTCTGCGAAATACACACAAAATACACAATGAGTGAGGTGATCTGTTGCTGTTTCATGTCAAACTGGGTCACTGGGACTTAGTGATACTTATTTATTCTTCAACTACAACTATTAACAAAAACAAACCACTTGTGCACTTGTTACTATAAAAACTAAAGCTATGAATTATTTATTTATTGAATGCAATCATTACTAAGTCAGTATAAAGTAAAATATGTTAGAAATAACCAAATAATTTAGAAAAAGAGAAATGAACTAAAATATCTCAAAAGTCAACTTAATGTGTGCAGTTTACAATATGGATTTATTTGACAACTTATTTCATCTTTGCTAGCCTGGCAAGCCAGACTATATCATTAAAATGACTATATCATTAAAATATAGTCTGGCAACGACCGGTAGACTTCGGCTTTCGAGACTCAAAAAGTTCCTATGGCTCGTTTCTAGACCTACCTACGGAGCAAATATATTTGCTGCCGCTAGGGTGCGTCTAGATCTCTAGGTTACATCTTTGCACTTTTATGTGCTAATTGTCTACAGCAGTTTACATTGACGTTCCACATCAGACCTGTTTGCATCTGGTTGTCACAGTTTCTGTGGTATTTTTTTCCACATGTAAGTAGTGCACAACAAGTGATGTGCACCTTGGCCTCATAGGTGCCCACCGCCACACTCGCCACAGTAGCAGCTCTGTAGGCTCTAAGACACAGCACAAAGTGTTTCATGGGAAACTCAATCAGAGACTCCACCACCAGATGTGATTGCGATAAAGCTGTGGGATGTGTGTGTGTGTGTGTTGAGTGTGTCAGGAACCTCTGCTTCCTCACTTTTACTTTGTTTGGTTGGTCAAAACAAAAACAAGAAACACAATAAAGAGTTTCACAGCCTGAGAACCTGAGTTGATATTTCACAGCAGCACTGAGACCAAAAACCACTGCAGTGTCGTTGAACTGAACCATAGGGAGATGCTTTAGTGTTGGAACACGCACAATAAACTTACATTGTGGTGTGGTCTCAGTTTTTAGTTCTTCAATCTCACTGTTAGAATTTACCCCACGTTGTGTTACAACCTGGTAGTGGGTTAGGTTGTAGCAGTGGCACTTTGACATCAAATGATCAATTCTGTGATACAGTTTTAAGGCACTGCTATTTGTAGTGGACAAACAAGGGGAGCCCTTCCATGAACACTCTGCAAGGAGCTGAGACAATAATGTGTTATACAATCACCCCCGGCCTCCCCTACAGCCTGAGAACCAGTTGATATTTTGCAGCAGCACTGAGACCACAAACCACTGTGCTGTGGTTGTATAACCTATATGTTGCTGTGTTTCACAGACAACATAGGCTAGAGGTCACACAGCCTGACAGCCTGAGCTCGACACAACACAACTCATCACTTCAGTCTTATCGCTGTCCATCCACCATGAGTTTTAACAGGAGCTCCTCCAACGACTCCAACTCCAGCTCCCAGCCCTCAGAGTCCGTGCCCGACCCTTGGTACTACCTCGTTGCTGGTGTGATTGTGGTCATCTGCCTGCTGGGTATCCCCTCCAACATCTTGGTGATAACAAAACTCGGCCGGCATCTCCGCGGCTCCACCATCTCTCAGCGGCTCTTCTTCAACCTGGCAGCGTCGGACCTCCTCTGCCTGCTCTGCTTGGCCTTCGGCATGCTGGTTTTCTACGCTGGATCTCATCTGCCTTACGCCGTCTGTCAGCTTCTCTTCTACTTCTACTTCTTCTGTGTCAGCTCCAACTTAAACATCCTGGTGCTGATAGGCTTCCAGAGATACTACCAGATTCTTCATCCTCAGAAGTGGAGCAGACTGGCCCGGACTTGGCAACGGCTCATAATCTCCTCCGTGTGGATGCTCGCAACCCTGGAGGCTCTTCCTGTCGTGTTTTCACTCACAGACATGACGACCAAGAAGGAATGGATTGGTGGCCGTTACTGCGGTGGTCACTTCATCACGCCGGTGTTTGAGGCGGTCTACATCGGCTTCATGGTCCTCAGCCACCTGGCCTTGCTCACCTGCTACGTGCTTCTTGTCCGAGGGGTCAGCCGAGCCAAAACGGCCAATAGGAAACAGCCCAGAGCTACGAAGCTTTTAATTCGTATCATCGCCGTTTCCCTGGCCGTGGCCTTTTTCCCCTTCATTCTCCACATGCTGTACGTGGTTGCTCTCTTCACAGAGAGAAAAGACCTGCTCCGAATTAGCCAGACGCTGAGGTTTGTGGAGTGTGTTTACTTTTTCAATCACTGTCTGAATCCGTTCCTGTACTTCTTTTCATCTCATTACCACAAAGATGGGAACAAGAGAAACACATTATGCACATTCACTTTCTGACTGCAAATGTGGCCCCTGCGTCATAACTTTACAATTTAAACTCCTACTGCTTCAGTTTTCCTCTCTGTGGAAACCACATCATGTTCAAAAGATTGTGTAACAATTATGCTGTTAAATCACGGTGGATCATTTCGATTGTACATTTTCATTTTGCTTTTTTTGGCATGGTGAGCCTTTCAATAAAAAAAAGAATTCTACAAAATGAAAACAAAAACTATTTTCTGTTTGTTGTAATGTGCTTTAACAGCAGCAGCACAACTATGAACCACTGGGGCTATTCTTTTCAGATGCAGTTGCAACATACACACTGGTCACAACAAATGTCATACTTACTTTAACATTAGCATATAGTTAATATTAATTTATGTTAATGCTATGGTTAGCTACGATTTGAAAGACAATGAGAAAGATTTGAAACCTTTCTCTCCATCGGTCAAACTTGATTACCTGATGTTTTCTTTTGTTTTGTCCCATCTCCACTTCCTCTCTGTCTTTTCAAGCCCCACCACGTAGTTTTTCGACCTTAAAATAATCTAAACTCATTGAAGTTGTAGAGAAATGTCTAGTAGGATGAATGGTGCCACTGCTGCAGCCTGAGCGGGGTCGCGTCGGTGAAACTGCTGCACAGCGGAGCCGCGGAGTTTCCCTGCTCCTCTCCCCCCCACACAGCGCCCTGTGCTGGGCCGCCGAGCCGTCCAGCCTCCCTTCAGCTCTGGAGCTTTGCTCGGCACCGGTACCATGGATGTGATGGCTGGCATACTGGCTGAATAGAATAGAATAATAGAATAATAGAATAGAATAGAATATAGTAGAATAGAATAGAATAGAATAGAATAAACTTTATTGTCCTACAGGGGGAAATTTGTTGTGGACTCGGGTGCATGGTAAAGGCTGCCATGGACAATAAATAGACAGTTTGAGGCGTGCCGTACATGTACACACACACTCATGAAAAGATTTTTAAAAATAAAAACAAACAAACAGACAACAGAACCTCAGTTATTGCACACTTCCCAGGAAAAATAAAACAGCTATGGTCCACAAGGTCATACTGTTAAAAACCACAAAAACCTCCACATAACTTAAAGGGATACTTCACCCATAATCAATAATTCACCAACTTTCTACTCACCGTCATGCCAAGGAAGGGTTTGGAGAACTTTCGGTGTTATCAAAACGCTTTTGGAGTTCCAGGGGAGTCTGGCTGGCAACATTGGTGACGGATAGAGATCACTTTTGAATCGTCCAAAACACACACTATGAAACATCCAAATACCTCCATACTGCTTGTCCATACTGACCCAAGTGTCCTGAAGCCGCCACATGAAAAAGTTGTTCCACTCTTGATGATGTCTCACACTCTGACACGAACGTTCAGTGCAATACACACCCATTATACAGTAATCTCAAAATATCTCCTGACCTATAAACGTGGATTAATACACCAATACACAAGACTTGTTTCTAGGCTACTGTTTAAAGTTTCAATGGAGTCTAGGTTTGAGTGAGAACTTGTTGATTTTTTTTTTTTTTTAATTGATTGGTGGTGAGTTGAGACAAAGACAGAGAGAGGAAAACAGAGCAGAGTCAGTGGATAAAAAGAAAAGAGAGAATTTGGTTTGGCTTATCTATCTGTGAGTTTAGGAGAGAAAAAAAGTTGTATAAAGAAAAATTAACTAAAGAGAACTGAATAAACTAAATGAACTAACTTTCTTCCTTCCTTTCTACTCGCCTTTTTTTTTTTACTTTCGTTTTTCTTTCTTTCTACCCCTCTCTCTCTGTCTCCTCCTCTCCTATCTCCTTGTCGGTAGGCTACTACAGGCCTACAGTCTATGGTAGCCTACCTGTACAGGCAAGCAGTTAGGTAGCCTACGTGTATAGCAAGCATGGATGTATTAACGATGGCAAGCCATACGTGACGTTTACGCGGCCGTTTTGAACGTCGAGACGTCAACAGACAGTTGCGAACGTGTGACGTAGGCAACATTATGGAACGTTACCTGCTGCACGTTCGCCCGCAGCTCCGTCATCTCCTCGGTGACGTAACTGACATCGAGATCCTTTAGAACGTCAAATGACGTCACGCATTTGTCTGTGAAGTGCTACGTCACACGGAGTGCCTTTGATGTCTAAACGTAGGCCTAGTTGTCACACAGACACAAGGTGAGTTGACTTAGAAACAAACACACACACACACACCCTGAGTTTAATCAGACACACACAAAAAGTGCGTTTATTTCTAAAAAATTATCATCGACAGAGTGAAATTAGAGAGAAAAACACACAAATAAATAAATAACACAAAGCAAACAACTGCAGAGACAAACAGCTAAAGAAAAAATAGCTAAATAAATAAGAATAGTCACAGTAAAGTAAGTTCTGTGACATCATCATCATGTCCATCTTCGGTAGCGTTGTCGGCAGACTGGTCTCAGCTGTGCAGGGGGTCATCTTTCCAGACAGCAGGGACCCCCCCCAGCAGCAACCCGCCCCACCCGGCTCCCCGTCCTCCTGGTGGCAGGTGGGGGCAGCCGCGGCGCTGATAGGGGCCGGTGTGTTGGTTGCGTGTCCCTCGGCCCGAGAAGCCGTGTTCTCGGCCGTGGGGGGCGCCGCCTCCTACCTGGGGGGGGTCCCCCCGTTCTCCACCCTCAAAGACTACCTGGCTGTCAACGTGTGCCCCCAGCTGAGGGAGGCGTTCATCTCCAGAATGTCACAGCTCATGGCCTCATACCACTTTTTCATGCATGAGCACTACCCTGCTCTTCATTATGAGATTCTGGGAAGAACTGCAGTTCAGTTCATTCGTGACAGGGTTGCTGAATGGGCGGCGAAGTCATTTCATAGCTATATGTCTTAGTTCATCTCTCGTTTCTCGTTTCATCGCTTTAACGTAAACCATTTAGTCCTCTCAAACTTCCTCTATTTTAATTTTCTTTTAAACTTATTTTCTTCCTCTTCTTATTCTTTCCACTTCTTTCATCCTCTTCTTTCCTATTCTTTCTTCATCTCAAACTTCCTCTGTTTTTAGTTTTCTTTCTTTTAAACTTCTTTACTTCCTCTTCTTATTCTTTCCTATTCTTTCTTCCTCTCAAACTTCCTAGGCTAGTTTTCTTTCTTTTAAACTTATTTTCTTCTTCTTCCTCTTCTTTCTTCTTTCCTATTCTTTCTTATTATTCTTTCCTCATCTTTCTTCTTCTTTCATCTTCTTCTACCCTATTCTTTCTTCCTCTCAAACAACATCTCTCAAAATCTTTCTTTTAAACTTCTTTTCTTCTTCTTTCCTCATCTTTCTTCTTCTTCCTCTTCTTTTTTCTTCTTTCTTCTTCTTTCCTCAAACTGTTTTCTTGTGTGTATACCTACAACATCACGTCTGCCCGTCCTGGGTGAGGGATCCCTCCTCTGTTGCTCACCCTGAGGTTTCTCCGTCTTTTCCCTGTTATAAAAGGGTTTCCCTGTGGGTTTTTCCTCAGTCGATGTGAGGGTCTAAGGGCAGAGGATGTTGTTGTGATGCGATGTAAAGCCTTTTGAGACAAACTGCCCCCTCCCCGCCAACTTCTCTCTTCTCGTCTTTCTTTTTATCCACTGCCTCTGCTCTGTTTCCCTCTCTCTCTGTCTTTTTCTCTCTTTTTAAACTCACTGTATAGATGTGTCAACTCACCATTAATCAATAAAAATAAAATAAACAAGTTCTAACTCGAACCTATTTGCAGCATTGCATGATGATGTGAAACTACATTCATTAAAGTTTGAACATAAGACTAATAATGACCTCAGAGGCTGAGAATGGCCATGTATTTATTTTACTGTATTGTCGTTTTCTCGTGATAACTACTTATTTTGTTCTTGACATAACAAAATCTGTTTGCATGTGACTTTATTTCGTAAGACTTGTGTTAGTTTGTAAACACAGGAAATCACATGTGTATGGGCTACAGCTGTATTGATGTGATGTGATGGCAGCAGGGTTGCCACTGTGAACTAAGTTACACTTCATTACTGTAAAAGAGAGACTTAGAAAATAAATATAAGATCACTTACATAACACAACATTCATTAAAACAATGCAGCACCAACTTCTATAGGCCTATTGTACAAAAAAAAAATCATCAATAGGCCTATTTTACAGAAGATTACAAAAGACCTGTAAAGGAAAACTAGCACCGTTTTCTGATGGGAATGACACCGAAGATGTGTTCTGTCCAGTGTTTCATTCCCCGGTTCATCTTCTGAGTTCCTGAGTTTTAAAGGGATAGTTCAACATTTTGGCAAATTGGCCCATTGCCATAATCCCTATAGTCAAAGCAGTAGGTTCGTTACCTTTAATTGTCAGTGCAAGCTATTTCTATAACGGCAGAGCTAACACTCCTCTCCTCCATGTGCATTTGTTTTCAACGAAGCTGGTGAGAAATCAATCCATGGAGCGGATAACGTGGATAACGTTATTCATCATATACCATGTTACCATGTGTATATTTGTAGACCATTTTGGTTGTACATTTTCGTTTTGCTCTTTTGCATGGTGAGCCTTTTAATAACAAAAATCTACAAAATGAAAAAAAAAAAAAAACAATTTTCTGTTTGTTAATGTGCTTTAACAGCAGCCGCACAAATATGAACCACTGGAGCTATTGTGTAAGAGCTTCAGTGAGAGACAGATAGTAAACAGGACTCAGACAGGAGGATAAACCATTCTGTGAGCTAGATATTTGATTTGTTTCTTTTCTTTTTGAGTATGTAAGAGAAAGTTAGAAAGAGAAGGACCCGTTCTGCTCTTTACACACATTTACATAATGTTGACTGATTTCCAAATACTGAAGGCAACACTAAATGCAATTATATGGTCAACTAAAAAGTGTAAACAAAGCAAAATATGTTTCAAGTCACAACACGTTGTATTTCCAAACTTAATCCAGCATACTGGTGTATGTTGGTGTAACAGAGAACTCTTCACTTAATGTTAACCATTTAGGTGTTTGTTCCTCATTAGCATTTGATTTAAATGACTTATCAGCTGAAGTCCACTGGGAGGCCTCAGGCAAGATCCCCTCACTGATTTTGTAGCAAAGTTTAGTTTCAGTTCCCAGGAGGACATGGACCAAGTTGTTCTTCACAGCAGCTTCTGTTCAGTCAGTGGCAGCAGATCATTAGAACGATGTGCACACACTCTCACTAATGAGGCCTAATGCAGATGGCTGACACTAATCTTTTTTAAGTATTAACTGAGTGAAATTTAAGAGAGATACTTCAGGATTAGTTACATTTATTTCCTGTTCAGGAAACTGTCTCATTAATCGAAGTGCTAATCCTGTGAAAGCCCGAGCAACAGACACTAATAATGTCCTGCTTCTGTGGAATCGAGGTGAATCTGGTGAATTTCACCAAGTGCTCATGTGGATGGACACACATACATACTACAGCAGGAGGACATCCAGTATTTCTCTACTTCTAGGGCTGCTCCATGCTGACAGTGGCTGCATGAGATCAGCTCACCAGCTGCGCCCTCCAGATATAATAAATTCATGCTTGTAAACAAATGAATTACCATGTCATGCTGCTGACGTCAGAGAATGGATCTTTATTTTGAATTATACTGGATCTGAAAGTTGGTATAAACATAGTATTTATTACTTAACCTTCAAGAGTGCATACATTCATACATACATAATGATTTTTCAGAAAAGAACAGAAACACTCTTCTGCTCATATCTACATAATTTGTATTCCTGATTTTGACTGCATGCCACCAAAGTCCACTATGCAACAAGGGACTCCGAAGTTGTCTCGTAACATGTCCAAAATATGTCTTGTGCTTTTCACACTGCACATTTCTAGCCCAGGGTTTCCATCAGCAGGCAGGGTTGAAGGGGGAAAGCTGCTGTTTTAGAGGTGCTGTCAAGGACTGTTGTTGTATGTGTTTTCTGTTGTTACAAGTGGTAAAAAAAAACAAAAAAATGTTTTACTGTGCAATTTTGTAAAGTTGAAATGGATTGAAGCTCTGGGCTGCAGGTGAGTGCAATGTGCAATGAATTACAAATCAAAGATAGAGACTTCAAACCCAATTTTGGTTCAATAGACACTTGTGGTTAGTGACTATACTGTAATGGCTCACCACGGGGCAATATAAGGCGTCAGATGCATTCTGAAGTATCAGTAAGATCGGTTATTCCAACACCAACCTGAGTGACATAAACTTGAGTCCAAAAACATATTTCTTTTCTCATTTAAATTAATATTTATGGTGCAGGTTTTGCAGATTTGTGCCTGATAGTTCTTTGTTAGCTGTTTGACACCTTTGTTAGCTGTTTGACACCTGTTTTCTTATAGTGTCGACAAATCTTATGAAAAGACCAAAACCAACAATGTACATGTGTTTTCTGTGTTTTGCAGTGTACTCCTCTGTGCATAGAGCTCCGTCATTGCCCAAAAAAATATTATAAAAACACAAAAATGAAGAAAGCAAAAATTCTTGCAGCACTGCAGGACTCGTAGCGTGGCACTTTATTGCACTCTTGTGACGTACGTTTCGAGCAGGGATGTGCTGCGAGTGTTTTTGCTTACTTTATTCTTTGACTTTTTCTACTCAGCACCTGTCCTTTCTAGGTGTGATGTGCGTGTCCGCAAAGGTTTTTTCAAAAACACAAAAATGAGCCACACTGTTGCACTTGTTGAAATGTTCCTTCATTGCTGTTGTAGTTTATTTCGAGTTTAACCCACATACACTGCCCTACTGCTGTAAATACTTACTAGAGCACCCAATCAGTATCTGTATCAAATCCACTGCTGAAAATAATCCCATAATAAAAATGCACCATTGATGATGATTGATTGTTTATGTGACGGTGTTTAAAAACTACAGTTTTCAGAAATGTTGAGTCTTACTCAAAAATAAAATTATCATACATATTGATCCGTTTGGACGTGTTTTTAAAGATTTAGCTCTTCAATAGGAAATAATGGGTCTGAGAGCTAGAGACAGGCTGGGGAAGGTAGAACCTACTAACAGCTGGACCAACACACTGTTCAGTTTCTTTTCTTGTATATAACAACAATACAGAATATTATTGGTCCTTATCTTTACAATTCAGTACTTAATACCATTTGACATACTGTAGGGAATAGTATAGAAGGTGCTCTTATGTTCAGCATAGAGATTCAGATTGCAGGACATGTCCTTTTGGTACAGGATCCAGTCGAGTCAGCCCCGGGTTACAGTAAGTGCAGTGTGAAAAGGGCTCATTATCTTTCTGAGCTTTTGTTGGCGGTGTTGGGGGTTGCAACTCAGGTTCGTCAGCGAAAGCAAGCCGTGCCTTAGGAGGAGTATTCATACTCCTCTGCACTGCGTCTTCCAAAGTCCATCCAGCCAAGATAATCCCTGTCCTTTATCCTGTGGCCTGGGGCTAGACCACTGGCTCTGCTGGTGATGGAGGATCTGGTCTGGTAGGGAGAGCCTGGAGGAGACAGGACATGATGTGATTACAAATGTCGTTCTGCTTGGCCATAACATGTCAGCATTACACGTTTTCCACCTGCACTGACTCTGTAATAATAATAATAACGGATAACCTCTGAATTAGTTGAAGTAACTATTGCTGACTTCTGTTTCTATTCCCAGTGAGCTCAGCATGTCTCCCAGTCACACAGCATTGACTTGAAAAAGAAACAGAGATACACAGCGACAGAGGGAGCAGAGAGTGAGGTCAGGAAACACAGGGAGATAAGTAAAGGAGGGAAGGATAGAGGAGGGATGGAAAAGGAAGAAGCAGAAGTGGAAAAAAAAAATAAAGGTTGGAACAAGGAGGAGGTATGGAAAATGGAGGCAGAAGAGAAGAAACTAGAGGGGGGTGGGAAATGCCAGATGGTGGATCTCAGGCGCAGCACGAGTGATGACTGATTACAGAAGGACGGACGTCAGGAAGAGAGAAATAACACGACCAGGAGCAACAAGACGAGAGAGGAGAGGAATGACCGGTGTGTGATGAGATGAGATGACTACAGGGGAAGACTTTCGCTCCAGTTACTCGTTCTATCCGTCTACTGACTGACAGTGGTCAGGCTCGACTATCATCCAACTGCTCACCTCTCCTGGAGATGAGTCTGGCCAGGAGCTGGTTCAGGCTGTTTGCGTCCTCCTGGGGTTGGTTGTAGTTGGTGAGCCGCCCTGAGGGGGGTGCTGGAGCCGAGCGCGCCTGGCGTGTGTGGTTGGGTAAAGGTGGAGGAAGGCTGTCTGACAGAGCCTCACCCTCGGCTCTCTGTGGCTGGACAATAAGAAATATAAAACTGTGTAAAACATTATAACGGACTTTATCATAATTGAGATGTTTTATGTGTGTGTGTGTGTATGCGTCTCTTACCATGGACTGTGAAGGCAGACTCAGGGAACAGCTGGACAGGGCAGCCAGGAGCACACACACACAGATACCTACATTCATGACTGTACAGAAAGAGAAAAGAAGGTTTAGATTCAGTGAAGCAAATCGATGTAAGAAGACATCAACTTTTGATGGCTCAGCTGAAACAGAAGGGAAACATGATTTTGTCTTGCTCAAGCACTCCTTCATTGTCACAGAGAACAACATAGTAGTGTGTCACACACACACACAAACACGCACACCATGATGAATCAATACTATCAACATCGGCAGAATCCCAAAGGAAACACACTAATTTTCTCCACATCTTCATGTTTCCTTTTTCTTCATTCTCATATTCATAATAGCTCCAAAAGATACACAGTACAAAAAAAAGAGGAAGGGATAAATACATTAAAATAATGGAGTTGAATTGTTTTTTATACATCTCTGATCTGCTTATAATTTAAAGGTCAATTGAGCACTTTGTTAGTGCAATAAAATTATGCAATGCACAAGGACAAAACACATGAACAGGTGGTATAATGTTACACTGACTGATTTGTTGACGCTGTATTTATCTTGGAGTCTGGCAATGAAGCTTATTAGCCACAGTGAATTACACTTAGTGCCAGAATATTCAGGAAAATATCCAATTAGATGAACTCAGCAAGGCAAGTTGCTCTGAGGCTTTCAGTGTCTAATCATTCAAAAACCCACTTTCTTTGTCAGTCTCACCACCACTATCACAGCACGGCTCTATGGACCTCTCATATTTTCTCTCTCTTTAGTGGATACATTTGTTCACTGTTTTTCACGTCCGTTTTCAGTTGCTCCTAATTTTTCGCTGTTTTACTTTTTCACTTTAACAGAGTGAAGGTACCGTCCTTTTGCTGCAGTGATATCTGGACGTACAGTATGTGTAGTGGTGTTCTCAACTCACTTATTTTTCTGACTGAATAATCTTTCCTCCTTGTATACAGAATTACAACAGCAATTTGTTGAGATCCCACAGTAACCTGGATGAGTCCAGCGTTCCCTCTAATTATGCATAAATACATTATAACAACAGTTCAGCATGTGAAAATCAAAATCTGTAGTTTTTTTCTGTAGTTTTAAACCATGTGATAATAACAATGTACTTATTACTGCAAATCTGTACCACAGGCTATTTGAATTATTATTATTATTATTTAGTTTAAATTTACACAGTGGTGGAGTAAATAGTCATTCTGTTGATGCTAATATAATCCCTGTTAGCAGCTGGTCATTGTGTCTCTTTCATTATTCAGTGGGCTGGTAATGATATGTCATTGTAATGTGTGTGAAAGCCCTCTCCACTCTCTTCCACTCCTCTCCGCAGGAAAAAAAATGTATCTAAATTGCTTCCATGTTCAGTTATTGTGCAGAGATGAATATTTGCTCCTTTTAGACTAATTTGATTAAAAGTTATTAATATTGAGCAACACACTCCACAAACTACACTATACATGGAAAATATTATTTTCTTTGTACAGAATATAATATAATATAATAATAATAACATAATATAATAATATAATACATACAATGGATTGTGTCTTCAGGTTGAAATTTTGATTTAAAAAAAAAACAAAAAAACTCAAGTGCTTGTATTGTCATGAATTAATTATACTATATTGTAGCCATTAATTGATAAAACTCAATACTTGTCAGTTTATTACTTTTATATCTCATTTTAAAGCTACAACCTACTGAGCTGCAGTTACTGATGAAAGGGTAAAAAGTATATTCAAGTATATTTCATATTTTTTACTTAGAATATTAGAATTTGCATAATTGTAAAAAAAAAAAAAAAAAAAAAGTAATTTCAGCATTTACACTTCACAGAAAACCTAACCTTCACAAGAATAGAATATGTGCATAAAAATAAAAGCACTTGATGAATTTCCTGCAGAATGAGGTTGTTTTTTAATCCTTACCTGCAATTATTGGTGTGGACCACGAGAGTCTGAAGATGCTGAGCTCGGTTCCTCCTGTGTTGAGGCTGTGAGTGTGTGTGAGAGAGATGAGACCATGTTTTTATACTGACACACAGGAAGGAGGAGGGGTCTGGGCCGAGGGGAGGGGCCTGCTGGTGGCGCAGAAACCGATGCCACTGACGCAAGTGAGGACGCAAAACAAGCACACATATACTGCAAACGCACAAGTGAACAGGCATACACCCCGCAATGCAAACTATATGAAAAAGTGAGAAAAGGGCTGGTGACGAGGGCGACGACATTAATTGTGCTGCTACGTCACAACAACAGAGACACACACACATACAGAGACAAAGGTTGAGGCTAAAAACTGTCCAACACTGGTCAGGTGGAGAAACTTTGATGGTTACAGACTAAAATCTTATGGAAAAGGTTATAAGTAAAGAAAATAGTAGAATATGTACAAGTACAGTATGAACACAAAGCTGCTGCTCTGTCACTGTGTTTGCATCTTCATTTTTCCAGGAGACGAGACACAACATGCAGCCGAGTGCCCTTTCCAATTTCATCGAGGACATCACGACTGCTGTTTTCTCTTCTTCGCATCACAAATGATCACTGGTACATTTCTGACAGAATGAGTCCAAAGAACAAAGTAATTCTGAGACTTTTTACTGAAGCCGTGATGCAGCCAGTGGCCTCTGCTGAAAGGAGGAAGTGCTGATGAAATCTTGTACAGCTGTTTTCATTCTGACACAGCAGTCCAGGGGTTTGTCAGTTTCATCAGCACATTGATCAATCAAATAGCAGCTGCTGTGATTGTGATTGCTCTACTGTAAGTGTTTATCATCCCATTATCTTTTTATTTATTTATTTATTTTTGGCAATGATTTTAATAATTTCCATCAGTGATTAATGTTAGAGCTCCATCCTGAGAAAATCGTGAATCTTCAGATCCACAACACACTTGTTTTTTTTTTTATTTGAGATGATGCATTTCACCTCATTTATTTTCTTTTTCCTTTTCATGTGCAGCAGCAGGATGAATTGTGGATTTCAATCAACCTTCAATGGAAAAAATGCTTTTAAGAAAAATCTAAATCATCGAATTTCACAGCAACAATGTGAGTAGGCTATTGATGAATAACGGGCAACATTCACAGTCTGCAAGTCTGAAATAAGACGATAGAGAAGTTATTTATCACATTATGAACAGTTTCGACATCTCTTTCAAACAAGTTGCGAGGTCGACATAATCAAAGATACAAATAAAAGATAGTTTTAAACTTACATTGAAAAACCTCTGAAGGTCAGAAAGGTGGCAGAGAGAAAGAGAGAGCAACAGAATGAGTTTGCTTTGTGGAGAAAAGGCTGAATGCCATTCATACATTAACAAGTACTGTATGAGCTTCACAATGGCATAACAACATGAAGTGGTGATGCAGATGGTTTTTAAAAGGTTCATTAAAGCTGCAAGGACTGACCTTAGCTTTTAACTCAGTGCTTACGCTGAGGTAACAGTTATTCAGTGATCGACCTTTGTTAAAGTCAATATAAATTACCTCTACAGCAGCTTACTCAAACCATAATGCTATCTGAGAAAAGAAAAACATGTTTAATCATCTGCATTAGTCTTGAGCAGAGCTTTTGGTTTGTGTTTGTCATGTAGAGTGAAGTGAAGACATACTGTAGCTACATCTTTACTGCCACTTGAGCTTGAAACCAATAAAGTTGCATTATATAGCCTAGCTCTATTTCCATTATTGTTGACCTTTGAAGTAGCCTAAAATAGTTTTCAGAGCTGATCACAGTAGGCTGTGTTCCCAGAGAGTTAAAACACTAGCAAAGTATGCCAAAAAGATATAAAACAATATTGCATGTTACGCATTTTGTGTGTGTGTGTGTTGGGGGGGGACTCTGTCTCTGTTTTTAGCTCTACTCCAGTATGCTAATGGCGCTAACATTAGCCTGTTTCCTAATACTGTCATTCGCAGCTGTTTAACTTTAGATTCACCTAAATGCTGTCGTTAGCACCTGTCTAACTACTACCAAACACAGGCACAAGCACAGTTTAGTGAGATTGCTAATTTGCTACTTTCACACCACCTGATTGGCTGTTTGGTGTTCTTGTAGCCTAATATAAATTGAATGACACCTGCTCTTCACTCCTGTGCACTCCTGTAATAAGAAAGAAGAGGAAACAATTTCCCCCCACAACCTGCCTGGATATTTTGCGGGGAACATTTACTCTTTATCTGCTTCACCATGTGTCACAGTCTAATCCATGGTGTCTGAGAAATCAAGTGTGCTTTAAGACAAACAGACATCTGAACAAAGGACTGGAAGTCGACTAATCCACTCTCCTCCTTAGGGATTTCATTACAGAAATCCAGCCGTGCACCTCATCAGACAGGTTCTGTTTGTTTGGGGGGAAAGGAAGAATGTAAAGTAATTTAAAAAATGTAAAAAGTTGTGTAGAATAGGCTACGTAAATTTTAGATCTAACAACACTCTATTTTCTGTTTACCTTCATGTATGAAATCTGTTACATTTACATTCACAATCATGACATGCGCAGGGTTTGGGGCAGGCAGTTGACACAGAGCCAATCCATCCCAGGGCTGACATAAAGACTAACAACACACATACTCGTTACACATACGTTCACACTTTCAGGCAATTTAGAGTCACCACTTACAGTAAGAGTCACCACTTACAGTAATAAGCTGCATGTCTTTGGACTGTGGGAGGAAACTAGAGAATATGCATTACACATGACATGGTTACATGTGTAAACACGGTGTAAAACAATGGGTTGGTATAGATGAGAGTGAAGTTTGCTTATAGAGCTACTTTTGGACTGGCAGGCTTCATAGGGCTGATGTCTGAGCCAGTTGGTCTGTTTCTCACATCATCTGCTGTGCATCTCAACTTTGGTCTTAACATGCAGTTGTTTGTGTGTTAATGTGAGGATCCCTGTGCTGTTGCTGCTGCTGTTTACTCACCTCTGTGCAGTTATGCATTGCATTGGTGGCTTGCCCTGGAAACTATGTGCTCTTGTTGTGTCTGGGGTGTTGTTTGAGATGTTCATTATGCTTTCATGCTTGTTTATGCAGAGATGAAATATGAGAAAGCTACTTGTGTTTGAGTACTGGGTTAAAATGGTTGGATACATATTTCCCTCGAGGTTTTTCCTTGTTTTTCTGTTGGATTTCTTTTTCTTTTTTCTTTTTTTTTTTAGCTCAGTGCAAAGTTTGAGAGGAGGATAACATAGGCCTACATTCATTGCAACTTCCTAAATCTTTATTTTATAGCCATCAACACTTAGACAGGACGAGTTAGCAGGAAAAACTACAAGTCACATCCAGATTCAGATCTTTACTCCACACAGACCAGATGTTGATGTCAAACATAAAGTTAACCCTCCGCTGGAATCTGCCTGCAGTCTCTGTCAGTCTGAAAATATTCTGTGAGTTGAGTGATGACATCACTGTTGTCATCAGAGAAAATATGCATGAACACACATAGTTTTTCAAGGTATGCATTCATGTTTATTCTCCCATGTCTCTCTCTCTCTCTCTCGCTCCCAACAGTGAGTCATGGTCCTTGAGTTAATTGCATTGTTGTGTTGTGTGGGTCAGAAACCTCTTCAGTGGATGGACCCTCTACTTTGCTCTAATCAGTCGTCTCATTCTGTATTGTCAGACATGAAGAGAAGGCCGGGGGCACAGATGAAGACAGAGGGGGGGCAGTGGGCAGGGGCAGAATGATGCTAATGATAAAAAACATTAATCATATATTACCCTAAAAAAACAAACATGTTTATCACTTTTAAAACACCTAAACCACCTTCTTAAACCAAATGAAAGCATTTTCTCAGCATTTCCTTCATTAGGGTTTCTTTCACCTCTTTTTCTTAAATTCACAACAAGACTGATTTTGCAGCTCTTGCAGACTGAGACACAATGTCTTGAAAATGGTTTATCATTGTACGGTAATTATGTTTTCCTTATGTTCTTTATTATGTTTCAGAGTGTTCTGGTAATCAATTAACTTAATGAATAAAATCATGCACTGAGAGGGAATTAATCTCTTTTTTGAGGCAAGGATGTCTAAAAAAATGTATTTGATGTAAGAATTAGTGGGTAATCAAACTCCATTTTGAATTAAAATATCGATCCAGTCCAAAAGCTTTCAGCGTATTTCTCTCAGACTTTTCCCTGTGAGGCAGCTCGGTAGCCGGAGGAAGTTGAAACAAAATAAGACCACATCAACATTTGCCACATCTCCTCGGTTCTCCTTTATTTTTCATGTCATATTGCTCGCTGAACTTGTGTTTCTCAGTGGAAATATTGACCTTTGCTCCTCTCTGTGGTTTACAGTGAAGCTTTTTCACTCAAGGAAGAATGCCTTTCAAGATATCTTTACATTGATTATTATTTGAATTGAAAGGATAAGCTGTAAGATATATGAATTAAAAATGAATCTTTGAGCTGCAAGGTCTTATTGGTGTATCTTAAAAATGAGTTTCTCAGGGGAAATAATGTGCGACTGTATTTAACTGCTTTTTCTAATGCATCCTTTCATCAGCACTAATTCATCTCTCTGGGCCATAAAGCCGCTGATGTTTGTGTGCGTGTTTGTGTTTGTGTAATCATCACAATTGCAATAACATGTGTGTATTTATATGTGTGAGTGTGTTTGTGTGTATTACGGTAGAAATTATATTAAGTTCTGAGGCACTTAAACAGTGGCGAGACAACAGTAAAGTGCAGGTCTTGTTATTAAAAATATCCAGTCTGAACTGTTATTAAATGCTTCTGGATGTCTGCGGATGTCTTTAATGTTCTGTATTATGAGCAGACAGGAACAGCAAAACACCATCCTGGGATGGACTCATTTCGTCCTGCAATAAAAGAAGAATAAAAAAAAACAGAGGGGAAAAGGTGGCTAAGTGCTGAAAATATCACAAAGGTTTCATTTATATATTTCAACTAAATATTGTATTCATAATGAAAACTGGTACTGTAGCCTATGTCCTGAAGTTGAAACTCAAATGTACGTGGATGAAACGGTTTTCTCATGAAAGAGACAGATATGAAGTGGGAGCCAAATTAACAATATAGCAATAGCCAAAATTTCCATTTCCATTTCTTGTCTGACACTAAACATCAGTAAAACTTTGTGCATGTATTTTTACATAAAAAAAGGAAGCCAGCCAGACATCATTGTAAATGGGTAAAACATCCAGATTTTAAATATCAGGGAATTACTGTCCACTCACAACTAACCTTTAAGAAACACACAAATCAGGTGTAAAACTGTAAAATTAAACCTAAGGAATTTTAGATACATTTGAACCCAGACAACAACAGGAGGACAACTAAGAAAACCAGCAGAGGTGACTGTGCAGTACATCACAGATCTACTGAGTTTGATAGATCAGTCGTCTGTCAGAGCTACAAATTATTGAAACTCAGTAGGCTACCAAGCGAGATAAGAGAGAGTAACAGCTTTACTGACTTTAAAGCAAAAGTAAGCGATCCGGTCGTTTTTCTGACTTCTTGTCAGCCGATGGAGTTAGCAGCCCCCGCCCTCGTCATGGATCTATTGGTCCTCCTCCCTACGTCACCACATTCACGCGCATCCCTTGGCTGCACACACAGCCCTTCATGCCGTTCTCTCTCCTCATTGGATAAAGGTTGTAGGATACAAGGAAATAAAATAAAAGTTTTCTCCTCGGCTTACAGCAAAGCAGAGTGACTGACAGACCCGTGTTTCGGACCAAACACTCTATGTAAGTGATTGCCGTCGGAAGATATAACTATTTAAGACTTATATTAACACAAATATCCCGCTTACTTCTGCTTTAAATCCAAGATGAAATCATGGATAAAATCAACCCAGTCATGTACCCACCAATTATAAACTCAAACACAAATACAGGGTGGCTGGAAAACCTAGCTGGCTTACGGCTACAGTAGCTAGCTATATAATACTCTCATCCACTAAACGTATTTCATGAATATTGCATGTTTTGTGGCTTTGTTTTAATGCTGATCCATGGGTATTAGTCATGGTTATATGCAGAATAATTCTGTAATGGAAATATTAGGCTACGGGGGGGGGGTGGGTGGCTGTGGGCCCCTTGATTTGTCCTCACATTTTCCCCTATGCAACGGCCCTGCATAAAAGGTTATAAAGCCTCCTCCTCTCCTCTCCTCCTCTTGTTTTGACAGTTGGTTTAGACAGATATATTGCCAGCCTCAGGCGGTCTGTCACTGGTGGGAAATGTGTTAGAAACATTGTGGTAAGAGGCTGCACACAAACACACACCCACATAAACCCACACAAATGCAACTACTTACACGTGTAATGAGAAAAACAAGACAGAGACCAAGAGAAACAGAAAGGTAAGAGTATAAATAGGCCGTTCAGGTATAAAATTACAACGTGAAGTGACCTTTAACTAGCCTACGCATGTACAGTATGTAAGTGAATCTACTGGTCCAAGAGAAACTGGACCAATAAATATATTGTTTTTGGAGATACTACTAGTGAACTGACCAGTCCTATGAACCTCTATCACATTGACCTATTTTTTTGTACCTAATTATTTTTCAGTATAATATGTGTACTGGGGCTGATCCCAGCATGAGGAAAAGGCCAGTACTTGTTTGTGGTAATGGTAAGTGTTATGTTTGCATGGGCAGTTAAGACTGTCCAAATTCATTTTCACGAGTTGTCTAAGTATATCCGATATTGTTCCCCAGATTTCACCAAAAAGTTATTGTTGAGGTGATTAGAGAGGGGCTTATTAAAGTGAGAAATGTACCTCTGTGCTTCCCTCTGGTCTTATACAAGCTAATGAGACAGTTTATGTTTTCAACAACAATAACAAAAGGCATGGTTGTTAATGTTTTTTTTTCTGAAACACATTATTCCATTTTCTGAACTAAATCCTCAGGGTCCTGAACCATCCATCCATTGTCAACTCTTATCCATTGAGGGTTGTTGGGGGCCGCAGCCCATCCCAGCTAATGTAGGGTGAGGGCAGGGTGTACATGCTGGACAGGTTGCCAGCCTATAACAGGACCGACACTTAAGAAACGATCAATGCACACAAACTCACACCAACAGGCAATTTATAGTCCCTAACTCACCTAGAGTGCAGTCTTTGGACTGTGTGAGGAAGATGGAGAACCCACTCGGGCACAAGGAGAACATGCAAACTGTCACAAATACACTGAAGTCACTTGCACTTTATTGACCCGCTCCCAAAGAAACTCAGTTTGTATTGACAACCAATATGAGAAGGACTTGTGGCAATACTGTATATGAGGCTGAAAAGTATGACTGGGATAAACCAGCTCTTTTTCCAAGCTAAGCTAAATCCCTGCAGGATGCCTTTTCAAACTGGAGGCTCAACAAAAAGAGACTGGTTGCTATAACAACTGGCAATGGGAGAAATATTGTCAAAGTGGTTGGTGAGTGCAATGTTTAAGGAACTGATTTTGGGGTGGCAAAAAGGAGATGCCAAGCCCACAATCCTTAGCTAAATGAATATTTTCAATGAGAACCACTTGCAGTCATCTGTCTGATGATCAAAAGTCTATTTGAAACGTTGAGACTAAATGAGGAAATGTCAGCAGCTGCTGTCAAATCTACAGTAGGCTACAGGTATATCAGAAAGACTTGTGAATCCACAGTTTAGAGCAGCAGGTCAAAAGACAGATTCATTGAAATACAAAACAGATTCATTGGAATACAAAACTGTCTTAGAGGCACAGAGTATCAAGTATGTTCATCAAGTATATTTAGTTAGCAGCCCTATAGGGCTAAATATAAAAACTATAGTTTCCCCTCTGAAAGGTTTTTCAGCTGCAGTGGCAACATTGTGACCTGCCACAGGGCATCCCTGAAGCCTGAGGCTGTTTCCCATTGCACAACATCTGTCAGAGATGAGCAGGGCTATACACAGGAGGCGAGAAGTGTCTACCTCAGTAGAAAACTTCACTACTTTGTCAGGGCAAAGAAACCTGCACACTCACATAGAGACAGCTCATAACATGATGCTGGGGTCATGAATATATATTTATTTATATACAGCATACTTTCGACAGCATGAAATGTAAAATTGTGATGATAAAGTTGACATATTATGGCTCCATCTGATCCTACCAAGTGGGTTTTTTTTTTCTTTTTTTACAGTCGAGAGAGACAGGAAATGGGGAGACACAGAGAGGGGGAATGGCACGCAGCAAAGGGCCACCAGAGTCGGGATCCTATCCAGGGCCGGCTGCAGTGAGGACTAATAGCCTCAGCATAACAAACCCTCTTAAAATGTTATTAAATCTTGCTATATGGTATTTACTAATTAAACAACTTAGGGGAAATGATCCATGATCAGCTATGGAAATAAATGTCATTAATGCTGCAGACTGCATCATCCTCTCTATCTTACTTTAAATTCTTACAGGTTAGGTGGTGGAGACAGACTACTTGAATTTTGTATCTAAAACTTGTAGCATGTTGAACAAGCTTGTTACTGTAAGCTTGTAAAACCTGACAAATGGCATTTCTATTTTTCTTTGTTTTGTCTGCTTATACGTTCTTTGAATTAAAAAAAAAAAAGTGATGTGCTATTGTTCCAATTTCTTTTTGGGGTGAGTGGATTTCCTTGAAAGCCATTCTGGGGTTTTGCACCATCTCTCTCTTTTGTTTCTTACTTTTTTTCTTTTATAGTTTTTTGTGAGTTTTTTTTTTGTTTCTGTTAAACATAGTGTGTATGTAACTTGCACACATAAATAAATGAAACTAAATTTGATATCATAGAGCAATTAGCTAGTTCAAAGAGCCTGGTAGCAACAGCACTGTATTGGTCTCTGTTGGTTCAAGAGGGAGCAACTCAGAAGAAAACACTCGTGATTAACCACAACTGACTTCAATGTTGCTCTCCCACAGGGTGTGTGAGGTGTCACTCTGTGTGGGTACTTCTGGGTTTGTACCTTGACGTATGTGCATGTGTGTTTGTGTTTTCCTCCAGGCAGCATGGCACCAATAAAGAGGTGACACACACACGCCATTCAAAAGATGGACTGAAGAGGGGAAATGATAGCATGACACCTCGGAGACCAGCCGGGGGGGGCGAGAGAGGAAGAGATCCATGTAATATTGCCATGTGCTTGGAGAGACATTGGTACATTGTTATTGCTGCACTCTGTAAGACACGAGGCTGATGCTCTGTTTCTGAAAGGTGCCTCAATCATGGCAATGAGAGATTTTGTTGAGCTGCACAGAGTTAGGAATCTAGTTTTCTCTTATTTCTTTTATATGTAAAGTTGGCAAAGGCCTTATCCAGAAATGAGATAAACAAGATAAGTGGAATTCAACAATAAAATACCTTTCTTATTGATAAATCCAGTCCTCTTCTCATTCCCCTATATACACAACTGTATATAGTACAGTTTACCTTAGATCCCTAGTGTAGGGCTGCAGCTGATATCCGAGTACTCGATCGGCTTGGGTGTCATTTCACTAATCGGATACTCGCCCCAGTTGTGCAGAGAAGTACATGCCTGTCCTAATACGGGGGGTGCGTTATTTGGCAGAGCTGATTTTGGACCTGCCGAATAATGCATCCCCTGACTTTTTAGCCAGAAGAAATGAGAAATGTTCAAATGGAGCATATCAAGAATGTTGTTCTCTCATAATCTCTCAAATGTATTAACTTTCATAAAATATGAACCTCCAATATAATTATGATCACAGGTTACCCCCGAGTAGTGACCCCGAAAATTCGGATAGTAAAATATGCCACTCGTTGCAGCCCAACTAGTGACTCTGGCTTCATATATTCGAGTCTGAAAGATGAATACAATAGAACATCTGCAGTGAAACTACAGTAACACAAGAGAAATATAGAAGAGACAAATAACATACTCGATACTTTCACAGTGCCTCTGTAGACACTTGCACACACACACAACACACATATACACATTTTTGTACTGCCATAAAACACCTAATAACCTACACTTATGTATGTTCAGTGCATACATTCACCCATTCGCTGCTATCTCATCATCTCTGCTTTGAAAAATGTATCGAATGTATCGAATACAACACACTCTACTGTATTTACTGTCCTCTCCCATGAGTCTTATATAACTCTGACACAGTGTTGATGGACAGTATTAGCTGCTCTTGAGTGGCCTTACACTTAGAATAGTGCACAAACACACATGCACGCACACACACACACACACACACTTGATGACCTTTGTATCACCACAAGATATGCTTATGCACACAAGCGCTGTAGAAACGGTGCACTTAGTCATGCATTTATTTTATACACAGACACACACACAGATCAAACAGTGTTGTCATTAGTGGGGGTTTGGTCATCATAATGCAGACAACCACTGCAGGTGAATCACTGGATCAACAACCTATTGTTACTCTGTTCTCTATGTAATTTGATAGAGAGCAGCTGGATGAGCAGCACGAATATTCCTCAGCGATCCCACCCTGTCATGATAAGTCTGTTTTCTTAATGGGGACATCGTTGTTCGTTCGGCATGTACACGCTAATTTTGCTGTCAGCATCTGTGCCATCACAACAATGCTATATTTATTCAACCATTTACGTAGAGGTGAGTGATACTGCCCATCAGCAGCTCTGAGTTTCATCACAGCATGAGGACATGCAGTAGCTCTTTGCATTTAATGAAACAAAGGAACAATTAGATAAGTTCCACAAAAAAATGGTGATAAAAAAGAAGAATACATGTCATGAGCAGTTGACAAACAACACAGCGGTTTTGGTTCATCATTCACTGCACATCAAAGCCCCTTTATGATATAAAGTCTTAAAACTACATCCAGTTGTCTAAATCATGTAAAGCAAATCACCCTAATACGACAGGTTATACAAAAACACCTGTTTTGGTTACATTTTGTTAAGTGCCCACGTCACAACTGTCTCCTAACAACTTTTCACACTCTTGAAACTATTTCTTCATTATAAGGACCAAAATAAACATAAAAGAAGAACAGAGGGTAGGAAAAAAATCTAAAATGGCCTGGACACAAATTGACAGTGACTAGCTCTGGAACAAAACAGATTTGCATATTTCTATCACGACTGAGCAGGTTTGATCTTCAGACATCAAATATTCAGCTGGTACATTTCAATGACCCCCATAATCCCATTGTTAACCGAAGGTCATTAATCATACCTCTCATGGACTGAAATGGCCTGTTGTTGTTCAGGGTCTTTTCTTCTCCACACATTTGTGAAGGAGTGTCAGAGAGAGGGATTGCTGGTTGTTGTAATCCAGAGGATTTAAAGCACACAGCCTCAGGTTGTGATTGGTGTGATGGGTGACCGAGGGGCTCAAGGATGAAAGGCAGAGAGAAAGAGCAGTTTAATTGGATCTGAGTCACTCTGCAGAGTCACTTGTCTTTCATTAAGAACAGAGACAACAGAACAGAGAAACACTCATCTGGCACCCTGACAGTGATACTTATTTAAAATACACAAACACTGTCTGGGACTGGAGAGTTGCTTGTTGACTTTGACTGCTGACAACAATCTTTCCGGCTGCATGTCTGAGAATTATCCTTGTGGAACGGGAAAGCAAAGGCCTGTCTCATATTTTGGGTTAGACTGTTGTTTCAATCATAATTTGTGACTAATTAGTTGATAACTGCAATTAAAGGAGACAAACAGTGGGTGGCAGGGGCAGGAAAAGGGGCAGACTCAGTCAGGACATGCAAAGTTATTGGAAGCTAGAAAACAATAAGAGTTGCAAAATTTGGAGAAAAAAATACAACAATTTACATATATAAAGAGTTTAAGTCGCCTGCAGGCTAAGTGTCTGTTGTGTTGTGAATCAATAAGGAAAAGGTAGAAACACAACTCTTTACAGACTACACATGGATGTAAATTTAAATTATTGCTGTGGGTATAGTTAAAAAAAAAAAAAAAAAGTAGATGTCCAGTCAAACAACACAAGCTGCCCCCAGCGTTTAAGTTTTCCGGTAGGACACAAACAAGCTCATTAAAAAGCAGGAAACAACGTGGGAGCTCTTTGTCGCAACTGCGAGACTGTACTGAGCTACTGTGACTAATAGCAGCATGCCCACAGTGTTAAAGGGATAGTTCAACATTTTGGCATATTGGCCCATTGCCATAATTCCTATAGTCTTAACAGTAGGTTTGTTACCTTGTCGGCGCAAGCTATTTTTAGAACGGCAGAGAAGAGCCACAAGCTGCTCAGAGCTACGCTACAGAGGCTATTGGGATTTCTTGGTTTCCCTCATCAAACTCATCAAATACACAATCCAGCAACTCCAAAACGCTCTGGTGGACAAGTTGTGACCTGCACATTCACCACGCTATGAGATAATAAGGGAACGTTACGAGACAGAGTTGTTTTCGAGGCAAATGCAGAGACTGCTTGCCGAAAAACTGCCTCTGACGGGAACGCGCATCAGTGGTTTTGCATGAATTTACCTCAAAAACAACTCTGTCTCATATCGTTCCATTATCTCATAGCGTGGTGAATAGGTCACAATTTGTCCAAAATGTTGAACTATTCCTTTAAGACATTAGTTGCTACATGCTGTGTTCATTGGGTGTGTAATGTAGCATGCTCACTATCTTAGCCTGTTAGCATGTTAACATTTGCTAATAGCACAATTTACAGCTGATGATGGGAGTATTACAGTAGGCTACAAGAAACGAAGAGACAGTTTGGTGATGATCTTGCAATGTTTCCTCTTGTCTGGTAAATAAACAGCTCGTATTATTGCTATTGCCATCGAGCCAATGCTATTATTTAATAGCATTGTCTGGACGACAATAGCAAAACTTACAAATAACTCTGTCCTTGAGGCATTTGTGACTGGTTGTGTGGAAAATATTAAGTTTCAAAACTATGATGTTCGACCACCGATCACTAACCCATTTGTATATCAGCCCGACACAGCAGGAGCTTGTTTCACCAGCGCCTTAGACCATTCATCACTAGGACACCATAAATAATTGACTTCATAATGTTTTAATTCCTGGTCTCTGCAGGCAGGTTTAGACACACGCACACACACATATATACACACACACACTAGGGCTGATTAGTGGTATTAGTTTCTCTCTACTCTCTGCGGGGATTAACCTTTTGATCTTATTAAATCAGGACAGACCACAGTCCATGCCGGTACAAGTAGGATCTGTTCTTTCATCTGTGAGTGTGAAAATGCAAAAGGCTCAGATACAGCTTGTGTGGGATCATCATATACAAATCTTGTGATTTTAAACGCTGACTGTGAAAATCATAATTTATATTCATGTTTGAAAATTCATTATGTTGTGAATTGGAGTGAAAACAATAACCTCTGTCTCAATCACAAGACTGACAAAATATGGTAGGACAGTGCAGGAGATTTAAGCTCCGAGAGCAGTTTTTTTCACCTCGATAACCACTGTGTCTTTAAACACAACTTTTTCAAGTTTTTGACACCTGGCTGCTTTAGTTTCCAGCCTGCAATCTGATATCATCAGCAGCTGTGAATCACACTGAGTCTGAAAGCTCCACGTGATTTTTTTTTTCCAGCACATTAGAAACCAGCCACACAGCAACCAAATAATAATCAATATCTCTTCTGTTGGTCAGTAAATAGGCCTATATCCAGGAGCCTCTTATCAACCTGCCTCTAATTATTCCGAATAAACACACACACACACACACACACACACACACACACAGTAACTAATTAATCAGTATTAATCAAAAACACAAGAAAATGGTGTATCTTTGCCCTCTAGACGTACATGTAAATAATGAGCTCCATTTATAATCCCTGTATTGCTTTGCTGACACAAACAGACCCATTCATTGATGGGAACACACACCTCTAGCACGCACACACACAACACACAACACACATGCACACATACACACCCACTAGTTTACACGCGCTACCTGCTGCTTCCTGGGATTATTACTATAATGGCTTCCTGTACTGAATGTTGAGCAGCATGATGGGTAAGAGTCATTAGTGGCACAGCTGGGACCATAAATCACATTTAACACTGTTGAACTTTTTATTAATGATAACCACACACAACAAAAATCAATATGAGACTGCATGTGTCCACTTATGTAACATGCTGTGAACAAAGATATAAGATGAAGATGGGATGACAGGTTTTTTTCACATCTAACAATAAAACCCCTAAAATACATGTGTTTATGAATGGCTAGTTAAAACTGTGTCTAAAATGTAAAAACAGCGTCTGTCTCAACCATACAGTGTGAAAACCAGAACAAATTAATTAAAATGCTGTCATATGTCTTTAAGTGCTGTGTAAATATTGACTTAGAAAGCCATTGTAATGTCCAATGCCACACAAGGACAGAGTAATATCAAGTGGCAACATCGGTTTTTGCAAATGTGGTGCTCAAATCGTTCAATTTTTCATTTAGATACCAACTTGTGCCCTGAAATGAAAGCTGATTTATTTATTTGTCAATTAGGCAAAGTCAATAAGTAAAGATGCCAAATATTTCCTAAAATGTGATTGTTTGCTGCTGTCCTCATATTATATAATCAGAAGTTGAGCTCTGTTTGTTTACTAAATACCCACATTTTCTGACAGTCTGCAGATCTCATGTTCAGGGGGGTCAACTTATAATATCAGTCTTTACAGAAGGTAAGCTGCAACTTCTCAGGTGTTTACTTAATAATGAGTCCTGTTCCCCATCTGTTTCTAAGTTAAAGTCTGAGAAGTTTCCTACAGTGTCATATCTTGATGGGAAAGCTGAAAATTAATTTACTCCATGTCTCCATCCTCGATGAATTTCTGTTTAATGGGGTGCTGTGTGCCAAAGTGCTGTTTGTCATCTTCAGTTATGCTAATGAGTGAAGAAAGTTTTGCTGCAAAATCTTGCATGGCAGTTATCTATCTTTTTCATCAATACATTTTTGAATTATCATATCATGGTTTAGCCAACCACTTAAAATTCAGTCACTCTTTATTCATTAGATGTTCTGGGGCAGTTAAAGTGAAGACTACTTCTGATTTAATAGCAGCAGCCATGAAAGTGCAGCTCCCCTGAGCATTACACAGAGAGAGGACGATACTTGAATAATCTGGAAGTTTGTCACATTTACAGCTGGGCTATGGTTTTTATGGCATTTGAAGAAAATTCATCTCTACCCTACCGCAGGTCTCATGTCTCTGAAGATAGACAGGGGCCAAGCACAATAATAAAATCTTCTACTACTATCCAAAAGGCCTTATAGGTCATATATCTTACATAGCCTTCTTACAAATAATGAAACAAAACGTTATGATCAATGTATTCTCCTATCGTTTTGTCACAATAAGCGCAAACAGGGAAGCAAAATATCACTCTCTCTCCCAGTGTTTTTGCCTGCCTCTGCCTGGGGTCTGTTTAGCCCTCAGATTGCCACGAGTTTGATGTTTGTGGTGTTTATTACTTTCTTTACTGTCATCATACACACACTCACACAAGTGAACACAGAGAGGTTGACTATTTGAATGTACATTAAAACTGATGTATTATCTTGAGACGGGACTTCTTGCACTGTAGATGGCGAAAATACACTGTCTAACTATCCCTATCAGGTTGTGGGTTTGATTGCCCCCACCCCACCCCATGAAACTCTCAAAGTTTCTGCGAATACATTTATTTATTACAGTTTTAACAACATGTTTGAGTTATTGCTCTGCATGGAAAACTCATCGTTGGCCTGTTAAATAAGTCAACACTGTAATCAACCTACTACCACAGGTTTTCTATGTTGGAGCTAATAAATTAGGTTTTCTGTTAATAACATCATGATGCCAGAATTACATTCAATAAAAAAAACTAAACCAATTAATAATGACAATGTGATATTCTTGTAGTATATTAAACTACCAACACATGATGCATGATACCAATTATATCTGTATTCATAACTGCTGGCTCTCTTATCTGCCCTCCTCTCTGGCTGTTTGTGTATCAGTGGGATCCTGCTGATTTGTGTACTTTATACACATTAAGGCCACATCTTCCCAGGCATGTGTGTGTGTTTTATGGCTCATATCTCTTGTGGTTATATCCTAATGCCTTTATGGCTGCTTGTAATGGTCAGTAACAGAGGGGAGGGATGGAGACAAAGATGAAAGATGGAAGAGAGAAAAGAGGCAAAAAATAAGTAAAGAGAGGAGAGAAGAGAAAGATTAAAGACTGTGTGTATGTGTCTGTACTTAGTGTGTGTTAAAAGCCTGTGTCATTACTGTCCTGCTGTCTGTAGCACACATTTTAGACCTGTCTACCTTCATACAAACTAGTTGCAAGACTATGTTAACTGCATCCTTATGAAATACAAACCATGTCTTTACGAGGAGCCAGGCTAAACATAGCCTATGAGAATTAAAGAAAACTTTCTTTCTCCATGTATTTGGGTGGCATTACAGTAAATCATGTTTTACTCATGAACCACTTTGATAACTGACAGAGACCTGAATGTGACAGGCAGTTCTTAATGCTGCCTCTCAAATGGTTGATTGATTTGAAATAGTTGTGATTTCTCTCTGACACGACGTCAAACCTTTGACCATATAAACAAGAAGAACAAGTTTGTATTCATTTTAACATTCATTCATATTTCCTGTTGTTACAGGAGAAGGTGGCACGTTATTCAGAGTCTTTATTGATGCTTTGTAACAGGGGTGTCAAACTCATTGTAGTTCAGACACCACAAACAGCACAATTTGATCTCAAGTGGGCCGGACCAGTAAAAGTAATGGCATGTGAACCTGTAGCCTAAATAAAAATAATGTTTCTCTCGCAGGCCGCACGTTTGACACCTCTGCTTTGTAAGCTGTCTGACAGGAAAACATAAAGTCTCCCCCTCAGGGAATCGAACCCCCCATCTGTAGAGCTTAACTCTCTTAACTTTTACCATTCATTCTCTATGGTAGTTCTTATCACTACGGGTGCAATATATTTTTGGCCACAAGCGGATTTTGGGGGGCGCTGTTTCCACATTTTGGTAAGAGACTCCCAGTGAAGAGGGAGAGAGAGAGCAGCGCCAGCGTCGAAGCAAGTGACTGTCCGACATATTTTACAACAACAGCAACTTGGTAACTCTCACATCTGCAAACTCACACTTTCCACTGCCTAAAACGCGAACGTAAACATCAATTTTGACATGGGCTACATTTGTTTCTGTTGTTACGGTCATAGGGGCCACAGTCACTCTATTCACAGCCTAGGCTGGAATATGTCTCCGCCAATCACACGGACGGAGGACCCAAGATCGATTCCCCCGGAGGAAACTGGTTATTGTCAAAACGTTTTAATCTCATTCTTGCTCTTATATTACTGTTTCATAGCAAAAATAAAAAATAAATTCTCCCCGTCGGGGAATCGAACCCCGGTCTTCCGCGCGGAGGCCGGGAATTGTTTAGCTAAAATCCCTAAACCGTTTCTCATTCATTCTCTATGGTAGTGCTAAACCACTACGGATGTAATATATTTTTGGCCGCTACGCCCCGGTGGCGCTGTTCCCAATCACTTACATTGTTTTCTATGAGCTGTCATTCATTCTACGCTGACTTCTGTTGGAGACCAGTCGAGCCCACAGACACAGCCGAGAATTTCACTTCGTGTACATTTATCAAAGGTAAGATGATGTTTTTTAATATATAAATTTAACACTACAGTATGAGTTTACTGTCATATCACCGGGTTTATGTTCCAATCCGCGCTCATTCAAACTTTACTGTTCGCTATTCATTCATTCACTCGGTACGATTTGTCTCTGTCAAACGGGTTTTGTGTAAATACGGACTGAACTATGAATTAACTTAGTATTGTTTTTTGATAATATACATGTGTGATAAAGTTAACGTTATGATATTGCCGTGACAGCGCCGTACGATAAGTTACCGATCTGTCACCGGTTAACGTTAGCCCGCTTCTTTTTTCTTTCCCCCGGTAATTCATAAAAAGGCGCTCGTAGTAAAAAGGCGCTTGTAGTAAAAAGGCGCTCGTAGTAAAACGCCGCGCAGAATAAACAATGAAACATGATGGTTTTATATTTTCTTGTGTACAGTTGTTGTTGTTGATGACGGTAAATCGTCTTGTCAGTAAAGTTATGGGCGTGTCTTGACGTTAGCTCAGCTTTATTCCTGTCGTCATTGGTTCGAAGTTTACTATGAGACTACGGTGAAGTTATGCGTCAATTCATGAATGAATATGAATTTTATTTTTTTTTCACATTTCACTTTACATCTGAATAGTATCGATGTTGACAGGTCATTCATATAATAGTGTACACAGCTTGTATGATAACTCGTTTGGTAGTTACTGACAAAGTCTGACTACATTATTGTTAAAATAAAATTTTCCGCCATATTTCCACTCTCACACACACACGTTTATTCTTTTAACCTCTTCATTAATACACACTGAAACAGGTTACACACACTAGTAGTTCTCCACTTCTCCTGTAACTGTCACCCTCCCCCCTCCTGTATCCCAATGTGTGAATTCACACACACACACACACACACACACACACACACACACACACACACACACACACACACACACACACACACACACAGGGTCATGACCTGTTTTGAAGTTCAGAGATCAAAGAGAATGTACTGCAGCAACATCTTAAAAGGCCAGGTTGTTAAATGAATAGAATAACAAAATAAATGTGATGCAAAACAAACCTGAAATGTCATAACTTAAAATGTAAAATAAACTTTAAATTCTGTTTTTCTTTTATGGCAGATCGAGAGATGCAGATGTCTTTTTTCCCAGGGAGACTCAGTGTTGTGTTCCGCAAGGGACCACTTGGGTTTCTCCTCCAGGACCCGTCTGCTGAAGCCAGGCGGATCAAGGACGACCCCACTCTGCAGGACAAGTCTGGCACCCACGAGGGAGGACCAGGTGCGGCAGAACGCTCTGGCTCTCGTCCGTCAGAGAGGAGGCGATGCCTGACATGACGGAGGTGCTTGGAGACTACATCCTGCAGTTTGGCAAGTACAAGGGGAAGTCTTTCAGGTGGCTCTTGATGAACGACATCGGGTACACAGTGTACCTCATCAAGCACGTCCAGAAGGAGGAGGCCATGGGAATCTCCACGACCGAGGGGCATAGCAAGGACAGCCTGAGATCTTTCGTCCACTATGCTCTCGGTTTTACTGAGATCCAGTCCCTTCTGGCGTATGAGGCCAAGGAAGTGTGTTGCAGCAGGCTCAGCGGAGGACGACCAGCTCGTGGGCTTTGGCACCCGGGCCAAGAGCACCTGGAAGGAGGTGTGGGACAGCAGGGCTGATGGCTACGCCAACTTCATCCTGGGGAGGAACTGCGCCCCAGGGACACGCATGGCCAAGCTGCAGCAGTACCTGAGGAAGAGGCAACAGTCTGCTGCTGCTTCCACAAGTGCCTCAAGTGCCCCAGCCAATCCCACAGGTAAGTTCTTTTATTCATATTTTGTACATAATATAAAGTTAGTGGTGGTTAGTTGTCTGGCCAGAAATAGTGCTTTAAATCTGTATCATCTATATCTATATAGAAATATACTTTACATGTAACAAATTACAGCTTCTTTTAATGCAAACTAAATCTTGTTTTATACACACTTCTGTACAACAAAGTGATGGATGAAGATACTGAGTTGGAGAGAGCGATGCTGAGCATAACACCCTCCAAGCTTCAGGTGCAGAGCTGTAAGTACACTTTTTTCTACACTAAATGTCATAATTGATGATGGTTATGTTTTGTATCTGATGTCTCCTCTATTCATTTCTCTGTGTGTAACCAGGTGATGTGCCAGTAGCAGCAGCTACCACACCAGGAGTGCCGTCAGGAGCAAAGACAGGTTCTTAAATTCAGGGTTTCAGGACTGGAGTACAATTCTTTGACATGATGAAATGCCCTCCAAACCTGAGCCTGTTTTTAACTATTATGTTTGTGTTCTGGCCACGTTCTGGCCTTGTTCTGGCCACGTTCTGGCCCCGTTCCTTTAATAATACGGCCCTATGCTGGAGTTGTGTTAACTGTCCTATGGACTATGAATTGATGCCTGCCACCATGAACTGATTTCAACAGCAAAGATGGTAAGTATACACCGTTGTTCTCCATGCATGTTGTTTTAAAACAAATGAAGCAGTCTTGTCTGCTAACACTTGCATGCTTGTTCGTTGTGTCATACTGCTCCTCCCACTTAGGTTAGTGAGTAGTGTCGTCTGATTTGTTGCCTGCCATGTAATTAATCAATTTAACTTTGTGAAGTTATGAGAAGTGGGAGTAGCAAGTTTATGGCTGTTTGAGTTCCTACTAACACCAACACCTGATGACATTGTGAACTCTGAATATAAGTGATTAATTTGTTTTTCTTTTGTAGTTCCATCTGCTGCTGCATCTGCTCCCCCTCCTGATACAACTGTTAAACTGCAGGCATCTCCAGCTCATGGTAAAAACACAGAAATCCAGTCCATGTAAACAAATCATGTGTTAACTTGAGTTAAATATGACATATTAAATATGATTATAATTGTTTTGCTTTTTATATTTAACTCTCCTGTAGCTCCAGCCTCATCAGGAGCTCAGAGGAAGACACCTGTGCCCCTCCCACCACAGTTGGCGTTCCTCTTGAAGGAGACTGCAGGTCCAACAGAGGAGGAGAGGACTGAGTCAACTGCAGGTCAGTTCACATTGTAGTATACAGCTGACATTTAACTACATATCTGCTAATTGCATGAAGCATTTCATTCACTTTAGCCAACATGTTGCCATGTTTATATCCTGTACAAATGCAAAACAGAAAGATTATATTTTTTTCAGGACCCAGCACAAGTCCTGCTCTCACTGCTGCGCGCAAGGTCCTGACTTTTGAGGACAAAGCTGAAAACGGTAAGAGAGTGTGTAGAAACCCCCTCTGCAACTCTGCTATAATCATTTCATTTTAGCAAAGCTTTTCACACTAACTATAATGATTTTCTACTGTTTGTCTCCTTGTTTTATCCAGTCCCTCCAGCACAGCTCCCTGTCCCTGTTACTCTGCTTGGGCCTGAGCAGTACACGGTCACCTGGAGCTGTTCCCGGCAGCAGAGGCTGTGGATGAAGACTGAGCTGCAGGATCTCGGACTGTGGCCAGGGTCACGCCCAGTTCGTCACCCAGGAAACAGCATTTCACTGTGGCGTCTTCCTCCGCAGCCGGAGCTCATTGACACAGTGGCTGACCTCCCATCTCCCAACTTCTTCCAGCTGCACCCCTTCTTTATCTGGAAGCCCGAGAGTGACATCATGGTCAGGCTGAGGAACAATTACACCCTGCCTTGCCTCCATGACTGCCGTCATCCTCGGGTGGTCTCTGCTGGCGTGGGCAGGCCCCGGGTGATTGTTGGCACCAGTGGCCAGTATTACATCTTCTCCTCTCGACTCTGCTGCAAGGACTGTCGGAGGATCTGGTCTGCTGACAGTCCCCGGTGGCTGGAGAAACTGCCCAAGCGCTTCACCAACCTCCTGCCTGCATTCCTGACCTACAAGAAGGCCATCTGCAAGTCTGTGATGGATGAGCTGAGGCGCACTGGCAAGTCCCCCACAGACATGGCAAACCAGGTGAACGAGCTCATGCACCTCAAGTATGAGCGAGCTCACCTGGCGTACCTGCACGCCATCGAGAGTGTCAGGGATGCTGAGGCTGGGGTGTATGGCAGAAGACCATGGCGCAGTTCCTGAGGAAGGAGAACACACCACAGGCTTTCGGGTCATACGAGGATCCAGATGGCTGGTGTGGGGTCTCTGTGTCGGCCCACTACCTGACTGACTGCCTGCTGGATGAGTTCAGACGTCAGGAGCCGGCCATGTCCAAACTCCTCCAGGGAACTTTTGGACAGGTCTTCAGATCTGACCACACCAGGAAAGTGGCGCGGAAGGTAACGCTGGCGTCCGGCGTTATGTCCAGTTACGCCGTGATGAACGAGAACTGGCTCATTGCTTCCTGGGTGATGGTTCAGTCTGAGGCTGAGAAGTCCTTGGAGTCGATGTACCAGGGACTGCAGAAGAGGTACATCGACGCCGGAGTGGAAAAGGCAGGCTACCACTGGATGGACAGGTGAGAACAGCCATGTTGTCTTTTCACTGATATACAATTAACAGAAATTGTTTCTTTCATTAATCTAAATTGCACTCCGTCTTGCTTTCTTTGGTGTTTAGGGATTGCTGTGCTCCATTTAGGATCCCAGACTCTGCTCCTGGGGAACATCTCCACTGGGACGCCTGGAAGACCACCCCCTCCGTTGTTGCTGAGGCCACCTCTGGACCGCTGGCAAACTCATGTGCATCACGCTCGTGTTACAACAGCAACATGGTTGTGAAGCTGGACTTGTTCCACTGCATGAGACGTTTTACCCGAGAGTGCACCTCTGAGCATCACCCTCTGTTCAGCACTTTCTGCCAGCTCCTCTCAGCTGCCTTCTCTGTGGTGGACCAGGATGACCTGAAGAAGCTCCGGGCTGCTTATGAGTTCTGCGGCATCCAGCCACCCAACCCCACCAAGCAGCACATCCGCGAGCACTGCAGGACCAAAGTGCCCCAGCCCATGGAGCTGCTGGACAGAGTGGAGAAAGTGCTGCAACATTTCCACGTGGCAACGGACCCCAACAACGTCCCCCTCTTCAAGGCATCCATGCTGAAGACGTGGCGCATCCAGCGCGTCCACGTTCTCCGTGGTTGCCTGAGTGACCCTGAGCTCAAAGAGGGCATCATGTACAGGTACGGCGGCACCCTGCAGCTCAACCACGTACCTGGGGAAGGTGCAGCAGTCCCCCTCTGGATCCCTGTCAGAGGAACATCACAGCAGGAGGGGTTCCACTGCCACCAGGCTCACTGGGTCACTGGGACCCAAGTCTCCCCTGAGCTGTTCCAGGCCCAGGGCATGACAGGGGTGGCGCGCTGGAACTACCAGCGGCTGGTGGACCTGAAGCAGCCCGGTGTCATCCTCCCTGCTGTCTTCGACCCAGCGCTGATTGCCGAGCTGAACTCTGCCTCCCAGAGTGTGACAGGCCAGCAGAAGTACCCTGCTCTCTGCCTCTCTGACAGGGACACTGGAGAGAGGTTCGGCCTTGAGTACAGAGAGCCAGGCTGCCGACCGGTGCCTCTGGACTGGGACAAACATCGGACACAGAAAAGAGACAGAACTGTTTCTCCTCCACCTCTGTCCCCTGTGCCGACACCCTCTCCTGTCAAAGGCCAAGCCCCAGACACAGCACCCTCCTCCAGCCAGACACTGTCCTCTGGCCTGACATTTCCTGCGCCTGTCGGTCCTGTCCTCTCTGCTGGCGTGCTGCTGAAGCACGAAATGCCAGCAGAAGATAAGGATCATCCAGCAGCACAGGGTAAATTGACATAATTCTTTGTGTATAAAAGTTTGGGTTATGTTTTAATGTAATAACATGATTAACTGAGGATGTCCTATTGCTTTATTATGTTCTAGAAATGTCACAGGCCCTGCCACTGCCGCTGAGGTCATCGCCACGGAGTGCACGCACCGGTCCCATCAAGACAGGTGGGCGTGTGTTTGTGCTGGACCACACACGCTGGACTCCACCCATGAAGGCTGCCATCGATGGCTTGCTGCAGAAGCATCGTGGGGAGGAGGACATGCTGCGGCGTGTGGATCAGGAGTACGCAGACATGGTCCATCAGTCTGCCTCCGATCCCAACAGCTTGCTGCACCCCACCACCAGGCTGCACATATCGCGGTATGTGAAGCACCTGGCAAAACTGCTGAACACCAGCTCCTCCCTGAACACGAGCCAGGAGAAACTCCTGCAGACTCAGCAGCTGTGGCACGCTCTGTCGGAGGGGAGTGAGACTGCCAGTGTGCCAGTGGTCACTCTGAAGCCAGCTGTTGTGAATCCACCTGCTCTCTCCACACCTCTGTCTCAAGACTCTATTGAGAAGATTGTGGAGAGCATCTTGGAGAAGCAACAGAGGCAGCAGCAGCAGCAACAACAGCAGCAGGAGCAGAAGAAGAGGCAGACAAAGACCTGTCTCGCCTGCGGACAGCCGAAGTCCCGTTATGAGGGTGACGGGTCATCGGTGCACTTTTTTTTCCAGCAGGGGCCTATCCGCTATTTCTACTGCTCCAAGAAAGTGCATCAGGTCTACGCTGCTGATGGACTCTCTGACTCCAGAATGCCCTTTGAAGAGTTCCAGGGGACAGAGTTCTTCCAAAGGGAGCTGGAAGCTGCCAGAAAACGGGCTGAGGAGAGAGCAGACAAGAAGAGGAAAAGGCCGGAGTCTGAGAAAGGAGGCCGCCTCTGCAGATTCTGCCACTTGGAGGTGAAACAGGGACCAAACAGCCCCCACATCCACACCTGCTTCCCTGGAGTGGCAGGGAAATACATTTATTGCCCCTCCAAGGTGTTCTCTCTCTTCAAGGAGAAGGGCATGGCCAAGGAGATGACCTGGGGGGAGTTTCAGGCCTGTCCTTTCTATGAGGTAGAGAAGCAGAGATGGGTGGAGGACAGAAAAAAGTGATGTACAGTATATGTTGTAAATATGTATGTAAATGTTGTACATAGTTTGTGATGTTGAATAGAGAGAACCAAGTTATTGTTTTGTATGTTTACATGTTCTCTCTATGCACTGTATCATACTGTACATATATATAGTAGATGTAAATATAATCATTTGTAAATATCTATCTATCTACTGTATCATAATGTACATATATATATATAGTAGATGTAAATATAATCATTTGTAAATATGTAAATATCTATCTATCTATCTATCTATCTATCTATCTATCTATCTATCTATCTATCTATCTATCTATCTATCTATCTATCTATCTATCTATCTACTGTATCATAATGTACATATATATAGTAGATGTAAATATAATAATTTGTAAATATCTATCTATCTATCTATCTATCTACTATATCTACAGTATTGCACATATTGTTCTTTTGGCTGCTACTTTGTATGCCAAAACAACAACAAAGTGTGTAAGTGAACTTACAGTAAAACAGTGCACAAAGTTTGAAATATTTTGTCATACACATGTATATAGTTGTCTTGACCTTTAATATTCCACTTTTCATCTTTATGTAGCCTACATCTGTTGCAATCCAACATCATATTCTTGTTTTCCAGTATTCTTTCATGTTGATACATTGTAAATATTAAAACTGTCAATATGATCAACATGTTAATTGTTCTGCCTAATTACTTTATTTTTTTCATACCTCAATATCTCAGAGTAAAATTTAATTCTGTAGTCTAAAATACTTAGAAAAGAAAAGTAGGACTCTCACAACTATTACTATTACTACTACCGTCAGTATGTTTTGAAAAGTCCATGGTATTAGTACAGACCCTGTATTAGACCCACTGCAGTTTGCATACAGGTAAGGATGGAGTAAAGATGATGTCTTATCTATCTACTGTATCTACAGTATTACACATATTGTTCTTTTGGCTGCTACTTTGTATCTTTGTACAAAGTAGCAGCCAAAACAACAGCAAAGTGTGTAGTGAACTTAAAACAGTAGGATGTACACTTTCCAATAAGATGATACTATAATAATTAAATAATGGTGCATTTCCAAATCTAATCAAACATTTCTCAAGCGTTTTCAAAGAGTTTACAGTCATTTAGAATGAAATTTGATGAAGCTCCACTCGGGATTCGAACACGGGTCTGTGTGGAGTTTGAAAAAAAGAAAAAAAGTTGTCTGTTTCTCCGTTACGGGAATTCACAGCTGGCCTCCGCGTGACAGGCGGAGATACTGTCCACTATACTAACGAGGAAGGGTGCCCTAAAAGAAATGATGGTGCGTTCAAGACCAGTCGGAAGTCTGATTTCCCAACTCGGAAATTTCCACATTCTGACATCATTTGGTTCACGCTGCAGGAACTCGGAAGAGAAAAAAACATCATGGATCTCTCTCAGGCCGCACGTTTGACATCCCTGCTTTGTAAACTGTCTGTCAGGAAAACATAAAGTCTCCAAATCGGGGAATCGGACCCCGGTCCCCGGAGAGCTTAACTCTCTTAACTCTCTTAACTTTTACCATTCATTCTCTATGGTAGTTCTTATCACTACGGATGTAATATATTTTTGGCCACAAGCGGATTTTGGGGGGCGCTGTTTCCACATTTTGGTAAGAGTAAGAGACTCCCTTACAGATACAGAGTGAAGAGGGAGAGAGCAGCGCCAGCAGCTTCCCATTCAAGTGCAAGTTGTTGCTGTAAACCTGTGATGGATTTGATGCAGAAGTTTATCACCAGGAGGCCTCTGGGAAGCATGAGGGACATGGTCATATTGATGTTTTCACATACAACCCCAAAGCACCTCTTTGAAGAGGTGTCTTGGTTTGGCTTGAGCATGACAGTCAGCCTACACAATGATAACTTAGGCCTATTGATTTTTCCTGGCAGACATACGTAGGCTACTTCCCCCATCCCTTGAAATTCAAACTTGTCTGAGTCAATAGCTACTCTTCATAATCTGTTGAGGACGGTTTGCTCCATGGGAGACTTGGGGAAACGGGGAATTCGGCCATTTGGTGCTCATTTTTCTTTATCTGTGGACAGTTTTGTCATTATACACCACAACTTTCCTACAGTCATAAAACTGTCTCAACAGCGAAACTAGTTAAACCTTGGGTATCAATAAAGTAACGTGAACCTCAACCTCAACCTGAACATCTCTAGTTTACCAGCTTAAAATGATTTGAATATAAAAGAGCAAAGATTGTGAAATATGAGACCTGCTGCACGCTTGAAATACAAAATACAATGTTTTATTCTTTTTTTCCCCCAATGAGGGCATCCTATCTTTTCTACCTATTTTTTGTTAACATGTATAGCCTGCTGTGCACACAGTATAGATATTGCTTTGAATCTCTGCGTGTAGCCCCAAGGCTTTGTGAAGTGATTCTAATTGTTGAGAGGTGCAGCCGTTATTGGACTATTTGCATGATGAGTTTTGGCACCATGATTTCTGTTTCAGGATATCTGACTCTAACCTGAAGTGGCATTCTAATAAGAAACGTCCCCTGTGTAAGTCTAAAGCAGCAGCAGCAGCAGCAGCCCAATATGCACCATAAGCGTAAGGATCCCATTGACAGAAGCGCCATGCATCCACTCTGTGAAAGATTGTAGAACTAAAAATGGCTTTGTTTCAAAATGTTATCTGTTAAAATCATGTCACATGGCACAGTGCAAATCACTTTACATCAGGCTCTCCACACCTAACCTACAGTTTGGTTATTGTAAGTCCTTTCCCTCCAAACAAGGAGAACAAAGAGACGAGGAACCAGTGAGTTGGACTTTTAATGTGACCATTTATTTTATGTCGGAGAAGATAATAGCAGTTGTTTTAAACAGCCTTTCATTCTGGCCTGATTGTGAATGCTAATTTCTATAATTTATTAGAATATATATTTGATTCTTAAAAGTGAAGAGATTGCGGATGCATAAGTGTGACATCATCAGCCTATTTTCGTTCATTGTTTGCAATATATTATTTATATAATTTTGATCTAATTGTACTGTTTGTGTCGCAGTCACATCATCCAGCCAACCACCAACCATCAATCAATCTTGCAAACGACGGACTGAACTGTGAGAATGAAATCCTAAGAAAAGCTCCAGGATAAGTGCTCTCCAACTTGGACGATCTTTCAATAATGTTTAATCTTATTTATTGTTGTAAATATAACGGGAAACATTCTGCTTGATGACGCAAATATCAAACATTAATAACGCACAAGAAGAAATCAGGAAAGGACACGACTGAGAGCTTCATACCCAAACACATGACATCATCTCCTACGCAACTTCATTAGCACCGGGCTGATGCCAGCATGCTAAACCCCCTCCCAAGCCTTTCATCTATAAAACACATTTACATACACATCACACTGCAACTTACACAAACCAAACACTTAACTATTGTAGCTCCACATGGACAGAAACACACAAAAAAGTGAGTCACAATACATAGAAACAGAGGCACGCTCTTGTATGACTTGTTGTTCAGTGTGGACACTTGACTTTGAGTTCATGACAGCTCTTTGTATGCACAGGCACACTGCTTCACTAATCAGGACCGCTCACATCACGAGTGGACGCTCTCCATCTTTCATTGTAAAACAATGGGCTCGGTCTCTCATTACATCTTTGTCAGGTTGTGGGTTTCAACAGTTTATGAGACTACCATCTGTCTGTCTCTAACTTTAAAAAATAGATGGTATAACACAGTAATCTGCCTTCATGGCTGTTTTATTTTGCAATTCTGCTAATTTGGAGAGCTAAAATTCTCATATTTGAACAATGTGGATCTGGGTTGTGTCTCTTGCAGCATTGCCCTGCATGTGAAGGACCTGCCTGAAGAGACAGCAGCCAAGCCTGTGGATGGAGAACCTGCTGACATCTTCTGTCTCTTAAGGAGACGACGGCAGATGCCTCAATATGTGCAGCTGGATAGGTCAATTGGTAAAGGCATTGACTTTGGAGTGGGAGGTTTGGGTTTGAATCCCAAACGTGGATAGTATGTTGCCTGGGTAAACAAGCTCTGCTGAAGAAGAGGTTTCTTTGTTAAGATGAATAAATGTGAAGAATTATTTATTGTAATCAGTAGCAGAACATTTCACTATATTATGACTAACCTTATCACCTGGTTTGAAGCAATGCAAAGCAACACAACACAACACACAGGCTAATGTAAGACAATAGTGTGGCGGAAGAGAGCGCTGAACACATCCAGCTGGATCGCTCAGTGGGTTACACCATTGACTGCTGGCCTGGGAGGTAAAGGTTTTGAATCCTACTGCTGGCTCTAAATGTTGCAAATGCCACTGAGACTGCAAAGAAGAAGCATTGGATTCCCATTGCATCTTCTACTGATATCTTCTTCAGTTGTATACACTTATATGCTGCATCTATTGTTGATTCTACTGTTAAGCCTCCTGTTGTTACATCATCCCTGACCTTGTGTACCTGCTATCACGATGACAAGAAAATGACCTGGCAGTCCTGCCGTCATAACAGCACAGTGACTCGGTCGGCATTCTGCGAGGTTATTTTAAGACATAGGGATGGATGACGTAGACATACATTTGAACAGAGCTGTGGTTATTATAAAATCCCATAAATTAAATACCTCACTAAGATTTGTCAAATAACAAAGCCATGAGTGAATTGTTTGATGTCGGTCTACGCATGTGATTTAAACCCACAATCTTACAAAACAGACAAATCTGCCTTTGCAAAATAGACATATTGGTTCACAACCACTATGAGCCTTGCTGCCTGCGTCCGTGCTCATATACACGTGTCTTTATTAATATTTCATAATGCTAGTCAAAGTAATGATGCTTTTCTCAGCTGTTCTGTCAGGTTCACTCGTCATCTGGTCTAAATGTTTTACAGAGGTTATGAAAATTTAAATATGTATAATTGACACATTGGTTTAAAGTTGTTTTTGTGTATTTCCTCCACATTGAGAGCAATAACAGTATGGCGAAACAGATCCCTCACTTTGTGTTCAAGTTTGGTCAAGTAGCACATATATTATTTAATAATGGCAGTACAGGGTACTGTGCGTAATAAATGTCCATATACTTGATTCTGACAAACACAATCCTCCTGACACACGCAGATGCACACATAAATAAATAAAAGCGACATCTCCATCTTCATGTCATGTCATCTCGTTCTACATCCTTCTGATGACGCAGGTGAGACAAGCAGATTCTGCTAAATATAACCTTGCACTGGAAATGTCATCACTGTCACATTCCTAAATGAAAAAATAAACTAACCACAGCTTCTGATATAAACTGGTTACAACCATACAGTCTATAGTTACAACCTGGTGAAGTAAACTTTATCAACTCATGTCATCTTCATCTGTTTCCCCGAACTCTCTTCTCCTGCACTCTGACCTCTTCCTGAAAAAGACAAGTCTGCATAAGAGGACGTACTGTATGTCCAAACAAACCATGGATGAACACAACAACAAAAAAGGACACAAAACAACAGGAAACAGGTTTTCGCAATCAGGTGTAACCTGATCCCTAATCAGGTGTTTACCAAATTAAGAAAACCTAATATAAATTCTGGGTTGCATCCTGTCTGACTGTCAAAATGAGCCGTATTAGTATGAATACATATGAACACATTCATGTCTCCTTCCATCTGCAGGGCATTACTACTGTTGGTCCACGCCACTTCAATTGTCCTTTGGTTAAATGTGTGATTTTGTACTTTTGCTGTTTTTTTGTTTTGTTTTGTTTTGTTTTATGCACTCATCATGATGTATGACATGGGGGGATTTCAGATGATGGAACAAATTGTTTGTAACAGCTACCCAACTATTGTCCAACACTTTTGTACTTTCAGCTTTGTTTGCAGTACGTTCCCAGCTGCAATTTGAAGCATGTGTTTTGTCAGAGGTGCACTCCTAGTTAATTAGTTTGCTTAAGAGTGCTCAGTAGAACAATGTCAAATTTACTTCCTCTGTATGGAATGAAAAAGGATCATAAGTGTATAAGGGCTTATTTTTAATGTTGATTCATCTTTTTTTTTTTTTGGATATTTATTATTATATTATTATTACCATAATAATTAGTTGATCATCATTATGGTTTACTTTTGGTGCATTCAAGTATTTGATTCATCATTACAGCTCTCAAATACACAAATGGTGTGACAGATGTTGTGCTTCATATGAAACCACTTAAATAAGCACTGAACTGATGTTTGCTATAAGTATTGACGGTATGTGAGTTCAGGGTCAGTGGTTGTAAGGTGACATCATCAGCAGCGAGAGGGAGGGAGTGGTGTCAAAATAACCTTCGTTGTTGTTGTATTACTTAGTCTGTTATGCAAAGGTGCTTTGCTGATTGTGGATATCATTAAGCAGAACATTGGCAGGCAGCCAGTAAAGAATCCAATTTTCTTTTCTGTTGCATGGAGACCAAATAGTTTTTAATATCTTAATGTTATTAATTTCTTTATTAAGATCTTATTATAGCAAGGAGACTCACCTGCCCTCTCTTTCTTGTTGCCATTCAGACTTGTTCACTGTTTTTAGCCGTTATAGTTATTTAGCTGCCCTTCAGATTAAAGTTTTTCACCTGGTGTGTCTGAATGAAAAGCTAAATGATTTTCACTCATGAAGGCTGAAGGTATTAGCTGATGTTTGTTTCCCCTCGGAGACAAATGTAATTCTGCTTAATTTGACCTGATTCAATTTGCTGTCTGGCAAATTCTAACAATCAGATTTAAATATTCCTGAGTTTAAAATGTCACAATGAAACTGTAATGAGAGGAGAGGAGAGGGGGGGGGGGGGGGGGGGGGGGGGGGGCCTCACACATGTCAGTGTCTCAGACCACAGCAGTGGAAAGACATTAGCTCTCATTTTGTTGTTCCTTCAGGACGTGCTGCTAATCACATGAGGGATGTTGCTGCAGAAATAAGCAACCATGAATAAATTAAAGATAGTTATCTTGCGCATCACATTGTCTCAAACAATCACAATATTACAGTGATAACATGAAAGTGTGAGAAATGCTGGAGGAGTACTTTGGATAATGACTTGTTTATTGTTGTTTTGCTTCTAGACACACTGTTATTTGTGTCACTAGCTTTTTCCAAAGACAATAAAACATTCATGTTGGTGATTGCACAGCAGGTCTATAAAAACAGACAGGTCAGGTTGTCATTGATAAAAACACAGAAAAAGAAATCAGCGAAGTCATGAAACAACGCTCCATGGACGGATCAAACAAAAACTTTGACTTGACTAAATGAAAGTGATGGAAAAATTAAAAGAAATTGAAGAAGAATTCGAGAAGCAACAGCATATGTGCCAAAGCCACCACATCATCGATCTAACACGGTGATGGTTGTTATTCATCTTCGACAGTGTGTGTGTCGTCAGGGCAAAATGTGTTGCTGTAGCAGAACAGCCACGGAAGCAGTTTTGAGCACTTTGGCAGGTGTTTACATGTCTGCCTCCTGTCTGTGTGTTGATTTTTGTCAAAGCAAGAAACATTTAAGAAACTTTACAGGTGTCCTACTAGAATTTAAAGACAACTTTACGGGGTGATATCACGCAGGATATCAGTGTGACATTTTGCAGCAAGCCTGACAGGAGCTGATGTCAAACTTTTAGTGCTGTTAAACGCTAATATAAACACCCTCAATGGTTTTGTTGCATGCTGCACCCATAACCTAGCAGACAATGCATACATTGTGTAACATACATCACTGTGCTACTTCGCTGAGTTGTTAACATTAGCTTAAGTTACAGTTGTGTTGCTTTAAGATGTAAATGTAACTGCGTGAATGTAATTTCTTCCATTAATCTGTAAATGTTGGCCCATGTAAAGTCCTGATTAACTTTCAACAGCTGAAACCACAAACCAGTTGTTTGACTGTATTTCCAATGAATCATCTCAGTAACTAACTCAGATGTGTGTGTAATGTTTTGTGTCTACTTACTGTTAGTGATATGAGAAATGTGTAACCATACTCTTTATGGTAATCAGAGGATCCCCAGCCAGGTGGCATCCTACAAGTGCCTGTTTGTAAACAGGATGGTGAAGAAGCAGCAGGAGTGTCACACTCAGCTGATGACTTGACAAGTGCCTGGAGGGCCCTCGTCTCAAACAGGCAGGTTTAAGGTGAGACAGGCAGCAGGAAGTGATATTTTGAGTCTGTGTGTACAAACCTGCAAGTGTACTGGATATTTTAAGGCATTTTTATCACTTTAAAACTTCGTTTTAGATATAAAACAATATGGATTAGACATTTTTGAGCATGTTTTTTGTGGCACTTCATTGTGTTTTTTAGGATAAATATCATCAGCATGAGTGTTATTAGAAAACTAGTTTGAAAAATGCCACAATATCCATCATTAGGGCTGAGGTACTTTATGTGAATCTATATGTTTATGAAAAAGCAGATTTTGGACCTGGTAAAGCACGTTTAAAGTATGGGAGAAGTGAAAGCATATTATAGTGCCTACCATGGATTTAGAGTGGAATTAAGAACTGATTTAGTCATGAACCAGAGTAGAAACCATTCAACTTTGGTGCCTTCATGCAGAAGGGAAATGATCTTATCAGTCTCCTCACCATTTACAAATAGGACATGTATTGACACATTTGTCAGTTTGTCAGGAAATAATGTATGGATATTCAAATGAAAATATATAAACATATTTATTATCCCCCACGTCACAGAGCACAAATTTTCAACAGGTACTTCGAAATCGAAACAGAAAAACACAACCTCTATCATCAGATCCTCAACCTGGATGAGGAGAGCTCTGATCAATGGGAAGAAAAAACTGGAGATTATCTGGTCTGTTTTTTTTAGAAGTAACATGGAAAAAGAAAAACATTCTTTGTTTGTATGTAAACTGGAAACAGTATAAAATCAAAATTGAACTTTAATTGTGTCATAAAGACAAATACAGCCCACAGTTTTCATCATCAAACGTAATCATCCAGCAATTGCATAATAAACAAAAAAAAGTTTTAAATGACTTTAATGTCTTTACATAAATGTAAACACTTAATAACCAGCAGTTCAATCTCTGTTTCTTTGTTTTTATAAATTTAAAATGCTGCAACACAAATTCACCGCCATGGTGTTGAGTGAGTGTCATGTCAACATGTCAGGTCACAGTTGGCTCTTTAACAGTCCACTTGCACTGAATTATTACTGTCACTCACATGTTCACTTTCACAGATTTATTACTTCCTGTTGACAAGAGAACATATGTTTCATATGTTGACACTGTACAAGAAAATCTCTAATGGCATCACTTGGCATCCTACAGCTGATCGGTGTGTGGGCGGGTGACAAGGAAAACAAAAAGCGACCCAGAGAATCGTTATCCAAAGGCAAAGATCTTATTTTACAGCTTTGATCCAGCGTGAGAGAGGACTGGCGCCAGACAGAAACGAGGACAACTCATGAGTTCTCCACAAATGTGTGCGCTAGGCAAACACAGTGCTTGTTGAGTGAGTGTACATACACACCGTCCACACAAATGAATTACCGTGGGGTCACGCATGAAAATGGCAGGTGTGAAGTGCCCATTCAGAAATAACTAGTCTGCAAAATCCCAACAAAATAACATGAATTACACACAGAGTTACAGTGTACTTGACATTGACATGTAGTGCGATTGAAAAAGTGTTGTGTTTTGTTGGAAGGGTTTATTGCTTTCTCTGTATAGCTCTTAGCTGCTTTGGTTGGTACAAGCAAAGAACCGTGACATTCAGACGCCCAACCAGCTCTCTGAGACCGCTTCAATACATCCAACATCATAACGTGTCCACTGCTGATGTTTAGCAGGTAATAACATGTACATGCACCATGTGGATAGGCCGAACACTGAGATATTTAAAATGATGGGTGGAAAATGTGTCTGCAGGCAAAAAGTCAGGGGATCAATCATCATCATCATCATGGCCTCATCACATTTGAATTTCCTCTCAAACAAACAAACAAAAAAAGATTAATAAAAATCACAAATTCACAGGTTTTTGACACCTAAACTATGTCACGTATTCAGACTCTGAAGGACCATTGCTGAGGGACGTCGGCTGTGCTGCTCGTCATGCTTCACCTCTTGAGGACATGATCACACGTCACATTGCTGAAGTGGACCTTCCTTCCGAGCTGCTGTTAATTAGTCTGTGCTCAAGAGTCTCTTGAATAATCTTGGCTTCCAAGCACGCAAAGAAAGCTATGACCCAATGCAGCTTTTATCTTAAAGTCTGAAAAGTTTGTCCATCTAATTATTTAATATATACAATACAAACCAGGTTGAGAAGTATAGTCCTCCTCCTCCTCCTCCATCATCTGATTCTCTTTCCATTTCTTTACTTGTCCGTCCTGGCTGACTCAACGCTGCGAAATGTTTTCATTTCCCCTCTGGGACCAGACACACCTGCTGGTCTTCTACTAAGCATCGAAAACCACTTAACAACCATCCATCCCATCTGTCCCCTCTCTTCATTTTCATCTTATTTATTCCAACAGAGAGACGCAGTTTTACTTTCCATCATCTGAGTTACCTCTCCGTCATTTGCTTTTGTGTCAACTTTCTTTCACAATGTTTTGATAAATCTACATAATTACAATATTTTAATGGACACTCTGCCAGACAAGTAAGTAGATAACAACAAATACTGTAGCAATAAGAGCAATAATCCTATTCCCTTCGTGACATTATTAAAATGAATTAAAAAGATAACAAAAAGACTGATGTGTGAGTCAGTGTTGTGTCGAGCTGGAGGACAGAGTTCAGTTGGGCTTTATTCTGAGGCCAGGGGGAGCACACATGAGTAAACTACTCCAGTGCACTTAAGCTGTAAAGACCAGTTTGCTTTCTTCCCTAGGCTTAGACTTGGCCACAGTGTGTGTTTACGCCAGCTGTCAGCTCTGTTCTCTGAGACACACTGCCTCCCTGTGGAATATGGCTGTAATTAGAGCCGGAAAAGTTACCTGGTGCTGTTCACAGAAAGTAATAGTGGTATAGGAGAAAGCTGAAAAACATGCTGAGAATGACCATGATTTTCTGCATTAAGTAGACATACGATCTGATCTTCTTTTGAGTCTCATCTTTGGTGAATAAGGTCAACGAGTCAGTTTTTATGTATTTGTTTTTTTATTGACAGCACAGTCTGTTCTGTAGAATAGAACACTTTACTCCCTGAACAGAAACGTTTCTCTCCTTCTTTACTCAAAATAAACAACTTCATTCTCCATCTTTTTTTTCTCTACTGTTACAGTTTATTTAAAAAAAATAAAGTTAGCATGGCTATATGTGTTGCATACATTTATAATGCAATAATAGTTTCCCCTCTTAGGTTAACACAAACTAATAAAGATAAATCAACGTACTGTACACAAATATATGGCCCTACAGCAGGATTACTGTTTGAAATAACTTACATTCAGATGATTCAAGTGACACAGAAAAACAAGCACACACACATGAACACACACCAACTCCTTGTTGCATCGTTGGCACTTGGTATCAATATTAAATACTGTGAATTGTTGTCTTGTTTTTTTTCTCCCAAATGTGCAGCTGTATTGAAGTATGCTTGTACACAGCTAACTGTACCCATTGTTTTAAATGGAAATGTCTCTGCAAACCCATTTTTACTAAGTGCCACAGAAATGTCATGAAACCAAAATGGCATAAAACTGTCCAATTGATCAAAATTGATTCAAAATGTCAGTGACAGTTCAAACTATAAATAAAAACTGCTAAAATCCTTCACTTAAACATATACAATGAATATTCAGTAATATATGTGTGCCTCTAATAATCCAAGCAATGTAATAAATATATTTAATGATCATTAATCTCTCACTATAGACAACATTGCAATTTTAATCCCTTAATCATTAAGGAGTTCAACAGATCACTGCCAGCGTCCGAGCCAGCCATTTTATCCTTTCATTCATCAGTCAGTCAGACAAGCGTTCACCGGCCCAGTCCCAGGGTCCAACCTCAGATTTAAAGTGACACTTTCATGATCAGTTAAGCCCCTCGAGCACAGGAGGGTACGAGGAATGAGGGATCGGACGCATGAAATCCCTTCACCTTCATGTATGCATGTGGGTTCGTTCAATTTAGTGCTACATTATTACTCTCTTTTCAAATCAAGGCTGAGTATAAGTTTTGTGCAAAATGCCTGATGGGGCGCTCCTGAGGGTGGACGCTGGATCTGGACCAAAAAAAATGTTTTCCCTTCAGCAACAAGCTGTGATAAAAGCTCAGTCTCTTGTCCTTAACACCACACATTTGGATACTTCAAGTCACTCTTATTTTACAATTACATTCAGAAATATACAAGTCTCCTAATGCCTCATATTGCTTTACATTTTTTCCCACCCACATGTTTGTTATATTTTGACAGATTCAATGACATGATGTCAGTGTGGATGCATGTGACTGCACACACACCTACATGATACAGAAATAAAGTGAATTTGCTTTGTCTGTTTAACAAGCAAACAAACTTCAACTCTGTCGTCATGGTTGACGTCTATCCACTGTTTGTGTGGGTGTACTGTAGCTTTGGTTTGAGGGAAAGCTCAGGGAGACTTTACTTTCTGATCTTCCAGCTCCCATCTGCATTTCGTTTGTATCCATGTCACATCATTTAACATCCACCTCAGACCTGTTCTTCACTGACTGGATGAGTATAGAAAGATTGGAGGAGGTGCAACAAAATGAGAAAATCTGAAACAGAACAGTCAAAGTGTTAAACCAGGTATCCGCACAACTGGACCTGTTTCAGTGATGCGTTTTCCTGCGTTTTTTTCTAAAATAACAGGATGATTCACCCAAACTCATTAATGTCCAAAAAAACAGACACAGGCATAAATGAGCATGTGTGGGACTCCCTCAGCAGATTCAGATGCTAAAAAGTTAATTTGCACAATTTTTCTCAATTACTCCCTGTACTGCATACCATCATAACAAAACAAAACAAAACAAAAAGGCTAATCAAAAGATTAATCAAATCAAACAAATGCAAATCCATATTCCAATGAGATAAAGTGTATTAGCTGTTTTTTAGGCACATAAGAACATTCAGTCACAGCAAGAGGACACATTAAAGCCTCAATCCAGATTTTTTTTTGTTTGAAATTACATATTACACACATACAGAGAGGAAAGAAAGAGCCGCTGGTAGAAAATGATCTCTGATGCTAATGCCACAGTGACATTATAACCTCCATTTCATTTTCAGTGCAATTAAAGGCTTAAAAATACCATAGTGGCCCGAATATAAGATATTATAATATTAATTAATAATAATTAAGTAGCTTTGGGTTGACTTTGATGTTAGTCTGCACTCTAGGCTGAACACTGGGATGAAAAGGATTTTACAAATACCATATCAGTTCAAACAATAAAAACTCTAACCTTCCTTCGTATGCATCCTATTAGTCATCAATGTGAAAAATGTTTTTTTTTTTTTCTTCACAGTAGAAACCCGCTAGCCAAACACAAATCACACATCCAACACCTGCTGTAGCAAATATGCAATTGTGTAGTCATTGAATACGCAACTCCCTTTATCATATAAATAAATCTTATATTCGGCTCAGTACAGTAAAGTTTAAATTCAAGTTGCTGCCTTTTTTTAGTGGACTCATTCAGGTTTAGGAGGAAGAAGATTTAAAACTGTCTATGGGAAAACTCTGCAGTGCTTTCACCAGATTGGGCCTTTAATGTTATTATTATACCGGGGTATGACACAGTATATTGCATACACAATATACAAATACAATGGACTCATGAAGGCAACGTACTCCATCATTAGCCTGACATTATACGAGTTAAACACAGTGTAACAGTTTCAGCCACGACAGGTTTATTCACCATTGGGGTTTACGTTGATTAGACGGATGTTTGTTAAATCAGTCAGAGGGTGGACTGGCTGGGAAAGATGACATATTGTTTGGTTGAGTCTATGGTTGGACTGTTTCTGTATATTTACGCAAGGTATTTGGTTTTGTGAATGTGTATGTGTGCATGTGTAGTCATGTAGAGTAGTGTACTGCAGAACGGTTGAGTTTTTCTGTGTTGCAATCTGAACAAATGCTAAAGATTTTCCTACTTATGTCACAGTATCGTTATCACTGGGTCGGTCGTTGCTTGTCGGCCTGGCGTGTCTCTGTATTATTGTCTGTGGTGTGACTGTTTCCAGTGCGTGTAATGTCTGTGGTATGTGTATGGGCTTTGGGACCAGTGTGTGACTTGTTTGCGGTTTGCCCATTTCTTGCGTGTGCACTGTGTGTTGTGTATTTGTAGTTTGCATCGTGTGCGGTATGAGTATCTCAGTGCTGGGGGGCCCTCCTGGGTCTTTCATAGCCATGCTGGCCCCCACCATGGCAGGATAGCTTCGATTTCTCCTCAGTCCCGCGTTCAGTCCTGGAAGACCCCCACCCAGAGCGCTGTTGCCCAGTCCGGTGGAGCCAAAGGGGGCGAGAAGAGCGTTCCCCGACGAGACTGAAGCAGTCAGAGGGGAAAAGGTTGGGAAACTTTTCAGTTTGTCCACAAGCCCCAGGTTCAGCATCTCCGATTGGCTTTCATCTTCCGCCTGTGCCTCTCGCTCCCTCTCCGCCTCCCCCAGCACTTCCCTCAGGATGGTACGAGCCGGTTTGGAGGCGAGGAAGGTGTCGTAGTACGGAGGGTCGTCGGCGGTGGGGCTGAACTGGAAAACTGGGCGGGTGGGGGCCAAAGAGGAAGCGGATTTGGAGCGAGGGGAGTTGGGCGGGGTGGAGGGCTGGAGCAGCAGGGTGTCTGGGCGTTTCCCCGGCCGTCTGGCGTCGGTCTCACCCGGCGTGTCGGCGGCGACGGAGCACCTCTGCGCCTGCGCTCCTCCCTCGGGTGTTGAGGCTCCGCTGGAAAACAGCCCTCGGTCCCAGCTTCGGGGGTTGTACACGGATGCAGAGATCCCTCGCTCCTGTAGGAGGCGCACCAGGCCCAGAGAGGTGCTGGTGGTCTTGGTGGAGTCCCTAAGGTTGGTGGAGGACTCGGCCAGGGACAGAGACAGGGAGAGGCGGCGCGGAGTGCAACAGGGGGTGTAGGAAGGCGTATGCGGGGCGGAGAAAGGTATAGGAGAAGAAGCAGGGGTAGGGGTGCCGATGTGAGCACTGCTGTAACAAGAAGCCATAGCTGGGCTGAAGATGGGGAAGAGGGGACGGAGAAAGGGGTGACGGAGAGATGAAGGGGGGGAGGAAGAGAAAAGCAAGGGGGTAGCATTGAATGTGCAAAGAAAATGAGGAACCGTATGGGAGGAGAGAAAGAAACAGATGAACTTAGTTATAAAGTCTTAACATTATACGGATGTTGTATCGATAAATCACATTTACATCTCATCTAAAAATGTGCAGAGGAGCCATACAACCAAACTGAGTTATTATCTGTTACAGAAAAGCCCATTAGACATCTGGACATACAGTACTGTAATTATTCAGTTATTTATTAGATGCTCTGACAGTGTGAGAAGAAAGTCCAATTTGAGTTTTCAGATTCATCTTATGGTTTTACATTCAGTCAACACAGCCACCTCAAGTGTCACCACCACATGCTGAAAATAGTTTTTTGGACAGCTGCTGCTATTTCACTTTTACAGATGTGTGATGTGTCATAAATAATGTCACACACTGCTTCAGCCTTCTTCTCCAGGTGGATCTACACTTGATGTGTTCAGTGGCCTGTGATGGGATGGGCAGCAACATCTTAAACCCTCCACCACAGGTCGGCTCTGAGTTGAGACAGGAACTGCTTTCTCTCTAGTTTCTCCCATATGTGAGTTGTTATCACCAAAGGAACAAATAAATGTGATATAAGGTGATGACACCTGATGCATCTGCATTTTCAGAATAAAGACCATTAAATATGCTTAAAAGCTAGACATGGGTTTTTTTTGCATTTGCATTTGCATTTGCACCAGATTTAAAAGGTCAAGAATGAACACCAGTGTTCAAATCCTGAAAAAGTAGATTTGGTCAGTGATTGAAGCCATAGCATTGAGTCAGACGTTGGATTGTTAGTTGAGGACATGTTGACAAATAATATTAGAGTCTGTGTGGGTCCACAGGTCTGTAATTATCTCTGTTAGAGTCAGTTCCTCATGTTATTGTTGCATACACACCCACAAAAGTTTGCAAATGCACTCCCATGCATTTTTTTCTCACCCAGGTGCACCCCAGTGGGTGCACTCAATGGGTCTGCTCTACTCCGGCCATGACAACCATATGATACAACTCCACTTCTTCTTCCTCATCACATGACCTGCCGAGGCCAATCAGACAGTAGAGAAATAAAACACATGAACCAGCTGCTGTGGCAAGTTGGAGGGAGACAGAGAAACTGAGAAGTGGCCGATTGATTGACCATACACACGGTGGAGATCTTTGGTCAAGTTAAGTAACACAGAGTAACCATTACTACTGCTGGCTGAGTATAACTTCCTATTAGCAGTACTTTTTTCTTATTGTGCCACTTTGCAAAGATACAATGCATGAGTTCATAGTAGTTTTGCAGTTGTTTAATACACACAAAAACAACTGTATTGCGACTGGCTATAGGGAAGAGCACAATAGCAATCAAAAGTAAACAAGATGTTTACCTTGGGGACACTGAGGTCAGCTGATCAGAGGGATGGAGAATCCTGCAGGTGGTGAAGGTGTAAGTGGAGCTTGTAATGGACATACACTTCCCTGGGAAATTGACTACAGGTGAGGAGAAGGTGGAGGGAGGAGAACAAAACAGAAGGAAAGGCCGTTAGTTTTCAGACACAAGGAAACCAAACAATGCTGCAAAAACACTGACCAACAAAGCAGGGAAAAAAAACAAGCCATGATCGAAGTTTCAGCCCCAAGAAAAAAAAGCACCAGCATCCATTTGATTCTTAATTTCTGATAAAAAGTTAGCAAAGTTTGCCAACAACTATTTTCATCAGCAATTTGTTGATTACAATGACGACATCTGCAGATTCCTGATGATTCCAGGTGAAAGATTGAGTCATGAAACCAGATTAATGAGTGTCCACAAAGAAAACATGGAGATATTTCATCATTAATTCACCCTCATTATTTGTCAGTATGTACATGTTTTGGGAACTATTTTCAATTACGTCAATGATTATTGTTTCCAAAATGTCAAATGTCTGTATTTAGATACGAATTTAGCTAAATAAGTTTTCTTTTTTCCTTGTTTGGGAATTAATTATTTCAGAGACACACAGTGTAGTAATACATGCACCAAGGAGGAGCACTGTGTGTGTGTGTGTGCAGGAAGGTGACCTTACACCAAAGCCACTGGAGTCAACTCCAATATAAACCAGGCATGGGCGTCATGTGTTCATGTGACTTGGACAGCTGCACTAATAACGCCTGATTTAGACATACATGACTTACATACATGATATTCCAGCATCTACTATGTACATGGTGTGGTACACCAGTGTGTAAGTTCGTGAGCTATCTACCATTTGTGATTTCAACAACTTAAGCCATAACAAATGTGTGCTGCAGGTCAAACGGCAAACGACAAATGACATTCAAGATTTGGTTGAAAGACTGACAATCAGGTGTGATTGATGAAATAAAGCAATGAGCGGCAGTGAAAGAAGGTGTGATCTTAGAAGGAAGAATGGGAGGATGCAAGGTGAAGTAAAAATATAGAATAAAAACAACATGTACTCAGTTTTGATGGGGTTCGATGGCTGCGCGCACACACGAACTGCCGGTGAGGTAGGTGGGTGTTGGGTGTGTACACATGAGTGCAAATCATGCAGGAGGGGGACGTCACATTGGGATTGTGAAATGTCCAATGAATGCCTTCCCCAATCCCTCACCCTCCCACCCCCTCTTCTTCAAACCCCCTCCCCTTTATCCCCGTGGGGTTATAAGGGAGGGGGCGGATGCAGTGCTGCGACCCCACCTAAGAGGCTCCCTCACCAGGCATGCGATCCACTGTGGGCGGCTGTAAGGCCTGGAGCTCCTTGAGGTCCACATGCCCGTTCATCATCATCTCAGAAGAAGAGGGGAGTGGGGAAGAGGAAGGGGAGAGGCTGGAAAAGGAAAGGGGCGTGTTTCCAACAAGTCCGTCTTTTCCTTGGATTGCTTCTTTAGCCGCAGACATTTCTCCACTAAATGTTTCTGACTGGCCATTGTCATCAATGTCAACGCTTTTCTTGCAGCAGGCGGATGGAGTAGAGGTAGAGCGCGGCAGATCCAAAGGAGCCAGACTTTCTTCCGACAGGCCAGTAAACGAGTCACATGAGACCTCGTCCTCCTCCGGTTGGTCCAGCTGCCAGCTGTCTTCCTGTCCCTGCTCGTGTGCTAAAGTGCGGAAGCCCTTCGTGACCACACCGGGCCGGTGATCCAGCAGAGCGCCCATGTGGGGCTGAGCCAACTGCTGCCACGCATGGAGTGTAGCGGAGCCTGGAAAACATGGAGAGGAAAAGCGGATGTTATCTGTTAAGCTGCTCGCTACCACAAACATATCATTAAATTAATTTACTTCCATCTGCGCTGTGATCAAATCAGATGTTTTCATCTTTTTGTACTTCAGTTAATTTTACCAGTTTGTCATCCACTATAAAAAATGTCAATACACTACACCAAGCCCTTATAACAGCAGAGTTATAATAAGTACAGAAACTTAACTGATTTAATCTTCAAATGTCAAATTAAAAGATTTTAATGCTGCTTATACCATAGGGATATTTAAACCTCAGCTGGATCCATTTTCATACCATTCAAATTAAATGTTACAACATAATTTAAGATTTAAATAAGTAGCTGTAGCAATTCCACACCAGTGTTTTTTTTTTAAATTGTTAATAAGTAACTGGATGACTTATAGCACTTGTCTGACATCGCTGCCACAATATCAGCGGAGATCTGATTCACTAAACTTAGTGCCAACCTGACCAGTGTTACATTACAGACTCTATCTCACACGCACACACCACAGGCTCTGTTTAATTTAAGAGTCCTTGAAACTAATAAGTTGGTTTCACATCACGAACAATGAATGGTTGTTTTCTTGAATCATGCACACAGGTCCCTGCAGAGATGTCAGTACAAAACAAATTAATAAGACCAACACAAAAAGAATGAGAGAGAAGGGGAAAATGAGAAAATTAGTAAGATTTTATTCAAGAAGTCATCAGCAAAGAAAACAGACAAGTCGAACAGAAAAATAAGTAAAGTGCAAAGAAAAGACAAACCCAAAATGAAGAAAGGAAAAAACAGAACAGGGGTGAAAGGGTGGACAGGAAAAACAGTTATTTATCTCTAATGGAGAATCAGAAATCTGTGGATTGGTGTTGCACTGTCTTACTGTATCTCTTCAGGAGATTTCATGATCTCACAAGCTCCTAAATTTAGACTGTTTATTTTTCAATTTCGCATCTGGACTATTGACTTTGAGGATCAGGGGATCATCGTCCGGCAGCAGCCAGATTGACCTTATGAGTAATTACTCCAGAAATGATATGATGATGGACATTAACTCGCATCACCTTTTGCATTACAACACAAGTGTTGTGATGCCGTTCGACCACTAGGTGGTGACACGAATCTACATATTGCACAAAAGCAAAATATATTCAGATTTAAGGCTGCTGATGCTTTTTTAAAATCTTAACTGGCACCAATGTGTGGATAAATACTGGAGACTAAATGTATATAAAAAAATCAACTATACAAACCCAAGAACCAACGCACTGTGGAAATAAATGATGATAGGATGATAAAGGTCCTCTATTAAAACAAAACAAGGCACAAAAATACCTACAGATACAGTAAGTGCCTAAAATATCACATACTGACTCAGCTATTGAAAATGCAGTGTAAAGTGCTCATCTTTGTGATGTGTGTGTGATAAACGTAACGCCAGGAAACATGCATTGTTCTCACTTACAGTGTTTTCACCTCACATCTACTTAACTCACAATAATGTATTTTATGGTTTGATATATACTTTGATGCATACTTTCATACCTTTTTCATACTCATCATCATAGACTCTTATTACTACTAGTCTATATTTCAAACCAGCAGCGTGGCTGTGTGTATCTGAAGTAAAAAGAGTGCTGGAGGTTCAAAGTGCCTTCCTGTTGTTCCAGCGCCTTCAGCAGGCCGGTGACTAATGCCACCGGGTCTCTGAGGTGCAGCTGCGAGGCCGGCAGGCTGCTCAGCTCCATCAAACTAGAGCTCCTCCACAGGGCCTTTGGATCCCGTGAGGCAGTCAGAAATATTTTAGACTGACTGCGGTTATGGAAAATCTGATATTGATTCTGTTGCTGGTTGTGAGGAGCTTGACCTTGGTCGTGTGTTTGGCTTTGAGAAATCTGGTTGCAACTTTGGGAAGGATGTTGAAGGACACTGTTAGATTTTTGCGCTACGCTGTGGGTGTTATTTTGTTCATTGTGCAGGGTTTGCTGATTTTGATTCTCTTTTTCATTGGTTGGAGAACTAGAGGCTCTGTGACTCTGAGAGGGATAATCACCTTCTAGCGGCTTTACAATCTGCAGCTTCTCTGGCAGGTAGGATCTTGCTGTGAAGGAGTATCCCGACCAGACGCTGCCGAGGGAGGGGTGCGAGCACAGTGACAAGAGGCTTTCGGTGGGGGTCGCCGGGCCTCCGCTACCCTCCCCACCTTTTTCCTCCTCTTTGGCCAGGTAAGCCAGCTTTCTCTCCCTCTCTTCCTCAAAAAAGCGTTTCTCTGAGAGGTAGTTGTCACGGCGGAGGGACAGACGGCGGAGGGCTGCCTCCAGGTCCCTGCTGCCTGGGGTACCTGGGGTGCCGGGGGGTCGTTTGTTAGAGTCTTCTGACCTGAAGCAGGAGAAAACAGGTGAGTTAAGTTTCAGTAAAGAGTTTTAAAAGTAGCATGTCTCTCTCCATTTTATTTTGCATAGCTCAGTTGGTCTGGTAAACAGTGGTTGGTGGTAGTTTGTAAAAATGCAGGATGTGATAACTGAAACCTAAAACCTGGTTCCTAGTAACTCTAGCCTGTAACAGAAACACACCAGCTCAGACCACAGTTACCAACATACACAAATAAATCAACAGGAGTGATAGAAGAGTAGGACAACCTTAGTTACGTGATACAATAAAACAGGAAATAAATGATAGAGATCAAAAAAACTGCAGGTTGCCAATATGATGCATTACGAATTTTAGTTAAGAGACCTAGATGGCGGATTGCGAGCTTATGTTTGTAAATGCACATGTCAACACCCTTAATAGTGATAGTTTACCATTTTGGCAAATTGGCCTATTGCCATAATCCCTATAGTCATAGCAGTAGGTTTGTTACCTTTACTTGTTGGTGCGAGCTATTTTTAGAACGGCGGAGCAGAGCCGCAAGCTGCTCAGAGCTACGCTACGGAGGCTAATGGGATTTCTTGGTTTCCCTCATCAAACTCTTAAAATACACTTGAAAACAACTCTGTCTGGTAACGTTCTGTTATTATCTCATAGCGTGGTGAATGTGCAGGTCACAACTTGTCCATGAGAGTGTTTTGGAGTTGTTGGATTGTGTATTTGATGAGTTTGATGAGGGAAACCAAGAAATCCCATTAGCCTCCGTAGCGTAGCTCTGAGCAGCTCGCAGCTCTGCTCTGCCGTTCTAAAAATAGCTTGCACCGACAATTAAAGGTAACAAACCTACTGCTATGACTATAGGGATTATGGTAATGGGCCAAATTGCCAAAGTGTTGAACTATCCCTTTAAGGCTGATTTATGTGTTGGCTTGATGCCTCAGAAAATAATATAATCAATAGTTTGACCAACATCAACAGTAGCTCCATCAGTATCTGTACTAGAGACACTGGTTCAGTTGTCTCTTTTTAACTTTCCATTAATTTCAATTTTTGATATCCAATATGTATTTTTTTTAGCTTTATTCTCTTTTATTGTTTGTGTTGTGTGTCTGTTGCTGTGTGTGTGTCCGTCTCGCCTATTGACCTCGAGTCTGAAATAAAGATATAGACATACCCGTCGTCTGGACCCTCCAGTATACTGCTCGTCCTGTTGTCCAGGATGATCCCACCTCCTGTGTCGCTGCCGTAGATGGAGTTAGAGCGAGGGGTGCCCATCCTGCTGGAGCGCCCTGAGGTGAAGCAGGACGTCTGATTGGAGCCCGGGATGTTGAGAGGGGAGGGGGCTAGTGATGAACGCTGACGCATCAGGTTGAGGTTTTTCACCGTCTGAAATACTCGCTTTGGGTGCAGTCTGGAGAGACAAGATAGCATAAATATCAGATTGATGGATTCATATTCTTAAACCTTTAAAAAAAATTAATAATCCTATCTGGATCTATATGTTTTCTTTCTCTAGAGTGAGTCAGACTTTAAAATCAGATGTACCTCTGCTCTTCCACGTCTGGATCGTCCATCTGAAGTTCCTTCCTCATGGTGCCCTCAATTTCGGCTGCCAAAGAGTCCTGGAGAACAAGGAAACAGTTTGTTACTAATCTACTTGGGCCCTAAATCAGACAGATACTGTATGTTAATCAATGACAGCAATGGTAAAATTCACTGTGGATGTCTGACACGTTTAGGGTCATAGGTTTTAATAGGTTAGACAAAGACTAAGACTAAGACAAAGACAAAAGTGTAGTTAAGTAGCAGGAGGTTGAGGGACAATAATAAACCCACTTTTGTCCCTCTTATGTGTTGTCCCTCCCTCCCCCTCTGTCCCCTCACTCACCATCGGGAACAAGCCCAGTGAGTGGAAACGCCTCGATGTGTTGAGTGGTAGCGTTTTATTTCTCAGGTTCTTCAATTCCTCTTGAGCCTCATGAAGCATCTCCATACACTCTGCGTACTTATCTTGGAACTCCCGCAACTTAAGGAAAACGATAAAAAAAACATTTACTGGATGAAAATCAACGGATATGGAATATTTGATATAGAAACAAAGATTGTTATCCATCAGTATGTATATTCATAATGGTTATTAAAAGCCTTGTTGCAAAATCCAAGTAGTTCAGTCAGCTGAAATCTAAAACAGGAGTGATGACTTGGTGTAACAATTGCCCCGCTTTGTCATTGCCTGAAGTGTCATTGTTACATCCAGGTCTCAAAATTGTTTTTAAGGACACTTTTATTGATTTTATTTTATCACGTGCAGTGCTGCAATATTTGATAGACCTCCAGATTATATTAATGTTGAAGGTAGGGTCACAAGCCCTGCCCTCCTTTGTTATTGCAGGAGGCTTTCTGTCAGTGTGTCCTGCTGCTGCTGCAGGACACACACACATTGAGGTCACGGTCAGTGGGTTGTTGATCGTCCTACCTCAGCAGTGAGTTGTCGCTGGGCATCTTTGGCTGCTCCTAAGTGCTGAGTCAGCTCCTCGTTTTCCACAGCATACTGTACACAGACAAAAATAGACAACAACAGGGTATGAAAAACACTGAAGCTACAATATGAAACCACTTGCATAAATGAAATGAATATAAATGTATGCTACATATTCATACCAGCTTGGCCTTCTTCTGGAGGTCTACTATCTGGGAGAGGAGGTGTGTGATCTCCTCCTGCTGCCTGGAGGCGTCTTCAGTCTTCCTGGCCAGTTCTTCAGCCAGGGAGGACATCTGCACATTGGCATCGCCTGGGAATGAGAACAGTTGCTCAGTAAAAGGTAAAGCTGCTTTTTTTCTCCCCTGCCTCACTACATTTAGGGAACAAGGAAGTAATTCAGTTCTTAATATGATGACGGTGAAATACTCACGTAGCTCTTTGACACAATCATTAACAAGCTGTTGTTCTTTCTCCTCATAAGAGATTGTTTCCGTCTCCAAATGACTGGCCTGAGGAAAAATTTAACAGATCGTATTGATCATTATAAAACGGAAAGGTGAAATCCGGCGATCTGATTGGTTGTTAACCGTGGTATATTGAGCATATACCACGGCTACTATTCTAAAGCCTTATCACAGCGTAAGCTATCACTCCGCGTCAGGCACGTATGACTGGTATGAATGGAAGTTGTTGTCATGTATCCATGACAACGGACTGTTGCAGTCCGTAGCCCAAGACAGCTGATGTTTTTACGATGTTAAAAAACGGACTAAAGTAGTTGAATCCACATGTTTAAGGTGAACTTTCACCTCCGGAGAGGGTTAACAATGGTAGAGGGGATTGAGCAGTGACTTTCATCTGAAAAAAAGCGGAGGAAAAGACGAGATGCAGAGCTAACTAGGAGCTAACGTCTGGAGAGGTGGGACTATTTTTTTCACAGTGAGGCTATTTTATTGGATAATATGTATTTCTGGTTGAATAAAACTACATGAAATTGATTGCGTATCCCTCTTTCATATTGCCTTTATTGGTAACCGTTTTATAAAAGCAATATATCACTCCAGTCCGTGGTATATGCTCATTATACCACTCTAAGGGGGTTGTCGTCCCTCCGCTTCGCGTCGGGCCGAACAACGCCCCTTAGCCGTGGTATAATGAGCATATACCACGGCCTGTCGTGATATATTGCTTAAATATCACACACAGGAGACATTCATCACCCCAGCAAATAACTTCTCCTCAACATATTGCATTAAACAGATACAACGACAGAGTGAACGTGTCGTACAGTGTCACCAGTTTGTATGTGTACCTCAGATCGCAAAGATTTGTTTTCTTCCTCCAGATCTTTGAGTTTCTTCTGCAAGGAGTCCAGGGGGAAAAAAGTTGGAGTTGACACATTGGGTTCACTGGGACGCACACTGATAACACACACATGAGAGGTTTTATATTAATATGGGTTTATATTACTTTATAATCACATCTTGCACACAGATAAATTAATAAAACCTGCAGAGATCGCATAATATTTTATCAAGAGATACACAGAGAGAAGAGGAGTGGTGATGACGGTGAGGAGAGGAAGTGACTGAGACGAGACGTACGGTGTGGAGGTGGCAGACTCTCCCTCGCTTTCCTCTGCAGCGCTGGTATAGAACTGCAACAGCTCATCTTTCATGGACAGGTCATGGCGCAGCTGAGATACCTGTGTGTGTGGAAAAACAGAGGGACACATGCAGATGGAGGAAAGCTGAAATAAAAGAGGAGATGGCTGCAGCGGTAATGTTGTACAGCTCCAAACGCACACATTACACATGTTTTATTCATATGTTCAGTATATAAATAAAGACATTTTCCAAACAGTGTAACATTTGATGACAGCGGAGAAATACACACAAAAACAAACGCCCCATGGCTGTGTGTGTGTACCTCCTCTCGGATGTGCTCTACTTGCTCCTCCAGCAGTTCGTTTCTCTCACTGAGGGCTTTGTTTTTCTTCAGCAGCGACTGTCCGATGCGAGCGGCCAACTCCAAGTCACGCTCTTTCTGCACAGAGCCAAAAAAAATGTGATTAGTGTTTAAAACAGCAAAATAGCTGAAAATATTACAAATATTAAAATGAATAATTCAACATTTTTGAAGCATCTCTCCTCTAATCTCTGTTTACTGGCTGCTGAGAGACATGAGAGCGACAATATTCATTGAACTCTCTCTAAGCAAGCAAATTGCAAGGTGAACTGTTTCTTTAAAATGATGGCAGTGCATATTTATTTGTGAAAGACATGAAGCATGACAACAGAAGCAAGACTGAGGGACTGTCAACAAACCTGTTCACAACACATTAAGTCAGTACAATGAGCTTGTACATGGTGGAAAACACTAACAGCCTGGTCTGTTTGTTGAAGGCAAGACATCTGTGAATACCATGTTTAGTCAATACTGGATGGCTGCCTGTTAAATTGGATGGGTCATATAACAATGACTCCTTTCTATCTTCACAGGTTTGAATATACGTATAAAGATGAAGTCGGCTGAGCTCCTGCTGCTGCTGCTTGTCGCTCTGATGTTCACGGAGCAGCTGAGGCGAAGAAGTTGGATTTGAATATCACGTTTGACGCTAAACTTTTTTTTAATCAGAGACCTCATAAAGCAGCCAGCGTTCAGACTATCAGACCACTTTATAACATACAGCCTAACAGTGTGTCTGCCTTCACTCGCGTGCTTCATGCGTTTCTACTTGAACTTGATGCTCCTTGACTTGATCTCACCTCTTCCAGCAGCCGAGTGACAGCGTCAATGTCGCTGTAGGTCTTCGTCATCTGGCCCACTCTGTCAGCACACAACACTGCACAGACAGACAGAGACAGAAAAACATAAGTGACACAGAAAATACTCCATAAAAGATACTGTACAGTTGACAGTGCACTAAGTGATGAATCATCATGGATTACATTTGCACCCATATAACACGGGTCCTCATTCATTTAACCCTCTGTGCCTGCACTCCTTCAGATGAAATACTACATCTGGTGAAGCTTTGACAGGAGTAAACCAGGGAATGTCATAAAACCTGTTATAAAAACTGTAAAAACAAACATTTAAAATTGTTAATTGTCACAATATCTGTAATACAGTTATGTATAGTAGTTTATTATACAACAGTCTGCAATAAGAGTGGATTTACTCACCTACCTTCAGTGACTTCAATAGTTTTAGTCGACTGAGTGTTACTTCCTCATGACCTAACTCTATAACTCTCAGTGTTTATGACGCACAATGAGGATACATGTTGGATTTTATACTGTAAATTCAATGATCCTCTGTTGTCTCCCTTTCTCTTCAATCTTTTCTAGTTGTAGGTTCATGAATCATATCATAGTAAAGTACTACACATTCACGCTCGCAATACACGCCTTCACAGAATCACACACACACACAGCTCCACTATTCAGTATCCTGCAAACTAAAAAAAGAAAGGTGAAGTTGTTGTCTGCAGACACAATGTTCAAAGTGAAGGCCCACACCACAGCGCTGCTATTTTCAGCTACAAGAGAACAAGCTCATTGTCACCTCCTTCCGTCCTCACACAAAAGGTCTGATTTACCTTTATAATCTGTTTTCAATGGAGATTGACAGAATTATTCACCTCAGAGGTAAAAATGAAAACAGAAGACATCACATGAAACAATATGAGCCTCTGCCTGCGGTAAAATACCAATGAGAGAGATTCAAAACAAAAACTATTTCCTCTTCCTGGATTGATTTTTTTATTATAAGCATCTAATCTAATTACCAGGTGATTTATTACCCTATATGTTGCCCAACGCCTGAGATTTTCTCAAGTTACAATCGCACAGTGTAAGTAAAATGTCTTGGTGTGGTTATATAACAGTATTTATTTTTGGTCAGTTTCTTTTAACACTGTCAGTTGGAGAGAGAAGGTGTGTGAGGTTGAACTCTCTGGGAAGTGCAATGGCCCCCATGAATTAGTCATTTGCTGCCAGAAGCCACAGCATGTTAATATGACACATGCTACAAAGACATGATGGAACCACTGAACTGATTCAGTTTCCACAGAAATATAACTTTACCTCGGATCCAACACACAAATGTCACGATAAGCAGATACACAACACTTCTAACTCAGAGGCCTCAGGATGCAAAACAGAGTTGGCCGATGCAAACAGCATATTTTCATATCCTCATACAAGTACAAGACACAGGCAGTGTGTGACTACTGAAAACAAAGGCACAAAGCCTCACCGGGCTTTGCTATAGTTTAGGATATTTTCCATTATTGTCATCTATTATTAAACAAGCTGCACTTTTCAAACCAGACAAGGTGGAATGAGTATGTCACATGCGGCATAGGCGTTTTGTCTGATGAGATAAGGATGCCTTAATGTGTTTGTCATTCATTTCTAAGGTTTCCAGGGTTGTTTAGAAATCGAACCATTTCTCCTCCAAGTACAGTAGACATCACACATCAAACAAAGACAACAAATTCTGAGATTATGCTTGAATGAGTCTAAACTAAAAGCTCTGTTAGACTGCATGTAAGATCAGTGATAGCTTGAGCTAAATGTCAAAATTTAAATGATATAACGTTTATATTTTTATCCAACTTACCACAGTGAATACAACCATGTACAGCAGAGTGTGGTAGGATGCTAAGATTCAAGAATCAACCCTAAAGCTAAACAAGAAGATTGGCTAAAAAAGAAACTACTAGTCAAGACTTTCACCATTACCAAGGTAATGTCTACTACCCACGTTACATTTGGATATCAATTAACTAGATACTGTATCTGATAATGTGTATTATAAACACACAGGCCTGATGATGAAAACAAAAACACTCCCACACATCACGTCTCATGGGTGTAGTTGTCAGGACACAGAGGATTACTGTGGGAACAGTGAAGGAAACAGTGACAATCCCCTGAAAGCACACGTATGTGTGCGTGTGCACACACACAAAAATGCATCACTTACATCTGCTATCTGACCAATAATGAGATTGTACACTTGATAGCACAATGAGCAGGCGGTAAAGCAGGCAGACATACTGTACGTTTGTTTGCTTTGTGATGAAGAACATACTGCTTTATTTCCATGGAAACACTCCACCCGAGTCAGACAAATAGGGTGAACTACGTGCCCAATAAAAAGTTACAAAAGGTGTAGGCATAGGGCATAAAGCTCACTTTTCTCACAGCTATGTAAAGATTATGGTTGAGTGGAAGGCAGCTTTGTGGAGACGCAAACAAGGTCGACTAGAAATGACAACATGTCTGAGGTCGTGGGCAGACAGCTATTCAGCACCAAATATAAAATACCAGAGATTGTATACACTTTGTGTCATAGCATTAACTGAGAAAAACATAGGAAGTTCCTTGTCTTTTATTGATATCAGAGGGCGAGGTTAATTCTCTTTAATGATTTTCGTTATCAATCTATTGAGTCATAAATGGAGGGTGAGATGGTTAAAGGAAAAACAACTGTTACCAGACGTAACCTTACACTGGAAGGTGATCTGGACGTCTTTTTGGTGTTTTCTACACAGAGCAGGTAACTTTAGACTGATGGTTGCTCTCTGTCTTTGTCAGACGGAGGATGAAGGGGAGAAACATGTTCAAGTTTTATTTTTACACCCCTTAAGATTCTACAAACTATTGTTGTTCAGTTTACAGGTAACTCCCCTCAGATCAGATGTCTGAAGTAGTGACTCAGTTTTAAGTTAAATATAATTAAAGCTCTGTATGAGTCTATTAGCAGACTCCTGGTTTTCTGTGTCTGCCGTGCAGCAGGGGGGCGGAGGGAGACAGAAGTCTGGAGTTACCGCCAGGATTGGCTGCTCCTGGGAAACATACAACACACAGGCTCAATGACAACAAACACTACGCCAACTGAATGAAAGGTAAAGATGAGCTTTGCTGAGCCAAATCAAATCCCCCAAAACAGCTCGTGTAGAAATGTTATGAAGCTGTGCCACTTTCCTTGTTGGACTTTAGTTGATAGTGATCTTAATTGCCACTATAAAAACATGTTTGTCCTAGATATACAATACAGAGATATGGGTCTTTGGTCTCTACCCAAAAAACATTATGTATTCACAGACACAGTGCACAAAGAGGTTGTTTTTAAATTTAATTTATCTTTTATTTATGCATATTTTATAATAAAGCTCACTTTAGCTGTTTACTTTCAGGTCTTATATTATAACCACCTCCATCCCTGCTTGTTAATGAACCTTTAGTTTATAATGTACACTAACATCATGTCTGCAAAAAAAATAAAAACCAGGTTGGTTGCTCAATATTTGCACATTTTAAAACACTGTTAAAACTGGCACTTGCACACGAGCTGGAATAAAGAGCCAAGCCCATATTTGAACTTGTCAGATGAACCACACCGTACTGAGACCAGGCACAACATCAACATGAAGGACGACTGCACCAGCTGGATTAATATGAGTCACTGCCCCTGTGGGGACATGGTTCCCTTCAAAAAAGCTGACACAGATCTCTAGTAATCTCCCTCAGAAACCATATCACTTCATAACAAATTAATAAAGTCTGAATCACGCGACAACAAAAGGTCAGACGCACTGTGTGAGCCCGACGGGCGAGAACTAGGACATGCACATCAGAGATAATGCCCTCGGTAACAAAGATGACCAGTGCACTACCTTCAAACAGAACTTGTCGTTCCTCATCCATCTCCTCTTCCTCCTCCTTCTCTGTACTATCATTTTCAGGGAGACAGACGTACTCCTCTTCCTCTTCCACATCCTCTTCTTCTTTCTCCTGCTCTGGGCTTCCATTACTGGGCAGGGAAACATATTCCTCATCCTCCGGGTAACAGTACTCCAGCTCGCCTTCAGCAGACGGGAGCAGTGCCATCCCCCCCCCCCTCTGGCACTACGGTTTACTAGTAAACCACAAAGGCTGCGTGTGCAACAGCATGGATCCTACCTGTGCTGTGTGCATTTGTGGGTGTGTTTGTGTTTCAGTCTCTGAATCAATACCTAATGTGTGTGTTCCTATCTTTTGTTCCATAGTGGAGAGAAAGTAATTTTAGTGTCTGTCGTTTGTCTCTCTGAACACTCCATGTCTATGGGTGTATGTATGTGCGTCCAGTGCTAACTGGTGTGTTTCTATGTGTTTCTAAAAGAGTGTGCATCATTTGTCGCTGTGTAGCTGCATGTGATAACCAGATAACTCCCCTAACTCCTCCCCTTGTCCCCTGTGACTGGTCAATGAATGGCCTACTCTACTTTACCACATACAGGGGGGGTGAACACACGAATATAAAGGGAGTTGTCTGTCAGCAGGTTACAGGTCATAAAATTTGGATAAAAAGATTAAACACAACATATGACAGCATTTAAAATAATCTGTACTATTTATCTTAATCCGTGAAATTCTCAACAATTCACCCCCCATCCAGCCTTTTTCAATGCATAAGTTAAAAAGGTTCATGGTTAGCATCTGCACAAGCAAAGTGGAGCTGAGGGAGACGCTTGTTTCTCAGGTGATTGTCAAGTCCAAACAAAAGCAGCGTCCTAATGTAACCCCTCCACTAGACAAAAAAAACATGGTACAGTCCGCTCAGCCTCCATGGCGACAGGGCAGGGCCAACAATAATAGATATGCACCTGTTCCCAGGGTGGGGCCGAGCACAGTGAAACCTCCACAGGTGAATGTTTTTTACACATACTTCAACCTGCAGCCGGTGTTATCAAGGGAGATCCACAGGATAGTGGGTTTACCTCGGGCTGCGAGGGTGGAAAACAGACTAATGACAAAAGGGCAGAAGGCAAAATGAACAGAGCTGAACACTTAAAGCTACAACTAAACAGAGCTATTCTGCTTCAAACATTAGTGAAACAACAAAGTAGAATATAAATGAAGTGGCCTGGCTGCTCAATCAAGTGATTAACGGCTAAATTCACTTCCTTGGTCACAAATAGTACACATTTAATCCTGAAGTTTTATCCAATTTAATTACTAAAACTATTGCATGAAAACTTGCACAAAAAGTATATGTTAATGTCAGCTTAAAAAAAAGGAATAAAGACTGAAAAAGAACTGAGATCTGTTGAATTTGGGTTTCTAGAAAATTGACACAAAATTATCCAACACTTCAAAACTCTGAGAGAAAAAAACTCTGTAGAAAACTACATTTTTGCATGTTACTGCTGTTTATAGCCAGACACCTCCTAAACTGTCCAATTACATTCAAATTCAAAATAGCATGGTACAGCTTATCACTTTTAATGGACTGTGCTGCTGAAGTTCCCTTTACATTAAAGAAGACAAACAATAAATACTATGTGCTGGACCAGATCCTTCTTAAATTCAATAGGTCACATGAAAGCAGTCCAGTTCTCTGCTCATTACTCACAGCTCAACTTATAATTACTGTAATTGGTCTTGAAAACTGATGCCAGCTCAATAATGTCCTGCACGCTTGAGTAACTCCACTCAATGGTCCTATGGATGCAGAGCTGCTGGCAACAAAAGAGACTCCCCTCAGTGTTTCTGAGCACTGTTTTCCTACTCCCATTACTTTTCTGGTCACATTCACTTTTTACACTCCACTTGCTTTTCCGTCCCCTTCACATCACCTCGCCCCCTACACCTCACTTGTCTTTCAAGTTTCTATTGGCACTCTTTGTGCAGCATTTTTGACGAAAATAACCTAATTTTGGCCAGTATAAATGTAGATGAACCTATTGAAATCAAGAAACCCAGCTAGTTCAAAGATTGACTCATAGCTCAAAGGCTCCACATCTCTCAACTTGTATCATTGCAGGCTCTCAGATCTAAATCTCACAGTTTCCTTTGACACAGCAGTGGTTCCTGTAGCAACGATACAGCCGGAGGAGCCATGGTATCTCCATCCTCCAGTGTTAACTTTGAACTCACATGATACAGGGGAGGCTAATTTAAACCGCTACGGACCTGGAAACAAACAATTTGTTTGCAGTGAATGAATTAAAACCACTTCAATCTTAAAAATCAATGTTTTATCTCTCAGCTTCACTTTGTTTCCAACAACCGTCGCTCCACCCTGTCACGTTCCCACTGGGAGAATAGTTTGCCCTCTTTTTCAGTCCCAACGGTCTGCCCTGCTCACCAACTGCCCACCCAGCCCTTTTGTTTTGAAGGTTTCCAAGAGTGCCAAAGAAATATTTGGCAGACTGCTATTGACAAGTGTGGCAAGAGAGACGGCTAAATATAAGCCAGCCTACTTCCACATCCCTCCCTTGCATATCTCAGAATAAAACCAGCTGCTTTTCTATTTTTGTCTCTACACTCCACACGAAGATTTGTCAAAGAACCTGCTCACATTTTGTTATTTGATCAGTTCAACATCAAACACAGTAAAAGCTATTCTAGGAAACATTAGTCTCTAAAAGCTCCAAAGTACCAAAGACTAAAAAAAAATCAAGTCTTATTTGGCTGCCACAGCTAAATAACAGTGCAGATGTTGGAGGTGCTGAGCCGTCTCAGCTGTTATGTAACATATTTCTACAGAGCATCCCTGACACACATACATAATGGAGCTCACATAACAACTCAGAGATCAGATTGCCTTCCTCCACTCACTAGACTTGCAGATTAAATGCAAACAAGACACATTATATCCCATTGATTACCAAATTCATACAAATGCACCTGTGCTCAGTCAAATGAAAAGCATTTATTGCAGGATCACTGCAGTACACAAAACATCCAGTCATGGACTATGACAGGCTCAATAATAACAGAGGAGAGACAGACAGCGGTGAAAAGATAAAAGATGCACAGTGAGGAGGGAGAGCCAGAGGTTGTGCCTAAAGGCTGCTAATAAACCGTCTGCTGCAATAACCTGCTGTTAGTCACACATGTCACATGACTACAGTACTGTAGGTGCCATCAGTCTTCCACATGCCTTAGCTGTGTGTGTGTGTGGGGATTGATTGTTACCCTCACAGGTTACTTACAGCTGCTGCAGCGAGACAATAACACATGCTGTCGTAAAACTGGGGTACATTACATAAATGCACTGCACCAAGTTCCACAATTACTGGGTAATCTTAAAGCTGTGCACTCATCCTTTACTTACATCACCATGCTCTCATATTGCTTGGTGTGTTGTTTTTGTCCTCTTTTGAAACACCAATAAAATTATATTGGTTATATTTAGAGTTTTTTTTCCACCTTTGACTTGATTGATTCTGTTTTCAGCACATTTACCTATAAAATAAACAGTTTTTGCCCCCTGTGACTTTTATTCATCTGGTCAGGTCAGCTGCTGCCTCCATTTCTATCAGCAGCTGTGATAAACAGGTACCTGGCATCAGTACAGACCGGTCAGTCTCCAGAACCAGCAGTGAGGAGCCATGACAAAACCCAGTCCTGCTCTACACACATAACACCCACTGTTTGGCCACCTTGACTCTGCTGCCACAGAGCACCTGTTACAACATCAGTTGCACTGTCTTCCTGTCCAATGTCACTACAGTTTAAATACTGATTTAAATTGTTGTTTTCTTTTATATTGCATAAATGTCAGTCAGGGTCACATCCTCTGGGTTGTCTTTGATGGAAACAAGCAAAAAATAATCAGTTCAAGGCTAATTCCAGTGCTGGTTTATGCTTTTTATGTTGTTTAATTATGTCCAGTCCACCTTAATCCTGCTACTACTTCTCCTCACTCTAACCTTAATCCGTGCCTCCAGAGGACACCTTACACCTTATAAAACCTGGCAAGTGGTTATCAAACACTGTTGCATCACAATTGCAATGTCACCACCAAAGCACCTCTTATAACTGTGAACCTTGCTCCTAAAATACAAGTCACTTATCAGGAAAACCTTTGTACAATTGAATCTGTTTCAGTCTCTTTATAACTAAATAAATGATGAGCTCTGGATGAAATGCTCTGTGCAGCAAACCGCTCTCTTGTAGTTTCTAGACAGCTCTTGTTTTGGTAACTGTTGGACGACCCTCTGTGCATTTTCAACAACAACATCTTACACATCTACATTCCAGAAAACAGTTTGACTCTGCATCGGTCACATGTCGCTGCATGCGGTTCAACACTGTTGCCTTACCATCAGTGCACTCTTCATAGTACCAGTCCAGCTCATAGTAGTCTGCCTTGACAAACCTCTGGCCTCGTCTCTTCATCCTCACTGTTCGGTCACACAGCTGTATTGTTTCCAATGTCCCAGCATACTTAGCAGCAGCATCTCCACCGAATCCAATGTCCCAGCATGTTTACAGATAACCAGCTGTCACCGGGGTTTTTTTTATTAGTTACTGATAGTTTCCGTTGGTCAGTGTGTGCCCAGTTCTTCTATCCCAGCATGCTTAGCAGTTACCAGCTGGCACTCGGTCGTTGTTGGTGGTGAGAGTCTGCCCAGGCTCATCATATGTTCTTTTCGTCCCCTCCTCATTAGCAGCAAACTGTCAGTGTATTACGGTCCATATTTGTTGTGATGCCGGTGCCATTTCTGCATGTCATCCCACTGAACTGTTACTTGCGTCATCAGTTGTCAACAGAAAAAAAAAAAACACATTGTCATTAAATCGCCCTTTATCCAACGAGAACACGTTTCAGTGAATCTGCCATTTGGATCGTGCCATCTTTCTGCAGTCTCTTGTCTTCCTCTATCTCTCGCTCTGTCTTCTTTCTTCTCTGTCCATCAGTTTAAATCAGTCACCCCCAAAAGCGTGCGCAAAATGTGTCTGCTTCCATCCTCTTACTTGCTCACATCCATTTATAGCTTCATGTCAATTCATCCTCGTGTCCTCCGGTGCTCCTGTGTCTCCTCCTTCTCCTCCGGTCGAGTCTCCCTGAGGTTATATACACTGTTGTGTCTCCTTTTGTAACATTCCCTGCTCATTGACAACACAACCTCCACACATGGGCATCTCTTACAATGACTCAACACAGCGACACGGAGAGTGAGCGAACAGCAGCAGCAGTCACGGGTTTTGCAGCAGAAGTGAGGATAATCGTGACACAGCGAGTCGGGGCGGGGTTAACGGATGCCTACAGCCAATCAGACCACCAGCAGCATCCTCCGGTCTGCTCCCACCCTCCATTCGTATTTCAGCATCACCCCACTCCTCCTCCCTCCTCCTCCTCTCCTCTACTTTGTCCTTCTGTGTGGTTGCTATAGTAACAGGTTCAGACTCCAAGGCCCGAGGCTGAGCAGCATGCAGAAGGCAAGCGAGTGTGAAAAGAGTGTAGCGTTGGCAGAGATGACGTGGCTCGCCCAAAAATGAATGAACACACCGGGTGTTCGGTGATTGGTTATTGTGATAGGGGAGTGATGAAATAAACACATGCACAGTGCATGGGAGAGAGAAGAGGGGCGTCGGTGCAAAACCCAAAACACTGCATCCATTTCAATCTCTGCCTGCTTGGAAGTTTTTTTTACAGAGACCGATGCAGCATATAAATTGATTATATGGTATATCTCAATACACTCAAAACCTCAAAGGATGGCACTCCAACTTATGGCACTGACTAACTAGAGGACTTACATAACTACTCTGATTTTACTTGTGTGATGCAATAATGCTGCATTAGTCCAGACTTACAGATTCAGTTACAGCTCACACCATGTGCTATTACTACATGACAATGCATCATCTCTTCACTCCTTATAACGTATGAATAGAAAATATATTGCAATATATAAACAAACCATCTACATATTCAAATGTCAAACTGTCAAATGTATAATTATGTGATTAATGAATATGATAAATGTACAAGAGACAGGTTTATTAGATATAAACATCTGTCTTGTTGTACATAGATCATTATTTTTCATGTGGTTGACAGTATTGATCACCAGCTACATTACAGCTTGAATGGCTGTTATCGGCCAATCAGACGTCTCCTCCTCCTGTGTGATGATGAGACATGTGAGAGTGATGTCATCACAACACTGGCTCGCTCCATGGTTGCTTTCTATTGGACATCTGCCTGATGCCTCCGTCTGCCTCCATGCCATCAACCATGCTGTCCATCTGAACCAAACAGTTCAAGCACTTGGATGATGTTACATAAACCAGTAAAGCTTGTTCAGCAATTTCACACACAGCAGCTCCGGGTAAAGATTCATTTTTAAGTAGTACTGAATATCACCTGTATGTTTAACCTCTACACCTCCACTGCTATATTACAGAGAAACACAGGTTTATGACCAGGAGGAAACCAGGATGACCCATCACAGCTCATTCATCATGGGCCTTGGTGAAACAGTACCTGTCCGTCTGTTTGAATAACAATGTCATTGCACAGCCACTATATATAATTAAAGGAAAACAATACAGTTCATAATAAAGCACAACACCAATGTTTAGTGTTCAGAAACAAACATGCCTTGCAAACCATCTCATACTGTTTCTTATGTAACATGACCTTGTCTTAGCTCCTTAGCCTGACTTGCTATGATGAATGTCAAGGCCAAGGTGTCCATGTCGACATGGGGGATCGAGGTGGTGTTTCGGTTCTTCGTTAAACCTATTTATAAGACACTTGATCTATTTTTAGAACACGTTTTACCCTGAGTCACTGTTCAAGCAGACATGAATTAGACCTGAATTATTGATGGTGAAAAACACTTTACGTTCCCTCGGTTTGCCGTTTGCAGAGTGTGCACGTGTTTTTACTTCAGCCTCTGTGTGTTTATTTGGTTCCAGTTGTGTGTAAGTGGGTGTGCGTAGGTTTATCTCTGGCATAAGAGGGCAACCACAAGACGGCAGCTCTTAGCCTGATAGAGCAGACACGTGCATGAAAACACAACAGGGGACTGAGGGCAAGAGAGTGCATAACATCAACCAACAGAGAGCGAGACAGAGAGTGAGAGAGACCCCTATCAGGTATGTTTGTTGTGGCAACCATGACCAGCTGTCACACCCACACTGCCAGGCAAATGGCCATCTCACTCTCTCTCCTTTACTTCCTCTCTCTCTCCCTCCTGATCTGATTCCTGCACAGTCAAGGTCAGTTTGAATCTAAATCACTCACCTCTCAATCATATTTTTTTCATTTAGATTTATTTGTCACAATGACAAAATATGATTGAGTGGCAAGTCTCGAGGTCCAATTTTCTGTCGTTACTTCATGCCATATGTCTGGTGTTGAGAGTTTCGGTAACCCTTTAATTTACAGGACGTTAATTACATGATAATGTTAAGAAATAGCCTAGAAATAACAATTAATTGCATAGTAATGTCAAGAAACAGCATAGAAATAACAGTCAATTTCATAGTAATGTCATGTTTTTCATAAAGATAAAAGATTACACATGCTTTTCATGCTTTGAATTTTTGGGGAAACTGCAATCAAACGTTATTTCTGGGCTATTTCTACGCAATCAATCATTATTTCTTGGCTATATATCTCAACATTACTATGAAATTGACTGTCATTTCTAGGCTATTTCTAGACGTTATGACACAGTTAATTTCTTGACATTATCATGTAATTAACAGCCTGTAAATCAAAGGGTTACCAACAACATCAACATCAGCAATTTCAGGGACAGACACATTTAAAACATCATTTGAAAACAGTATATGATCAACTTACAGAAGTATTTCAGAGTCTCCTCTATCTGTTCAGTAGTGAGGTCGAGGGCAGAGTCAGGGGCCACCAGTGGCGTGTGCAGCCAATCATCTTGGTCGTAGCCGAAGATGGTGTCGGCCCTCAGCTTGTAGACTGGCAGCTGTTCCTCCAATAAGCTGATAATCTCAAGCTCCGGCAAATCAGTACTGTTACACACATCTGTGCAGACAGAGAGAGAGAGAGAGAGAGTGTACAGTATTTGTTCTTTTCTTCAGCCAGAACATTTTCTATGATGGATTATGGATTACAAATGGACCTACATAATGCTGTATTCACCAGAGATGGTTTTGTGATGGGCACAATTTGACAGCATCAGTTCTGGTCATTTTAATTACATAACCCACTAACTGCTCCCCATTTGGCAGAAAACACTACAGGACATTTGAGCAGTTTATTTTAACTGAAAGTACAGGCCGCCCTCTACTGGACGACTACAGGAATACACCAACTTCTCTTTACAACAACCCTGTGGCATTAAAAAAAAGAAAAAGACGAGCCCAACTAGGCAACAAGCTCATTTGTGTCTATTTGCATCCTTATAACATCTAATGCTTACCTGGGGTGATCAGCTGGACCCATAATTAATGCAACACCTTTCTGAACTCAACAACACAACTTCGTCTCCTTTGTCCTCGTGTATAATAAGGAGTGTTTTACAGTATGCATGTCAAAATCTGCTGTATAACGTTCATTTTTCAATATGCGTGTAAACAGTTGATTCAGTATTAATCTCAAAGGCACAAAGTGTGGAAATGTCCACAAAGGTGGTGTCTGAGACAAGTAAAAAAACAAAAACAAGGGGTATCAAACACAGTTGATGACAGTAAAAAAAAAAGTACTTCTTTTTTATGACCGGCTAAAAATAGAAAATAACTGTAATCATTTAAACACGACATGTTGTTATTGTTGGCCTGGCAACCAAACCGGTCCACAAACTCAGCAACCTCCTACCTCAAACCTCTGAGTCAACCAGAGAGCCAGATTTTCTGTGCTGCTGTGGAAAATGAAGTGATCTTACCTAAGCTTTCAGCTATGTGCCTCGCTGTTCACACATCACTTTAGTGTGCCATTACAACGGGCATGCATGCATTTAGGACTCTATTAGAGAGCGCATATACTGTCTGTTCGCTCACAGGATTCAAGTTTTAGTCATTTTTTTCTAAAGAGATGTCAAAAAAAAAGAAGACAGAATGAGAATTAACATACAGTAAAAATAATGTCCTTTGTTCCTCGGCCTCCCTCTATTTCTGGCTCTGTGTCTCTCATCTGCTGTCCATCTCTCTTTCTCCATCTGTGTCCCTCTAACAATGCTGTCTCTCACAGTTTGCTAATCCAGACTGAATGACTGACTGTGCTGAGCAAGGGACACACACACACACACGCACACACAAACACACACACACACACACACACACAGAAAAAGAGAGCGAGAGAGAGAGAGAGAGAGAGCAGCTGGGGAGTCATTCAGCAAGCACAGCCAGTGACGTTTCAACACAAGAGTAAGTATTAGACTGAATCAAATTTCTTACCAAAGCAATTTAAAAAAGTTAAATTTTACCATTAGATTGTTTGTGATTGCTTGTTTTTTTCACTAATTTGTGGCACTAAAGTTGTGTAATGGTTTTTACTCTTGTCTGTGTCTAATCACTTGGTTGTCTCTCCTGAAATGGTGTTTTCATGTGGCTTTATATTACAGCGGCAGACCAACAGCTCTGTCAACCCTGAGCTCATTTTATTCACGTGCACGGTTTTTGTATTTCTCCACAATTTTGTCACATCACATGCAATAAGTTGTGCTGTTTGGAAAACATTACACCACCGTTACCATTCAGCATAAACCTGTAAGATTATTGATGAGAAGTCAGGGCTCTTTTTCCAACCAAGTGCACCTGTGAAGCTGTCAGCTGCCATATCAAACGTCACCTTAACCTTTTAGGAGTATCAGTTTAAAATGATGTGAGAAGCAAATAATATTAAAACCAACAGTGATCTTGGTGAGGAGAAGGTTGTTTCAGATTCACAATATTACCGTGCTGTACTGATATGAAATATGACCTGTGTGCACTTCAGCTCCTAAATTGAGTACTGATAGGACACAGATGAGGATAATAATAGCACAAACTGTTCGTGCTGTGTGTGCTGACAAAAGGTCAATGGAGACAGCAAATTGTGATTTAAAAAAAAAAAAAATGTGTGCTATTTGTTAAAAAGAAACATAGTTTTTCAATTTGACAGGGACCTCTTTTTGTTGAGTGTGTGCATGTATTTCACAATTCTCAAAAATAAACAGTTGCTTTGACAGCTGCATTCAGGGCAAGTTAACCTGGATCGTGCAAAGTACAAAGTAAACCGACTGTCAATGGTAACAGAGGCACTGACAAAATATTTATTTACTGTACATGTGCTCAAAAACACAGCAGACAGTGTTTTCTTTTCTCTGTTGCTGTTCTGTCAATAACTTTGACACAATAAACCATGTAGAGAACCAGAAACCAGCACACAAGGTCAGCTTTACAAATAGCAGGGATGTAATGATCACCTGACAGTGATATTTCAAGTTTGAACTGCTCAGTTTAGACAAAGGTGATTATACAACAAGCTCAAGTCCAATATTCAAATGTAAATATAGACCGCAGGCACAAAGGGGACGAGCTGCAGGGACATGCCAACATTAAAACAGCTAGCAGCCACCAGAGAGGGAAAGTTCAAGTTCACATGTGAGAACAGGCCACTGTTGATCTGAGCAATAAACACAGCAACATGTGCAGAGGACACAGAGTCAGGAGGCAGAAACACAAGTGTCATTGGTATATTATTATTATTATATATCATTATTTTGACTGTATACACTGTACTGCTAATGACCAGAGCCAGAGCCAAAGACAGTTTGGCCAAACTAAGACAAAGTAATAACACACTCCCTCTACTTGACCCACACAAGCACCAACACTGGATATACAGTACAGTGTAACTATGTGTAGTATCACTACACTGAGACTAAATTAGGTCGCTGAAGAGTGTAGGGTTTACAAGCACATGGGACGAATTCACACCAGGCCAGCTGGACAGGACTTTAGAAATGTTGTTAAGCAGAATGGCAGACCCCTGTTAAGCCCTCCTGCTGCTTGTGGCCAAGTCACAAAGCAAAGTAAACCTTTTCCACAATTGTATTCATGCAAACTTTTTTTTTTCCTTCGACAACACTCTCATAGGTTTGGAAAAAATGAACTTAAACTCTGAAAGAGAAGTCGGTAAAGACTCCCTAACTGTAGCCTAGTGGCCGAAGGAGAGGAAACTACCGAGTGGCTCACAGCTGCTGTAGAGATAACAAACAGAGATGATTGCGAGATAGCGGCAGTCAGAGAAACTCTACCCAGATGTTAACCAATCTACTCCTGAACCTGACTGAGAAGAACAGCTGAAAGTGGCAGGAAAAAAAAAACACCTCGCTGTGCACAGGGGTACTCACTCATGGTGCCTGAAGCCCGACAACCACCAACTCTTCTGCCCTCAAATCACATTTTCCACTGATCCGGGGGAGAGCAAGGTCGCAAGAAATAACAGAGAGTGGAGAGAGAGAAAGAGAGTTGGGAGGGTGAGAGCGCTGCATGTAAGAGACAGAAAGAGAGAGAGAGAGAGGAAAAAGAGGGAGGGAGGAGTGAGGAGGAGATGAGATCTGAGCCAAACTGGTTCGTCATGCCTGACATGCCAATGACGGAGTCCACATGGACCGCCCTGCGCTTCCTCTGTCCCCCTCTCTCTCCTCCTCCGACAGTCTCTCTCTCCTAAATAAACACAGTGTGTCCAACAGCAGACTGGGTTCCTACTATCTGACTATGTGTTTCAAGCAGCTCCGACTCTTAACACAGACTTTATACTGGAGTATATAACCAGTAGAAGTGTAAAAACATTATTCAACACCAGAGAAACAGGTCAGCGGAACAGATTTAACACAGTTGCAGTAATAATCACGGCCTGTACAACACCGGCAAAGCTGCAGCAGAAAAACTGCCAAAAACCCACTCAGTGTGTTTGGTACTTAATCCTGCAGATCAGAGCATCTGGTGCTGAAGGGCACAAATTTCAACCCTAAGCGGGTGTATAAAAGACTTAGAAGAAGACTAACAGCTGTATTACCCTGTAATTACGAATTGCTCAACTTCCTTTAAACATTAGTGGATTGGGTGTGTCACATGGAGACATAAAAGGTAGAACAAAGTGAGGAAACAATGATCAAAATGTTTAATTTTAGAAATGCTTGTGTTTTTTAGAGCAACTCTGAATGAAACCCATTACTTGCAACACTTGCATCTCACTCTCCCCTGATGAAATAAGCAACTTGGTGGATTGTTGGTAGAAGACCAGGTGTATGCTGCTGGTTCCTTCACTTTTAATGGGAAAAAAAAGTCTATTTATAAAGGACACCGAGCACGGTGAGCAATCAATTCACACTTGGGACCAATACCCCCCATAGAAGCCATTCAACCAAGTGGCCTACTGCATGGAGTTGCAGCACAGACCTGTCCCGAATTAGACTGAGCTACAGATGAAGAGCGCCGCTGGTCACAGAGGGTACGCATATGAAATACAGAAGAGTACGTCGACGTGGTCAAATATCACCGGCATCCCAGGACCTACGTAAGGAAGCAGCAGCAACGTGTTCAAATGTCACTAACCCTGTAAATCTTGACGTGCTGTACGTGAGTGCAGTTCTTTACCGAGGTATTAGCTTCAATAAAAAGCATAAGCACAGGTCCTATAGGGTTGAGAGTGGAAATGCAGTGGCACCATGGAAGGGGAAATATTACACAACTTTTTCCTAACCCATTCAATTGTTCCTGTTTCCCTACACAAATACTGTATCTACTCTGTTATGAAAATTACATAACAAACTTGCAACAAAACTTTACTCTTCGGTCAGCTCACATTCAGCCTAACTGTGGTCTGCACTTTGTTTCTGTTCAGCATCTACAGCAAAGGGGTGCAGATCCGATGTCAGGATTGGGGGGGGGACACAAAAGTTTTTTGGTTTTTTTTGCCCGTATGCAACTCATACCATGTCACCATAAATCACAACTTCGTAGAGGCTCGCCATATCATTCAAAAAGTACTGCACAGGGAATCATTTATTGTGCTTACCTTTCTTGTTTATTTGTCCTAAAGAGCCAACAGCGCATATCACTGCTTACTTAACTGTATATTAGTAAATCATAATTTAAAGGGTCTCAGGCATTTAATGTCTTCTCACGTTCTTATCTTTCGCCTCCCTCCGACCCTTCCAGATCCCCAGTTCTTCTCACCATCTTCCTTTTCTCCCAGTGTATGGGACAACTTTATGCATGATTAATTGATATGGATGAATATCAAAATATGAAGCCCTAAGATTGAGGGGGTCATTTTTTTAAAGGCCTGCTGATGTCATCGGCGTCTGTGTAAGAAACTACCCATTACTTTACATTGTAGTGGAGGAGACCAGAGATTGAATATGGAGTCAGAAATATATTTGCCAAACATTATTTGTTCCACCATGTGAATCATTTCTTAATAGATGTGAATCTAAAATGTGAAGAATGTGAAATCTGAAAATACATCTGTTCAATTTTGAATAATTTGGGGTATTTTTATTGGGGGGCACATGTCCCCCACACCCCCCCGGGATCTGCACCCATGCTACAGCACATTTACAAATGCTGTCATACAGGGCAGAACACTGGGTGCTGTACAAAGGCTATACTGTACATGTGATTCCAGTGCTTTATGGTCACACAACACATGGTCATGAGTTGGTTTTGTCAGGGGTCAAAAGAAATATAGAAGCCTGCTGTACAACAAGTTAACAAAGTCATTTTGTAGCGTGTTGTGTTGTAGTGAGCATGACAGGACATGTGGCCGTATCAGATGTGTAAACATGTAACGTCACGGGCCGACAATGTCCCCTTCATGAGTCTGTAGCAAAGAGAGAAAACACAAACAACATTTATATACTTTTTGGCTTATTGTCTCTGAGGCTGAAAACAATCTGACTGAGATCAACGTTTTCAAGACTTCATTCAGCGTCGTCATCATGCAGTGTAAATAAAAGGCTCTTGCAACAACAACCAAACTAATGCAGCTCAGCCTGCTTTGTCAGCTCCTACATTAAATCATTCAGACCTCTATGTACAAAAACACTGTATCCATGGCAACAGTGTAAGTTAGTAGGCTATGAGTGGTATTCATCAGACAGACCCGAGTTAATTTATAATCCAACAGAATGAGTACACTCCTCCAATAAAACCCCCTACTCCAACAGAAGTGAATTACTCAGCACTCAGCACAAACAAAATGGTCTTTTTGCCGACTTTATGGAGACGCCACCGGGTTAATACAGTTTCAGTCTCATGTTACTCATGTTAGCTCTGTCTACTGTGTGTGTGTGTGTGTGATGATGCAAACAGTGAACAAGAACCAAGCGCTGCACAATGGCTGTTTTGCATGCCGTGATTGGATCAGAGTCAGGCAGCACACTCAGCAGTTTGGACTCCACTCTGTTTGTCCACTTACATAACTTTGTCTCTTGTCTCATTCAAGTCCTCTGTCTCCTCTCTGTCCTGCCCCGTTTGTTCCTGATCACTCTCCTCTCCCAACCAAGCATCCCATAATTTCACAGTTACTCAACTCTTTACATCACCGTTGGCCGGTAACCACGGAGAATTAACCTTACAGCCCAGGAACTGCCCCATGGCAACGAGCGGCTCCATTCAGCTCTTTGTGTTCATTTATCCACTGGATTTTGTGCAGTTGTACACACATGCACACTTCCACACCAACTCTCTCCCTGGGGTGAGGAAGTATTCAACTAGAGAGTTGGACAGGCAGACGAAGACAGTGAAGGAGGAGAGACAGAGAACGAGACAAAAGGAAATAAAGAGACAAGAAGGAACTTAACAACATTAACATTAAGTTTTTACTGTAAATCAAACGTCGAATGGAAAGGCAGGTTTGTTATTTTACTCATATGACACCAGCAGGTGGCAGCACTGACCTAACCTCCTCAACTGCCTTGCCCTTGAATGACTTTAGTGTTGAAACCACACAACTACAGCAGATCTTACCACAGCATTATGGGTGTCAATTACCTCACGTGACTTTGTAAAATACACGTGTTACACTATTGTACATTTACATGTCACAACTTCTTCTGAGAAGAAAGTTGCAATCAAGAATTGAGTGTTTTCTTTTCTTCTTTTGACACCACCATGTAGAAAAATCTTTGGAGAGCTGAACATTATTTATTATTATACAATACAAGATCAAAAGCAAAGATTCAAGTCAAGCAGCATTAAGATCTAAAATCCCAAGCAACGCTCATGAACCTGGGATCTAAATTTAGCTTCAGCACATGAGCAGGAAAAAAGTGAAGCAGCGACAATGCTTTTACAAACCGTTTCAACACAACTGGGCATAATAAGCTTTAAACAGGCTTGGCAGGACAACTGCAACTGAACTGACGACACTATACTGCGCTGTGTGTGTTCCTTTTACTTTGTCCACCACCTGCTTACGAAAGCATGGTTTAGCAGCATGCATTAAGAAGTAGCCATTAAACGCACTGATTCACTGACCATAAAAAAAAGTTTTGGGACCTCAGTAGCACACACAGCATCCAGCCAGTGATTCTGCTGAAGAAGCTCTGGTGTCATGGTGCTTAAAAAAGGGTTAAAATTAAAAAATAAAACATATTGTAGCATTGATGCCCCAATGTGTCAGACCAGATCCATAGCTGCAGATGATAACCCCTGGGAGACTACTATCTGTGCAAACCTTCATTATGGTAATGCTAAACGCTGCTAATTCCCCGAGCTTGAAGAAAATGAGACAAGAAAACCCTGCCCTGCTTGCACATTCACGCTCCATTCTTGACTGTTTTTCAGCAAGAAGACTGTAAAAAGGTTGCTGGGCCATCACACAGGTCTGTGAACTCAACTAGAACAAAAAAAGCTGACAAATCCCCTTGGCCTGGCCCCTGTCCTGTGAAAAGATAAGCTGGCAACTGAATAGATGGATAGGTGGATGAACAGTAGGGCCAAGCGTGTGTAAATGTTAAATGTGAGAAAACTCCATAGGAAGCTAAAAGATCTCTTCATGCTTTCTTTGAAGGGAACTTGAAATAATGCAAGGAACTGAGGTCATGGTGAAGGGTGGGAAGGAGCGCGCTTGGGAGAGCCTTTTTCCTGTTGTCTACTGTGAGTTAAAAAAAAAAGTGCCATAGTCTAAATCACTGCTGAACTGACTCTTTAGTCTAGTGCTGTACAAGTGCTTGGAAACCTTTATGGCCCAAGTGAAGTAGCTTTTGGCTGCATTCAGCTCCATTTCCTCTTCACTGGGTCCGCTCCTTACTGGGTCCATATAAAATAGAGGAGTAGCTATGTTGCATGAAGACTGTGCTGGACTCAACACTTATTTCAATGCCCACACAGTCTTGTACTGCTTTCTCAGCTCTACTCAGTTAACTGACTCTCAATGAGTCGTCTGTCATCAGTAATTGTTACCAGGTTGGGACAAACTAGCCTGCTGTATTGTTAAAAATATATGAAAATTAGTTTAATCTATGATGAGACATCACATGTTAAAAGCATGTGGCAGATATTTTGTCCAGAATGAGCAAATATTCGGACCCATATATTTGGTTAAACTCTGCCCATGTTGGAGATGTTGGACATCTCTGCGCTACTGGAGAGAGAGGATGAGGATAGAGAGAGAGAGAAAAAAAGAGTGAATGAGTTGACAGACACAGTCCGTGGGGAGCTCCTCTCTCTTTCACATACTGGCTTATGCACAAAGCAGCGGTCCCATAGAGCTGCTGTACTGACAGGATGTGACATTAGGAGAGGGGTCACAGAGAGGGACAGTTTCTCACAGCCACACATGCATGCCTCACACTCACACAACACTTTTCACTTCACAGCCTGCATGTTCCTCCATTAGAAATTAAACGCAATTAATATTTGAAACATTTTCTTAGGCTAAATTATGATGGTTATTAAAACTGGGGTGATGCAAGATGTGAAGAACTGACATTTACTGTATGCATAGTGCTGAGTCAGTGTTTTCAAATTGATTCCAGCATGTTCTTCTCTGTTTGTGTGTGCTTTCGACATAATGCATGTAACATTACCGGTGATGGTCTCTGCATCTCTGTAGGTGGCCGCGAACTCCCGGAGTGCAGCCGGCAGACTCGCCTCACTGACATACTCCTCCTCTTCCTCTTCCTCGATTGCCAACTGGAGCCCTGGGTCGTGAAGCTGAGGTGTGTGTATATGTTGCGGAGGCTGTTTAGGGGGCGGGGTAGAGGAGATGGAGCAGGTGAGGGGAGGCGGGGTCTTTGGGTCCAGCTTGGCGCCGAATGGTTACTGATTTAATGCAGGATCAGCCATGGACACAGCCCGGACTTGCCAAAACAAAAATGTGGCAAACTGGATTCTCCTCATGGGCTTTGTTAGGCTGGAAGTGGACAGAACTGATCACGGCTTCTCACCAGCACAAGACAGGTAGGGAGTAGGTGACGAAACACAGCAACACACTTGGATGAACAGAAGCTTTTCAATGCATACCTATAAGAGAGAAGAGAGAAAAGAGAACAGGAATAAATGGCTTATAAACGGTCATAAATGGCACATATGTCACAATATGACTCTGAATATGTGTGATATACATATCATACAGGAGTACATTAAGTTTAAAAGTCAAGCTCATTAGTTTAATATGTGGGAACAGTATGCTTTAAATGAAAAATCCCTTCATGTTTTTCTTTCACACTAGGTTATTGCAAGCAGTAGTATTTATAGCCGCAGCGACTCTCATCTGTGTAATGGCTGACTGGTTCATAAACAGAACGCAGTGCTCGAGTGTGGATAATTATAGAGATAGAGTTCGCTTTGCAATGTTATCAGTTTAATAGGTTTATAATCTAATTCAACGCCCATGTAATCAATAATATCCCAGAGGAGCTTATAATATTCAATTTGAGGATGATGATGTATCAGGAGGATGCAAAGTGTGTAATGTTTGGGGTAATAAAGTGGTATTAGATTTGACTGCAATGAAATGAGGTGTTTCTTTTGCCCTAATAATCACATAACGAGGGAGGATGAAATATTAGAAACATCAATACAAATGCAGTCAAGTGATATCATCACTAACTTTAGCTTAAAATTTTGAATCCACACCAATGAGGCACAGTGTCGACCAAAACTGAACATTATCATCTTCTCAAAAATATGATTAATTGTGAAGCAGTTGTGCTTTGCAGGTGTCTACTACCCCTAATAAAGTCTTTATGTATTGGTGTATTGTGGAATCAAACTGAATAGAAGAGGAAGAAACCTGAAGCAAATAAATATGGCCAATTAAAGCATGACTATAAAACAGATGTAAAAGATCTGACTGAACAAGGGATGAGTAAAATAATACACACTTTAACAATGGCTCCAGAAATGTGTTGAGTGCTAGGATGAGTAAGTAGCTGGTTGTCTGGACATTAATTCAGCAAGACATCCTATATGAAGCTGCAGGACAAAAAAAAAAGGTGTATCCATCCATCATAAGAAGTAACTTGGGCGTTGAGCTAAAGAAGCGGACAAAACAGCCGCTGCAAGCCCAGCACAGAACAGGAACTTGGGTAAGTTTCTATTAATAGTCAACCCTTCAAAACACACACACACACACACACACAACTCTGAAGACAAGCTGCTGGATATGTACATCTCGACTCACTCTCTTTCATACAAACAACAAAAAAAAACAACAGCTGTGGTTGTGTTGCACCACTCCTCTCGCTTCACAACTTTGTTTTCTCTCCTCTGTCTGTATGTTCTTTCTCTCGCCTGTATCCATCCACATTCATCAGTTTCTCACCATTTCTCTTTTTTCCACCCCAGTTTCTTCCTAGACATATTGAGTCAGAATCTAATGCCTTGTGGGGAGCAAAATTTAGGTCATGCAGTTTCCATTATTTAGGAGGACATCCAAATGCCCAAACACTGTTGCTAATGACAACAAACTGCTGCCATGACATGTTTGTTCTATAGGCGAGGACCCGAGCCTGTCTGATGATGACTGTAGCAGGCTGGAAAAGTTAGAAACAACTTTTTTTTTTCTTTTAAAGATTTGAAACTGTAATCTGACTGCAGTAGAACATTTTCCTTCATAAACCCTCAAACACAAATGGTATCACAACAGTCAGCGCCTATGACATCATTATAATTACTGTATTGCTAACAAAACAGCGCTGTATGAAAGATCAAAAGAAACAGGATCAGCATTACCAGGATCTAATGTGTTATGGCCACAATACTCCCACCCTGCACTGTTCCCCGGTGAGGCAACAACAACAGGGTTGGGTAAAGAGGAAGTGAAAGATTTCAATGGGCTGATGGAGCAAAAGCTCAAGAACACAATAGTTAATGCAAATTTCCTCTTGGGACAAGGTGTGGTTCTTCACTTTCTTATTATTCTTTCCTTGATGTGACAATTAAGAAATGTACATATCAACACACAGAGTGGGTTTTCACCGAGCTCCATTGAAGGTTTTGTTAAAGCCACAGAGAAGTATTTTAATACCTGGTCCGTGGTTAAACAAAGCAGAGGGCTGACTGATGGAGCCGACTGAAACTCCACCAAAAAGGATTAAACAGGACCGGACTTGTGTGCAACCAGCACTGTCGACACAATCCCACTTTTTCTTTTTTTACGTAACCTCCCGACAGCCTGCTCTGATACCATGTTTGACACTAAACATCACCACATAAGGTGGGCGGGACAAAATACACAAGGTTTTAAACTTAAAACCTTTTAATACCTTCTTTGGGCCCTTTTGGAAAGATCAGACGATACTCTGACTGACTATTTGTCAGGTAACGTAGAGAAGTAGGGACGGCTTCAGTATTATTGATTTGTTTTTTTCAATGTAGACAGAAGCATTCATCAATATAATTAATAAATCCGATCATAAGTGATCAACTCCACTTGTTCTATTAAGTGTGATAGTTTTTCACCATTAGTGGTGAAAAACGTTTTTAGACAGTTTTCATTCTTAACCCAGTCTACGTGATATATCAATGTTTCTCTTTATCAGCTTCCACCTACAACAATATGGACATTACGACACTGACCACAGATATTTATTCTCAGCGCCTAGAGGAGTTTACACCACCTGAACGTCTTTCACTGTCACTGGAAGTCTCTTCATCTACAGCTGTGGTCAACCCTGAAGACTGAGTCAAGCCCAACTCAGCGGTCTGAATGTTTTGGTGTTGCAACCTGACCTCCTTAAAATCGTTAGATCATGAGACCTCGTCATTCTCTAGCCTGAGACTGGCTGCACAAACAACACACATCAGACACCTAAAACAGGCCAATACCAATTTTCATACGTGTTTTTTTAAACCTACAAGTAGCCTAAATACTGAATGGGTTCCCAGAACCACAGGACGAGATGTTTAAAGACCCAATCAGAAGGGTTAGGGTATATTATTATTATAATATTTTGCTGTACAGAGCAATACAAGTGATCACTAACGGCGCACGCGCGTGTGTTCGTATGCTCAGTTCTTCTATGGCACGCAAGCCTCCTGTGAAACTATCTGTTGATTGATGCACTGATAAGTGAGGAATTCAGTCAACTCAACAGTATTATGGTATATTACTACCGAAAATAACAGTGCAAATGAAAAGCTGATCTAAAACGATTGTTTATGTTTTCCCGTTAGATCCTTGTCCATTTGTACTATGTTTCTGTAGAGTGCTACCATGTTTATTCAGTTTATAGAAGTGATGATCATCCTGCCCTCTTTGACCATGATTGGCTGTTGTACAAAAGCTAATTCCTACTACATGACCGGACTAGAAACAGAGTCTAGCTGCAGCTCCAGCTGTTCAGTGACTAAAGTGTGTTTGCTTCACACCCACAATCTACAGTACCATCTGTTGATCAAGACACAAGTGGCAATAAAGCGCAAGAAATGAATTTTAGACTGCACCCCAGACAGAAATTCAGCGCTTGTGGACGAGTCTTTTGATGACATGTGCATATTTTACATTTTACAGGTAATAATCTAAAGGAACTGACTCTTCAACATTGAATTGCTAAAACTGCTACTGAAACGTAACCCAAATTTTAGTTAGAACAGAACTGCAGCACCAAGCTTATAAACTACTTGTAACAAGTTTGCCTAAAAGTTTTAACACTGCACTGCAGAGTAACAGTCAATATATCAATTCACAATATGTGTGCCTGTGCAGCACTTCTGGCAGCAGAGTGCTGCGGTTTGCCCTTGCTTGAGGGGATTTCCTTACTTTCAGTAGTTGATAGTGTAAACCACTTTGGCTGGGAGCAGGGCTGGTTTCCAGTGTGATGTGTGTGTTCGTGTGTGACCTGGTTAATGGCATATAGAAGGACATGCTGATGTAAAGCCGTCTCCGGTGGCTGTGTGTCTGTTAGAGGATGTCCACACATGCTGTGACTGACTGACTGGCTGAGAGCTGGAACACGACTCTAACACAGGAAACACTGCGTACACCATAAACAACTTCCTGTAAATGTTCTTTGCTATAAAGCACTCGGGGGGACGATTCCTTCCAGGGTCAGGACATTGAAGAACTGCTTCAAGGCATGTTATAGAAACACTGGCTCTGTTTGCCTAGAGAAACAGGTCAGAGCCTCAGTGACAGACGGGTAAGGCTCCATATTTCAGCTCAGTCCTTGCATGACAACACCATGGTGACTACATTATTACGTATATAACTGAGACGTCAACAGCTTAATTACTCAGTAGCCATGTTTAAACCGGTATAAAACTCAGAGGTCCAGGTACTGTGTGATTAAATGTTACAAAGGACACAGGTTTTGATTCTCAGCGTGAACCTACTTGACCACGGTTTCATCTGATGTGTTCAGCCTGGTCTCAGATTTCTCCTCAATTCCCTCCAGCTTGGTTGGGTTGAGTTTCATTTCATCCCCACTCCTTTTCCGTCTAAATCAGATCATGTGAAAGTCCTACCTGAAGTGTTTAGATCACCAACACGTATTTGTAGTTACTTGATGCTCTTTGCTCTTATTATTGACTATAACAGTCTATCCTCACTGAATAAAGTCAGGACAGCGTGGGCGTGTGCAGACAGAGCTCGATTGACATCTCTCTCTGTCTATCTTGCACACACCATAAATCCACCCAGTGTCACCCAGAAAAAAGTGTTATCATTGTAAACACACATTTCTAGAGTATTATTTGGTACAAGTTTAAGTACGACCAAGACTTTCTGTTCATTTAAACATTTCAACTCTACAAACTGAGTAAAGCAGTTTTGTCTTTCTAACCACATCAATACAGCTCAGTGACGTGACTGGTTGATGGTAAATGAACCACGTGTTGGCAGAAGGATGAAGAATTAATTTTAAAAAACCTTCTCTTTCCTTCTCTCATTCATTGGCCTCTCTCACCCTGAGCACTCTCCAACATATGGCAACGAATTATTTGCCAAACACTAAAAAAATCTAACTTGAAAAACTTACGGACACCTCAAAAGAGCCAGGTGCGTTGCAGAGATGACCAAACGGCCAACAAAGTTCAACAGAGAAAACTCCCACACACTGTCTGCACTTGCATCAGATTAATTGGGGTTACAACATTGTCTCTGTCAAATATTGAAATCTAAAAATCTTCTTGTCAGACAAAAGAGATATGATACCATCACTCACATGGACACACACTCTCAGTTCTGGCTGAGGAAGTTTGACAGAAGGAAGCTGCTATTTTAATGTAGGAAAAGTCACATGACCAGTCAAAGGGCTGAAGAGTGTTAGTGCTAGTGAGAAAATAAATGTTTTTCTAATTTGTTTTGTGTTATTCTTTCAGAGAGCCATAAGCCCATAAAACTGTCTTCTCACAAGAGTGTGCAGTAAAAGCGCTTTGAAGATAATACCGATCATAAAAGCAACCTTTGGTCTGTCCTTCAAATAAATGCACATTCATACGAGTTCATTAGTCTAAATGTCTGTCTGTGTGCTGACAGGGTAGAACATGCTGGACACTGTCATTCATTACTGATCAATATTGATGAATATTTCAATAAAGCATTGCCGTCTGTCTGTATGTTGCTGTCTTTGGCTCCAGCCCCATGCAACCCGGCATGGATGGATGTAGGCTATAGGATGGATGTTGTTGACCATGTTGAGTGATTAACCATGTGTGTGTGTGTGTATGTGTGTGTGTGTGTGTGTGGGGGGGGGGGGGGGTGAGACAGAGGTCAGAGAAGAACAAACACACCCAGCAGCCTATGTGTCAGTGCCTCTATCTGCCAGAAATTGGAGCTATCTCTTTCAAGCTCCTGGCTGTGTGAACTTTCGCAGAAGTCTCTGTACTAACAGCGAGGCTGGCTGGCTGGCTGGCAGGCTGGCTGGCTGTGTCCGAGCAGAGAGACAGTACGCAGGCCCTCCACAGATCATGTGCTGTTCCCTGGCAAAACTAACTGCAGCCTTATTTAGCTTCTCAGCAGCACTGGCTGAGAAACCCTCCTCCTCAGCTGTATAACTGAGGTAAATGAAAATCACTGACCTCTCAGTACTTTTAAAGGGTGGCCAAAACATGTAGGGATGTTAAAAATATGAATGCATCACAATGTGCAGGATTTGTTTGAGTAAACATACACATAGGCTATTCATTTATGGTGTGTGAGATACATGCCTGTGTTTAATTTTGCTTTGGAGAATGTTTACACTTTCCAAAAAAAGTTGTTGACTTACAAAAACTTTAAAATAGTCTTATTTCATTCATATTGGTAATTCATTCAAGGGAATGGTTTGCCCAGTTTCTGAGAGGTAGCAGCCTCTAATATGCCCTAGACTGCTTATGGGAACTGAGGGGACTTCAGTCACTTTTAATGAGTGGAGGCAGATTTACTGCGATAGGATTAGGGCCTTCCTAAATCTGAAATCAATCTTATTAAAAAGTGCCCACAAGCGGCTGTGACAAACTCTCAAAGGGCTGGACATTTTCACTACTGAGTGGGACACAAAGCGTGGCCAGAAAACAGAGGCAACAGATCAGACTCGCTGATTATTCTCATGCAAAATAACCGGGACTATAAAACACACAAGCGATTTAAATAAAAACACATCTGAGCCACACACTTTAAATCCTCAATGGATGAAGGCGACAAGGAAAACAAATCTGTTTCACTGCTAGTAACACGAGTTAACTCTTGAGAGCTACTTTGCACCTGCTCCAGTATCATCATATGATCATCAAACTTTTACATCTATACAAGTGTGAAACTCTGTAAAGACTTCTTACCGCTTCAGTAGACAGCTCACACTTCCCCCGAGGACACGAAATAAGCCGGTTTCTCTGTTTAAGTGACTCGCTACAGGCTACTAAGTTAACTTACTGTCGGTTCACCCAGTGCGACTCACTCACTACTCACTTATCTGCTGCCGATGTAAAATGAGCCGAAATGCTACGATCCGACCCCGGTGGTGCAGGAGGTATCACCCCGCTATCAGCCGGAAAACAAGCCCAGTGACCGGGCAAACACAGAGGATGTGATTCAGTCAGCTCTACTGTGCTTATTTACACAACTTTACTGAGTTTTTTTTCTTTCTTTCTTTTTTTGCTTCCCTTTAGAAAGTAGACGCAGAATCACTTGATGGAAACAAAGCTGCTAAACGGAGCTGAGTAAAGGTAGAAAAGAAGTGGACGTACTTCCGGTTTCAGTGTTTTCAAAATAAAGCAAACATTCATCTGTCGGTTTTGGTTGGTCGTGTTGATGGAGCAAATAACCTAAAATAAAATAATAATAATTTAAAAAAGAAAAGAAAAGAAAAGCTGTCTACAGACTTTCTGCTTGCCTGGACAGTGTATGTAATGTGAGATATGAACAACTTGGTCAGAAATGACAAATCCCTAAATGACATAGATCACAGCACAATTTCACAGCCAGACTGACCTGAAGTAGATTTTTTTTCCCCATACAATATTTTCTGTTTTTTTTTATATATTATATCATAGTGTGATGGTGACAAGAAACCGTTGTATCACTGTGGATACAGTAGTCTATTTTTATTTTTAAAAATCCAAGGTGCTCATTCAAATATAGGGAGATATTGATAGAAATACGAATATTGGAGTGGTCGGCTCATACATTACCAAAGTAATCACCGAATAAACACAAACTGCTATCTCAGGAAAGGTCTGAATAAAGTATGTTAAATGAATTTCTTTGCCTTTATTTTGTACATTAAAATTATATCAGAGGAAGTTGTGCTCTTATAGTATTTTTGTATAACTTGACATATTAGGAAGTTTTTCATTCTAAGTTCATTCATTGTATTTAGAGGATATATCCACTGTAACTTGCTCTTCGTTGCTTCCCAGTCCAATTTTAGACTGTCTTTTCTTTTCTTTTAATCATAAAGCCTATCAGTTTATTTTGTTCATTATATTTTCATAGGTTAGTATATATTCTGTTTTGATTTATGTGGGTTTTAGGCTTATTTATGTTTGACTTTATTACCACTAATTCCCGATTTGACGTTAATGGTTGTCGATTGTAGAAAACGTTCAAACCGCACATGAGGCTAAGACGTCTGCATGAAATCCATTCAGGATGTCACGGGTGCCTGTGTCCTACTACCGCGGTCTCATCAATGAATGACGTCATTCTACTCTCAGATAGTGTGTGAGGAGGTACTTTAGATAAAAACGGTGAACCATAAAACATAGGCCCATACAGTATTGTGCATTTATTTATTTATTTGAATGCACCACAACAATGTTTTTGGAAAGGGATGAATGCAATTTAATTTTGAGGAAAAACAACTAACAAAACAAGACAACAACAATCCAAAACCATGTAAAATGTGACCAAAATAAAGTCTCTAATCTGTATTGTGGGATTTGCAACTAACACATGTGAAAGCCTACGTTTAAAATTTCCCTACATTTTAATGGCGATCTGTTGTATGCACTCTCGTGTCCTAGCAACGCTGGAATATGCCATTTCGGGGTGAGCCGGTAAAAAAAAAAAAAATCAGTATAACTCTTACAGTAAACCATTGTTTTTGTGTGCATCACGTGTAAGTGAAAGTAGTTTAGGAGGTAGTTTACAAACAAAAATACGTTTGTTTATATATATTTAACGACTTTTGGTGGGTAGGACTCTTCCTCATTTTATCTGACGAGGTCCAGACTCCCCTCTTCCAGTTGGAATGACGTGACCCACCGCTCTTCCGCCAACAAACAGCGCGTCGTTGAAGAGGTAAAAAGTTCAAAGCAGGTAATTCATTAGTAAGTTTGTGGGAAAAGCACACAAAACACGAATTTTAACTTTTCAGGGATTGAAAGCTGATTGATAACAGTTTGTGACATGTGACTTGACTTGTTTTTTTCGCTCTGTGTCATTGGAAGCGAGCTGCCGCCGAAATAGTCGATGAAGTTAGCGGTTGCCTGAACACATAACGTTACAGTATTGACATCAGTTCAAGTATATTTTCCACATTTAAAAGCCAACTTCTCCACTCAAAGATGATTTTTTATAGCCTAACTACACAACACAATAGAGTCCTGTCTGGTGGTTAGCTGTGGATGGCAGTTCACCTCCACAAACCATACCCACAGAGTAAAACTAGCAAAGTGTCGCGCAACTAATAATATCACCAGGTAATTTTTGCTACAGCATACAGGTTATGTCCATAGATATAAATGGTTAGTTCACTAAAAGGAAGACTGTACCGTAAGTACACAACAAATAACGATATATTTATATATGTATACATCTACACAATCTGTTTTAGTGTTGTAAGAATATACAACTTGAATAAGTTTAATTTAATGGTAATCATCAATAGAATAATTATGGTCTGTAATGTAGTGTTATGGCAACAACATGTCTAACACTTATCTGCTTCTGTTTCTCTTTGATGACAAACTCATTTCGAAGTTTCTAATTGTTTTCTCCACAGCTGATGGAAAACTACATCCTGTATGAGGAGCTTGGGGCAGGCACCAGCTCTACTGTCTATAAAGGAAGGAGGAGAGGCAATCTAAATTATGTGGCCATCATATGCACCAACAAGGCGAAGAGACCTGAGATCACTAACCATGTACTGCTTTAAACTTGTTAAACTTATCTGAGACACAATAGAGACATGTTTTCATTTATTTTAGGTATTACTACTATTTTAGTTTTATGCAGCCTGATGAGGCCTTAGTTATACTATACAAGTGTAATCAAATGATCTAGTGTTACTGCCGTAGTCTTTTAATAAAGAACACTTACTTGTAATACATGTTACACTTTTGCCACAATACCGGCACCTTGACTGATGCTGTGCACAGGCATTTTTCTATTAAAGAATACTTACTGTTTATGTGTAATGCTCTGTTTCTGTTCCATGTTAGGTTCGTCTCAGCCATGACTTGGATCATCCGAACATAGTTTGCTTCTATGAGTGGTATGAAACAAGTAACCACCTGTGGTTGGTAGTGGAGCTCTGTACAGGTCAGTAATTATTTCTGGCTTTATCAAATGCAATTTATGTCATTAATTTCATCTATCAAATAAGTGACAAATGCATCTTATACAAGCTGAGAACTTATTTGTTAGAGGATTCTCCCTCATATTTTTTCTTTCCCTCATGCTTGCTCCCTTTTCGCTTTTTTAAAAATCCTTGTTAGGTGGTTCAGTGGAGTCTCTAATTAGTCAGGATGGATGTCTATCTGAAGATGTTGTGAGGCGGTTTGGATGGGATTTGGTCAAAGGACTGATGTACATCCACGAATTAGGAATAATCTTCTCAGATTTAACCCCTGCTAAGGTTTGTATGTCACAGTGTGTATCAACGTAACAGCAAAAATGACCATCACCTTATACTGTAGATACACCAACTCTCCTTTTGTCATCCATAGATCCTACTGGATGGCAGTGGCAGCCTGAAGTTTGGTAGCTTCTGTCAGTCCAAGGCAGAAGGGGAGACACTGGAGGATTTCTTTTCCCAGCTCTCTACATCTGAGGAGGCCGGGCAGAGAGACAGCAAGGAGAACTTTGACAACATGAGGAAAAGATTACAAGGTCAGATGACCATCTTTTAATCATGTTGCTTCTCTTTGTACTGCATTATTGATTGATGGAGAAGCTAACCAGTAGATTAGCAAAGAGGAGTCTAAAGATATTAAACTTTTTGATGGCTACAGACAGTTAAATAGAGCTTATATACTTTGGGGAACAAATTAGCAGCTGGAAAACACATGGACAGACAGCAAGGACTTTATGTGACAGACAGGGTGGAAAAGCCTTCAGGGGAAGAATACTGGCCAGATGCCCGGGTTTACAACAACAGGAGATGTATTTTAGGTCATAACAAAAACACTTTTTGTGTGGGTGAATTCAAAATGACAGGAGCAACAAGGCGATGGAGTAGTTGTTGTTATAACATGGTGATCACGTCAGAAACTTGAAGCTGAGAACATGTCTGGAGGAATTATATTCTCTGATAACTAAGGATCCCACTTTCTATCAGTAATTGAATAAATTGGTTTAACATGAACTAATATGAAAGCCAAGAATACAAAACTTATAGACTTGACCAAAGCTCATCATCATAACATCTTTGTTTCTTGTTTATCATGAGGATTCATGTCTTCTTTTACCATTTTTGTCTCTCCCAATGACCATATGGTTGTGATGTATATTTTCAGGTTCTCCCACTTACAGTGCTCCAGAGGTTTTGCAAGGATCAAATACCAGTATGAGCTCTGATCTCTGGGCTCTTGGATGTATACTCTACTACATGTACACTGGTATCTACATCCACACACATGCTGACACATGCATACAATGAATATGATATGATATATTTATAAGTGCACATCAGTATGTATTCATATAAGAATGTTTTCCTCCTATTTTACTACTATATAGTGGGCACTCGTCATTCATGGGGATTGTGATGATGAGAATTCTATATTATTAGGACATAGAATTAAAATAGTAAAAATTGATGACTCAGTTCTGAAAGACTAAACTACAAAAAGGTGAAACAGTACAGCAGGTTTTATAAAATACAGTACTATCATTAACCTAAACCTCAACTGTCTTTGTTGCCCAGGTAAACCTCCATTCTCTTCTGATAGCTACACTGAACTGAAAGAGATGGTTTTATACCAGGAACCACCACCCCCCAGACAGACAGGTAATACATAATCATGTATGCACACACACTCATTCACATTCACTTTGGTGTAAAGTGATGTGATGTAAACTTTGTTGCTATTTACCAAAGACAGCTGTTAGTAGCAGTGAAATAGCTTGTTGAAAATAGCTTTGTCTTGCATGTTGCTGTTCTAGAGTATCTGTATTGTGTTTGTTTAATTATACAAATATTTTGGTTGTTCTTTGCTACAGTGTTTTCTGTTGACCCTCCCAGTGAAGACTTTCAAAATCTTCTGAAACGCTTGCTCAGAAAAAACCCAGATGAGAGGTCAGGTTCATCGACACCCACACACTATTCTACTGCTGCTGTTAATACTGGCATTGCAACGTTTTACCACATAAATCACATCAGGGCTGGGAATATTGAGATAGCCTCTAATTTGATTTGTTTATAATGACAATACGAAAGCAATGAATGAATAGATGGATGCAAACAATATAATATCCATAATGTTAACTTTTAACACAGAATTTTGTTTTTAGCTAAATTATCTTCAAGGTATCTTGTACTTTTAGCTCATCATCAAATTGCTGTTGATGCTATTTTTGTATATTTTTTCACACTCTAGATTAAGTGTTAAGAGTTAAATGTTCTTGAACCTCCAATAAAATTAAACACATTTTCTAATGTCAGTCAATCAAGTTTTATTTACAAAGGTTAACAATCGACATTTAGAGAGTCTCTATGAAATTTACTTAAATTCAATGTTGCATTACTTAAGAATACTCATTGTCAGTGCATGTTGACCGTAGTTTAATGTTTTGGTCTTCTCATATTTAGTTTTGTTATGTTTTTTTCTTTTCTTTATTTTAAGGATGGACTGGCCAGAGTTGCTCAGTCATTCTTTCTGGACACCCATACTGATGGAGGAAGAAGAAAAAGAAGATGAGGGGGAGGGAGAGAAAGAAGAGGGGGGTGAAGAAGGAGATCCAGAGAAAATGTATTGTTCTGACCCTTTATATCAAGCACGGACTGATGAGCATCTGAACAGCCACTTAACCTTTACCCAGCCGGCCCATAGGATGTGTGAGAAACTGATTTCATCATCACAGATGGTAACTGCAACAAGTGGCAGACAGACTGATGGCCAACAAGTTGTTAGACACACTACCTGTGGAGCCTCACAAAACCAGCATATATTGGACAGGAAGGTGGGAAAGGAGAGAAGAGTGGAGGGGCAGGCAAAAGCGGAAGATGACCCCAAGCTTACTGGGGCGCAACAGATATGCTCCACGCTGCAGCCCCATAAGTCATTCACAATAGGTAACACATTCACTGATGTCTGTGTGTTTATTTTTTGCTTGTTTTAAGTTACTAACGTGGGTTGAAATATTAGCCATAATTTATGTGTCCTCTGAGTGTGGACCATGTTTGTGGTTGTTACATGGCTTAAACCCTTATTCTTTTACCTATAAGCAGCAATGCTGTTTCAAAGCAGCAGCCTTGTAAATATGTAACTTTTAATGACACAACCGGCAAACTTGTGCTGCAAAGATTATTCAGTAAGGATTGAATTCATTTACCACCTTATTTTTCTCAGTTTGATCTGTTTGTATAAACATAACTGTAGTTATCTGGTTTTCTAGATAAGCCAATTTGGCTCTGTCCTATTGTTTCCCTCTCTACTGCAAACCTTGGGATTTGTCACTGCTTGGTATTGTTCCTATTGTGTAAATTCAGTCTGTGAGCTCAATCTTTCACCTGTGTGGCATTCACTAGGCATGTTTTCCAGACGTATGTGTCATACAGTAGCATCCCACAGAAAATCTTGATTCTGTGTCCTGTGTGTTTCTTCCTCCAGATAATGTATCAGAGCTCAGGCCAAAGAGTGGTATGGATGATGACAACACTGAGGCCATTTTTCTGCTCAGGTATTCAGTAACTATATTATATTATATTATATAGCTTGATATTTTCACATTTCTCATTTCTGTCATTTCCTTGCCAACTCAAGAAGGACCTGTAACATCGCTGACTCTCCAAACCAGACCCCTGTTCCACAGGTATAGCATATACTCTGAAATCTTAAAAAAGCAGTAATTCATACAGTAATGATAACATATATAACAAGCACACTGACAACTTAGCCATTGTGCATCATCATCATTGTATGCCATCTTTTGCTGAGGTTGATTCTTCTTCTCTTCTGTCTTTTCTTTCCCCTGTTTCAAGGCCACCTCTGACACTGACTTTACATCCAGTGTGAAAACTCTTCTCCATACTCAATCTGATCTCACTGTCACTCCAGTCATGGACAACCCCAAGGTATTTGTATGGACACAGGCTCTTTTAGTTTAGTTTAGCTTATAGTCAAATACATTAAAAGTACTGTGTATGGTCAATGCAATGGAAAGCCAGACACCTCTTCAACCCTCATCACAATAAAAACAATTAAAGCAGAAGTAAGCGATCCGGTCGTTTTGGCTAACTTCTTGTCAGCCGATGGAGTTAGCAGTCCCCACCCTCGTCATGGATCTATTGGTCCTCGTCCCTACATCACCACATTCACGCGCATCCCTTGGCTGCACACACAGCCCTTCATGCCGTTCTCTCTCCTCATTGGATAAAGGTTGTAGGATACAAGGAAAGTTTTCTCTTCGGCTTACAGCAGAGCAGAGTGACTGACAGACCCGTGTTTCAGACCAAACACTCTATATAAGTGATTGCTGTCGGAAGATATAACTATTTAAGACTTATATTAACACAAATATTCTGCTTACTTCTGCTTTAAGTCAATAAATAGTCATTCATTTCAGAGTGGTTTTAGATACTTAAACTGCATCTATTTCATAGCCAATATGCGTGTCATTATAATAGAAAATATTTTATGCATACATAGCTAACAGGAAGGAAGAAAAATAGTTACATGGGAATTTAGACTTAACATTGTTTCTCTCCATTCACCAGATTGCTAAGAGTCCTCGTGTGCGGTTCGATCCTAAAACCCTTTGTGTACTAGCACATTCAGGTATATTTGTTTTTGGGTCAGCATTGAGAAATTTAGTGTAGAGTAAATCCAAAGGTTCTCAGTCTATGGCTTCTCCTCTCCTCTCCTCTCCTTAGTTGAGAAGCTACAGTCCCTGAGTGGCGAAGGCTGGAACGTGTTCCTGTTACAGCTCTGTTCATCCCTTGAAGAACAGAATCCCTCCACTCCTCTGTCCTCCTCCACTCCTACTGTTCCTGCCTCCACAGCCACTCGCTCCAGACTCAACCTGCTATGTTACCTCTGCTGTGTGGCTGGACATAAAGTCATTGCTAACAGGATGATTAACTCAACACTGGTAGGAAAACATGGATTTTCTGAGCTTGCCTGTTCAAATATTGTTGCATCACTACTGGCTGGGTTTATTTTTTGTATTTTAAAGAAGATTTTAGACCACAACATTGTAAAGCAGTGTGGGAGTCCTTACTCTTAGCTGAGTGACACTGAGATAGTAAAATAACCTTATTTTCTCAGTTTGTATGTTTGTAAACACAACATAATTATTTATTAATTTAGTTTTTCTATGGCCTTTGTGCTCCCTCTGTTATATACCTGTACATACTAGCCATTTATTTATAAATTAGAAAACACTGTCACCAGAAAGATGTAACATGCAGTGGTTACTTACCATATCTCTGATATGATGATTACAAGCATAAAATTGAATTAAGGTTATTAATAGGCATAATTAAACTAAAAGCCATATTTCACTGCTACATATGATCATTTCACACAAATCTAGTTTCGGCTTTCTCTCCATGTATCTCTAATTATACGTTCTCTTTCATTCAGCTTCCAGTATTGACACAGCAATTACGACAAGCTCCTAACTGGGATGTGTAAGTACAAATATGGTTATATTCTCTCTAGATAGGGAGCACATTAGTGCGTCTTTGCAGGAATGTTGGAGAAGTTGTAACCACTGACTCATAGAAAAACAACAAAAATTCTCATCGGAGGTGATGTAAGTTACTGAGTGATACCAGAAATGTAAGAGGTTTGACAGACCTGCACTATAATACAAAAACTGAGCAAAAAAAGTGCACAGACATAACAGTCAAAATAGTTTTTTGGCTGCACTTAAGTAATAAACATCACAGACAAACGAGCACCTGGAAGATGGCACACACAAAGATGTGTCTTTGATCAGTCTCCTACTCTCTCTCTCTTCTTTACAGTTCTTCCAGAACTGTGAAAAAAAGAGGTCTCCTATTTAGTGTTACCCAGTTACTGCTATTAACACAGACACATAGTGTCTTATGAAAACTAAAGGAAAGTGGGTGTTTGAAAATATTTTAGTACTAATTTAGTTTGGAGGTACAAGCTTAAGACATGAATTTGAAGTTGATACTCTTCTTACCAGTAATCTATATTATCAGGACTTTTTTTTCTTTTAGATTGTCGTGTGTTGATATACAACAAAACTCAACACAAAACTTCATCAATGAAAAAAAAATGTTTTCCAGACGGAGCAAGGTTCTCAGAGTGATGGGTCTACTGGCTCTGCACTGTACTGAACTTGGAGAGGACACTCCTGTTTCTGAGGTACTGAACACACACACACACACACTGTATTCTGTATTGTATCCATGGCAAGTTCGTGTTTATTGGTTAGGTTCTTTCAGGCTGGCGTTACAAAGTACAAATATGGCGCTGTAGAAGTCTAACACTAACAGAAGTCTCTTGTCTAACAAGGGTATTCCCAAACGTTAGTACTCATATATGTTGAGGACTCAAAGCTGCAGTACCAGTTTGTGCCATGAGGTGGCTGTACATACCAGCAGGAGCCCACCATATTAATATCACCAGAAGGGTGAAAGCAGCACTTATGCATTAAAACATTCATAAAACATAAAAATAGTGAGTGCAATATTACATACAGTTTGATGAATTGTTTCATGGCTAATGCTTCTGAGCAAATCTATCATTTTTATTTATATATTTATTAATCCTGAAGTAATTTCTTCTGGACATTTGTTTTGCTTTTGTTCTCCTTAGATGCACAAATGTCACTGAAAAGCCTCTCCCCAGTCATGACTAGGAACATCACCTTTAGTTAAACATAGTATAAGGATGGGAGTGGTTGCCTCTGTCCACTCTAACTTTATAATACTAGGGTGTACCAGCAGGTGGCATTGAAAAGCTACAAGACAATGAGTCTTTCTTTAGCCCTCTCTCCCCCTCCCCTCTCTCTTTCACACACACACACACACACACACACACACACACACACACACACACACACACACACACACACACATACACACACTCTGTGTTCCAATAGGTGGACACACTGACACAATGCGTTCCTGAGCCCCTTACCCGAACCTTAATCACCCCAACCCTAACTAACCTAGCCTGAACCTAATTTTACCCTCAACCTTAAAACCAAGTTGTTGCCCTCAGAAACATTTCAAGTTGTGGAGGCCAGCCAAATGTAAAATTCAAACTTATGATACTAAGAAGATAATGAAGCGTTTTTGCAATGCTCTTATTGCTTTTGTAATAACCTGTAGGCAGTCTTCACTGGATATCTTTTGTTGTTGTGTTTAGTTGTTTAATTGTATATTGATTTTAGAGTTTGTGTTCATTTATATAGATGATGCCTGTAACAGTTATAATGGACTTTCTTTGTTACAGGCACAGTAATGATGCAAGTGAAACTGCTGCACATATATTCACAGATAGTGTTTCCAATTTATTAGGTCGACTGAATTAAAAAAAAATAATGCAGTCCTAGTATATAGTATAATACAAATACCATTTTCACATAGGTTATAATGTTCAGTGTTTGTCAACTTCAACTTTTGGACCTTAGAGAATGGGGGCTGCCTAAATAACATACCTACCTTTTCATTGTAATGCAATACAATTCAGAAGCAGCACTGCAAACTGCAACTTTCTCAATGACTGTACAATTGAACAATTAACTCCTCTCTTAAACAGTTTCAAGAAAAACTTAACATTATAATCTACATTAATGATTTATTCCAAGACTGTGGGATTAGTCTAGTTTTATCTAGTTGTTCCTCATAAACTCACAAATGTAACTACATCACTGTTATACCCTTAATCATTTTTACGGAAGTGCTGTACAATAATAGGACACACTTGTCAAAACGCAAAGTCTTTTTGACAGAGACACACATAGCCAATTCAAATGCCTTACTGAGCTCCCTGAACACACATACACATGGAAACACACACACACATTCAAACAGTGCGGTGCTGAACTAATTCAACGTAAAAGCAGTTTAGTATGGTGGTGAGATCTGGAGCCGCTCTCCCTTATTTGATCCTTTCATGCTGAACAGATCTAAACACCCTTTCCCTGTCTCTCTTTTTTCGACCTCCTCTCTTCTCTTCTTTATCTCTTCGTCTTCTCGATCACATCTATTTATTCTGAATGAAATCCATCCAGCTACAGTAGTTCTGATTCCACATGCGCCTTCCCTGGTTTGTCTTTTTCTCTTCTCTTTCTTCACTTGTTCTGACACTTTACTGCTACTAAGTCGTCACGGCGATTTACAAAATGGCTGACTGTGGCACAGCAGTGTTTTTTCGGTGCGCCTGTTGTTAAAGACAAATGGCGGAACATTTTTTTTTCCGCTACCCTCTATACCTCCCTACAGCTTGCATTGGATGGCAAATTGTTAAAGAGAAGGACAAAGCTGTACGTTTGTGTCTGTGTATGTGCGTCTGTCGGTTTCTGTCTACGACCATATGTGTCCCTCTATATACTCAGCAGGGTTTCTGTTTGTGTGCATGGGTGTTCGTGTGTGTGTGTGTGTGTGTGTTTGTGTGTTTGTAAGTGTGCATGGGCTTTTTTGAGAAATGTTTGTGTGGAATCCAGTGTATTTTACTTTATTCTGTTTCCCATTAATGTGTGTATGCAAATGTTGTGTTGTGTGTGCATATTCTTATGTTGTAGGGATATACTTGCATTTGTGTGTGTGTGTGTCATCTCAGCAGGGGTTCTCCCGCTGCAGTCCTGCTGATTGGAGTGTCAGGGCTGGGTTTAGTTACCATGGTAACTGCTATATGCTTCGATCACCCCCCACCCCACCCAACCCCACCACCCGACACACACACACACACACACACACACACACACACACACACACACACACCTGTCTCTCATTTTCTGTCTCTCTTCCTGTCTTACTCTATGGTTTATGATTGTCTGCTGCTCTCTTTTTTCTCTTGCATCTGTCTTTATCCATCACTCTCTCTGTGTCTCTCCCAAAAATAATTAAACAAGAATAACATTTTCCAGGTTAATGTTACTAATTCAAGTTTACAACTTTTCCCATGCGACTTAGGGGAAACTGTGTCTTCGAAACCAACTAGAAAACATTTTCTCCTTCACTTGTCATCACTTATAAAGTTTTATGCAGTTTAGCCTGTGAAGCTTACTGTGCAGGTTGATCCATGAGGATATTTGGTTTGAATGCAGCTCACAGCAATCTTTAGGAACATGTATTCAGAGGGCTGTTCTAATCTACATCCTACAACATGTAAATTAGGTGTTTAGTTCATTACTGAAACAAACAGTTCAAATAGAAGGCATATACTTGCTTTGTATAGTTGGGCGATGCATTGCCATCCTGTTTGTCACATACTGTACTGTATGTCATGATCCACTTGAGAACATGTTGACAAAAGGTCAAATATACATCTAAAGGTCAATCATAGGTCATCTCAGGAAAAGCAAACATGTGAATTTGGGAAGTTGAGCAAATTAAGGAGGAAACCTGGGTGTCTCCTCCCTCAGCTCAGCAGAAACAAACCTTGTGTGTTATATGATAAATCACTGAAGTCACATTTGAGTCTCTTTCTTCTTCATATGTCTTACCCTCCTCTCTGTGTTCTTTCGCACATCTGGCTGCCCTAAGTGTAGACACACAGTAACTGCTCATGTGCACATTTGTATCTGTCATATCTGTGTGTATGAGCCCAACTTGTAGGTGCTGTGTTGGTGAATCCTTTTATTCTCTGTGCCATTATTTGAGTGTTTTATGCATGTAAATTTAGTGCATATGTTTTTGTGTGTGGGCCTTCATGTGCATCGTTTGATCTGAGGGAGTGTTGATGCTGAGATAATGATAATGTGTTCTGGGGGAAAATAGTTGTGTGCATGCATCTGCATGCCGGTTTGCTGTTTCACTCTGGCTGGTTGCACAGCGGTGCCTTTCAGCACCCTCTGCCTGAGAGCAGCTGTGTGGCCAGTTTCAAACACACCCCAGAATCTAAACTCCCCTCTCAGCCATTTATGTTATTAGTGGTTTCGGTGCAGGAGGGGAGAGAGAGAGAGAGAAAGAGGGCAGAGCAGTAATGTGGGAAATAGGCAGAAACCCAGCAGCACATGTGTACCATTAACATACTGGGTTAATGTTGGCACAACACTTTGTGAGTTCATAGTCTGTGTATAAATATGTTTAAATTAGGTTAACTAAAAAAACAGTTTGCCTTAATCTCAAATTGTTAGTGATGGTACTGAGACGTACTCAAGATTCCAGTTGATACAGTATTTTGGTCTTAGAAGGATCAGTATGAGGATACACTATGGTTCTTGGGCACAAATAAAAGGAAGGAATAACCCTTTTAGGGAAAGGGAAAGATATGTTGAGAGAGAACATGACAAACAGACTGTTACCACTTCTCACCCTACAATGAGAAAGTGAGACAGAAGGTGAGAGACAGAGAAAAGCAGCAAGTGTGAAAGAAACATGTAGGGGAGTGAGTGAGAGAGTGAGTGAGAGATACTATGTCACATACATACATAGAAGGTGTTAGATCCCCGGTAAACAGCCCCTTACCAAGGCTTCCTATTGGACCAGCTCTCCATTTAAAGGGTCCGTTCGCAAGTTCTAACAGGTACTGACCTGTACAGGTACTGACTGAGTAGGCAATTAAATAACATTTACAGACTCAAAGATAAGGATAACAATTCTCTTGTCTTTTGAGCTGAATTTTTATTGCAGGAATTTAGCAATGACAAAGCAGCATCAGAAAGCATGAACATGAAACACAAAAATATCATCAATATTAGCCCTATTAATTTATCCCTGTCTCTGATGCATAATTACCATTTTTACCATTTGTGGGTAGGATACAGGCTTCGGCTGGCCAGTCATGAATTTCCTGAGATCCTTTTGCCGGGGGTGATGGTTCTGGCTGAGGGCTTGATGCCTTTTGGCTGAGAGAAATCAATCCTTACCTGGGCTGAACATACCCAAAGAGCAACAATGGCTCTGGCCTCAGCAGCTTGTTCGTCACCGGACGGATCTAACCCAGGAGGGTGATCACTGCTCTGGGCTCAGAGGGCTCTGTTCCCCAGGCTGAGGCTTCCTCGGGGGGGAATGAGCGTGCTCTGCACTTGGCTGCTAGATTCTTACCAGGCCGAGGAACCTCAAAGGGGTAGATTCAACACCAAGCTCAGAAAGAGATCTCCACCCTCCTCAGCCAACCCTGATACTCCAATAAAAAAGTAGAGCAGAGCAGAATAAAATACAGAAATAGGGAGAAAAACAACAGAGGAAAGAGAGAGAGAGAACAGAGAGATGGAGAAAGAAAAAGTGGAGAAGGCAGAGGAGTAAGGCAGAACTTGCATCAGATCACAGAGAGGGGAAGCTGGCAGTAATGCTAATGCCAAGAAGCAGCGAGCCAGCAAGGCTGTCTCTGCATATACTTAGCTCTCTCTCTTTCTGTGTGTGTGTGCATGCGCACATTTCTTGCATATGATTGCGTAAATTTGTGTATCTAGTTATGTGTGTGCATGTACTTAATGCTATGAATACACATATGTGTATGTGTATGTTATTATATGTGTATCCTTTACCATGTAGTTCAGTATGTGTGTGTGTTTGTGTATGTATTTTAGTGGTTTTCACTGAGATTGTTGTTGCTGCTCTCTAGCTCATATCTCTCACTAATACTCTCCCTCTTTCCCGATCCCCTTTCCCTTTTCTCCCTCTTTCTTTTCTTCATTTAGCGTTTCCTATCGGTTTAATGCATTCCCTCTTCGTCTTCCTTTTCACTGTTGTCTTATCCTTCATTTCTTCATTTCATCAGAATCGGAATCAGAAAAACCTAAATGATCCCCACAGGGAAATTCCTTTGTTTCGATTGCACAGCACACATTTGGAAAGAGGAAATAAATAAGTAGAGAAAAAAAAAAGTTAAAACTACTGTTGAGAAGTAATAATATTTAGAAGTGAATAGAATGAAGTGCAAATGAAAATGTACAAAAAGAAAAAATAATGAACCAGGGAGAATCAAAGAATAAACAGGGAATTTGAAAAGCAGATTAAAAGTAGTTTAATTGAAAATTAAAAGTAATGTGCAAAGGAAAACTGAATGAAAAGTTCTTTAACACCAGAGTAGTGATGGACCTCTGCAGATCTGTAATGAATTGTTTAACAGGTCAGTAGAGCAGCTAGTCATTCTGAGTCTGACTAAGCAATGCTCCTCAGCACTATGTAGAAGGTACAAGATATTCTCTGAGATGGAGAGTTTGACAACATCCACATCCACACGTCAGACTACAGTTAACAGTTAAACACATAGCATAAGCAACCTTGATATGTATTCCTCGTTCTGGTGATTTTTGTATGTGACTGAGTAAACAACTGAACATTTTACTGTGTAAAAATCGACTGGTTCCCTCTGAGACACTTTTTCTTAATTTGCTGTATACTGTACCTTATTTGGCATTTCCTGTTACACAAATGCCAACATATGACACAGGCACTGTATATCTGGAACAAGCCCATTTTTGCCAACAATGTCCTGGTCAGTTTATCAGTCTAACGATTGTGATAACATAGCAGCAATCAGTGTTTGAAATCAGTGTCTAATTTGAGCCAACTATAATCTGATTAGCTGAATTGCAAATACTAAACAAATTAGTGCTGTGCTGGTGTCAGTTTTATAGATCATAGTGTTCTGGGTAATTTGCAACAACAAAGAACAAAAGTGTTGATAAACTGTGTTGCCTTCTTGTTTCTCTTTTCAGGCAGTGTCCACATTGACAGACCTGTTGAGGGACAATCTAAGGAATAATAAAGTAAAACAGTTCCTGCTGCCACCACTTGGAGAGTTCCTGTACCTCATTGCATCTCAGGTAGACTCTGCATGACTCTGTCGACAAGAGTGTTACTTTCCCCCCCACATTTTTAAAAGTTATTTTCTGGTACTGCGCTTTTATTTGACAGGCCAGCACAGAGGGTAGGTTGTGACATTTGATCAAGGTTTGCAACGATGTCTGAGTTTTGGTGTAATTCCTTGGGCACTGGCTCGTGTGAAAATCTCAACTGTAGTTGAGAAATGAAACTAAAGACTGAGGGAAATGAAGAGACATGAAGACAAAAACACTTATACTAAAACAAATGTGAAGTCATTTTCAAAAATGTTAAATGCATCCCCTCATGACAGTTTATTTCGGTTGACTTCACTTTTAGCAGATCAGTATTAGGTAAGGTAATGTGATTTGATTTAAGTCATTGACACTTAAAAACAACAAAGGTATCCAGCCCACATGGGCCTACCAAACACTTTACACATAACATAACAAGCAACTGTGAAAGAATAAATTAAATACACCTCCATACATGTCACTCAATGTCAAGTCAAACATGAACACAATCCTGCTTTTCAGGCATCACAGTTATAAAAACTTAGACATATCTGAAGTGATTCATTAACATATCAAACTCAGGCATAATCTTATACAAACTGAGTTAGGCGAAACATGGTAAACAACATTTAAGTAAGAAAAGTCTTTATCTTAAATTATGTTATAGTGGACAGTATACAGCAAAATGTACATTTCATACTGACAAATAATCAATCAAAGAGAGTTTTCTGTAGCAGTCATTGACTCATTGCACATTCATTGCACAAAATCATTGGGAGCATAATCCTCAGAGTTTGATGTCTTATTATAGATGTATAAATATAGCATAATTATAGCATTTTCTGTTTTGTACATCACTTGAGATGACCATACTTGAATGAAGCAGTGATCTGACCTGGCTTTTAAGAGACTTCTTTTTTCAATCAAACATGGTTGATCTAATCTGTATCCTGTAGTGTGTCAGTGTCCTCAATTAAATCTCAGACAAGTGCTCTCAGTGTTTCTGAGGCCTACTACTACAAACTAGACCTGGGAATGACCTAATCGAAAAAAATCATTAAATTCATTGATTGGTTCATATAATTACATGCTGTGGGAAATACAATGAATACAATAACCCACTTGCTGTTTGTTCTGCTGAGAACAACCTCCAACAGGAGCAGGCTTGCTGTCAGGCAACTGTTGAGTGGTTCACCTCTAGTTTGCTCTGTAAACAGTGTTCAATAATGCAATTAATGTGCAATGAGTCTCCATGGCTGATGCCAAATGCAAGAAAATCCAAGGATATTAGTGAGCTCTTGTATGAAAAAAAATAAATGGAGAGCTCTGTCCTTTGGTGGTAAATCCTAATTTTAAATGCTGACTAAACTAAATTGACCCCCAGCCCTGGAAATTACAAGAGAAAGACTGGAGCAGACCTCAGAACTCATTTGGCTTCATTAGAAACGGTGATCCCAATTTATCTCTGGTTAACCTCAATCTAACTGAACAAGTCGATTAAGTATAAGATATTTATTTGCACGACTGATGGATAACCTTGAAAAATCAATCACCCTGGTTGATTACACTTATTACTCTCCTGAAGCTGTTGAATATCTCATCAGTGTCCTTTAGACGCTTTAAATAAATTAACATTGCAGACCCTGTAGGAGCCAGGATTTTCCACTGATGGCAATGTGTTGCTAACAAATATTAACTCAGAAATTAACTGATTTCTTTAACTCGTTCCGAGATATCATTTATTGTTGACATATTGTTCACTGAAACATCACAATAATACACCGTTTGGCTGTTATTCAATGCTGTAACTCAGGGAGAGGACGTTGTGACATATTCCCTGCTATTTAGCTGGTATAGGTGAAGGCAAACCACAAGGCAGTGACTCTAATTTTGTTTTCACTGTGACTAAAGTTTTTGGGGTGACAAAGTGTTCTTGATCTGTGTAATTCCACAATTTAGTGAATGAAGACTTAGGTGTAGTAAAGTAAACTAGGGTTTATTTTTACTTAAAGGGTAAATTCAAAAGCTTTTTTTTGCCTAAGGAAAATCCAAAGTTTCAGGCCTTTCCATTCTCTCTCTGGGAGACGTGCCTGCGTACTTGTAACAAGAGACCTTAACAACCCTAGCGTTTTGCTCTAGGGTCCAAAAAGTCTGTAATACAATTATAACTTATGCAGAAAGCTGCTCCCAGAATTTTAACTGAGGCACAGAAGAGCTCACATTACTTGTGTAGCGCAGTCCCTGTGCAGAATGTGCAGCTAAGACAGCACATTGTTGAGATTTGATCAAAACATTGACAAACACAAGGATTATTTATTGGACTTTGGACTGTTACGACTTACGAGGCTTACATAAAATGTAATTTGGGTATTGATTCCCATGTGGTGGGTACAGTTAGAAAAGTTAGACAAATTCAGTTCTGTGAGTCATCATTCACTGCACAACCATTCATTGAATACAATAACATAAAACAGCAGCAGTGGCAGCTAATGTCTTCATTAGAACTAGTTTTAATGAAAATCCTAAAGACTTTGAAATCACCCTCACAGGTGAACACACTTTGCTCATTTAATGTCAGGAGAAACAGTTTTATTGGAATCATTTTAAGAGTGTCCCCCAGTAAAATCACCTGGTTTGCTCCTCTGTTCCTCTGCAGCACCAGTCAATGACAACGATTAGCTATAGCCTCTAGTGCTGTCTTTATCCTCAAGGTTAGATATAGCCTGGAGCCTTGCACAGTAGCAATGTTTCAGAGCAATGTTTCATAAAAAATTTAAAATACTGGTTGAAATAATCCAAATTTTGTGGAATGTAATGACTGCTGCTATGAGACTGTACTGTAGTAGTACACTTATTCAGCGTGAGCAGCTGAATAATCGAAACATAATTTTATATTTATTTATTTTCATATTTATTGACGATTTGGTTCTTTGTTTTACACAATGTAATTGGCTTTGAAGACATTACCTTGATCATGGGCATTTTTAACTATTTTCACCAGTTGAAATGTCTTGTGGGACTATTTGTGGAAGTTTCTGGAGGGCTGTGAATTTCTAATGAAAACTTTTATGAGTACGGTGAAAGTCTTTTTTCCTGCCTCTTACATCATAATAAGACTGAGATATTTAAGTAAGAAAAATTGAAGAAAACATTATGTATACTGCTCGCACAAACTGTGTTTCTAAGTAAAATCAATATTTTGAAGAAAAGAATCAACTGAATTTAAATAGCTATGAAAGCGCGTTCATGCACAGACGGTAACCAAGTAATCAAGATGTCACGGCTCCCCCGTACTTGGCCCTTTCTTGCCCTTTTCCTCACTTCTCTTTACTTGCATCTCTTCCACGTTATCTCACTGCCTTCCTCTCACTCCCACTCTACTTCTACACTGCCCCCGCCCCCCATCCATACCCCCTCCTCTCTCCTCTCACCCTTTCTCCCTGTCTTTTCTATGCCTCTCTATCAGGAAGAGAAGAGAGGCTCCCCAGAGGGACTGTGGTTCGTTCCCGCTGCCGCCTACACTGGCTTAATGAGGAGCCTGCGGGAAGGGGTGAGTGTCTCTGTGTATGTCTGCGTGTGTCTGTTTTTGTGTCTGTGCCTGTGTAGCTGTGACTAAGTCTCTCTCACTGTGTGTGCCTTCGAGTATGTGTGTGTGTGTGTGTGTGTATGCGCAAGTGTGTGGCAGGGGATCCCTGTGAACAGTAATGATGAGGCAGCTGTGGGAGCCTAAAGCGTTGTTTGCCAGCTGCAAGTCAAGGGCATGCAGAGCAGTCACACACACATGCGCACGTACACACACGCACACATACACACACACACTCTTACCTGCATCAAACACAACCCTTTACTGCTCAGCAGCCTGACCTCAGCAGCAATTAGGACCCTCCAGACACACACATACAGTGGTTGGAGCAGAAGCACCAGCAGAAATATACGTAGCTCTATTCTTTTTGCTGGCTCTCTTTTTTGCATTTTTTTTTTTCCTTTTCACCATCTCATCTCTTTTTCTATTTAATTATACTTCCCCTCTTATTATTAGTGTGTCACAACAAGTAGAGCTGTACCATAAAATGTATAATAAACAGGTAATATAACAATGTCACTAAACATCCGAGATTGAAACTGTATTTACACAATGTTTATCTCAATGTTCAGTTGTGAGTCAAAGCCACATATGAGATGTCACAAGCACTTAGTAAAACAAACTGTGATCATGTAAACAAAACTTTATATAAAATATTGTTAGGCTTGTTTGGAGAATATTGTTGAAAAGCCATCCTGTAAGATTCTTCAGTGAATTTGGGAATAAAGTTTCCCACCCATGATGGGGAATTGTGCAGGCCCAGAGGCAGCAAAGCCCCGAGTTATGATCCTCTCTCATACCTCACCTTTGGGACACCTTTGCTAGTATGCAGTAGCATTTTTCCACTATAGGGCCACATGTTTTTCCCAAACAGTTCAATCTTTCATTAGTCCACAAAACATTTCCCCACTAGCACTGCATTGTCAAACTATCTCACCACCTGAAAAAGTTAGTACACTGTTTCCTTCTTAATTCATTGTAGACATGGTAACTAGAAGATACTTTACTTATTTAGATCTTGCATTGCATTGAAGCAAGTGCTCCCCATATGACATTATAATATATGATAGTGTATTACAGTGTATAGTGTTCTTACTTGGTCAACCAATGCTGGCGAATGAGGAATATTTTGGCGAGATGCAGTGGACAGGAAGAAGGAGAACCGGAGATGGATGGATGTTGTTTTGTCATTCAGAGTTAGATGGGGTCTTACTGTGGTGGCCCACTATAGCAGAATGAATATAGATGAAACTCTGGTCTGCACAGTTGTCAGCTAGTACCTACTGTTGCTTCATTACCACTGGGAGTGTAGTGTGGGGGTGGGGGTGGGGGGTAGATGAACAGAGGAGGGGTACGTGTGACAGGAGCAGGGAGAGGGTTTGAGGGGAGGAGAAAGGAGGTTGACTTATTTATCATTATTGAGCTGTGAGAGTACGCTGATGGAAACACACACACACACACACACACACACACACACACACACACATGCAGCCTTAGGGACCAGACACTCATCCTCAGACCCAACCTGCCTCCCTCTTCCCGTTTCTTTCTCACCCTCCTCTCCCCTCCCTCTCTCAATCCTATCTACTCCTGACTGGCTGTTTTTGCTGTTGATGCACAAGTACATTTGGTATTATTATTACAGAGCTCCCTAATAGTCAAACTTTGTCTCATGGGCATTACACGCCAAGCATTAACAAGGTGGCCATAACATACCATAGCCTACTATCCTAACATAGAAAGTCATATAATAAGTCATTGTATTATCGAGATATAATGATATAATTCCTAATGCACAACTGCTGTTTATGTTTGCGGCATCAGTTAAATACATTAAATTGTGTCTCAGAGACAAAGGCAATAATGAAAAGCGTAAAGTTGAGATTTCATGAAATTTGTTTTGCAGAGGCCAAAATAGAGGAAGCTATTGTATGTTGTGATGTGTGTGGCACACCATCCAATTTCAACCCTGACACACCAGAAATTGACCTGTTGCATAAAAGATCATTTGTAGCCAGTTACAATACAGATGATGTCACATCATCCATCCATGAGCCAATCCCAGCCCCTGGACAGGGCTGACTCATAGAGACAAACAATACTCATATTCACACCTATGGGCAATTAAGAGTCTGACCTAGTATGCATGTCTTTGGGCTCTGGGAGGAAGTTGGAGCACAAAGCCCACACAGCCACAGGAAGAACATGGAAACTCCACCCAGAAAAGCCCCAGAACCTTCTTGCTATAAAGCGGCAGTGCTAACCACTGCACCACCATGCCACCCTAGACATAACTTTCTCTTCTCGCAACTTGGAGCTTGGCAGGACACTATAGCTTGATGGCTCCAACATGCTTTTTAGTAATTAGCATGTTTGTGTTTAGCTTCCTAATTACTGTTCCTCAGGTACCTGCCTGCAAATAATTACCAGAGTGCAAATATCGCAGCACCACCAATTTCACAAAGATATGTTAAAGAGGGGGAACTCATTTATCAGACATGAACAGAAATGAAGATCCTCCCAAAGGGCAAATAATTGCATGCTATTTACTTTTGCTTTGCTTTGCTCACCTGAAATTATAGGCAAACTGGGGAAAATATGCATTTTGCAAAATAAGTTGTGTTGGATTTATTTACCCATAAGATAATGCACATGCACAGTATATACTGACTTCCTCACAGTAGTTGAAGTACCAGTCCCTCTTCTTCCAAAACCATACCTGTCCTTACTGTCTTGCAAGATGTTAATACAGAGTAGATAATGAGGAAGAGTGAAACATGAAATTTGTCAGTAAAGAGGTCATTGGGAGAAAGAGATGATGGAGAAAAAGAGGGCAAGGAGAGCAGAGATGTGGGGAAAATCTGTCTGAGATAAACTTTGACAGAAGCATGACAGTTGATGGAGAGCAGGGAAGAAGTGAAGTCACATTTTTTTGGTATGTATTTTTAAATTCTGCTTGGTTCATTATGCATATTTGTTTGGTTTTTAGATTTTTTATTTTTTATTTGCTTGGTCCTGCTTCTTGCTACAGGAACAACATTTTGAGAGTCAAGTTTATGCCTAAAAACCACAACAAATTAAAATACTGCATACAGCTGAACAAAGAGTTGTGTGGTAATTGTTCATGTCACAAGGAGCAGCATCAGAGTTGATATAAAAATACTGATCACTTCAGTTTTTGATAAAGTTATTGCACAACTAGATTTTCAAAGATCAGTCAAATGTGGGATGTGGCCTTTTAAGATACAAAGAGACTGATTGTTGCTGTTGGGTTTCACTTGACCTTGAATTGAAAGCTAAATATTTGTTAACTCCTACACAGAGATGTTAAGATGGTAGCAGTTTGCTTTGGCCTTACTGTGAGTTTGTGCAGTTCTGACAGTCTGACACCTTTGACATTTGAAACCACGCTACAACAGCCTTTTTGTAACTTATATTGTCTGATATGATCAGTTGCATCAAATACTTGGTGATGCAGTTTTAGTACGGTGTTGTTTGGACAAGGAAATTGTCTGCCAATGGCCTAAATGTAAATTGAGTGCCACACACTCTTTATTGCATGACAGCATGGAGATGCGGAGCCAAGACCCTGTCTAATGTGCTCCAGGCAGTGTGGTTTTGATGCGTATTCTGACCCGCCGGATCTCCCCAGCCCCCCTCCACTGCTGTTGAGAGTTTTCCTGATTTACAAGTAAAGCACGGGAGAAGGGGATAGGGATCGTCGTACAAGAGGAAGGGTCGACTGGAGGGAGGCGGGGGGGCACAGAGCCAAAGAGAGCATGGTGGTGGTGGAGGTAGTGACAGAGAGGAAGAGACAGAAGGATCAGTGGGAGAGGGGGAGGAGATGGCAGGAAGTCAGAGAGGGAAAGAGAGAGAGTTGTACTTGGAGAGGGGGAGTGGATGGCATGGAGTGAAAGACAGGTTTCCAGGCCAGACTTGAGCTGCAGGAAATTATTTATGAGCATGAACAAGATGATGCTTCTGCTGCCTATGAAGAAAAATCTGTGTGTGTGTGTGTGTGTGCGTGTACAGCAGAAATGGGATGTGAACAGTATTACAGTGATAGAAGCCAAGGGGCAGAAGGCAGAACTCCCCGTACACACACACACACACACACACACAGACACACACACAAAGCAGTGGTGAGCCTATTAATGATTTATCACTATCTTTCACAAAGGGGAGGAGAACAGAGGGGGACGCTAAGACAGTCATGGGTCCTACCCTTGTGTCTCTAACATAGGATGTGACCACTCAATGTGCATGCAGTCACACGCACACACACACGTGATATAATAAGGTACTCTCGCCATATTGCATTGACTAATACATTTAAAAAATGATTGTCACTGTCCTTTATCCACACAAAAAGGAGGGACAGATGATGGCTAACACTGCGTATCTATGGACGAGCCTGTCCTGATGCCCTATCAGATTGTCTGTCTGTTGCACTTTGTATCTGTTTTGGTAATATGCCAGTCTCTTCTTGTTTTGTCTGCTAATTTGCCTGTTAATTCACATGTGCTTATCTTTTTGTCTGTTTGGCTGTTCGGTCTCTATCCCCTGTGTCTGTTTGTACCTCTACTTGTTGCTCTTTTCTGCTGTTTTGACCACGTTTCTCCCTCTTTCTTCACGCCTCACTGTCTGTCTGCTGGCCTGTTAATCAGACAGTCTGTCTCTCTCTTTGAGTGTGATTATTAGTGGTGTTAGATGTGCTGTGAGAGGTTGATAGATGGTGTCTGTCTGTGCCATAAGGGCTTATTCAAGACCAGGTGCACTGGCTTCTAAAGGACTTTAATTACAGAGGAAAACCACATCAGACATGTGAACACACTCTCTTGTGCACACACAGGCATACAGACAAATCCAGCATCAGTTGATGTGATGTAGTTTTTGTGATGTATATCTCTTTCTACTTGAGGCTCAGAGTCCAGGTGCAAACATGTTGGGATATAAAACTAATCTACTGATCAACACTTGAAGACAGGATTTTATTGTTCCATATCTGCCTAGCCTTTAACTCTTTTCATCTGAAAACCAAGGTTTTTCAAACTTTTTTTCTAGCCTGGGGTTCAAAGTTGTGTATGTCTTGTCTGTCAGCCCTGGGCTGTAGAATAAGGGGGATTTTTGATTTAAGACAGTTACCAATAAGCCAGTTAGTCCTGTTGAAACCTGATGAAAAAGGGTGGAAATCCTGTTTAAACTGGATACATCAGTGTAGTAGCTACAAGGTAGTTACATGTTTTTTTTAGCAGTTGCCAAACTCAAACCCAGAAAATCTAAAATCGAAGAATGCATGCTTCCCTACAATCGTGAATGTGTTTGCATTGTATGTTGGCTCTGTGATAGACTTCTGACTTGTCCAGGGTGTGCCCTGCCCACGCCCTGTGTCAGCTGAGCTCCCCCACAACCATGCAAGACAATGGATGGATAAGATAGATAGATGGAGAAATGGCCTGCTCAGAAATCATGACTGGATGTTTGGAGTGAGAATGTATGCATCACTGAATGACATATGAAACATTGGATAAACAAAGTTTGTAAAAGATGGCTCAATTCCATCAAGCTCACCTAAATGGAATATAGTTAGTATATGTCATAAATGACATCTGTGCTTTTGCTGCTGTGAAGAAATGTCACACCGGCTACTCTTCTGTGTCTCATCCAATTGCTTGGTGTGTAGACGTTGGTCATGACAGCAGTCATGCTCTTGGTCTTAGATTTTTGACAGTCTGAATTTTGCCGCAGGCACGGTACAGTGTGGGACCACTGTTGGACTGATGATGACAGATTTTATCACGTTTTTCCCATAACTGTTGACTTACTAACCGCCAAAGTTAAAGGCGCTTTTAGTCTAATGAAAACTACATTACTATCCGCTTAACAATTACCTCAGTATATTTATATTCTGTGGTGAGAGGGGGTGAGATTGACATGCAACAAAAAATGGTATCATCATGTTGGTCTGTCTTGTCAAACACAGCGCTCAACTCCAAAGTTGTTGTAGTATTGTGAGATAAAAAGGCTCATGCAAAATTACATATTTCTCATCATTTACGTTCAAACTTGGCAAAGCCATGTGTGTTAGGAAAAAATGTCATAGATGACCTTGTAGCTAAAGTATCGGGAAAACCATTGCAAAAATTTCACTTTTTTTTCTTTATAGTTGACTTTCTGGAGATGTGGGGTTTAAGTAGGACACTGAGTATAATATAATGAGTGTGTTTCTTGGATGAACTTGTTTCTCACACTGGGAAAAATTATAATGAGAATAACTTACTCTTTCCTCTGTCTCCTGAATTTCTCTCCCTGCATCATAATGATGGAGTTTCTTGCATGTGCTGCTTGTTTCCCACCACATATAAGGATATCTCTCTCATTCTATCTTTCTCTCTCTTTCTTTCAGTCTCCCCCTCTCTCTCTTCCTCTGTGTAGTTCCTGGCAGGGCTACAGTCTATTAAACACACAGACAGTGGGTTCTCCCCCGTGGGCTCATTAGTGAGCTGGCCCGCACGGCCTGGGGAATGCTGGAACAGACCATTCGCCCGGTTCCCAGAGGGGTGCCAGAGGATTCATTATGTTGTCATGCTACATAGTCCCTTGGTGTTGAATATACAATGTGATGTCCTATATTGGATTAATTGGTAGGTTACTTAAGCTATCAGTTATGATTAGAGTTCCCATATGACTGAATAGTGTCTCTCATTTTTGTGAAATGTTAGATAACTGTGGATCACAGCCTGACCATTGATACCTTGCAAATGTCAAAATCAAGATTTTCTGTTTGGTTCTGGTTTCTGCACGTCAATATCAACATGATTTTGCTGGTGCTTGTGGGAGTGCATATGTAAAGGCAGATTAGGTTCAGGTAAATCATTTTTTGAAACTAAAAATTATGAGAAAATAAAACATGGTTTAACACCTGAACTGACAGCCAGTGCTCTCTCATGTAGAGAGAATAACAATCTGGTCAGTTTGAATTAATGCCTATAATCGTCTAAAGTTATCGTCTAGATAGAAACCATTTCTGCAGCCTAATTCATATAATCAATAATCAACAAAAGAGCAAGACGGATACCATGAAACATAGTGTATTTAGACATAACTTGTTAAATGAAACTTGCTTTGGGTCCATTGTAGATGACACAAGTTCATATTGACCTCAGATTAGGTTGACTGTGAAGAAACAAACTAAAAACTTGAACAGGCACCATTAGTGTGGGTTGAGACTACGACCAATTTTAATTATTCTGTCTTTTTTTTAGGTCTCTTTTAAGTTTTGTATGTTCCATACATACACAAATGTGTGGAGCGCCCATGCAGTTATGTGTAAAATTTGAAACAATTAAGTAGTGTCACAATGGTATTATCTATCACTCACACCCCTTCAAGAATTACCATGATAAATTGTCACAGTGAAAGTAATGTTTTAGCTGTTATTATGAACCTTTACCAGGAAATATAGTCAGCTCTATTTTATGAATAGGCTCCATTGTATCTCATATCTAGAGAGTAGTGTCTAAGTGATGTAACACAGTGAAACACAACAATAACCTGACAGAGGCAATCACTTCTGTTCCACTTCCTGTCTTTCTCCACAATGACTTTACTGGAAAAACTCATTTCCTCAGCCTCAGAGATTTCATTAGCATGGCCCCATTGTCTGAACACAAACAACTATTCTCTACTCAGGCAAAGGTGTGTGGGCACATGCAGTATACACATAAGCATACACACAAACACTAGCGCACCAACACTCGTATATTCTCACACATGCACACACGCAACCTCTCTCCCTTTTGTATTGAGGTGATGTTGAGAGCTAATCTAATTGCCAGTTTGTGATTGTGTTAGTTCATTGTTCAACTCTCCCTTTTGCTATATGACATTTTTCTGTAATTGAGTTTTTAATTTGTAAGTTAACAATGAGTTAGAGGATGCTATGCACATGATGTCATCACAGGATGGACAAGAAGAAAGTCATGTTGGGACACATAGCACTAGAGGGAACAGCACAGCAGGGAGGCACATGCACAGTGATGCAGCAAATAGAAGACACACACAACTTTACTGATCTGATTTTACTTCAATGGGTGAATGAACAAAACTTTATCGCCATGTGCAAACAAGAAGGTAATACCCCATTGTGATGTCATCATGTGGAAAGGGGGTGACCACCTTTCCCAGTGTCTAGACACTGGTCATGGTCTGAAACTAGGAAGATGAAAAGCTGGAGATCTGGTTGTAATGATGAGCTTGGCCTGACTGGACACGATGAAGGAGATGATCCACCAGGATAAAAAGTACATAAGTGAAAGTCGGGGTCGGGGTCGCAGCAAGTGCAATGAAATGACATCTCACAGTGGGAGAGTGGGGAACAAATCGGATTTTAAAATACGTTGAGGACAACTTGATTGGCTGGTTTAGATTGTGGCGAGATCTAATTGGTTACCAAACACCTGGAGTCAGGTGATTACCAGGAGTAGTGAGAGAGAGAGAGAGAGAGAGAAACAAGAGAATGGTGAACAGCATCCAGAAACGTAAGAGGTAGTTTCTATGACTGAACTTTCTCTAAGCTTCATTTTCAGCACATATACTGTATTTTAGAAAAGTATGTTGTTTCTGTTTACACTGTCTCTGCATGTTTCTCAGTGTCCACTTGTTCTTCCCTGTCCTTGTCCATTTAAAGACTATGCCACTGTAAACAAGGTTGTTTTTTTTCCACGTCCTCTTTCAGGAAGCTTCTGAATATGGTTCCAAAAACATCTCTCATTATTTGGACCAGCAAAACTAGATAATCCATTTTTAATTGGCTTGAATATTTATATGCAAAAAAGGCTGTGTCTTTGGGACGCTATATTATAGGTTTAACATTACACTCTACAAGTGTTTTAAGAGTTGCTGCTAAATCTATCAAGTGTCAGTTTGTCAATGCCAACTTAAATTCATAATTTCAGTAAATGATAAATTCTTGAACTCACTGGGGTTACTGCACCATAGTGAATATACAGTGAATGATTCAAATGTGTTTATGTGTCCGTCTTACAGGATGATCCCACAGTTCATCATATGGTTGCAAAAATCATAGAGAACATCTCCACCACTGTTTCTGGCTCCACCCACCACCTGGTTACTACAGACATCGGCTCCGCCCTGTGGTACCTGTTCACTCACTCCACTGTGGAGGCTGTCAGAGTAACGGCGATCTCTGTAAGTTCACACACATGAAAATACACACTGAACACAGGCATGTGTAAGTATGACTGTGTACATATATGTAAAGCTACATGATAATGACTTGTTGCACATCCAATAACTTAGCTTTACATGTACATTGATTAACAGCAGAATTTGATATCCATGTCCATGTGCAGATTTGGTGCTCCATGTTATGCAACATTGCAGTTTAACATGGGCAACAACATCGAGTGCAACATGACATTACAGGGACTGCAAACACATAATCTGTGAATGATATACATTACCTGTGTGTATATGTGTGTGTTTACAGTCTCTTTCTAGGCTGGCCCGGGTGGTCCCAGCCGTCTTCTTGGCAGTGATTGACACATCTGGCTCCGTGGCCATCTTGGAGAGCGTGGGTGCAGCAGGAGCCAGGGTCCAGCAGCACTTGCTCACTGCGATGGCCTCTGCCTTAGTTGCCTCACAAATCCAAACACACCGTGTCACACAGAGCAAGGTATGTGTCTGCCAATACAGACGCAGTTTACATATCAAACCTCAAAGCAAACAAAAATATTGTTTCGGTGTTATAATTTATTGATATCACTACAGAGAAAGTTCTACAGATTTGTGCGTCACATCAGTGCTGAGCCGGGTTCGACTTTTAGAGACATTTATGTGGAGAATATCACTAATAAGGAAGGTTTTGCACGAGGGATGAAAACACTCGTAGACTGTAACATCAGGAACAAAAGAAACTTCAAATCTGTAAAACCTTTATGTCATACTTACTCTCTCACTCTTTCACTTCCCTCCTCTCTCTCTGCCTCTCTCTCTTCCATACAGTTCATGAACTAATGCTGAACTGTGCATGAACTAATTTGTCAGGAATTACTTATTTAATTTTTTATAAGACAGCTCATGTAGTGTGTATGTGAAGTGCTAATCTTGGTAAGGCAGAGGGGCTAAAATTGATTTGAAGGTTTTTTACTTGGAGTCTAGCATTGGTAATTGACTCTGAACTGAATTGATTTGCATTGAGCATTTCCAATTTAACACCAGAATACAAACTTAGTACTTCAACTCTACTCTAATTATACACTGATATGCATTCACCCCCCTACCAACCCCCCTTCCCCCACCCCTGGCACAAAGACAGACAGTCCAAGAGTTTGTTTACACAGAACTCTGTCTGTTAGCGTGTGTGTGTGTGTGTGTGTGTGTGTGTGTGTGTGTGTGTGTGTGTGTGTGTGTGTGTGTCCACAAATGCGCATACACTAATTTGTAGTGTGTGTGTCAGTATCTGGGCTAATTGGCTGAATGAAAGCGCTGCAGCCTTCTACTTCAGCAAAGCATTATGGGTAGTGGGGAGGGACTTATCAGCTAGGCACACACTACTGGGCTTTGAAATTAATTAACTTGGTGTGTTGCCCCATAAACATTCATGTATGCACATTCTCTCACATTAACTCTCAAACACTCATGCACAGACATACACAGCCAGTAGTGTATGGTGTTGGTGATAATGATAATAGTAATGAATGCTGGCCAGTCTATTTTTTTCCCCCCAACCAGTTACTGCTGCCGAATTTATGCTGAGTGAATGAGCGTCTGAAGTAGCTGTAGGCACACAAGTTTGTGTGAGGATGTGTGTGTGTGCAGGTAGGGAGTCTGAGCTGATTAAGTTTTGGTCTGATAGTTTGAAGCATTTTCAGAAATGTATGGGTTTTTTTTCTCTTCACCTTAGGGAAAATGTTTCATGAAATCATTTCTTATTTTTGTGCATATGTCATTTGGATACAGTGCAGTAAAATCTTAGAATATGATAAACTCAGTTGTGTTCAGTGTAGAAACATTTTTCTCTCCATACACATGATACAAGGAAAAGTGTAATACAACAGCTTATCCAGCACCTTCTTCTTTGTTTTCCTCCCACCAACAAACCCACATCACCCTCTCTCTCCAGCCCCTGACATAATAAACCAAGACAGTGTACACAAATAAAATCACAAAAATAGACATGAAAACAACATTTGGAAAATACAAATGCAACCTAACCAAATATCCAAACATCCACATGGCTGACTTGTATTTGAATTGCAAAGTAAAGCATTTTGGATTGTACACCAGCAGAAACACATAACTAGTCTCAAGAAGACTTGTACTTTATTCATTCGTGTTTGTGTCTTGTAGGATTTGGTGTTGAAGGTGCTGCGCTGTCTCGAGAGTCCGTCCACAGTAACAAGAGCCAAAGCATTACTACTACTGCTGCTACTAATGCAGGACAACTCGCACATACTACTTTACTGCTGTCAGCACAGGTAAATAAATTCACACTCACACATATGCACACACAGGCGTGCCTCACATATGGAGACGAGTGAAAGCCTGTACTACAATCCAACCAAATAAATGTGCTGGATGTAAATTAGTTTTATCGTGTTAACTGGGCAACAACTAGAAGATTTTCATCACTTACATTGACTAAGTATTTATTTATAAAATGGATGAGATGAAGTGAAATTCTCTTACAGCCTTCTGACATGGCAAACATTATTAAGGTTTGTCTGCAACTGTGTGCTCTTACAATAACCAGTTGTGAGAGATCAGTGTTTGATCTATCCTCTATACCATGGAGGACTGTGTTTGAAATAGTATTTGATTTTTGCTAATAAAAACACTCTTTTTACTCGTATGATAACAAATGAGGGTGATGTGTGTCTTTAACTGCTATCTTACCGCATAGCTCAGTGCACTGCGATTTGGACCAGTGAGGATTACTTATAACCCCACTCAGTCTGTCAGACCACTGGCTAATTAGTTTCTGCAGTTGCTCACACATAGACTGAACTGTCAGAGAACAAACAAATAGCATTTGTGAATTCCTTATCAGGGTGGGATTCCCCTTTAATTATTCAGCTGTAGCTTTCACTGTGTGTTCTCTGATTCAGTGACGATGTCACTAAAATTAAAATCCTTCTTCAGTACATGGTGTGTTGGGGAAAAAAATTAAAGTTTTTGCAGTTGTTCATTTTATAGTTATTGGCATTTGTACTAGTTGCCACAACAACTAATCAACATAATTGCATTATGCATTTGTAAAATATTTAGAGCATTTTTTTATGGTCAAATCTTGTTATATCTAGATAAGAGAGTGACTGGTGGGATTAAGTAGACTGTGGCAGAGGACTGCAGTGGAGGAGATGGTCCTTCAGTGTGGCTTAGACACATTTGTGTTCACACAGCAAAAGGAAAGTGGACGTGTGGCCCAGACACCCTCCACATGTGGTCTGAGTGATCAGATCTCAAATGTGTCCTGAATGCATCTCGGTGCATTCACACCTGTACTTAGAACCCACCACTTGAGATTAAATTAAACTGGGATGGATGGTGATACAACGTCTGAACAGGGTCAATGAATTTAGACCTTTTTGCTGACACTTGAAATCTACGTCAGGTTCCTCCCACTTCTCTTGATCATCTTTAAAATGTTGTGTTGAAACAACAACAACAATAACAACCAGAGTTGTAGGATTTTTTTTTTTACTGAAGATAGAGAGAAAAATTGTTGATTTTCACATTCAACCAAATTAGCTTGGCTATGTTATGCCACAAACTCAAAGATTAATTTCATTATTAAACCAATAAATTTCATCATACAGCCCATACATCGAGTAATTTGTCCTGAGGCAAATGTGTTGCATTCAGCACAGTTATCTGTTATTTAAAGCAGACTGCTTTTTGAAAGGAGGCTTCTTCAAAAAAAAAAAAGTCTGCCTGGGGTTGTTGGCAGGCGGTTGCACTCTGTGTAACCTTTGAGTTAACTAGCACAGCAGCCGTGGGAATGATAATACTGTATGAATGTATGTACCCTGGACATCCAGTTTATGCTGCTGCATATTGTAACTTTACTGGAACTTCAAATGGTTCATTAGAGCTGGTTGTCCTGTGTTTCACCCCACACTAACTTGCAGTGCAGCTGTGAATGTGCATTGCTCATATAATCAGATGCATATGCATGATATATACACCCAGTTCCCTTGGTAATTTATGACCAGTTGGTATTCCAGTTTGATGCCCTAGATTACTGACATATGGATGATTATAAATGTCTCTATCCACGTGTCTTCGCTGCCTTTTTTTCTTTCTTTTTGAAATGCTTCTCTTTTCAGTCTCAGACTCTGCTTTCTCTGCTATGGCTGTCTTGCATTTTACACGTGTGAACTGCCAGGTCAAATTTTCCATTAAATAGTGGGGGTAAGAGAAGTAAAAGAAGAGATCAAATACCAATCATTTCCCTTACAATTGTTTTTACTCCCCAACTAACCCATCAGGTCAAAAGGTCGAATCAGCCATGACACCACAGTTTTGTCTGCCGGTCTCATTCATAAACACAGTATCTCAGTAACTCTTTTAATTCCTTAAAATTTGATACAATTTATTAGGTCATAGTTAAAGGTTGCAGTGATCTCACTAAACACGGTTTAGGCCTTCTAAATGTCATATCTTAAGACCACCCTGAGGGGATGTCTCAAGCATGAACTCAGAGGTAGAAATTGTAGGTCTGAGTAAATAAATTCTGTGAAAGACTCAATCTCCAAAAGAAATACACAACTCTATATTTATGTAATTTTAGGGTGTTACAGTGAATCAGTCACCAACAACTCTGGACCACTATTGAATCTTGCAGGATTTGGTTTCAGCACATTTTTACATGAAAAACACCAGCTTCTATTCGATCTATAATAGAAACTCTCATCAGTGTTTTGTTTGACCTCAAATAATCTTTTCAGCTTTTGATCTTTTTCACAATATCGGTCTACTGATCGTTGATCACATGATCAGAGGAGAGGCTCCAAAACTCTCCTCCAATTGGCTGATTTGTCCAGAGCTTTTGGTGATATTCTGGCGTATACTCCCCTCTGTGATAGAGAAATGGTACAGTATGTGGCAGAAAATGGAAATGTAGCAGCAAAACTGCCTCATTTAGGATTTTTTTTTTTATTGGACCATTCTTCCTTTTTTAACATAACCTCCTTTTACACATGACCCTAAAACAGAAATAGGGTGTTTTTATTTCTCACTTCCCGTTCAACTCTTTTCCTCTGTCTGCCTGTCTTTTACTTTCACATATATTTTATTTCTCTCCTCTCACTTGCTCTCCCTCTATTCACTGTGCTGGAGCTGTCAGAGTTGACCTGCCTGTCTCTCTCCCACCGAGCACTCTGGATGATTCAACCACACGCACAAACACACGCGTCTTTGCCTCAGTCCTGCTCTCGCCCAGACACGTTGTGTTTAATTAGCTCCTCAGTGGTGTGAAAATGTGTGTGTGTTCGTGTATTTGTTATTGTCTATATGAGATAAACTTGTGCAGGCCTCACTGAGGAAGTGTCAAGATTGCCATTGGGAGTGGTGTGAGATGGCTTTCAACAGACTCAGTCACACACACACACACACACACACACACACACAGCCAGGGCAGGCCACTTGTAGGTCAGTTGTGTGTGACTACTTTGTGAGTCTCCCACAGTGACTGACAGAGAGGTTGCAAGTTTGTCTCTGTTTAGCACTCTGGAAAAAAATGACTGCAAGACTAACAGAGGAACACAGAGACACAAGTCTAGCAGGGAGACAAATTGGCAGACAGACATGAAGAAGGCGAAGGGCTGGGTAGAGAGACAGACAGGTCAATAACTACAGACGTACAGGGAAGGTAGACTGATAAGCATTTTGTGTTGGTGTTGGAAAATAAGTATAATTGAGACTAGTGAGTTAATTACAGTTTTTCTCAATTGCTAAAACACTAAACCCTGTTGTCTGAACCAAATTCTCTGTTGCCTGAACCCACTGATTGAATCAGTCACTCTTTTGGCAAAACCATCAGCACTTTTCACCTGTTTAGACACATCTTACCAACACATTTTCATTGTGATGCACCTGTGTTGCATAATGCTGAGCACAGGTGGCAAAAGTCAAACACAACTAAAGCACAAGTTTCACCGGTTGAACACAACAACTCAAAATTGATAACACTTGTGTCCAATGATGTGAGGGCACATATACTGTAAGCCAGTTCAGGATGAAGTCCTGTGGCCTGATCCAGTACAGAGAAATGATGCTGTGGCTGAGTTATGCACTTCTCATTTCTATATTTTTGTACTTTATTTTTACGTAGGCTTACTGTATACAAGTGCTAAATGCACAAGATTTCTGTTTGTTTTTGTACTGTACAAGTGCTATGTGTAAATGCACAAGATTTCTGGTTTTTGTACTTCTTTTTTTTTACTATGTACAAGTGCTAAATGCACAGGTTTTTCGTTTTGCAAGAGGAGAAGATGAGAGACGACAGGGTGAAGTAAGAAAGGATTAGGGAGGGAGGGAGGGAGAGATGAACTGGGAAGAAAAAAGAAGAAGGAAGGAAAAGGGGATGAAATGGATGTGGAGAGGGAAGGAGGAGGGTGAAAGAAAGGGAAGGAGAGAAGTGCTACAGTGTACTGTAAATGCACAGGTGTTTTGTTTTGCAACATGCATTTAGCTACAGTGAACGATAAACATTTATTTCTACAGCCTCATGTGCTGAGCGTTGTGTTTTCTATTTTTCTATGTTGTGTTTAGTGACTGCTCAGTAGTGTTTTTAATTTTGATTGACTCGGGGCACGATTTGACAACATAGTTCAGTTTTGAGAACAGATTGAACTGTTTTGAGGTGAAAGTTTGGTTTTGCAAGAAGAGTCTGAGGTTTTGTGAATGTAGCTTGAAAATTGGGGTTTGTGTTCACAGTTTAGAGAAAATGAGAGAAGCTTTCGAGAAATGTGTCTTAGCAATCGAGAAAAACTGTAAACACAGTGACTTTCTCTTCAACAGACTTTTTTAAGAGATTATATCTTGAAAATAAATAAAATAAAACAACATTTAGATTGATGGCCACAAAATATGATATAATAACTTTCCTTACCTTTGTGACTAGCACTATTAACAGAGCTCAAGGTTACTCTGTAGGTATATATTAATAACACCCAAGTTAGGATTTGTTTTTTTTGTTTTTCTTCTCTTTTTTGCAACACTAAAGGGAAAATTGGAAAAACAAAATGCTTTGGATCCCTAAAATAGTAATGATAATGTCAGATACATTTAACCATAACACTAGATTGTAAATCTTAGCTGCATCATTATCAGGCAGAATAGTGCATGATTCCCAAACCCTCTGCACGATTGCCACTGTAAATCTTGGAATCAATATTTGTCGACTAATCTGACCTCTCAGGATCTCTCTGCATGTGTCTGCATTCATTTCTGCTGCTGCTTGTGTCAGTCCTGATACACACACATGTGAGTGTCTGTGTGTCAGTAATGAATATCAGTTAACAGTGCGGTAACCTTTCTGTTCTGCTCTGAATTTGTGAATAGAATATTATTGATTACTGTTCAATACATGGAGTCTGATGAGAATGAAAATTTTCTCTAACTGTGAGCCTATCTGTCTGTATCTCTCTTGCCCAGAGTCATTGCCCTGTCTTTTTTTCTTTTGCACCCTGTCAAAATCTTACTTTTTACTGACTGAAATCATTTTTACTAATGAGTCGTAGAGTAAAATTAAAAGAAAAAAAAATCCATGCCTTCATGATGCATTGATGTTGTCATAATACTACATACAGAACTGAAAATAAGTTGTCTTTTCTACTGTATGACATGCAATGCATGTGTGTCCCTTCCTTAGACTTGTGATGTACCTGGAGAGAGACCTGCGCAAAACCCGACCTCTCAGAGAGAACCCCGGTCAATCAGGATACTTGTCTCAGTGCCTGGACTTGCTGATTGCATATCTGAGCAGAACTGTGCCACGGATACTGGGTACAGACAGATACATGTGTATTTTTAGGATTCTATAAAACCATTCAGAGAATTTCAGCTTAATGGGAAAATGTTAATGTGTTTGCTTGAAGTAAAAAAAAAACAAAAAAAACCTCAGACATGCTTTATGCTTTTGTACGTAACCCATTACCTTATCTTATATCCCCTTGTCTTGTCTCCTGTCCTCTCTCTAGAGGACGTCTTGTGTGCATTAAGAGATGTGATCGGGAGGAGACACCCATCTACAGCTCAGAGCAGACAGCTAAAACACACTTTGCCTACCATGTCTGTGGTGCTGGAACTTCTGTCATCACAGGTGAGAAGGACCAAAAAAGGAATACTTTTCCATTTTAATGTTCTAGCAGTATTGTTTGCAAGGTTATCCACACAGACCTTCTTATAAATTACCAATGCATATCGTTAACATTGAACACAGCCTTGTCCATCTGTTTTGCAAGTCAATTATTTCATTAACCAAACATTTTTAGTCCTTGCATTGAAGGCCAGGTGGGTGAGCCTGGTAACAAATATATAATGAGTTGATAGACCATTTGAATTTGTGTATAGAGGCATTCAAGACAATAATGTAACACTGCTCTCTTCTGTTAAGTTTGACCGTTTTGCTCCCATCGTGCCATCGTCTTCTCACAGGTCTTTCGATCTCAAATTGTGACTGAAGAGTTTTTGGCTCAAGTTGGATTGCTGCTTGTAAGTGTCTGCTAATACTGACTACTTGTTTTATTGTGGACTAGTTGTCGGTCTTCACATGAGAATGATTGTCTTACAAATACGTTAAAACTATGATGCTCTAAGACATTTTGAATCTTAACATCGTTGACATGTTAAAACATACAGTGACATCCCCACAGGATTAAGCCAGTATTAGCCTAATGTAAAAACAACTAATTTCCATCACACCACATTTATATTTTGTAGTGAAACAGAAAAGCTAACTGAAACATAGCAGCACATGGTGATAAGTACATGACTGAGCTTAGCTAGGTATTGCGCAGTAAAATTATCATCATTGCAAAGCATTTCTTTATGGGATGTGTAATTTTTATGCTCTCTTTCTCAGAACTATATCACCTCTCTAGAGTCCAGTGAAACAAATCTGGCCAGTGCTGTGGGTGAGTTACTTTTTCAATTACTGCACTTGTTAGTGCACTTTCATCACTTTTCATGTAATTAGTGTTGTCTTTTCTCTCATATTATAATAATGATATTAATTATCAATCATATTATATCAACAGAGTCTTGAATGTTAGACTTAATTCTACTACATCTGCTGTTTTTCCCTTTGAACTGAATTTTACAGTATGTTTTCTTCACCTGATCTAATTAGGACTCAAAGAAATGAATGAAGCCTGCAAAAGCCCATACCTTTGAACAAATTATGTTTATTTGTAAAGGCTACATTTCGACACCTTTGGTTCATATGAAAAATATTGATAAATGGATGAAAAGAAGAGAAACAGATACACAGTGTACATCCTTGAAGAGAGAGAGACGTGGCATTGAAAGTCAAATGTGTTGTGCACAAGGCAAGTTCAGGGTACATGGTCAGCCACAGCGCTCTGCATCTGTGGGAGCTGAGGGGGCTGTAATATCAACCATACTCCAGCTGCTTATTCATCAATGGAAAAAGACCCAGACGTCTGTGCAGGGGATTCAATTTCTGGTCACCCTGTGGGTCACCCTAGTAGAGCTGAATGATATTTGAATCCCTCTAGGTGCAGCTGTATGTGAGGAGATGATTAGGACAACTTTGTCCATTGTGGAAGTGCTGAGTCAGCACCAGGGTCTCATCACCCCACACCGTAGAGCTGTAAGTATGCAGCTGACTTTCTGTCTGACTCACTGTCTGTCTACCTGATACACAGTGTTTGTAAATGTTTATGTCTGTCGGTCTGTTTCAGGGTCATTGGCTACTTGTCGGTCTGTCTGACTCATTTTTTAATGTTTTATTAAGTAGTAATAATATAGGACAGTTATCCTGTGATTGTTCAACATCACTATATTACTTCTGACAGGACTTTGGAGAAAACTTGTCATCATCCTGGTATTCTTAGAAAAGTAATGCATTAGCTGATTTGCTGTGATAGAACACTTGAGAAAACAATGGAGGGATATAAAAACTGTCAGATTAATGTTCATGTCTCCATGAATGTCACCCATTTTTGTGCATTTCTTACATTGGTCCTCTGTTTGATATTCACTGTGTGTCTTCTAGTCTGCTAAACCTGTCCATTAGTGATGAGAGGACACAGGGTCAACCTGTGGGCTAATAGGCAAGACACTAATCAACTATTGAACCAACAGGGCTGCATCAGATCTGTGTGTGTCTGTGTGTCTGTATGTCTGTGTGTCAGTGATTGTGTATGAGTGTTTGTGTGTGCGTATGTGCATGTGGGACAATGAGATTGTGTTTAATGACTATTGACGTATGGAAGTGGAGAGCAGCAGGAAGCAGACAGGATGGAGGGAGAGAAAAGAAAAGAGATGAGGAATAGAGGCAAGGAGCAAAGAGGACTCTCGTTCCTGCTGAGAGTCAATAACACAGGAAGACACTTTAATTACCATCAGCCAGCTCAGATTAACTTTTATTGCCAGCTGGACAAGGAGACACACTCATGTTTTAGTTCACGGCCCCGAATCCCATCACAGACTTAAGTTGGCAGTACGTTTTTCCCCCACAGTTATTTATTTACTTGTTTTTAAATAAGCCACTTTCTCACTTAAAACCAAGAAGGCATTCAATTAATTCCTAGTCCATTTTATGTGCGATACGGAAAAACAAATAAAACATTTTACAGACTACGCAGATACAGTATGTAATAGATCCAAGTAACAGTTGATTTCAATCACTAAGCATGCTTTTATTGCACTATACAGTTAGCCACTGAGGTAGGTTCATTAATTTTCATCTACATTAGCATATTCAACAAGTCAGAAACTCCAACATACATGAGTTTATTCTCAAATAATACCATATAATTGTGATGCAATACACTTATAATGTTGGTATAGTAGCCCTTTCCATTCACTGCTATTGAAGAACATTAAATTGAGCTAGTCAACTTGTTTAGTGGAATATTTGTCATTTTGGCTCCTGTATCCAGGAGCTGCTAGCTATCAATGGCTAAGTTGTTATTGAATTAATCTTGTGCAACAGCTTCAGTACAGCAGGTATATTAAAACTGTGTAGTTGTGTGCACTGCTTAATTAAGAGTGTAGACATGAGGTTTGTTTACTGGTAACAGAAGGTGAATTTCAGAAGCCCAGCTGTTGCCTCTGATTTGCAAATGGTAAAAAAAAGCTAAATAAGGTGTACGAAACATTGCATCTTACCTACTCATGTAAGAAAACAGATAAAATAGTATTTTTTGGACCTGCAAAACAAACTGAATGAAACTCATCACAAGTTACAATTCCTATGTTTTTTTTAATTTTTAATTTTTATTTATTCATTCATTTTTTTTGCACCACTGTACATGAGGCGGAGGGATTACTATGTAAGAGAGCCAAAACAGAAAAATGGGAACAAGAAAGGATTTCAGAAAGTGGAGGGACATGTCACCCATAGATAACAGTTCAGAGAAACTGCACCCCCCGCCTCACACACACATAAACACACACTCCATCCAGTCTTTTGATGGTTGTGATATTAATACACAGACCATTAAGTGGTGGACAGCATCCTTTGTACTTTTCTTTCTCTGCCTTCAATGTAATGACCTCACACACACTCACTCAGCATTAGTGTTGTTTCTATGGTAATATTAGTAATCATGCAAATTCATGCAATACAGATTCATGCCTAAATAAAGGCTTTTAAAGTTGCAGAGGTACATGTGTGTGTATGTGTGTGTGTGTGTGTGTGTGTGTACATGTGCCTGTGTGTGATCAAAGAAATCACTCAACGGTGTATTTCCATAGTAATCTGATCCTCTGACAGTGGTCTGTGTGGTTGATGCCCACAGAATTAATATAGCACAGAGTCTTTTATACGGACTAATCTAAAAATATATCTGTTTTCAGATTGGCTGTATATTAAGTATGCTTTCAGAGGAAAGGCTGATTGCTTTTATTGATGTACTGGCTTTCCCCTCAAATGAGAGAACATGGGACCAAATTAAATAACTTATACTATTCATCTTCAAGAGGGAGATTGATTGTGAACTTTTAGAAAGAAAATAAGCAAGAAAAGAAAAGTCTGCAGCAGATTGGCAATAGTTTTGATTTCACATTTCCAGCAAGTTGATTGTATCTAGCCCCCTAACATGCCTGACTAACACTATGCACTTTTGGTGCATTTCTTTACCTGATCTCTCTCCACTATTTCAATAGATGTAACACTTTTAGTGTTAGTTAATTCTAGTATTGCTTCCTTACTGTAGTTAATCAGCCTCTTATCGAGTATTGTGATAAAGGATCTTTACAGTGTCATGTGTAAAGACTTTTGGTCCATTTGTGTCTCTTGAAGGTTGTGGATGCCATCCTGCCTCCACTGACAACACTGGCTTTCAGCAGAAATGGTAAGAAAGGTGGTTGCTTGTTTTCTTGAGCCAGAAGTGAGAGGAAGAAATGAGACAGAGGAGATGTGAAGATACAAGCAAATGTCAGACTGAGAGAGGAGGGGGTGAGGAAGAGAAAGGAGCAGAGCAAATGGGAAAGAGTGGAAGCAATGGGACATGTTTAGAAAGATAGGGGTAGACCAAATTGTTAAAGTGCATGCCACACAACTGCAATGACATTTGCATTTTTGCCAGTCTTGTCTGTCTTGTTTGTGTCTAGTAAGAAAAGAAAAGGTGCCAAAAAATTGTAAAACATATATATAATACTTTGTATTTTATAGACAGTTGTGATGTTCAGTTGCATGCATGGTCAAAATATCCCAAATTTATCATAGACACCATTCCTGCTCTTCATCAAAAAAAATGCCTTTCCATTTCTAAAGCTATGGTAAAAATGTTATGCAGTTGTTTAATGTTGCCTTGTAACATTTTGTATATGCCCTCTCTCTCTTTCTCCATGTTACAGTGGAGTGGTCTGTGTTTGTTTTGAGGGTGCTGTCTGAACTCAGTCTCGTCCTGCTGGTCCAAGATTGTGATGGTCCTGATGAAGTTGAAAAGACAGAGGGAAGAGAGAGGGCAGCAGAAAGAAGAGACAAAGGAAACTCTCACAGTCAAATCTTGGCTCTCATCACTAAATCTCTGCTTCCAAGGTTGGTCTGGTTATCAGCATGACATTGTTTCTGGTTTGCTTTGTCAATTTTTTTTAATCTGTTGGAACAGATACTGTAAGTCTCCTGTGACACTTAATGGCATTATTTGCATCTACAAATCAGATGTAAATACATATTATTAATGATGATCACCATCATTATCATGTTATTTGTTATTTTTCCACATTTCATTTAACCCCCTTTTGACAAGAATATTTTTTGTAGTCAACCTAATCCTTGTTTATGCAAGTATCCCACCATTTTTTGGCAAATACTAGCTGTGCCTCAACAATAATTCAAGTGAAAGAGCTGGAGTACAACAACTGCAAGGCTGAAAATACATGAAGCCTTTGTATCTCGGTGACAACATTTGATAGAGCTTTAGAGGAATTTATAAATTCAATGAGCCCTCCTACTATCTTGGGGTTTCAAAGACAGGTAAGAGTACAGTCAAGGCAACTCTACATATATTTATATATCAGTGTTGATATACTGTAAGTATTTATTGACATCAAAAATTCAAAAAGACCTCTGGGTCTTTAGAATAGAATATGCAGAGTTGTTCTGTGTCCTGCGTCTGTGGGTCCTCGTCACATCATAGTATTTGTGAGATACGGCCAACTGACAAGCATCTATCTTTATGAGTGTTGGCAGCCAATGATCACGCAGTCTGTGGAGAGCAGAGACAGACACATACAGTTTGCAGAAGTTCATGTCATGACAGAGTAACAAGAATACAAAAATAGACGTTGACATTTGTTGTCTGCTTTTCTCACTTTCCTTGACAGCCTCTATGTGGCTGTATACTGTCTGCTCCTATACCATTGTTATTTTTACTGACCTCTTTTAAAATGTCCTTCTCTCTTATTGCTGTCGTATGTGTTCAGTTTCCTATTTCTCTTCCTCCCTCTTTTTCCTTTTCCTTAAATTCTCTCCTCTGCTCCTCTTCCCACGTTTCTTTTTCTCTCCTTCTCCCATTATACCTCTGGTTTTCCCCTCCCCCTCTCCTCCACCCTTCTCCTCAGATCTGTTTCAGTTTACACTCTGTTACTAATGATCAGAACAGTACATAAATTATTAACACTACCAAAGCCAAATGTTGTACTCATGAATGTTTGTGTCTAGGTATGAGTCTCTTCTTCGAGCAGCAGAGCCAATCCCACTCTACGCACTCAAACTGCTGGTGTCAATGACTGAACACAGCACCCAGATCTGCAGGTACTGTACACAGTCAGACACAATCAGCCAAACAGAAAGAGCAAAAAAATCTTACTGTACTGCACCTTACTGTACCACTCTCAGTACTGTATGATCATAATGTACAGGTGGTATGTTATACATCCATTGAAGCTGTTCCCACCTCTTAACACACCTAATTTCCTCCTTTAGTGACTCAAAGTTTCTGTGGACAAGACGTTTGTTGACTGAAAATAGTTTTGACCCCATTATTCTTGTTCTACATCCAAGACCAGGCTTTGGTAGGGCTGAAATATTTTGCAGTCCTGGCAGTCTTGCACATAAATACACACAGGCACATTTTAGACTCTCAATATGTAATGTTTTAATGCCAAGGCCAGTCACTCCCCAGCTCAGTACTCTGAATCGCTACTAACTGTTTTTTATTCACAACCATGCACAACCGAACACACACACACACACCTGCACAAGTGTGCACACAAACACAGAATCTTACCATTGGCAGTGATTTATTTTCCCACTCCAGCATATGCACAAATAATAATTTATTTATTGATGTAGCTGATGCACATTCAGTGCTAATAGCAACATCAGCACAGCTGCGCCACTGATCGTGATCTACATTGAACGAGACCCTTTTCACCCCTCTTAAAGCCAATGTTTTCTACATTAGTAATCAGTTTAGCAGCAGGTATAAGGTGCTGCATCAGCTAAGATGTTTAAAGACTTGACATATTGTGCTGATATATCTTGGCACACTCGCTACTCTTGAAGAGGTTTGTTAAAAAAAGTGTACTGCACACACTTTGAATGTGCAATACTAAAGATACAAGTTATTGCTGCCATTAAAGTAAGATTCCCTGCTGCATAATGTCGAAGTAATTTGCTATTCAGGAGGACATTAAATATTTCCTGAGGAAGCAGTCACCTGACACCAGAATTAAAAAAAAAAAAAGTATTGATGTGTGTGTTGTTGCAGAGACAATCTGCTGATCCCCATTGTAACCATGAGATGAGTCACCTGTGTGTGTGTGTGTGTGTGTGTGTGTGTGTGTGTGTGTGTGTGTGTGTGTGTGTGTGTGTGTGTGTGTGTGTGTGTGTGTGTGTGTGTGTGTGTGTGTGTGTGTGTGTGTGTGTGTGTGTGTGTGTGTGTGTGTGTTTGATAGATGTGTTCTGACAGCAGCTGTCAGTAAGTCTTGATTCTCTGGTCATCTGTCTCCTCTTTTCAGCTGTTGATAGACACAGAAAGGGAAGGTGCAGAAAAGAGAGAGTAGGAGGGAAAGGAGTGGAAGGAGGGATGGAAGGAGGAAGCAGGGAAGGTGAAGGAGATTCAGGAAGATGGATGGGAAGAAACACTTGTAATGAGGGAAAATGCTGACAAAGGGAGGAGGGGGGGTGAGAGAAGGGAGGGATGAAATGTCAATGGGTGAGGCAGCATGAATGTCTGCATCACCTCCTGATTTTGAAGAGAGGGTGAGGAAAAATGGGACGAAAAATGGTGCAATGCCTCACATGAGCAGTTTTTTTGTGGGATTAGGAGACTTGTGTACATTATAATTACTGGATGTGTCTACAAACTTTGCTTGCTGTACACAAGGCAAGATACATCTTTAAAATAGAGTCACACATTCACAATTTGTAAACCACAAAATTATAATCAACATGAAAATATCCATGGCCAAACACATGTAGTTCTGTGTTTCATCTCATGTCTTTCAATGGAAATATTGTGAACTGCCTGTTTTGTCCTTCCCTTCCATTTCTCTCCACTCTTCCATCCACTTATTTTATCTACTTCAGCCATAATAACTCAATAAACCTCTTATCACCATTATCCCACTCTCCGACCATCTCCATCCGTCCCTCCCACCCTCCCACAGTTCACAGTTCACCCTCGTTGGTGAATGTGCCCCTACTTCTCTTATCAGGAATATTACCCCCTCTCGTCCTTATCCTTCTCTTCCTCCCTCACTCCTCATCCCCTTCTTTCCTTGACACAAGTAGAGTGACGTGAACTTTTGAAATTGGTGTCAGCACTCTTCTCTCTACATCTTTGTTTTTCCCTCACTTCTTTCCTCTGACATTATTAACAATATTTTACATTTTTTTCTGTCTCCCTCATTCTCTTTCTCACACCATCGCTAATTTATTAACATTAGTCCACATTTCTCTCTTTTTCTGTGCCCTCTCTCCACAACTCTCCCTCCATCACTGCGGTTATACAATCAGAAATTAAATTGCCTGGGTCTTGGTTAGATAAGTGTGGCTATGAAGCCAGCCGTGCGGTAATTAGATGGTAAATTGGGGACATTAACGTTGGGTAGGCAGCCTGCTGTCTCTCTCTGCATTATCACAGCCCAGACACACCTTCAAACAAGTACATTTACTATGACCTTTAGCCAAAGAACCTCATGCTGTGTGGGTGTGTGTGTGTGTGTGGCCAACCATGTATGTCCGCTAACCAACCAAGTAGTGTAAGATAGTATTTTCTTGTAGTTTAACTAGCTTGGCTATTGTGTTGTGACTGCATTATATGTGTGTATATACAAAAAAAATATTGCCATTCCTAATAATTCTTACCTGTGTGTTTTCATGTGCTTTCCTTTCATCATTTGTTAATAGCCTGACATAGTCTCAGCCTTGCAAAGCCATAACATCATCAAATTGCTGGAGTCATTTGGACACGAAAGTCTCTAAACCAGAGAAAAGTGGAATCATTAGCTCTTAACAGCACCAAGGTGGTCGTTTTCATGCATTAAAATGATGCTGTTGCAAGTAAGAGCCTGTTTTACTGGGCTACTCTCAAGAGTGAGTAAATGCATGAAAAAATATTTTAAAATATTCTTTAGATGATACAAAAACTCATTAAGGTGTGTCATTTCTGAATAATTGGACCAACCTCCAGGGAGGACTTTCCAGTATCTTGTGATATAGGCTAATTTGACTAAAACCTCCAAATGCTAAAATATACTCCTTGACTTTATCTTTGGTGTTTATTATCTTGTGAATGTTTGACATATTGTAACAAGGTCCATATTGCCCTTTCCGAATCATCTAATATTGAGTTTGAGAGATTTAACTGTTAGCTGACAGTTAGCAGGAGTATCTGAACAGAGTGGAGCAAAGGTTAATTCACTGCAGTGGTTATCCATGTTGTCATAATTGTTGTATTCTCTGGTTCAAAGCTGATGATGTATGGCTGATGCAGTGAGGTTTGTCTTATCTGTGTTTGTTCTATTACTGGCAGTCTATTGTGCTCTGGTTTGTCCAGTGCATGGTGTTGTGTGTAATGTCTATTGATGTATGGCTGGTAGTTTAAAGGTGGTCCAGTTTATCATGTCGTGCCGGCCTGGCCTGTCCTCTCATCTCTCAGCCTGTCACCTACCTAATGGGAGGCCATCCATCATCATGTACAAACACACAAACAGATACACACACACACAAACACATACACATACACACGCATTTGTGAAGGAACTAACACAGTTTAACGTGTGTAATATAACGTACACCATACAGCTCTGGATTCATTCATCATGACTCTTACAAAACGGTTACTAGTAGAGGTTTGGTCAGCTCCACAGCTCCATGTTTCCTTAAGCCTACAGACAGTGAGTCTTCTCAGTATAACATATATGGTCACTGTTCATAGTTCCTAAAAATGTGAATGCTCTTAATTTGGATGTGCTAATGGCAGCATCTCAGATTGTGGCTGACTCCAACATTGTAGCATAAAACGGCAAGCTTCCATCACCATTATTATTCTCGATCAAATATCTCATCGATCAGGGTCAGATGAGATGAGCATGACCTGTTCAAGGACTTGTCAACATAGACTTGTCAACAGAAATTGGTTCAGTCTAATGACCTAATGACCTAATCCATTTCTAGTATTACAAACTAAAACACTGAAGAGTTGGGAATATTAGGAACACGATCTTCAAGACTTACTGTGGACTGAAGCAGCTGCTTGGGCCAATAAATCACAGTTTCTTTTGCAGATGCTGACTTTGAGCTGAGAATTTTGGTGTAATGGTGTGGGGAATATGTCAGCACACATTAAGATAAAATCAAAGTGGTATTGATCCCTGGGTAAAAAGTAGGTTGCAGGACTGCAGCAAAAGTAATCTGATGCAACAAGTAAAAAGCTAAATATAAGACCACTGAATATAAAGCAGACAACTGTCTATAACTTGTGAAAAGTAAAAAAAAAAAAAAAAAGTTGTGAGGACTTCCAAGGGTGTTATTTGTTAAAACCTTGTATTGCTGGAAGCTGAGTTAGAAAAAATAAAGGTTTGAGTGGTCTGATGCCTGCTAGTGAAACTATAAATCATAATTAGAATCAACAGATATTCACACAAGTGGACAGGCTTTGTTGCCCGCAGTATATTAACACCTGTCTGACGTCAGCTGGCTTTGTTCATTGCTGCCTAAATACTTAATACTTAAATACGTATGTGCATGTGTGTGTGTGTAGAGAGATGCCAACTACAGAGTAATTGGTTGTTAACAAGTGGAGAGAATGTCCTTTCTAATTTACTGTGGACATCCACATCTCTTTCTCTTTCTCTGCTTTTCCACAAGTTTGGATTTATCCACAACACTCATTTCCTTTCGTTCTCTACTTCCTCCTCACACCCATTTGTTTCTCCCCCTGTTGTCTGTCTAAATCTCCCCCCCCCCCTCCCCCTTTAACCTTCCCCCTCCGTTCTCCTCATCGCCACATGCAATCTCCCCTTACCTGATCTTCCCCTTAACTCTCATCTCCTCCTCTCGTCTTTCCCTCTCTTCTCCCACCTCCTTTCACTTCATCTGCTTTCATTGCGTCTGTTCTTTTCGTTTCTCCTCTCTCACCAATTCCACCGGTACCAGACAGGAGTCGTTGTACCGGAACTCCAACCTTAATGAAGATGAAATGGCCCAGTGTCTGTTTGTGTGTGAACAGTGCAGTGAATAGCCACTAAATTAAATTAATTCCTCTACCCGCCTTTTCCTATCTCTGCTCCAATATGTATTTCCTCTGTCCCTTTCAGGTTGATCAAACACAGCAGGATCCTACCAACTGTTTTTCAGCTCATCATGGTAAGAAACCAATCTCAGTTCAACAATTTCTTTTCCAGTCAGTGTATATGTACCAATCTTAAAAACAGCAAGTGAAACCCAGTATTTCTGCTCTGTTTATTAAAGCTCAGTTGTTTTGAAGCTCCCTGCTTCTCTTTCCTTTCTCACTCCATCTAACCCTTATAGATGTATTTATGTAAATTAGTCTGAGTGGTGTTGACCTATTAGAGGGCTGGTGTAATTGACTGGCAGGTCAGCCATAGAGAGGGAGAAGGGTTAATAGAGAGGGAATATGGAGTCTACTATTAAGATTGCACACAAACACACCGCACTTGTCTGTTATCAGCGAAGCATAACAACGTTTCCAGTAGACAATTTATTTCACCTGACCCTTTTTGCATATGCACAATCTATCCACCCCCCAACAAACACAGTACAATCTGTTTTCAGCAAACCAAAACACGTGTGCTGCGGCAAACAATTTTATACACACACACAAACATGCACGCACACACATTCTCACTTAATAATCAGTGTTCTGCTTGGCTGCCCGTCCAGCCCCGACTAGCTGATGCAGAATGTTAAACACTGTTATCCAACAGCCTGATTAACTTCTCTCCTGATTGTTTACTCCTGTCTGAACCAGTCATGTCAGGATCCATTAGTGCCGTCTGTATTGCTCACATTTGGATTGATTTATGCTGCCTGAAACACTCTGATCTGGATTGATTACACCTGTCACTAGTGATCACACTTGTCATGGAGAAACTCACCTAATTGTATTTGTCTAGATGATGAAGTAGTTCTGCTTCAGACATAAAAGAACCTCAGGAAACCAGCGAGACCAGGGTCTTAATTGGTTGGTTTCTGTGCCTGAGGGGGTAGAAGACTATTCAGAGTGGGTTGCAGTCAAATACTTTTACAAATCTAACCTCACTTAGACTGTACTGTAGGCACACCAGTATTTCTCACCACATTCAGTGCTCACTATGGTAAAAATCATTTCTGTTTGGCATTTTTCATTTTTCTTTACCAGATTGATGCTTTCAGTGATGTACATCAAGCCCTTTCATGCCTTATTAGTCCATAAAGATCACAAATAAATTAGCTTTAGCCGTGTGTTGTCACTGACAGGCAAGTTGTCCTAGGTGTGAATTGATGTCACTGTCTTCAGCCTCAGGCTACTGTACATGATGAGCACCATCCAGGCTTATCAGCCCATACGCAGATCACACTGATGCACGCAGACCCTGCAGGCAGAGATGGTTTATCTCAGAGAGGATCAAATAGAGAAACAAGGGCAGAAGAGAAGAGGAGAAGTGAATTAGGAAGGAGAGAAGGTTTTGTCAGGAGGAGAAAGAAGTAGAAGAGGAGAGCAAAGGGAAGAAAAGGAAATGAGGAGGAGGGAGAGTGCAAAGATCTATGAGTGGGAGGAATGTTGAAACTACAGGCTTGCCCCTCGTTTCTCTTTAAAACAATCTATTAACACAGGTCAAAACACCACCATCCACTGACAGACAGAATTAATTTGATCTTTTGTCTAACATTGTGCTCTAATAACAGTTTTCAAATTAGATAGAATAAAGAATGGTAAAATAAATCCCTGCTGTATATGTTGAGTATGAGTTTTTCTCTTGCTGGTTCGCGTCAGTGTTATGTGACCCATGACACAGCACTGAAAAAAATGACCTTGTCTGCTGTTTGTGGTGTCCTGCCAAAAACGGTTTCACAGATTTGTCTTTAAGGGCAGCCTGTGGAAAAAATAAAAACCCTTGGACAGATTTGCAAAAAGGCTCATTCTGCTATGCCATGTCTTGTTCTCTTGACACATACATAGTCTGAGCTTCCAGGAACAGCACTAGGTTAAATGCCTGAAACAGTAAATCACTAAGGCTTAAAGGAGACGGTGCCAACTCACTCTGTATAAATGTTCCATGGGGGGTAATATGGGGACTTATCGGTTGGAACTAAAGGTTGTGTGCCGTGCACATAGGTTTTCCAGTAAGTTCAATATGTTGAAGATTTATGTACTGTGAAGTACTGTAATGAAAATATGACAGAAACTTTGCACTTGATAAATGGGGCTCCCAGTGTGTGGAAGTCCACTATATTACCTCTCACTCCATGATCTATCACAAGTCCCCACACTTTGTTTGACATTAGAGAGTAGATGCTTGAAATGTTATACTGTATTTGACTTTGGAAAAAATATGCATATATACTGTATATACAGGATGCTGAAAGATAACATGTAACCTAGGTATCCTCTCTCTGTCTCATACTTTCTCTAGGCTAACTGTAGTAATATCACCAGTGGGATCGTCCAAAATGCAGTTGCCTTGCTGTGTAACCTTAGTGGAGACACAACCTTGGACCTGGAGACATTACACCAGCAAGGTACAATATACCTGTATATATTATGTATTGGAAAGTTGTTGGTTTCCTCAGCTTTTGGATCCGCCTTGACTTGTCTTGTAGTGTGCTTGTCTTCACAACAGTGAGGCCTATCTGTCATTGACCTCACTGTCGGTGCCATGTATCCAGTCTGCTAGCATTACTTATTGTAATGTTACTTGTTGACATCTTGTTTTCCCCAGCCTGCTGTCCTGACGCAGCATAATGCTTATTCAGGTCAACAACCTTAGCTGCATAGTATGTGTGTGTGCATATGTGTGTTTGTGTGTGTGTGTGTGTGTGTGTGTGTGTGTGTATGCGCCATGCTTTCTTGTTGATTCGAAGTGATTCCTTTGCATCCAGAACAAATTACCCGATGACAGGTCATTTTAGGCCAAATTGAGGACTCAAGAAATAGTTTAAAATTTTGACTTGAATTGGATGGAAGGAATAATTAGACACAAAGCTTGAGATGCAGCTAAGTCTAGAATCAACAAATGCACTAAATTAAAGAGATTCATAAGAATAAAAATACAAACGCCGCTGCTCCTCTCCCTCTCTCTCTCTTTCTCTCTCTCTGTCTTTCTCTCTCTCTTTCTCTCTCTCTGTCTTTCTCTCTCTCTATCCCTCTCTTTCTCTCTCTTTCTCTCTCTCTGTCTCTGTGTATGTGTGTGTTTTACTCATTATTTTGTGTATCGTTTTGTCCATCTTTTCCTCTGCACCTCCTTTTCCCCAGCCCCCAAAAACACCACCACCCAACTCTTCCTCTCCCTCTACTTCCATTGGGTCAGCAGTACGGCAGTTCAGTAGTCAGCATCATTATCGTCCAATCAGCTTTCCTCTCAACAAGAAACTGTCAACCCAGCACTAATACTGGCCGGGTAATTAACGCTATCTCCCTCTCCTCTCCTTTCCTCTCCTCTCCTCTTCTCTCCTCTCCTCTCCTCTCCTCCAGTCTACTCAGCTTACATTTTGCCAGTCTTCTCCTCTCCTTTCTCCCGTCTGCTCCCGTTTTTTACACTCTCTCCTATTCTCTATTTTGTGCTCCTCTTATATTTCCTCTTCTCCTTTTTCTCCCCTCTTTTCGTTGTGGGTTGTGGTTCACTCCAGATCACTGTGGTGATGGCAAGAAAGAAGGGAGCAGGAGAGAAGAGGAGAAGGGAGGAAGCGTGTATAATTGGCTTTTTAAGGTGTGACAGAAAAGGAGGGGAAGAGTGGTGTGTGTGCGTGTGCGTGTGTATGCATGTGTGTGCATGGGAGGCAATGAAATAGACAGAGAAGAAGCTCAAAATAGGGAGGTGGGTTTTTTGTGCTCATGTGAATGTATTTGTGCTCATGCTTGTGTGTATATTTGAGACAGAGAGGAAATGTGGTGTGTGTGTGTGTGTGTGTGTGTGTGTGTGTGTGTTGGGGGGGGGGGTGCAGGAGCTTCCAGTTTATGTGAGTGTCTCTAAGAGAGAGAGAGAGAGGAGATGAGGTTTATAATTGGGCAGATTTGCCTCCGACTGAGATAATACCCCCTGGGGACTGAAGACAGAGGGAGCAAAGAGAGGGAGACAGTGATAGGGAGGAAGAACGGAACAACATAAAGAGAAAGAAGATGGCAAAAAAAGGCATGAGGGAGAAGAAGGAAAGCAAAATGGGAGGCAAAAGGGGTAGCAGAGAGGGGACAGTGAGGAAGAATGAGAAACAGAGAGCGAGACGTGGTGAAATGTGGTGCATTTGCTTGAGAGGGATGAGATGACGGAGGAGAAAACTCGAGGTTGAAGTGAGAGACAATTTGAGAGGGGAAGTGACAGAAAGCAGGAGGGGGAGAATTCTTGATTACTTAAACAAAGTTCAAATTATTTTTTGTATTTTTTTTTAGAAGAGACTAATATAGAAAGTCAATATTGTAATCTGATTTTATAAGGATACAAAGCCTAGAGTTCCTCTGCAAAGAGTGAATTTGAAACTCATTTTGTGGGCACATTGACAGGCAGACTGCATGATTTAATAAGCAAACACCTAGAGCATGTAGAACAGCCATAATGTTCTTGCATCCCAACTCCTTAGCTTGGTCTAAGGCTGTGGTGCTGACAAGGTGTCACTTGATTAAAGCAAGCTTGTCCTTTAATTAATTTTAAAAAGTCTTCAGGGGCGCTTTATGTCTTCAGGATCGTCGAAGGTCTTTGAGGTTCCTCACCGGGTTTGATCCGTCACCAATCCTTGTTATTTCTCTTGACCTTCTGTGAGAAGCTCAGAGGAATTTTTAGGTAATTGCTTCTGTGCCAGTGTTATCTAGTTTCTGTGGCACTCACATTTATAAATTGCCATTTCAAATTGGGTTCAGGTCATTTCCCCTAACAATGTCTAAAAAGTTCTATGATGGTTCTTCCACACCATGTCCATATGTGTCCAATCAATAATTATGCCCCCTGGCAGAATTTATACCACTAAGATCTTCCATATTAATGTTTTCATATTAGCAAGCACCCAAGAGGTTCTAAATTGACAGTTTTACATAACTGCAATCAATATGACACGAAAATAAATTTGTTTGTCTCAACTTGTGCTCCTCAAAGATTCATTGATACTGGTACACTTTGCATCGTAAGAAATATTTGTTCTTTTTATATATACAGTATGTAGACTTAAGATTTTTCATTTGAAATGGATAAGTAAGTTGTGATTGTTTTACCAATCAATCTATACACTGAAATAAGTAATGACATTGGGAAATTGTGTGTTGTCTTAGAAATGTTGGCAAATTTATTAAAAATCTGTATGCATAATTTCTCATAGATCACACTCGTCATCCAAAACTAAGTCATGACGTCCAAGGAACTCTCTGTAGGCCTTTGGGATAAAATTGTGGCAAGACTTAGATCAGGGCAAAAGTGCAAAACCCTCTCTCAAGCTTTGAGTGTTTCTGGGAGGACAGTGTGGACTGAATAATTGTCAAATAGAATAGTTTGGAAACATCATGACTGCCCTCTAGCTAAACTGAGTCACCGGATAGGAAGTGCCTCGTTCAGGGAAACGATCAAGAAATCAACGTTTGCTCAGAGCAGGGAACCTCTGCAGCGGTTGAAAAACTGCCAGAAAGATGACTGTCTCAGCAGCACTCCCTCAATTTAAGTAAAAGGCCTATGACAGCTTGATTGGACTTTGCCAAATGCTATTTAAAGGACATGAGCACAAAGATTCTCAGATTAGATTGGACAAAAATTAAATTCTTTGAGCTGAACTCCAAACGCTTTATCTGGCAGACATCAGGCGCTGCTCATCACGAGTTTAGTACAATCCGTACGGTGAAGCATGGTGGTGGCAGCATCACGCTCAGGCTTCCCAACCAGCAGGGACAGGGAGGATTCAGGGAGGGATGACTTTAGCCAAATACAGACAGGTCCCCGGAGAAAAACCTACTCTTGTGTGCATATGACATGAAAATTGGGTGATGATTCACTGACCTGAAGCACGCAGCCATGATAATGTTGTGCAGAGACCTGAAGATGACAGTTCACAAATGCTTCCCATTCAGTCATATTGAGTTTGAGATGATCTGCCAGAAAGAACAGGATTAACTGTGCATTTTTTTTCTGCCCAAGAAGACCCAAAGCTGTAGCTGCATGCTGCCAAAGGGTCTTGAACAAAGTAGCTGAATTATTTTGTAAATGAGAGTTTTCAGGTTTCAATTTTTGATAAATTTGCTTAAATGTCTAGACTCATCATGTTTTCATTATGGGATAATGAGTGTAGATTGAAGGGTAAAAATGGGAATTTCATGGAATTAAAACTAAATCTGCAACACAATAATGCACAATTAAGTTGATAAAGTAGAGCTCTGAATACTTTCTGAAGCTAGTGTACATTTTGTTAACAATCATTAATGGGGAACATCATTATTAAAATCTACATAATATGATTTAATTAAATTTAAATAAGCTGAAACATTATCCGTTAAATACATGTCATTAGTTTAGTTTTTCTCTCCCCAGAAAACTTTCCTGCTCAGCTTTGACAGTAATGATATGAGCCATTCATCCTGTTGATTCCCTGTAGAACTCATTTTACACTGGTTTATAAATAGATGATATTGCAAAGCATTGTGGAGTGTCTATTTTTAACCTAGTTAGAGTCCAAACTCCAAAATAGGACAGACCACAACGGTTTTCACTCAGATTCCCATAGCATTAACATTATGCAAGTGTCATTTGTAAAAAATTGTGACATGTTTAAAATTGACTTGCTAGTATTGACTTAATAAAACAGCTGTCTCTTTGATAACCAATACTATGTCTTCACCTTAAAAATACATTCAACAATATAATGATTCACTAATGCAGAGATATTGGGTGCTCTTTCATGAAATGATGAACATTTTACATGTACCTGCAAAGATATCTACAGTAAAACCCCATGTAATGTGTCTGTGTGTGTGTCTGTCTGAATGCAAGGCAAACCACAATAACATTCATTAATATTTTACAGTTCTTCTATGATATTTCTTCCAAACATTGTAATTTTTCTTGAATCTCGGATGGTAATCGATGTGAGTCCGTGCACTGTGCTCTGTGAATTAAAAGGTCACTGTGTTTGCTGCTCACGTTATTATCTAAATTGGTTTTCAGGGAACTTTGTGAACTGTTTGTGCTCAAGACATCACCAGGATGTCAATGTCTCTCCCACACTTTTCCAACCTCAGGAGCTCTATGACCTATGAATGTAAAAGCAACCAGTTAAATGTGTTCTTTAAAGTTTGTGTGACTATTCTGTAGCAGCTTTTTGCTTGTTGAGTATGATTGAATCAAGGGTGCCCTCAGAGGGTCAAGAACGCATAAATGTACGGTGCTTTGGAAAAGCAAAGTGGAGACTGCAGTTGGAAATCCTATACTGTGTGATTTCCAGATGGCTTTAGCATCTCAGAAGAAATACAGCCTGTGAGCCTTATTATTTATCATTTATCTAAACGTTTTGCAACTTCCTAGCCTCAGTCAAGTCAAACCTTTTTCTCTTTGAAACCCATTAGAAATCTTTGCGTAATGTGTATGACCTTGTGGAATCAGTGTGAATGCCTTTCAGGACTCTTCTATGGTTTACTTTTATTGAAATGCCCATGTCATGTCCACTGAGTCAGAGCACTGGCACAATGTGAGTGGAACTTATGCAAGGACACTTGGAAAATGACCCGAATGTAGATGCTACAGTACGACAAATGTTCAGATTTATTTAACAAAGCATATACTGTAGGCTTTCAAGTTGCACATATCAAAATCTCAATCCAGCACAACTCCCAAATCTATAAAACAGGCCAAAGGGAACAAGAGATTAAACATGCATTAACTGCCCATAATGATCCAGCAGCTGAAGAGATGCAACACAAGACTAAATACACAGGAAACTAATTAACTAATGAGACACAGGTGGAACGGAGAAAGAAAAGAAAAAAAATCAGGAAAAGAACACAAACACAGGAAGCAAAACCACAACAGACTCAAATGGACTGCAGTTTCAAAATAAAACAGGAAACCAGGCAGGAAGTTGGCAAGGAGGAGTGCGTCATGACAGGAAGCTTAAAAACCACATCTTGGCCTATTTAGTGCTGTTTTTTCTGCACACGATTGTAGCAGATTTTTAGAGTACTGACTAAACCAGTTAGAAAATCAAAGTCCATTTTCATAGTCCATGTAGTCACTAGTTACAGCTATCTAGGTATAGTCCCAATATGGGCACCTACAGTGTAATGCCTTATCAATAGATGGCTCAGAGTTTATTTACAGAATACCTTGTTTTTGTTTTTTCATTCTTGATTTGATATTTATTTTCTTGAGATATGTTGCTATGTATAGGGATGACTGCTATTCTGTATAAGAATAATGCTATTAGCATATATGTGTGCAACTATTTGTGTAGAGTTTACTTCTACACAGGACTGCATTGTCAAATCACATTACCAGAGGACGGTCTTTGTTTGACTGCACAGTCCAAAGTGGGACAGTTTGTTTATTTAATTTATGAGGCAGCTTGACAAAGCAGCAGTAAATCTCACTGACAGAAGTCTAGCTTAATAGCTTTCTAGTGTCTGCAGTGTTGCACTTTCACTCACAAAAATAAACACACACAACATCTACTTTCTAAATAAAGATCTGTTGGAATAGAAAATAACCTGGCAGTGCTTTCCCCAGTGAAGACAGTCATTCAGTTCATTTGTTATTTAACTGTTACTTTTTTGGTGTACAGGAAATGCAGCACACGTTTTGGCCTAAATACTGGCACAGTGTACATTTGTTTTGGAAAAGCGTGTCAATAATGTATAATAATGTGTCATGTCAACTTCATCAGGCCAGAATCTATCCAATCTTCACTTACACAGACGTGTTGGGGAGAACACTACAGGGACAGATGCCCACAATAGCTAACTACACAGATAGAGCTGCAAAACGGGCAGTATCCTCCATGTCATGTTAAAATGAATGAGCCAAGGAACATGGGTTTGCACTTTAGTAAGTGGTATTTATTCATGGCTTAGCAAGAGTTGGCATCTTTTAAACATGTTGTGCAGTGGACAATTTTCTTGGGAGGGATATAGCGAGTTGGAAAGGAAAAGGAAAGGAAATGGGTAAGAAGAGAATAACCAAATTCTTTTTAGATGTGAATCTTATCTGACTTGTCCTCCATTGTTGCCTCTTGTGTTACTGTTGTGTTGATTTGGAATTAGGTTTGTCGATAAGTTGTCATAGAAGAATCCAACGTTGCACAGTGCTAGTTCTGTTGAAATAGTTGAATGTCACATTCAGCTTTTTTCTTCTGGGCAAGTTGGTGACAATGAAATGCTAATTGACTGAAGAGGGAGAGTGTCTCTCATCTTGCACAGGAGCTATCGATCCACCGAGGAGTCGAACCAGAGCCTGCAGTTACAGATATTTACACAGGCTCAGGTTATTCTTTACCTCTCCAACATACGTGTAGCAGACAGAGTGAGGTGTGTCAGTTGGGTTCAAATGTAGAGGTTTTTAAGTTTGATTTTATACAATATTAGTATGATATATCAATATTATTAGTAATAAGAGCAGAATGGATTGCAGATGTTTCCTAATGATCTTGGAGAGACAGGCAGCCTGAGAATATGTTGCTTATTTTTATAATATGACACATTGTTGGTCTGTTTGCAGTTTACAATGCATTTAGCCATGTAGACTTTAGAGTGAAGAATTAAAAATGGTATATCTCGTTTAAACAGACTTAAACGAATCCAAAAAGGTTGTAAATTAATTCACAGCCTTCTCATGCTGATCTCTTTTCTGCTGCACAGGCCTGGTAGAGGTGATTGTGGAAACTCTCTCAGAGGCTGCAGTGGTTCGCCTGGATGCAGAGGGACATGCCATGAGGAAGAGCGGACATCTTGTGTTACAAGCTCTTCTGGAGCTGCTTCACAACACGCTGAAACAAACTGTCGTCGCCCGCTCTGCACTTCAGGTATCAACATCCACATACAGTTGATGAGAACAATAAATTCCCAACATGTTCTTCAGCAGCTAAGCTCTCTGTCAGCAAGGTAGTCAACAGATCACAAAAACCTCTAGTTCAAATTTTCAGCACTCTATTGGCAATATATTGAAAATTATTACTGATATATGATTATGGTTGGTCTGTAACACAAAATGTAAGAAAAAAAAAAGAGATGGACGCTTTTTGAGTAACTAAAGCTAAATTAAGACCTTTCTCTTTACACATGCTTGCCTTTCATGAAAGAAAACCCACTTATATGGCACATTAGTTACCAGAAAGTGTAATATTGATTAATTAGAAGTTAATGTGGTTCTGATCTCTCAACTCTTTGCATTAGTCATATCTCAAAATGTATCTGTGGAGAAGACATACAGGTATATCAATATTTGGAGTATATGCTTTTACATTGAAAACTAATACCCCTATAGACTTATAATTACAGTGTTGTATGCTGTGAAGCAACGTTACTTGCGAAATAATCCTTAAGGAACCGAAACATCTTCTCTTGTAGATTTTAAATGATTGTTACCATTTTTTTTGCTGTATCATGTTATATTGGTCCTTAGTCTGGTGTATCTCCCACATTGATTAACCACCATTTATCAATTTCATCCCGTTGAGCAGAGTTCCCCCCTAAAATGTTGTCCTTGTATCATGTCCCTGGAGGCATGTGTGTGTATTTGTATGTGTGTGTTTGTGAGTGTGTGTGTCCATTGATGTGTGCAGTAAAAGCTAGCAGGTTTAAGCAACTGCAATATTGAAGTTGTGGACTCAGGAGAAAGCGGATGAGGTCCCAAGTCACTGGGACAAACACACACACACACACACACACGCACACACTCTTACAGGCGTACGCAGAGGGGCCTGTCTGGCGATGTCCCTGCGGCCTCATTATCACCACTGGCTTTGTCCTCAGCTCGCCTCCCTACACACAGATGCACTCACACTCACATATGCTCACATACACACACCAGCCCCCATCTCCCCGTAGTGTGCACCCCAGCCCAACGCATACATATTAATGCTTAGACGAGGGGGGTGGAGGGGGGGGGGACTAAAGGGGAGGCAGGGTAAAAGACTGGATGGAGACGGACAGAAGAGGGAGAGGGGAGGATGGAAAGATAGAAGGAGAGACAGAGATGGAAAAGGGAGCAAGCAGACTGTGCAGCAGAAATCAATTCTGTGAGAAATGCAAAGCTCATTAAAAAGAAAACTTCTTCCCAAACCAAATTCATTTGGGTAATAAGGTCTGATAAGGAGAGAGGACGTGACTAGACCACTCTCCCCAAACTATTACTCTGTTGGTCAAGAGAGAGAGTCAGAGATTATATATACTTCAGAAAAAAAAGAGAGAGAGCGAGAGCATAACAGAGGAGAAGTGACTTTGGGGGAGAGAGAGAATGTGTGCCAGTATTAATCACATTATTCCACCGCTAATTGGCCTGAAGTTCCACTGTAGGCATGAACTGCACTAAAATAAGCCGAAGTGGGGGTACAGAGAAGCAGGAGGGAGAGTGGGGGCTGGTTGTAAGGGGGAAAAAGAGGGAGAATGTGAGAGACCTGAAGTCTTAATGAGATGCAATAATAACTTGATGGGACAAATAAAAAATAAATGGCATAAATCCACTAATGTAAAACATATCTTGTGCTAAAGAAGGGGTTAAAATCACTCAGTGTGTTTAGTCTATCAGTGTGTCTTTCTGTGTCTGTCTCAGTCTGTCAGAATGTGTCTTGGCAGGTCTCTGGATCCATCATTATTGACTGTCAAATCTCTATAAATGATTTAACGTGTGTGTGTCTGTGTCTATGTGTGTCTGTGTCTGTTTGTGTGTGCGTGTGTGTGCATGTGTGTCTGTGTGTGTGTGTTTGTATAGAGCCAGAGGCTATCTTGTCCAGCAGTAGAGATGGAGGCAGCAGAGAAACTGCTCCTAGCCAACAGACCCCTGAGCCAACTCAGCACACACCTCATTCACATGGTGAGACCAACACTCACAGAGCCTGTGTGTGTGTGTGTGCGTGTGTGTGTGCGAGAGAGAGAGACAGAAAGTGAAAATATGCCTATTTGTCTGGTTATATACTCTCCCAAGTTGTTGTAAGAATACTTCAGTTATGATCCCTACATCTGATTAAAACTCAAAGTGTGTCAGAAAATGTGATAGCAGTAAAATAAATCCCTCTTTGCTCGGATTGAAAATGACACCAGTTGCTGTTGTCACCACAGTCACTTCCACCATAGTATATAACCTTAGTGAGTTTATACGTCTTATCATTTTACAGTTGGTATCAGCGATAAGTTTGTAATGCTAGACCAGTTCGATCTCTGTTTAGTTTTGTTGTTGGTTAAATCCAGAACGTTTCCATCTCAAAGTAAAACTGTGATTTCATGGTTAGCAACAAAACCAAAACCAGATGAATCCATTCAGAACTGTAAACTATCTACCACTGTTAAACATCTGATATATTATTAAAAAAAAGACCTGCAGCATCTCAAACTTGACACCAAAACCACTCAGTTAAAAGTTTATCCTCAGTTATCTTTCTTCTGAGTGTGTACATGAGTGTATGTCTATCAGGATAAATGAATTAAATTAGCTGTCACGCATGGACTGTGTGGCCTCTAATTCCTTCACTTAGTTCTGTCTAAGTGTTGTGTTTTTTGATGATATTATATGTGTTGTGTGTGTGTGGGGGGGGGTGTTGCATAAATGCAGTATGCACCTTGCACATCACCTGTCTGTTTAATACAGATGATTATCTTAGTGCACTGGAGTAATTATTCTACACTTGTTTCAATTTTAAGCCCAGAAAGCTGCAGAAAAGAGTTATATCTGCAAGTACCAACACAGAACCTGATGCAATCTGAAAAGCAGAAGATAAGAGTGGGTACAATCTTGGCCTCTCTGCTGAGAGAAATGTGGAAATGTTATCGCACAAGCCTTTCAAACACCCGCACCTTCTGGCACCATACACATTACCGAGGATTAAATAATCACTTAAAATTGTATATTAAACAACAAAGTGATGCAAAATAGCTTCCTGTGTCTGCACTCAGAATTATAACTGAAGTGCCTAAAATCTAATTCAGGTAATTGATGGACAAAGGTCTTTGTTGTTATGCCTATCTATCTATCTGCAGCTTTTTATTACAAAAATTAAATGTGTTTTGTAAACTCATCTAAACAAAACAGTGATTTAGATGAATAAATTCATATAATATGAGTTATGAGTGTGAAAAGTGTAACATAAAATGGCAGAGTGTCCATTCGAAAGAGCAGAGGCTCTGTAAAACATCATGGGAAGTTGAGGTTGTGAGGGTAAGGGTGGGGGTAGAGGAAAGGGAGTCTCAAGGGACACAATAGAGTTTTTTACTTATACTTGACACATTGAGTGTTGGGCGAGTGTCTGTGTGTGTGCTTGTGTGTGCCTGGTGGGAGATGAAGGGGTTAAAGGGGCAGCTAACCCACCCCCACCCTCTGCTCAGCCCCTTTGCTCCTTGGGGTATTAGTTGGTTGGAGGGAAAGCCAGTTAGAGAGTGTCAGTGTGAGTCCTGAGTCTAACATCATTACAGCTGCAAAACTTGTTTGTGTTAAAAGCTGGCGCTTCTGAATAGCAGTGGGCAAATTACTGAAATATGATTTAGTGCAGGAAACGTTTTGATGATAAGAGGTTCGTTATGGACTGTAATTTTGTTCTGATGCACCTGGTTGAAAGGGAACATTGATCCTGGATTCTTGTCTGTAACATTTGTTCATAATTACTTGATATGGCCTTTAAACAAATCAATAGAATACAGTAAATTACCTATGGCAGCGTTGTATTGACCCTCTATACTATACTCTGTACTAACCCTCTAATTAGAAATACATAAATTGTGCATGTTGTTGCTTTAATCATTTATTTAGATATAATTTTATTTCTGAAACGTGTGGTTTAATACACTAACTAACTAAAGTGTGATGTAATTGTGTGGATTCAGTTTAGGTTTCTATTTCAAATGTATTATTTATGGTGTGTATGGTCAATAAACCTGTAAGAAGGGGAATTAAATCACTTTTTCTAGCCCATGATGCAAATCATAGTGAGATAAATTAAACAGAAGCAATTTCACTGTTCAGTTCACTGATTTTTCTTTCTTTGTAGCTGTCCAGTGAAAACCAGGAGGTGTGGGAAGAGTCCGTCCAGTGTCTGGCCCTGTTAGTCCAGCTGTATGGTGGAGAGGGGTGTGACTGCCTGACGCCCTCTTGCTTGCAAAATTTCTCACATGTGCTGCAAACACACATGCACGCTGAGACGCCCCCGATGCAGCACACAACCCTCGGGATCATCAGTCGACTGGTGAGTAGCAGTGTGGGCGCAGGCAGATGCAAACAGTCCAAAGTTTCACATGTCAACATAACTTATGACCTTTTTTTAAGATATCAATTTGTGCTCCCTGTGCACCCCTTCCTCAGGTGCCAGTGCAGGTCATAACACAGCACCGACACATGTTTGCTCTGTAGCTCTGTGTGACTGAGAAAATTTGGCCCTGGGTGTGTTTGTATTTTGGGGGGTTGAAATATTAACTGCCACCACTGCAGAATGAAAATATTGGAATAATAAAAACAGACTTAGTCACACACGCACACACACATTCAGCCCTGGTGAGCTGCTGAAAATAGAGTGTAGTTTTACCAAAACTTGACTGACGGAGGCAGCAAGACAGACAGAGAGAGAGAGAGAGAAAAAAAAAGTATTGGTTTGTATCTGCCTGTCACTCTCTGTTCGAGTGTCTGTCCAATTTTGTCTGATAGTCAAAAAGATTTGTAGTACAGGCCAAAGACGGGCTGACTGCAGAGTGCATTGCAGTAAAGCAGGAGGAGATTCAGCGAGGCTTCTATTTCCCAAACATAATAAACAATATTATCTCACTCTGGTAACATGGGGACAGCGATGCAGCTGCTGTAGCCAGCTTTCACCAGAATTAGGCAGGCTCTGACAAGGACGTCATTTCTTGTCCTGATCGACACAAACAATACTACAGCGACATTGTAACAACTCAGCACTTGAATTAAAAAGCCAAAAAAGACAGTTAACTAAACTGCTGGTACAATATCGAGCACACACGCACACACACACACACACACACTGTTCTGGAGTTTAGCTTCTCAAGGAAATAATTTCATATTGGATTATTCTGCAGTACTGTTGGGACAAGCAAGCATTTTACCATAGCAAAAGACACCAAAGAACAGGATTTGCATACTTCTACGGACAACAATTGATCAGCTTTTAAAACTCAATGCCAGCATTATTCTAACCTAAAATAATTAGTTTTGGTTGCATAAACTTAAAGAGTTGTGTCACAGATTATTCAGGAATAAGTTCTTTAGAAAGGGTTGATGTTGGATGCTTACAAATGTAGACGATACAAGTGTAATCCAGAGATTTCTCAGAATAGCAGGTTTGAGTGGACACAGTCCAGTAAAAATACATCTCAAAAGTCAATAAGACCAAGTTTGAAAAATTGCCTCATCTTGCTGTCGACCCTCATGAATTATGTAAAATGCACTCCTAAGGTTTGGGCTGGGCCGCAGGGTCATAAAATAGTTTCTGCACGTGGGACACGAGGTGAGCTGTCACTCTGAGATCATATGTTCTGACTGAAAGATGTGCCTGGAAGCTTCCTAATATTTGTTATGAGTGTGTGTATGTGTGTGGGAGAGACAGAGTTTGCGTGTGTGTGCAGGAGTGCGTGTGTGTATTTTTGATTCCTCTCACTAATTAGATCCAGCCACCTGAACCACCCACACAAACTGTCTCTGTCACACACGAGCTCACAGACTTACCTCTTTCTCTGTCTGTCGTAACAAATTTGTTCTCGTGCAAACTCGCTCATTACTCTCTGTGCGAACAGCTACAGTAACATCGAGGGGTGTATTCTCTATCCCGCTCACCACCCCGGAGCAACACACACACACACATATAAAACTGTGTGTATGTTTCAGCCATTTCTGCATAACTAGTGAATGAGTCACTAAGCAGCGCAGTGCTGAGAACTAATTTATTTGCTCAGAAAAATATCCATCTACCTTTCCACGCATATAGTCATTCCACATTAGTTAATTTAAAAGATTTTTAAGTGTTGAAGTTTTACTCTCCCTCTGAGGACCGTTACTTCCACCTTGCACTTCTTTCTACTGTTATCCAGTAGTGAAACTTAAAAAAAAAGAAAGAAATTGAAATCTACATTTTATAATCATTTTCTAAATTGGGTTTTCTTGAATCTTATTATCATCCAGTCAGCTGGCAGAGAGCAATGTGCAGCTTTGAAAGTGTTCAGCAGATATTCTTTATCCTCACAACACACTTTTCCACCTCTATACCATCACAGAAACACAGTGACTCACATATTGTCTCTCAAATACACACCTACACACACAGACAAGTGCCTGCCCTTCAACAAAGGCTTTTTAATTATCTTTCATTGATTTCAGGGCTGTGTTAATCTCAATCAAAGATCCCGCTCATTGCTTGGAAACTGCAAGGGAGGAGAGAAAGAGAGAGAGAATGAATCAAGAGTGAATTAGTGAAATTTTCAACGTGTCTTTTTTCAATCACAACTTAGGACTTAAAGGGGAATGCTAATTTAATGAAAAAGGATTCAGAAGACGTTGTTAGAGAAAAAAACATTCATTATCTCTTTTCAGTTTGATTTGTCAGTGTAAAATGTTTTTTGAACTCTAGTTGCCTCTAGCAACGCTGAATTTATTTAGAAGTGATGTTTATTACTCTTGTAGTCTTATATAAATTGTAACAAAGCTTGATCTGAGAGGGCCAGCAGGATGCTGTTGTTGTCCTGTGTTTTCTTCTCACTGTTTGTTGAACTCTCACTTTTATCTTTCATCTCCATGAACTGAAATATTCCATAAATGTCAAAGCCTATAGTGTTGGACTATTGTGACCTATTCCATGTTTGTACATGTACTTGTCCAAAACATGTACATTTATTTCATTTGTTTAATCCCTAAATTGTAGAACTTCCTGCTTTGCAAAGTAATCAATCCCCTGATGATATATTTTTCATGTCAAGTCACTAGACATTGCATCGATTAACATGTTTCCACTTCTGTCAAGGCACTTTAGCAACAACCTGAGTATTAAAACTTGACATGAAATAGATTTGAAGCCCAGTGACATCTGCACCAAACAAGACAGAATAAAAAAGTAGCTGGCAGGGTTGTCTTATCCTTCAAGATTCAGAGAATAAGAAATAAGGAAAACTGTAAGTCATAATGTCCATGATATGATGCACTAAAATCAAACTTGACGGTACAGTTTCAGGTTTATTTATCAAACCATATACGATCATCAGAATATAACATGCATGGTCACTGAGACAGACTGCACAGGACATGCAGTCCAGTTTCCAACCTGTACTACAGCAGTGGGTAGCAGTCACTTCTTTCCTAGTGTGATCCCTAAAACAAATAATTATTCCTTTATAATCTCCCTCTCTTCATTCTCTCTCTCTCGCTCTCTCTCTCTCACACACACACACACACACACACACACACACACACACACACACACACAAAGTCTTATTCTTACATTATCTACTGTGTGTTATTCTGGCAAATGTACTACTCTCCCTCTCTGCTGTCAGGTACATTGTCACTTGTTTGAACTTAATATCTATTATGACAGCCCTGTGCTGTTTTTCTTAGAGCCGGCATGTCTGACTGTCTGCCTGTCTGCCTGTTTCATCTGACTTTGAGTTCAGTATTATGGAGTCAGGGTGTTGGTCAGGTAGCGATGGGGAGAGAGATGGTGGAAGGAGAGGACAAAGAGGAGATGGGGAGCAGGGATGGAGGGGGGGGGGCGGGGGGGGGCGAGAAGTGTGTGTGTGTGTTTAGAGGTTGGTTGGCTGGCACACAAGGATGTACCCTCACCCTGATGGAGAGACTTATGTTTGAGCGTGTGTGTGTGTGCTCGCAAGAAAAAGTAAGCAAGTGAGGGGAGCATCTTTGTCTCCTCCTAACCCCGTTGCCTAGCAACAACCATGCTGTGTCGCCACAGAGACAGAGGTGATGATGTCACCGGAGATCAGAGAGAACACATTCACCAAACGCATGGACACACATCCACTCTGACACGGCACATGCCTGCCTGCATGCATACGCTTACATAAATATTCACTAATACACACACACACACACACACACACACACACACACACACACTTTGGACAATGTTAAAAGAAAAAAATAGGTAAATAGTATTAACTTTAACTGTCACTTTGCTTCAAACCAAATCTTAACTCAGACCTAAACTTGGCATTCGGTGTAAACTTGGTAATTGCCCCTTATTAAAATGAGGACCACACACCCTGACACACACACACGCACACACAAGCACGCACAGTCTGAGGACCAGGTGTTCTGGGTGGGTGTGTAACCCAGACATCATGGTGTGGAGAGACATGTCAAGACAAGAATAAATTCAGAGGGATGACGAAGAGAACAGATAAATGATGCAGGGAGGAAATTCAGTGAGAGAAGAGAGCAGAGCCGAGCTGAGTCTGGTCCAGAGTGGACAAGTTCAGCAGCACAGCCCTTAAATTCATGAATCAACAAGACATGTCATCTAAAGATGGACTGTTAAAAGAGCATGAGGATCAAAAGGACAATTTGTAGAAAGAAGAAAAAGAAAAGCACTTATTAGAAAAATCACACACAGGGTTAGAGTTAGGGTTAGTGTATATGTTTGTGAATTCAACAGATTTTGACACATTAGCTCTTTGATCAGTTTGCATGCATTGATAAATGAGTGCAGTAAGATTAAGAGTAAGTAAGAGGCCTTTATTGTCACTGCAATACAATGAAATTGCAACTGCCCATCACAGTGGTGGCATACATACTTAAAATCACACACATCATAAGAGCAGGAAAACAGAAAAAAAAACATATATAGCATAAAGACAAAGGACGGTTTGGTTAAAAGAAGATAAAGAGATGAATATGCAGTTAGATAGACAGTTGTGTTTCCTGTATTGGAGTGATGATTTTCAGCTTGTTGTTGGACACTTTCAGATCAAAGTTCACTCTTCTTCAGCTTTGACTCTTTGAATTATCACACATGTGATCGGTAATGATGCTTTCATACTCTATTGTCCTGATCACCCTGCTCAGTATTTATGACCCTCATCATACCCGTGTCATCACATCTTTTGTTGTGTGTGTGGATCAGTGCCATTCACCAGCAGCCCCCTATCTTCTTTATCCTTTGCAATCTCACTTTGCGCCTCCTCTCTCCCTCTTTCGTTATAGGTGCAGACCACGGACAGATCTGATTGGTTAGAATGTCCAGAAGGGGCGGAGCTAGCAAGTATACTGCAGGATATAGCTTCATCCAACAGGTGTGTGTTGCTGCTGTTTAAGTGTGTTTATGTATGTCTCCATTTGTGTGTCATCAACAACATTGATAAGAAAATAGTCCTCTCACTTTATCTTCATTTTCTATAGATCACAGACAAAACAAGACTTTTTACATGTCAAGTTTAATTTCCTCAATGTAGACCAACAACAAATCACTCTGGATTTCCAAAAGTCTCCTCGAGCTCATTCCCCCATCTCATAATTTTTCTGCATGTCTGAACATGTCAGTGCATTACACATGTCAAAACTAGTTGTTAATTGAAAGGATGCAAGCTTTTGACATGGCACGGTGTCAGCTTATTGGCTCACAAAGAGCCGAGAGATTAGATATATGCATTTATTAAAAAACAAGACTTCAATTTTTGTTTGGGAGCCTCTTGAGGTCTTACATCAGTGGCAGGAGTCATGACTTGCATCTCCCCCACACAGCTGACAAACTAACAGCTTCCTTCTCAAAAAGTACGAGTTTTGAAATGGAAAGGTGTGTGTGGAGGCTGCTAAGATGATAAAAACGCAAAATCAAGATTAACACAATCTGAGCCACAAAAACTGTACACACAACTTCAAGTGTGACTATGTACTTAATATCATACTGCAAGTGATACTCACTTTTAAACATGAAGCAAATAACACAAGCTAAAGAAAGAGAGGCAGCAACTCCTGCACATAGTTTGACAAGTAGACGTGAATTTAGTTTGACTTGGAGAAAGAGACTTTACTCCCTCATTTAATGAGTTAACGTCAATGTCCTCTCAACACCTATTTATAACACAATCTGTCACCGCCGCTGTGTGTTTGATAATGGGAGGTGAGATCTGCTGCAGGGAGGGTGAAGCAGTGAGACAGTGACATCTCAGACACACGTCCATTTCATTTCACTGAGCTGTGAGCTCTGTCACGGAAGTGTAATTTTGAAGCACATCCTTTAAAAGGTGTGGCAGGAACAGGCCATCAGCTGTTACGACCGTGTTTTACCTGTTTTAGGTTCACATGTGTAAGATATTGAAAAATAGTCAGAAGGAGAAAACAGATAAACAAAAGAATAAAAAGTCTATATGCGCGCACACACACCTGTGTCTCTGCATCTGGATGCCTTTTATGAGTATGTGAGCTGAATGTGTGTTCCCTCTTTGAGCCAAGTGTTTTGTCACCGTAGCGACTATGCTCTCTTTGATCTTTTGATGTATGAGACCAGCGGCCTGTCTCTCTCTCTCTCTTTTTCTCTCTCTCACACACACACACACACACACACACACACAAATAGTCGCTTTCACTCCTTTCTATGTGCAACTCTGTCTCTCAATCACACACACACACACACACATCCTGTCAGATCAATAATAAAGGTGTATTGTTGTCCTGCTATAGAGGCCTCTCCTACGCTCCACTCCTTCTCCCCCTCTTTTCTCCTTGGTCACCCCTTTTCTTCCCTTTTTGTCCCCCTCTGTACCCATTTCTCCTCCTCTCGCCCCCCCTCCATTTTCTTTCTATTCTCCTCATTTTCTTTCTTTTCCTTCTCTTTCTCTCTCGTGCTTTCCCTCTCCCACTTCTCCTCTCCCCTCGTCTCCTCTCTCCTCTCCCTCTCTGGCAGATGAAAGCAGAGATCAGCTCTAGCTTTGAAGTAGCTGAGACTGGCACACTCCCACTGGTTTAGTGGCAGGAGGAGGGGAGGAGGGAGGCAGAGGTTTTAGGAGAAAGGGCAGGAGATGAGAGGAGTTATGAGGGGAGAGAGGAGGAGAGCGAGGGGGGAGGAAGAGGGTGAGGAGAGGTTTTAATTGAGAGGATGAGAGGAGGTGGGGCAGAGAGAGGAGACGGAAGAAAGTGGGAAGGAGCGGGGAGGTCTGGGCTGAGATCCTAACCCAAATGATGTCATTCAGCCTTTACCATGGCAACCTGAGGAATGCTTTTTCAAAACCTCAAGTCTGAGTGTGTGTGTGTGTGTGTGTGTTCGTGTGGTTGTGTGTTCATGTGTGTGTGTGGTGGAGGGGTCCTTAATTCATTGTTAAGGTCAGTCAAATATAAAGCCATCAGTATAGCACATGGCAAATATCTGCCTCTAAACTCCTCTGTAAACACTTAGTACTGCTACTGCAATTAGACTCAACATGAACACTTCACATTAACATCTTTAAGTGGACTGTGGAAAATAATTTGCTGCCCAGTGTTGCTTAACAACAGCTCGGCCGGTCGGGGTTTAATAGAATATTTAACTAATTAAAATATATATATTGTTAAATTGATATTTCCCTCCATTGTTTAAGGCAATTATTCTACAACAAAGAACATTGTGTGTGAACCCTCACCTCATGTACTAAATGCAATTTGAAATTTAAGCCTACAGAAATAAACAAACAGCTGCAAGATCACAACGACTCCTGTGGATAAATTATCGCCACATTATCCTTTTTTTATGTGACTCTAAAATAGAAAACTTGTGAATAATAGAAAAGAGAAAAACTGGTTGGGAACCACTGGTTTGGGAAATAGCAGCTCACATCTCCCAAAGGTAAATCTCATGACAGCTTAGTATTAAAACCATGTTGTTGAAGGTGATAAATCCACCGGGGTAATCTCACAGTGAATTAACTTATCTACTGTATTCCTGTGGAGAATCCGTTGAGATGAAGAATGTAAATGAAGGGAACAGTGTGGTTAACCTGCTCTTGTTCTGCGCTCACGTCTTTCGCTTTATCTCTAAATGTGGAAAACAAACACATATTCCTCTCAGCGAGCAGCCCGGGTGTCGCTGTAAGCAGAGTGTGAGGCTAATGTGTTGCCGCTGCAGCACTGCGCTGTAATCTAAAACCAACTGTTTGATTTTCCGCCGTCCTCCATGCAGCTGCCGAGTGTCAGTTTTGGGACTGTGCACGGACTGTTCAGTGATTTAATGAGTAACCAAACTCTAAAGTTTGTGTGAAAACTTTTATAGATCCAATTTATGTTTTCCAAATCCTTAAACTTTCAAGGATTTCTGAGGCCTCTGGGGGCTGTGTTAATTAGGTTAATTATATAGGTTTTAATTAACTAAGGGGGGTGGTGGGGGGCTTCTGCTGGCCTGGATGCCCTCAAAGACACCTAGGGGGAAGAGAAGAGGGGAAGAGGCAGAGAAGAGGGAGGGGGAAGGGAGAGGTAGAGGAGGAGAGGATTACAGACAGCCCACAGGGGTTTGACTGTTGTCTAAGTATACCATAATACATATGCCATATGGCAGAGTACAGTTAATATAGAAATCCCACTTGTGCAAGATCCAATAAGAAATTATGATCCAGATATTTACAGATATGAGACGTGATACACAGCTGCAGCATGGTAATCATTTCAAGGCATCAACATTAACAGAGTCCCATGGAGACCAGACTGGACCCTGAGTGACTGCAGCTCTCTGCATGACCTTTATTTATTCATTATGCTCAGCAGCATAATCCACCTGAACATGGCTGCAGTCTTGTTGTCGACTGCCATGCTGAGAACTGGCCTTGATTCATTTAATAGTCATTTTCACCAGCGAAGGTTACCCTAACAACATACCTGCCCACTCCATTTACACTCACTTATCTGAAGTGGTGGCATGAAATTACTGGAAGAAATCTTGAGTTTATTAACTCTAAACTAAAGATGACAGAACTGTGACTATTAGTCACAGTTTCTATGCACCTTAATAAAGAGTATATTTGTATGAAGAGCACATAGTCCAATAAGTACTGATGGTGAAGTTAAAATAAGACAGATGCATATTTACTAGTGCGCAGGATACATCGCTGGCCTGATGGAGTAGGAGTGGCAGCTCATGATTGCATCCATTTCCCTTTTCCCCAACACCGAACCACCAGTGTAACACAGCTATGAATCTCACACTCTGTAGTATTCAGTATTAGTCTGTAATTTCTGTGGGGGGAAATGAGTCAGAGCTGAGAGAGAGATACGAAGCCGCTGTAGAAAGGTGTCATTCTGTTAATAACAAAATTGTGATGTGGTGAATAACATGGTGATTTTCTGTGTCCCAGGTCTGACGTTGATGTGGCTTCACTGGCGGCTGAAATCCTCCAAGTTTCTGCATCCATCAGCTGATCAAACATTCATTTCCAACCTCTTACCTGCAGGACTTAGAAAAATGCTTCAAATGTCTGTCTTCAGGTAAACTGTTAATCTTAAGCTAGAGATGACTGTTCTTTGAAAATGTCTTTAGATGTTCATTTGTTTTTATAAACTAGACTGGGTAAAACATTGACTGTTTGGATTCACAAGTAGTTTTATTTATTATAGAGAACTTTTTTAACTAGTTTAGTGGTGACAGGCTCCTGAAAGGTTTGAGAAATGAGTGCTTCTGGCCGTGTGGTATCAGAGCATTCACTCATCTCCCTAAATGTCTCTCGTCACATTTGTAAATTGGATCAATGACAGTAATAAATATTGCTCTGTCACAACACTAATTTGACTGCTCAATCAAAACAGCCATCCAGCGTCCATCAGACTGAACAGGATTACAGAACGAGTGTTAATGCAGACTGTCACAGCACTGGCCTCTGGGTTTCCCTCGGCAGACTGATGGTCAGTGCAGCTGTGAACGACTCGGTGCTCAGCTACTGCCACTTTTTGTCGTTTCCTTGATGTTATCACACCCTGAAACTGTCTCTTATCAGGAGTTATGGTGCCACACAAAGGGTTTTTTTCTTTCTGCTTGCTGGCACACGGGACCAGAGTCACAGATGTAACTGAACTCATTCTCTACAAAGAGATGTTGGATGTTTAAGTAGTAATTTGGCAGAAAACCCAACTTATAGTCGATGTAAGTTGGGGCATTAATACTAGTATTCAAGATATTTTAGGGTGAGTAAAATACCAGGTTGGTTATACTGCAGGGATTAGACGTCAGAGTAATTATATGTACCATTACAGTGGGTGTCTGTTAAAAGACAGATGTGTATGTGTTGGTGAGAGGCTGAATGAGGACAGAGTTGAGCGATCATTTCCTAGCATCTGTCCTCTATGCAGCACCATGTTCTCAGAAAAATACAAAACAATCCTGGACACCGTAGTGGTCACCGCTGGCAGGCTTTTAGTTCTTTGCTCCAGGTTCTAATTTCATATGCAAATCTGACTAATCTCACTAAAGCTGCAGCAAACACAGCTGTCACTGTTCAGTTGTCTAATATCATCCAACCAAGATAAACCCACTGAAATCTAGCACACATTCTCATAGGAGGAAGATAGTGCACTGAGCTGGCTTCCTGCCAAACTGCACTGCACGTCATCGCAGCAGGTGGATACATGGAGGGACCCACTTTCTACACCCTGTTACAGATCGTTTGGTTAGTGTACAAAACTTCAGGTGTGCCTGTGTTGTTGTGGTCATCTACTACCTTTGAGGCCTGGTGCAGCCTGGTACTTCCTATAGCAGAGAACTTTTACCAAGCAGCAGCTTCAGACTGACTGGTTACTGATCAATACTAGACCAGGGATGTCAAACATACGGCCCGCAGGCCTAAACCGGTCCCCGCCAGAGGGATGAATTTGCCATGTGGGGAAATCACATAGAAGCCAAAAGAGGCATAATATTGTTGAAATTGCAAGTATTTTTCTCAAGAAATTTCAGGTTGCTAATAACATGTTTTGTAAAAGGACAGTTCATTTGCACTAAAACAAAAGTAATATTTGAGTTGTCATTATTAATAGATTATCACGCTATTATTTCACTGGTCCGGCCCACTTGAGATCAAATTGTGCTGTATGTGTGGCCCCCTAACTTAAGCAAAAGTCAGAGTCATGTGACCTGGTCTTAAATTGGATTTTGACCATAGTCTGATCTTTTCTTTTATCTTTCAAAGAAGAAAACCAGCGATGTGATGTGTCGTCTCACTCGTGTTGTTGTGAGGTGCAGGAGAAATTAGCAGTAGAGGCGTCCAGGTGAAATGACAGTCCATTTTATTGTTTCAGAACACAGCAGGCTACAGCAACCAGCTCCTCCCACTACCCCACCCCTTAGTAACAGCAGACCAGTAAAAGCCCTCCTCCTCCTCCTCCACCCCGATCCTTATTCACAGCCACACCCATCCAGCTCAGGTCAGCTACACCCCCTTTGGAACAGCAAAGACACATCAGTGTCCACCTTTAAAGCAAGAAAATAGCTTGATATTTGGACCATGATTTCCAATTCATGTTTTTTTATACAAAAGCTACACAATGTTACACTTGATCATCAGAATACAATTCAACTGATTAACTTTAGTGTTTGGACACCATTTAAAATGTCATCAAATTCTTTACTTGGATGGAGCATTACCACTAAAAAACTCAACACTATCAGACTTAAAATACACGGGACTGCAAAAACAAGAGATGAGTATCAGAATTCAGAATAATGAAAAAATCAAACTAGAATCAGTTTGTACCATTACAGACTTAATGAAAATAGAATAAAAAAGGTAAAACAACCAAAAGAAGTAAAAATGAAAAACAAAAATACATAAAAAGGGTTTTTGAAAAATCAATTGTTAAAATTAAAATCTGTGTGTCATGTCAGGATTTAATGTCAGCCCCCTGTCAGGCTGAGAGACCAGAACAGAACCGCACTTAAATCTTGTTTGTCCCAATGGAGTTCCCATAGACAGGAAACTCTGCTTGCTGTTGTTGAGTCATCTTCAGGCACTTTCTGAAACCCCGCCTCCTCCATATGGGCGAATCACAATGCAGGTTCATCCAGATCACATGATACAGCTGCAAAAAAAGAGGAGAGAAATGAACTGAGTGGGATAAAGAGAAGGAACGAGGGGAAAAACCAGGTGCTGACAGGAAGGAGACTGAGCACAGAGGTTGGTAAGAGACCACACACACAGATCAAACACCACGTAACATCACACACACGCACTCACACCACATCACACAGTTTTGCAATTAGGAGCAGTGTGACCATGCAGCAGCCTCGGTGAGTAAATCCACCCTGCCCTCCCCCCTCAGCCATTTTACCCAGACAGAAAACACCCCTGCTGTGTTTCTACTTGTACATCTTGCCAAGGAAATGGCTACCACTTTTCTTTTTCTGTTCCTGTTAGCACAAGGCTGAAGAATGAGCGTGGAGATATTCTTACCTAGTAGAAAGTGTAGTGTAATGTTGGTCTCGGTATTTACAAGTCGGTGTCAAACCATGCCAGTTGGTTCGAGTCGCCTGGCGGCAGGCCCTCTATCAGTTCCTGGGCGTGTCCCAGGTCAGGCAGCCCCTCCACTGGGGGGTAGTCCTGGCCCGGGTGGTGGCCTCCACCCAGATCGTGGTCCATCATGGGCTCCATACCCATCGTGTCCCCTCCGTAACCTCCCGAATGGAAGGAACGGTAGCTTGGGTCTGGTGGGGTGAGGAGGTTGAGGTGGGGTGGGGGAGGAGGAGTGGATGGAGGAGAGGCGGGGGGAAGCAGAGCAGTTGTTAGAAGCATGTTAACAAACCAAGCTGACACGCAGTAGTATGATCATTCAAAACGCAACACTACACAGCAACACAGCACACCGTTCAGCCTCCAAGTTACGGCTCCACTCAACTCAAACTACAGCTGTTGGGAACCTGAAACTGAATTCAGCGGCAACCGTGGCTCAGATCAGTTTTCTGTTTGGTTCTGCAGCGACCAGCTCCTTCTCCAAAACATCTACCAACTGCAAGTCTTTTTGTTTTCATGTGGCTAAATTAAATAAAAGCCCTTAAGGCTGGAAGGATGGAGCAGTGCAAATTAAAATCAACAAGCACCGCACGCCCCTTAGCTTATTGATCCAAGGTCCTGGTACACTGGTAACATTCAGATGGGCAACTGTGACAACAACTAGAAGCAGCAGTATTGTATTTCTCAGAGCCACCTGTGTTATTCTGAATGACAGCAGGGATAAAATCAATCTCCATCTGTAACTTGAAAGCATTATTGCCCTTCACCACTCTCTCAAGTTGCCCATGTATCGTGACCTTTAACAGCCAATCCTGTCATCGGCAGTAATGGCGAGGGACAGATGGAGTGCAGTCATCGGACTGTGACAAAATTTAGTTGCGCATCAGTTATTAAGAGGGCAGAGGAGTTTCATGGGTTTAGAGAAAGTGACAGGTTGGAGTTACCCTGAAGAGACAGGAAATAACTGTGGAGCCTAATCAGTAAAAAAATAAATAAATAAGTCGACTTGTTTTTGTTGCAGCCTTTTGTCTCTCTCCTAACATCCCTGTCCCTTCCCATGATCCTCCCGGGAGCCTCCCAGCCAGAGGTGAGGAGATGACTTACCTTCCTGTCTGTAGCCCAGAGGCTCTCCCTGAGCCCCGATGTCCAAACCCAGGTCTCCAGTCTGCACAGCAAAAACAGACACACACACGGATGAGGATGGGCACGGAGGCAGCAGTGTTAGTAAAACTGCACCGGAGCTCAATTCAGAATGTGAAAAAGCACATCCGAGCATTTTGCATGTACAAATCTACTGATCATACCTCGTTCCAGGCCATTGGTTCTGTTCTGAAGAGCGAGCTGGTGAGTTCTACGGAGAGGCGTTTCTTGTAATCCTGGGGTTTGTCCTCTGACATTCGGAACAAAACTGCTGCAGCGTAGGTGGCTGAGGAGAAACAGAGGCGATAACAGAGTTATTAGAGAACAGAGCAGTAAAATGCAAAAGTATTGCATTAATTATAATCACAGCATTAATGTCTATGTCACGCTAAACAGTCCAACTTGGAAAATGTTGCAAAAACAATTATTTCTAAAGTGACAAGTGAATTATACAGTCCCAGCCAGGCTCTTCTGAACATCTGTGCAGCTCGAGAGCAGCCATTATGTGAATGATGGCCGTATGTAAATGAGGGGTTTTGTACGCACCGACTCCTTCGTTGCGGCTGTGCAATAGCTCTGTGAGTGGGGCAGTGGCTCCCTCAGCCTCGATGGCCTCAGCAGCCTCTTTGTCCTGAGCCAGCTCACACAGGACGCCCGCTGCAACGCGCTGGATGTTCTCAATGGGAGAATACAACAGCTGCACGCACACACACAAACACAGACAGGATGCTTAGAAAAACTCTCAGCCTGCACAGTATCCTGCAGCACAGCATACGCTGCGACAAACAGTCCTGCGCAGTGTGAGGACACACTCACACAATAGGAGGCATGTTAAATTGTTCTACCGTACGAGGCATTTAGATCCACAAGGCCTCATTCTGTATGATACAATTACTAATAGATAAATGTTCTAGAAAGTTCATAAAAAGGATTGTCTCCATATCATTTGGTTTCACTTTTTGAGATGAGCTGGTGTGAGTCCACCGTGACACTATCAGCACGAGAACCGAGGAAAAACTCAGCTGAGGGTTTTTTACCTGTACAAACAGTGGAATGGTGTTGAGTCCTCTGATAACTATTCTGTTGTGGACGTCTCTGGCCAGGATGTGAAGTGCTCCTGTGCAGCCCTCCACAATCTCCTCCATACGAACTCCCTCCTAAAAAAACACAAAACCAGTTAGTAATGTTAACAGTGTTGAAGCCATTTAGATAACTAGACAGCATCTGAAGTGTCTGGTCAGAATCAAATGTGACACCAGTTTAAGATTACATGATACAAATTAAACTATAACTTGGCACCACTGAACTGCACGGCGTCCCATACATCATCATCAGGACAAGGGGTAGGATCACGTTTTTTACTTCTACTCCTACTCCCTTTCAAGCATGTTGATGAATATCATTTATGAATTTTATTTGTTTTCTATAAGTATTTTGTGAGTGTGTGTGTGTGTTTTTGTTGTTTGCTTTGTCTTTTGTCAGTCTCTTTCTATGCTACCTTGCTCAAATAAGGCATAATAATAATCATGGTGTTTGTTGTGTTGATGTGTTTACAAAGATGGGTTATACGTGTGTGTGTGTGTGTGTGTGTGTGTGTGTGTGTGTGTGTGTGTGTGCTCTCACCACAAACTGCTGCTGTGTGCCTCCCATGCTGGTGCGTCTCTGTGTGTCTTGGTGTGCTCTGACCAGCAGCTGGACCAGTCTGGGGATGGCTCCCTGCTCCCTCAGTGGAGCGTGGTTTGCGGGGCACAGAGCCAGGTTACGGATCAGACCAACTGTAGCCTGATGGAAGAACACAGATGTTGTCAGATGTTATTAAATCTGTGATTTTAATGTCAACATTAGGCAGCTATGAAGGCACACAGACAAGAGCTGTCTTATCAAGTACAACATTTTAAAAATGCAACGCACACAACGAGCAAGATTTGTATTAGTACTGCAGGTTTCAGCAACTCACACCAGCACAGCAGTGTATTCTCAGTGCAGAACAAAACATTCACTCTTTAGAGACCCAAAGGAGATGTGCGGCCAGCTACACTTTATCACAAAGACAATACTGTGCTCTTAAAGCCAGGTTCGGCCCATTAGTTTGGCTTCAAGGTGTGGTGAACTGGTTAAGTGGAAACACCACAACCATAACAGCCAAATTGCTGCTGGCAAGTCTGTGTGTGAATGTATGTGTGTGTATACCTTGATAAGCGGCCAGTGTGATGGTGGATGCAGTAATTTGACGACCACAGGCAGACCGTAGTGCAGCCTGACGGCGTTCTGTGCCATCTCGGCGTCCTGGTGTCGAGATGTGAGGTGACGCAGGGCACAAATAGCTGGTTCTGTGATGTCTTCTCTGTCTCCTGCCCGAAGCACTGTGCGAACTAATGCCTCAATACCGCCGACCTGCAGAGGAACAATCGGTGCAAAAGATTAAAGGCTTTATCAGACATTCAGTTTTGTTGACGGGATAATAACATATCTGAAAGTCTTGTTTGACTTTTTTCAAATTACAGACTCAAACCTTGTAAATATCACTGTAACTTTCACCTTATATATCAGTTAGTTAGTTCACCGTGTGTGTGTACTCACCTGACAGACCATCATCTTGTTCTTATAGTTGTTACAGGTCAGGTTAGACAGAATACCAGCAGCGCAGGTCACCACATTGATGTCGTCACTGCCGAGCAGCTGGACCAGAGTTCCTAACAGACCCTCCATTCCTTCCTGGAGATGAAGACATTTGTCACGTTAGCATGGATGGACCGATGGTTACGTCTTCTGTCCAGTCTAATATACTCAGTTAATGTGAATACTTGTGAATTTCAATAACAAAACATAACCTTAGTGGTCGTACAGGGGGGTTGGTTTCTCATTACCTGTTTGGTGGCAGCGTCTGATAAGTTCCTGAGAGTCCAGAGACAGTTCTGGACCAGTCTCTGGCTGGGGTCTGTCAGGTGGAGTCCCAGAGCCTGCATGCCTCCTGGACAGAAGACAAACATGGAAAGGATGCGTTTACACTTCATCATCTCATCATCATCACATATTACCAACACTTGGATGTGTGACAAGACATACCAGCTTCTACGATGGCAGGCTTGTTACTGGAGCAGACCGACAGCACTTTGAGAACTCGGCTCGTGGTCCACAACAGCTTCTCGTAGGTGTAGGTCCTCATGATGTTGACCAGTGCCTGGGGGCCACCGCTGGCCAGGATTATCAACTGTACAGAGCAAACACAGAGAGAGAGCGTTAGGGGTTTTAATCTTCTCCTGGTGGGAACGGGAGTGCTGCTGCTTTGAAAGAGTCCGACCACTCACCTTGCTCTCCTGGTTGCCGTAGGCCAGGATCTGGAGACAGTCTGTGGTGATGGCCAAGAACTTGACGTTGGTCTTGTTGAGTAGAGCCACCATTTTCTGTAGACCACCAGCTAAACGGACGGCCATCTTGGCTCCTTCCTGGTGCAGGAGGAGGTTGTGGAGGGTGGTGATGGCGTAAAACAGGACAGAGTCCACGGGTGAACTGCAAAACAGAATATTTAGATGAAAAAAAAAATACATTTAACAAGTTTCTCATATCAGCTAGTAAGAATGTCATGTTCTCTTTCACTGTGTCAGTGAGTCGCCATTTACCAATAAGATTTAGAAACTCAAATGTTGAGCACACTGCTTCCCATTTCCCTGCAGTACTTCAAATAAATTAAAAAGAAACTCTCCAGTCCCTTGGTCCTTTCACATACCCGAGCATCTTGACTAGAGCGGGTATTCCTCCAGACTTGAAGATGGCCAACAGACCCTCTCTGTGATGGGAAAGGTTGTGCAGTGTTCCTGCAGTGCAGCGAGCCGTCTCCACGTCATTTGTGTTCTGCATGGTCCTGACAATAGCAGACACCATCTGAGGGGAGCGCATGATGGCATGACGAGACGCTTCTTTCTTTGAAAGTTGGTGGACCATCACCGCTGCTTTGTTTACTACGACCTGGAGGAGATGAACAGAAATGTTATAGAAAGATAGTGGGGGTAAAAAATAATAATATTCAGAGCCGATTCTGAGGCACTGTTCCCATGGAAATCTACCTGGTCCTCATCGTTGAGTAGTTTGGTGAGTTCTGGTATGGCTCTTGTTGCCAATTCAGCGTCATCTTGATAGTTGATCAGGTTGACCACTGCATGTTTGAGCATTTGTGAGGGCTCTGCCAGCCTCTGGACGTTGGTGGGGTTTGCTGCGTCATACTGTGTGGAGGGGATCTGCATCCCCTCCTCAAGAGTCTCTGGGAACATTGCTGCACGCACTCGCTGAGCGCGTGTCATGGCGTACTGACCATCTATGTCTAGAGGAGACGGCGGAACAAAGGTTTTATTACATTACGTTTCAAGTTGGCTGTACAGGTACAACAATTTATACGCACTAAACACCTCTATGACAGTTCAACTCGGTGTATAATGACTTACCTTGTACTTGCTCCGGGGCAAAATTCTGGTTGAAGCCCTGCTCCCACTCGTACATGACCTGGTTGTTGTCGACATCGTCCTCCTCTGGGTTTCCCTTCCCACTGAGGGAGGGAGCCGTTGTGGTGGCTCCTGAATGAATACCTGAATCCAGGTAGGACTGCTGCTGCCAGTGACTGACTGCTGCCTTACGGTCTGGCTCCATGGCCATGTCCAGTTCCATCAGATCAGCTGCAACAGACAAACAAAAATGCATTTAACAGAATGAAAACATTTGTCAAAGTCAATCTTACCTACTTTTGCCCATTACAATTTGGTAAACTACTCTTGTCTTGTCAGCCCACAATGCAGACAAACTGGATATGTCAGGGCTTTGTGATATCTTAGAAACAGCGTGGTGAATCCTGTTCATGTGAGCTGGGGGCTATCCATGAAAACAAAAAACACCTTTAAATCACTGCCAAAAGTTAAAATCACTTTTGAATCAAGTTTCTGATTCCTGCTTTCATCAAATTTAGCTGCACTTGTCCCATCTTGCAGCAAATGTTTTTTTTTTTTAATTGCCAACTTTTAATATTGGATAAATGAGCTAGCTTTTCCAAAGAAACACTGAATGCAGTTTAATGAGCAGAGGGTACCGACTGTCTAGACTGTGGTTTATAGCAAAGTTCTGCACTAAATGGATTTCTAACCCGCGATCTGTGCTTTAATTTTACACACATTTTCTTTCGTAAGATAAAATGTGATTTACCAGTTAAGACTCTAAAAGAATAACGTTTGATTTTACACATGCACCTAGTCTTAGATAGAAATCAATAACTAATTCCCTTTGACGTAATGAGAAGAAAGAATTGTGTGTGCACTTGTGAACTGCCCTTTAGTTTGTGTGCAAGTGTGACAGATGCAGATAAATGATGGGAAAAAAGCTGCAGCTAGAAAGGTGATGAAAGAGAAGGGTCCGAGAGTGAAATCTTAACTCACCCTGGGAAGCCATGTTCCTTTCTCAAACCGCGACCAACACAGCTTCCTGATCTGAAACAGAAAAAAAAACACCATCATGCCAAATGCTTATGAAGCATCTTTCCCTCCTTCTATCCCGCTCACTTAAATTGAAAAAAGCAAAACATTACAGAACAGTCTAAGGCTGGAAAACAGACTTTGAGAAATTAGCAGCAGCTTTTTAATAAGAAACCCAGAAGCCAGACAAACGACTTTCCCGTCCCTTCTTTCCTTTCCTGCCTCCTCCCTTTCTTGGATTTCCTCCCCTGTTCAAGCCAGCCTCGAAAACAGCAGCAGCAGCAGCTCACACAAAGCCACCATTAAGAGCAACTATTTAGGTGAGGAAGGACAGGGGAAGTAGAGCACTGGGTGGGGAGAAGAGGGGCAGGAGGAGGGAGGAGGGCATACACATTCCTGTGCTGCCTTTGAAGCTGAAACCACACTCTGCAGGAAAGTAAACACCAGCAATGGCAGGAGAGAGGTGAGCGAGTGAGAGGGGATTAATTCTTAAAAAAAAAACAATGAAAATGGAAACAGAAGCATTTTCAATTCATACTCAGATCTAAATGTTATGACAGTAAACACCCATAAAAAAATGGGGGGGGAATACAGACGAAGATCCCAACTAAAATGAGAGAGAAAGGAGAGGCTGTGGTTCCGTAGTTAGAAACCTTTTTGAAGAGACCTTTCAAAAGCATCTGTGGTTATTTCAAATGAAAACGTCAAGCGAATCCCTTTCAATCAAGACATGAGTCTGAACATGTAACGAGACACATGGAAGGAAAAAACGGTCTGGCAACAAATGAATCATTAAGTGATTTCAACCCTACTAGAGAAAGTCTCCTGCCGAGACTAGAGCAACAAAAACCACAAAGCTAATTTACAATTCACAAAAACGAACAAAGCTCTGTTAGTCTCAAACTTATTTATGTTGTCTACCATATTTGTCCAACAGTGCAAAAAAAGTAACAAAAAGAAAACTCAATCCAAGTCGTAGTCACATTGAGAGCATTTCTACTGAAACATATGACGCAACAGGTGTGGCAGCTGTGTTGTTGTTGTATGGTCAGATGTAGAACATGATACCAGCAACTTTGATGTTAGTCTCTGGAAAAACGTTGTGAAACTGCAGTGAGTTTTATTTGGTATTTTGATTTTCTGTGTGATCATTCAGGGAATCTGAGCGTGTCACCTGTAGCAGTGAAATAACTGGTTACCTCCCAACTAGTAGATAGGAAACAGATCCGTTAGATTAATGATTATGTCACCCAGATAATCAGTCTATCACAGTTTGGGTAAAAAAAATAGACTCCAATGTGCTGCTAAATTTAGATGTGACCAGAACAAGTTTATCAATGTATAACCTGTGACAACGTCATGCCCAGCAGTGTTATAGTCAAGCATATCTGAGTAATATGAGAGCTACCTGTGTCGCACACTGCCAGGATAATCCACCTCCATGAATTTCACAGACCCCCAATCTAAGGATATAAACAGGCTGTCGTCTAATTTTAAGTCATGTGATCAACTTGATTGTTTCAGTAGATCTCTTTACCATATCAGATTTGTCAATGCTGTTTTGTCCTTTTGGGGCCAAAAGGTTAAATGACACATGGCGTGTTGTGTACAGCGCATTAACCAGACCATAGCAAATAGGTAAACAGCTAAAAGGATTAAAGCCTGTAGTTGCTGAGTTGTATTTAAAAGAAGTACATAAGAAAACTGACTACTTGAATTTAAGATGTGACAGCAAACTCTGAGAATATAGTTTTTGAATGTTGATAACCACTTAAGAAAAGCAACTGGGTGTGTAAGTGCCAGCCAAGGATTTAACACACTCTGCTTACGGAGCTTATGCTCACAAATACCTTACAAACAGCCCTCAAATTTAGACATTGCATGTTTAATTGTTTATACTTGGCAACATATTACCCTGCCTGCAAAACAAGACTATAACAGAATCAAATGAAAACAATAAAGCCCAAAGAAAAAAAGACTTAAAGGCCTACTAAAGGAAAGGACATACAGAAAACACAGCCTGCGTCTGGCACATAGTGGTAAAAATCTGTCTGACACCGGTGCCAAATGTGTAGGAGTTTGTGGCATTAAATAGCTGCCAATATGCAAATATGTCCAAGGACAGCTAAAGTACTGCTCTGAATGACTTCCCTCCTCCCGGACCCACAGCACCCAGCTCAGCTGTGTCATTAAAACACAATCTTGAGTCAGGCTCCAGAACTGCTGCTTCTAACCACAAGCTCACCAACTCAAATTCACTGTTCACACGACATCCTCCAGAGCTTCGCAGGCCTGCCCTCACATAACCTAGCCCAGTCCTAATGGGAGCCATATGTGCCATACAAGGCAGCGCAAAAAAAATCAAACATACAATCAAAGCACACAGTGGAACCATTTATCATTCATACGGGTGGAAAATGTGGTTCTTTACATCTGGCTTTGGAAACTGAGCTGATGATAGTTTTTTTGATGGCTAAACAAGAAAAGCCTGGTCTCCAATTGAGAGGCACAAATGGCAGCCTTAACCATAAAGTCGTACTCTGAGCGTTAACACACACACACAAAAAAACTCATTACAATAGGAGTTCCTGGATATCAGGCCGGCAGCCCGTCCACAAAAATCTAAACAAGGGTTCTTTGAAGCCAGATGTGAAATCCGATATGTTGAGTTATGCCTGGTCCAGCTTAAGCCATGTAACCGAAACCAGATGACTAATGAGTGACATGCAGCAGTCACAGAGTCAGATGTTTGTCTCGTGCATTGTAAGTGGGATCAATTGAGGTATATATGTACCAAAAGAGAGTTGAGGATTTAGAAGGATCTAGCACACTCTTATCTTCTTAGTGCACACACACATGAAATTGTGAATGTAAATGATGCAGGCACATACACACTCTAAGCTATATGTGTAGTGAAGTGTAACCACAGCAGCACTGTCCCAAGTCAACGCTCAAAGTGACAGGCTTACTGCCCAAGCACAGATTTGGATGGCCGGGTGTTGCCTGTTTCAATCTGTTACACTGTCCTGAATACAGTAAGGAAAAACATGCCGTGCAAAACAGGGAGCCAGGTTTTATTAATCTGTCAATGACAAACCTGAGTCCACCAACAGAACAGGAAGATGAAAACAACAAAACTATTTCTGCTGGTGGGTTGGTTTTTACCACAACCTCAAAGCACTGCAATCAGCTCCAGTCAGACAGAGCTGGACCACACAAAAAAGCCATGAAATAAAGATAAATATGTAAAATAAAAACAAGAAATGCCAGTTAACTGCAAAAAAACTGTTCTGAAAAACCATTCCCTGACACGTGGTGGCAACCTCAAATCTTTGTACCAAGCTCTTGCTAAATAACAGAGGGCACCTTAATCAAGATGATTGAAAACTATCATGATTTCCAACCCCCACATGTAAACTAAGACATGACCAGCAGGTAATTAAAGATCCACTGTGACACCAGCACAGTCTGCCGTGCCCAAGACATCAGCAGCTAGCTAAGCAAGCGTGACAGAAATCTGTGAGCTATGTGGGAAATGTTAAACATCTTCAAGCAGAGGGAGAGAAAAAAAAATACACAGCAGACGCAGCAACACTAAAGAAAAAATGCCACTGCTACATTGCTGCCCTGTGAGCATCTTCTCTCTCCTTTCATTTTTAATTTGTGGAAACTTTAAATAAACCAAATCATAGAGGGATTCATTCATTGTTGGAATTTGCAACAGCTAAGCACATCTAAACGCTGCAATCCTATTTCTGCTTTCTGAAAAGAAACAGCCATTCTGTCAGCAAATCTGAGGCAGACCATCACAAAATGAATCAAGGTGAGCCTGAGTATTTATTGTGTGTGAAGGGGCTGTATGATGTTGACATTTATTGAATAACTCGCTGTATGAAACACACTTCCTCAAATTGCACGTCACTCATTTAGCCTGCAGACCTCAACAGCTTAATTTTATCTTTCCAGTATGCCACTGTGTTTGAATAATTTATGCAAAATGTATTTGGTAGAGGTAATACACAGTCCTGGAGTTAAAGAAAAAACATTCTTTGAGAAACATGACCTAAAAAGAGCCAAATGCATCTAAAACTCTTCCTACACAACCCAGTTTTCTCTGAAGTGACAAAAAGTGGGTTCAATACATCCATACAAGTTGATGACCCAAACAAGCTGTATTATCGGCACAAGCAGAGAGACAGGAGCTGCCACAGGCTTTAGTGTTAGCCACATAATGTGCAGGGTCAGCAGCACTCACTGCTGGGCTGCCAACAATACAATGAGCTCAGTGCCTGCAGCCGCTGCAGTGTTAGGTCTGTGCCTCCACTGCAAAATGTTGGAAGCCCATGGAGAAACAGGGAGCCACCCGGCAACATCCAAGCAACCTCCATACTATGATGATGTTTCCCTTGTTCTATTCAATAATTGTCAATCTATTTATTTCAGATGGCAAAATAAGATTGAAAGTGGTGCAAACCAGAGATAAACATCTTGCATGATGTAGTCTCCAAGAGAAGACAATTACTTGGGTTCTTATCACCAGTAAGAGCTAAACTGAAGATTTATTCATACAAAGTGATTAAGCCTTTCTCCCTCCCCATGAGGACACAAGTCATTTCAATCACAAATGGTGCTTCTGGAGACTCTAGGTGAGAAGCTCTATTGTCATTTTACATTTAAATATCTGCCTCTGACCTGCTAGTTGTTTACAGATCTCCATCTAAATGTGATCACAAAGTGAGATAAAGAGAAGGAGTGGGGGGGAAATCACAGCATTGGTTAATGACAATACCACTGTAAATGGTTACTGGCAAAACAGATTTCTTGCAGGTGGATCACCTCTACCACTACCGGTCTCGGATGTAGCCCACGCTTCCGTCTGAAATATATGAATGTAGGCTACTGTTGAAGAAAATTTCGCTGACAAGATTAGAGGTTTTGTCTTTTTTTTCTATTTTTTTTGTTCCATTGTGCAATCAGCGGGGACTTCACCGAGGGACCACAGACAGACGAATACCCAAAATATGTTAAATCTATCTAAAAAACCAAACCAATAGTCAAAGATAATGCTGTAATTTACGTGGCATCAAAATACAACAGTGGTGATGTTATTCCTGTGATTGTGTTAAAACTCGAAAACTGTTCCACCGTGTCCTTATTAGGCTATATATAAACTATTTTAGTTGCAGAGCTTCATCGTCAAAAAAACAATCTAGAGCCGCCGGATGAGATGTCAACATCCTCCTCCAGCCGCCGTTTAATCTCATCTCTTTCTGATTCATTATTTCCGACGCAAACATAGCCTGATAAATGACGTGTAGAAATCCTCTTCATCTGAACACATCAACACCACATCGCCCCTGCGCAAATTAAAAACTACCACACACACGCAGGGTTTTTTTTCCCCCAGCAGAAGCCATGACACCGCTTGTTTTCCGTATCGACAAAGGTGCCGGAGAGCAGCGGTATCCAACTTTTTCTGCGGAGTGGCCCGCCTGTCCCTCCCTCCCTCTCTTTCTTTCTTTCCAGCAGACCAAAACAAGCACGCATCTGGCTGTGCTACGGCACCAAGCGATAAAAAGTTAAAACACCCCCAATGTAACATTTAATAAAGCAGATCAACACAGCACCCAAACAATAAAACACGTACATTTTAAGTATCCTTTTTGCTTGCACCCCTTCTCCTCCTCCACAGCTGCTGACCGTCCCTGACTTTCTTGCTCCAACAAACACCACTGACTCAAATTTCACAGTGTGGCTCCTCCTCGTCCTCCTCCTCCCAGAGCACAGCGGCTCACAGGAATTTGTCGGTCTTTGTTTAAAAGGACGAATGGAAATGGAATGGAACTAACCTTTTGTGTTTAAATTTTAACCGTTAAAACACAATGAGAGTAGTTCCAAACGACGAATTCCATTTAGAACGGAAGTTTTGAACAGTTTCGAGTTTTAATGAAGTTCAAACTTTTTGGAAGAAAAAAAAAACGTTTGCGTTGAAGTTAACTCTACCTTTACCATAGTGTTTCTTGACTTGGCTAATGATGATATATAACGAGTTTTCAAACATAGAAAACTGTACACATGGCCACAACACAACAAGCTTCTCACGCGTATCTTCAGTTGTGTGGTGTCTGTCCAAGTAAAACCAGCTGCAACAACAACTGAGCAAATGGTGAAACTCAAGTCGAGCAACACACGAGTCAGAATTAGTCCACAGCAGCAGCAGCAGCAGCACAACTGTGCTAACAGTGGTTAGGCTAACTAACCTTGGCTATCAATTCAAATCAAAGCGAGGACACAACATCAGCGTTTAATCCCGAAAAATCCTGATGTGGGTTCGCGTTAAACCCGGCAAGCACAGAAAACCACCGCACACATCTACCTACTGTGAACTACCAATATCCATATTTAACAACGCAATACCGTTGCTACGATAAAGTCAATGAATGCCTTCAGTAAAAAAAAAAAAAAAATCTGTATGTTCCCATTAGGCGGTGTCCAAATATCTGCCCGTGAAAGCAGCTGGATCGCTAGCTGCGGCGGCGGCGGCAGCAGCAGCATCCCCGACCGGCCCCACACAACACCCCGTCTCCATTCGTGCTGCTCGCATTCAGGGGAAAAAGAAAAGCCCGACATGAAAAGCAGGGAGAAACTGAGTAGAGCCGATAGTTTTTAATGTTGAAGCCTACCCTTTGACAACACAGCAACTCCGTCCACTCGGCTCCTGAATGGGGAAAAACCACTTAGAAATGGGAAAAAAAAAGTCGAGGAAAATGTGAAGACGAGCGTCAGCGGGGAGCCCTCGTCCACTCCCTCCACAGTCAGTCGATGATAACTTTGCCCGAACAGCAGTGACTGGGAAATGTAAGATGGCGGCGGATTTATATAGACCGGAGAACACCTCCAGCCGCCACATATCCTGCCGTACGCTGACATAAAATAGGAACCAGAATCAAATAAATCTTTAATTCTTACCTCTCTTTCGCACATCGGTATATATATATCACCAACATCAATAGGCTGCAGGTTTGGTTGGGAGTTTTACTTGATTTAACTGTCTAAGGTGAGCCAAAAACCCGAGTCTACAGCATGAGTATGAATACACAATTGAATGAAGATCCGGCCGGACTACAGAAGGGAAATCCGATTCCTTTCCCCCAAGTTAAACCTTGGGAAAGAAAAAAATGTTTCACCTGTACACAGAAACACCTTCACCTAAAAGGAGAAAAGGCTGTGAGACTATCAGTGTTTATCATCAGTAGCTGCTCCAGCACCACAAAGAAATAATTTCACAGATTTAAGAACAAGTTCACATAGTTCACAATGTCAGTAATAGGCTGAACACAGTAGGCCTAGATAGGCTAATGAAAAGGCCGATCAGTAGCCTTCAAAAATCTGTGTCAGTAGATCTACAATACATTAATTTGTTACCCAGAAAGGAAAAATATAAGTATCCAAAACATTAAACACAGCAAACAAAAAAAGTTCAACAAAAACATTTCTCCCATTATCATTGGCAATGAATGTTTGCCAGTGTCAAAGGTCAGTGGTCTCAAGAGCAAGCATGTTGTGTTCACAAATTGCTGTTCTACTGTGTATTAAAATTGTTGTTGAGTATGTTCAGGAAGCATTTCATTGGGTGCACGTTTTACTAGACAAAAGTGTGCGATTGGGCATATAGGCATAACACAAGTCATTCAGCAGGTTAGAGCATCTTGTAAATCAATGTGTGTCAGTGATTCCTGGAGAGCTGTTGATTACTGGAACACATTTGGTTGTGCCTGTGAATTGAATAAAATCTCACACATTAAGGAAATATTTCAAAGTAGTGTTTCATTACTTCACTTTTCATAGTTTGACTGGGAGGAAATGTGAGTTCAGGCAATTAATTTGTATTACAGACTTAATTGATCAAACAATGCATGCATTGCTGAAGGGATTATTTCTTCAAAATATTGTGGACTTAGATGAATCATATTTCCTGACTCCTTTAGAAGGCAGATTCAGTCATTAAAATTATTAGTGATCTATGGCCATAGCCAAGGTCCTTTAAGTAAAGTGTGATCTCCCTTTTATTCTAAGATCACAGAGTTGTGGCTATTAATTTTCAGATGACTTTCTATTTGGCTCTGTAGTAAGTTAGTGGATAGACCACGCAGGAAATTTAAATATGCATTACAAGTCTTCTATCAGTGTTCGTTCCCTTAATCTCTGTGTTATAAAAGGTGGAGAGCAGGTAATGTGCTGCCTTCACACTACCCCTTCATTCTACAGGTAACAATGTCATAGGCAAACAAAGGTAAAATCCTCTCTTGTCATCTGCCTACAGGCTATTTCATTAACCTTTATTTATAGCATGTGGGTGGAATAGGTTACTGAAAGCCAAGCTCTAATTCAAAACAGCCAGCGCAGCAGTGCCTGGGTAGACCATACATATTATATCATAACAGCCAGTATACACAATATGCACACACATCACCTAGAATGAATCCACCCAGCATCATAAGATTGCAACATGGAAATTTACAGTAACTGGGAATGATTGATTTTATTTGGAATGACTTTCCAACCACAGTGAGAATTGCTGCTGTCAGTCAGTCTAATATATAGCCACGATTTGTGAAATCAAATGACTCAGATAGTGTAGTCACGTGATTTCACAGAAGCTTGCTCATCTAACCAAACAGGTACAACAAAATCGATGGCACAGTGTAACTTTGAGAAAACAGGATGACCTAGCAATCTGGGTTGCAGATATTTTAATGATATTTTAAAACATATAAAAGTGGTGTGGTGTAGTGTAGTGGCTGGGAGACAGGCTGATGACCAGATGTTTGCTTGGTTGTGTTCCTAACAAAGCCGCCAACATCTGAATTAACCTCTTACAGTAATAGTATAACAATTGTCTTTAAACTCCATCTTTAGTGCATATTCCCTCATGTCAAACATGAGAAAATAACATAAATCTCTGAACAAGAGGCCGGTGTGCTGCCAATATCACCACAGTCATCTGTAAAGCAGTAAAGTACTCTTTTGAACTTTGTAAAATCAAGTATACTTGTGAGATTCTTTATAAAAGAAGGTGCATCCATCTTTGTAAGGGTGAAATAGAGCTTACTCAATGTAAACTGAGCATGTCTACAAATCCCAGAACCATTTTGAAAGGGAAGCTGCTTCTATCCTCGATTATTGTGATTAATGTTTCAAGTTCATTGTTCAAGAACAGCACAAAATCAGAGGAGCACATATCAGAGTAGAAGAGCATATTGCAGTTTTCAACGTATTTTTTATCACACATGGAAAAGTATCACCTGATTGATCACAAATCAAAATGCAGACATCTTTTACTGCACAGTTTAGATGGCTTTTTAATGTACTTGTGTCTGTCATATTCATTATTAATCAAAACTGTGTGTTATTTCTGTCACGCAGTGTCTGCACTTATAGAAAAAGCTCAGGGAATAAATTATGTACAATGTCCTCCTTAAACAAAGACAGTGGAGGATTGGCAGTGTTTCAACAGAGGGTGCCGCAGTGCAGTTACTGAGTTCGGTTTTACTTACAATAAAGTTTTAATCAGAATAAGATTGTCACCATATATCCTTCTGTGACCACTAGACCAGGACCAAATACACAGAGTTTACTAAAGATTCTTGAAGTGTCATCTGCTTTGCATTCATTGAATCTTTGTCAAGGCTTTTCATTGAAGAACAGCATCAGTTTTTGTGTTCAATTCGTGTGTGGTTATATAAGAAAACACATCACTTTTATGTAATTCCATTCACATACTGTAGTCCTGCCCTGACATCTCTAGTTCTACACTACTTTATATATAGATTACATTTATTTCTGCATGTGAAAAGTGATGTTACTCCATGCTTCAAATTTAGACCTGTCAATCACTGCTCCTGTCAAACTGAACTTGGTAAAAATTTCTACACTAAGCCTGAGATAATACATGAGGGAAGAGATAGGATTTGTCTCTATGTGAACCTCACATGAACGGCAAATGGAGTGATAAACACAACAACTTGATTCAAAACTATTAAAAGTGTGTTCTTCCTTCTGTTAGTGTAAAAATAGTAAGACAGCAAGTGAGAAAGGGAGGGAAGCAAAAACTACAACACTTATAGTTTAGTCAAAGGTATTTTATTTACAATAGAAATATTATAGTAGCTAAGAATCAAAACCTTTGTTGCATTGGGTGCAAGTTTCTTTTTAAACATGATGAGTTCATGCTTCTTCTGGCTTTTGTATGACTCACTTTATGAATGGTGCACACTTTACAGAATAACTGCATTTTCATCTTTTTATAAGGAGCCTGATAATGATAATACATTTAAAAAACGCAGTGTTTAGCCCAATGTGGGTCACATTCAATCCTCTCTATCCTGGTTTATCACAGGAGAACTCTCAGCTCTAGGACACGTGAGGTTAAACATCCAATTTTGTTTGATCCTGGAGAGATCCTGCCAAAGATTAATCCATAATGCCTGTGAAATGGCCCTTCATCCAACAGGCTGTGCTGAAATAACACAGATTGTTCTGTTCCCAAACATGCTGTGGCTCTCCAATGACCCAGTGTTGCACCACTTCAGGGAGCCCACACAGCACTTGTTCTTCCAGCTGGAGAGGCCGTTTCATGTTCCATCATGGCAGCAGGAGGAGTTCGCTGGAGTATTTACACCTGCAATTTATTGATAAATGCAGATTTAGATGACATTGATAGACATCAAGACAGAATATTTCTATATAAGCATAGTGGAATTATAAGTGGCCTACAACATTTTGCATACATTACAAAACATTAACATTATGAATAGAATATAGTAAATGCTTATTCTAAATAGTGCAGGACAATAACATTTTACTTGCAATGGAGGACAAGTTGTTTTACACTCTGAGTGTGTACCTTCTCTGATCATTTTCAGCTTCAGCAGGCTAACAGACATCATGTACCATGCGGGACGGTAGCTTACCCGGACACTTTGAAAGTAAACAGCTAATAGTATAAATTCAGAGAAAAAGAAGCCTTCAGCTTTCATAATTTTCTCTATGGAGGTGGTCTGACAATATATTTGTATTAAAAAATTGACAGCACTCGAAAATGAAAAGAAACACCACGTCCATATTTGAGAAGCAGATTAAGAATTACGTTACATAGAATCACACATGAGCAAACCGTAGGGGATTGCATACATTATTACTTGCTTGCACCATGCAAATAATCACACACCTTGACAGAACCAACAATTATCCTGACTTGTGCACTCATCCGGCTTAATGCATGCCTGTGAGAAAACTGCATGCATGTGTACACACACACACACACACACACACACACACACACACACACACACACACGAAAACAGGAATGTTTTGGTGCCCCTGGGGGTTTACATTCACAAGTGAAGCACAGGTCACAGTAGAGCTCTGTTCTTATTGGTCAAAGCCAACCCGTGTGTTTACATTAGCATAGAGTGTGTGCAGTCTTGTGTCTGTGTATGGTTGCTTTGACATATCCATGTATGCCACATTCTTTAATTTATGTGTCATAGGGGTATATGTGTGCACTAATATGTCTGTGAGGGCGTGAACATGCTTCCTTTAAGACTTCCTATATGCATATGTGTATTTCCTCACAGTCATGCACCTCTCTCTTCAACCTCTCTTTCTCAACACACACATATAGATGTAAAGCACATAATGCAGTATGGGGATTCACATGAAGAAAAAAAATATATATATATTTATTCTAATTTAGTATATTCCACATCTATATACATGCATATAAATATGTAGCTATAGAAATCCCAAATCCCCAAATCCCAAGAGAACGAAAATGCCACACACACACACACACACACACATACACTAGGCCCCGGCCTGAGGGGTGTGGTTCCTTTCTCTAGCTGTGAAAGAAAGGGGCAGGACAGAACTATAGATAGGGGCAGACAAAACAAATAGTCCCTAACACGGACACACAGACACACACACAAACTCACACACGTCAACAGTAGCGGCAGGTCAAGGAAGTGCTATAGACGGAGAACACATGGAAGGAATGTTTGTTCTGGACTGACGTGCTTGTGTACAAGGCTGTAACTTGTGACCTTCTTGAAAAATGCTCCTCGTGCAGCTGCACAAATCAAGCATATATATATATATATTAAACACACACAGTGGGTACAGAACTGCAGATGTCTCAATCTGTGACCACTTTCTCCAAGTAATGAAACCACTTTGGTAATGGAAATAATGCTTGATTTCACACATTTATAGTTTATTCCATGAACAATATAGACAAAATATGCGAATGAATAAGATTAACATCAGCTCCGCCTCGAGCAGCGTCACCTCGTACATCTGCTATATTATTTAGTTTGCTCCACTGCTCGTTTCAGCACACTGTGAATGTTCAGTAGACAGGACATGCAAACATTGCATCATCTAAACATCACCTTATTCACCACAGAGGTGAAATTGCCCCTCCCTTTTGAGCAGCAAAATACACAATAAAATTATAATACAGAAAGTTATTTCAATCATAATCCCATGCTAACCTGTTAAGCGTCATTTTTCAGGCTCCCCCCCAGTAGTAATCCAGTGTGTGAAGAAAGAGGAGGTAGAGGAGGACACAGAAATCCTAGAAGAAGAAGGTGAGAGGACACTGCAGGGGCGACATATTTGACTCAGGCTACAGTGGGATTACGAGGATTGGGCAGTATAAGCTGATATAGAAAACAATGTGAAGAGGACACTTGACAATAGTGGCACAGCTAACATAAAAAAAAATGAAGTGGTGCTATAATGCAATATAGGAAGCCACACTGAAGAAGAGAGATTCTTTTTTCATCTACAAACTGCTGAATGGAGACTGAATAAAAATGATGCTGTGGTGCAGAAAAACAGAAAACAAAGACCTGATTTCTACAGAAGAGCCAAGTGGGATTTTGTGTTGACCACATTACACATCAAAAGCACTCCTTGCTCATTTAAACCAATAACCTGGATGACATTTCACCTGCCTTCCATGAAGCCTGTATTATTACAGCGGTAGCAAAGGCTCAGTCCCTGCATCTATACTGCATTAGTGGTTGCCATGGTAAAAGTCCTCCATCCTGCATCTACCCTGCGCAGACACTCACGCTGGTTTCTGCCAGAGGAAATTGAGGGTCTGAGAGTCAGAAAACAGCTGAAACCCTGTGACAGCTATTCACAGTTACACAGTACAGCGATGTAATTGTGATGTACCTGTAAATTCATGCTGAGATTTCCACCACACTTTACTGCGAAGCCTGAGATACTGACTGGGCAAAACGAGCCTGTGGACGAGGACGAGTTTTATCATACCGAGCTGTTTCAGTTTTAAATAAAATTTCTGTACCACTTTCCCTCAGGCAGACACACAGATATAGAGCGACAGAGACAGACAGACGGACACGGACAATGAAGGCCCGGCGCTGGATTTCAGTCAACATGACACTGTGAATGTGTGGCTGCTGGTGCACTGAGCGATTCACACTGCTCCCTGATATTTCACTGCATCTCATGATGTCATGTTCAAATTAAACTCCATGCGCAGAGATGGTGGAGCCGAAGGGTTTAAAGCTTCTAAAAGTCATTTATCAGATGGATTATCACTAACAGCTGCTCATTAAAAGCAGTCACATCTGGATTTATATGCTATTTGTGTCACATATACACAAGCAGGGCCCAAAGACTGTTATTATTATTGTCATATCATTATGACCTAAAAAATAATTTTAACAAACCACCAGTGATAGTAATAGCATAGTAACAACAGTGCTCTGCAGTGATTTTGACTCACAATCCAGCAGATGTGGTTTAGACTGGATAAACTAGAAAACATAAATCCTGCAATGCTAAAATGATCCCAGCTGTTGGATAGAAATAAACAATAATCCGAAATGATTTTGTTTGCTGTGTCACATTATTTAAACAATGCAACATGACGCAGCTTCAGAGAGCTACTTGTTTTCAAAACAGATAAGAGTTGGAAAAAAAGGAAAAAAATCTTTTTCAAAACACAATCGTACAATGTAAGAAAAATTAGTTAGAATAAACTATAATGAAACTAAACTATATTATAAAGTATACCAAAAAAGAAAAAACTAGAAGCAGACACAATATGCTCTAAGTAGAAAGGAAATATTTATGTAAAACACTGTTTCAAATGATGACACTGATATCGGTGCCTGAGCCAGGAGTCTTCAGCTGAGACGACGAGAGCGCTTCTCGACACCGCTGATTACATTCAAATGAATTGAATAAATCATGACTGAGCGTATATTTCCACTCGCATTGCTGAACAATAATTCAATAATTATAATTTGGTCAGCCTCGACAAATTCAAGCAACAAAACTGATATAAACAGCTGTATCACATTTATCTCAAATCATCTTTCCGTAGCATAAAACAGCATCCTGCACGGCTGGCTCCAGTTCACCTTCAGTTTAATCAATTTAGGAAGCCAATTTTCTCCCAAACATTTCAATATTGAGCAGGACAAGGTTGTTATATCCATCCTATTAAGAGTGAATGCACTATCATTAGCAAATCAATTGCAGTTTCTATTCACATTTGGAATGGGTTGAACCGAGAATGAATTGAAATGAATTGACGCCCTCCCCCTTCCGTACAAAGCCTGGTTCACTCACTCAGAGCTATATGTGAAGTGAGAAAGCCTCTTTTTTTCTACACTATTTGGAATAGTCCTTTAAAGTTCTCTACTCACTCCGAAGCAGCTTATAGACAACAATGTCAAGTTGGCCCATAGATGACCTCTAGCATGACTGATCCTCCATATGTCTGACACATTGTGTGAGTGTGAGTGTGTGTGTGTGTGTGTGTGTGTGTGTGTGTGTGTGTGTGTGTGTGTGTGTGTGTGTGTGTGTGTGTGTGTGTCTTCACACAGAGAATGTGTGACACGGATAGAAAAAGAAAGAGCGAAAAATCAACAACAGAGAGGGAGTATTGTGGATGCTAAAGCTCAGTTTAAAAGGCGGTACGACACACACACACACACACACACACACACATGCAGACACACTTACAACAACACATCTCTGTTTACGTAGATGGTTGGACATGAATAGCAGCACAGGCCTCATACGCTGCTAAGAGGAATGAATGGAGTTCGTAGAGTCAGTGGTGAGTTGAAGACACTCTTTAAAAGTCAAAAGGTAATTTGTCGTCTTTATGCAATCGAAGCACTTTGCACACTTTGTCTGTTGTTTCTACACCTTGAAGGTAAATCACACCATCATCTGAGTCACAGTACTTCAGAAACTATAGAAATCTTATCGTCAAGGTTAAGTGTATACATACAGGCGTATATATGTTACCTGAGGAGATAAGAAAGACAGCGCGTGATAATAAATCTGAAAGATGTGGGCATTTAATATCTGTGCAGATAAGAAATATGAAGCATGATAATAAATCTGTAAGAAGATTCACTTGAAGTGATTTTAATTTTGATCACTATGAGGGGTCTGATCAAAAGCTTGAGGATACACATAGTATATATATAAATATATTTTTTTCTCAGCATAGTTCTTGTCAATATGTAGCTTACTGGCCAATAGTACTACAGTGGTCCACTCATATGACCCAGAGGAAGGACACAGCATTGGACAAATTACAAACACAAAACCTGTGTTTTAAAGCTAATACAAATTCTAATAGGCTACACGTATGTATGTATAAAAAAAAATAGGTTTATTCTTATTTAGAATATAGGTCTAAGACTATCTCATATGAATAAATTAAATCAGGTTAGAGGTGAAACAGTCAGATAATGCTGCAAGATGACTGCTCAGTGCCTGGTTTTCTAGGAAATCACATGTGTGGTTGTGGGAAAAAATTGTAAGTCAGTGTGAAGTATCATGAGCACAAATAGTAAAGGAAAAAAGAAAGAAAGATTGAAACACACACTTTACTATCACAACATTTGACTTTGCACTCAAAGTGGATCCATCAGATACAGTGCATGTAAGATGTTAGGCCACATGAAAGCCAGTGGGGGAGCTATGCTGTTCACACACACAAAGTCAATTTACAGTAACAGATACTTTTTTTATTTGTTTTCATTCCCAACAAGAGTAAAAGGAACAACCAGTGGGATAATAATAATAATAATAATAATAATAATAATAATAATAATAATAATAATAATAATAATAATAATAATGTATACATTTTTCACAAGCTAGTTATATTGAGTATTATGGGGAGATGTTACAGATGACCTGGCAAAGCGTGATCTAAGAACTAAAACGATTTGGTGTATAATCTAAATGAAACCATAATGCTGATGATCTTTGTATTTTTTCAAGTGTTTGAAATACAATGTATTGGTCTCTTGGTGTGTCCAATATTTAATTTTTTTAATGATTGGATTATTGCTGTGTTCATAGACGATTTTTTTATTTTTATTTGACAGGATGTTTTTGATCAATATTAAACTGTGTCAATATAGTGTAAATAATCAGTTGAAATTACACAGTCTGTTCCCCAAAAATTAAATATTATATTGTGAGTATTATTGTGATTATTGGAGGAACTGGCTTGGCTTTACATTCCTGGAAATGTCTTTATAAAACTGTTGGAGTTCAGTGGTATGCTCTTATTTTGTATTTCAAAATAATATATTTATTTTATTTTCTATAAAATGTGTAATGTTCTGTTACAGGTACAGAGGCTTATAGCAGTATTTTTATTTATTTATTTTGCAAGATACATTTTGCATTATGAAGTCTGGACATTGTGTCTATCAAAAAAAAAAAACACCATGTGAAAATTAAAACACATTACATTAAAATATATAGAATCCAATATGAGCAAATGCAACAACATTGCAAGTGTAAATTGTCTTTCAATATGTGAGTTGTGACTGTGCCAACCTTAATGCTTTTATCAAAAAAGATAACGCAATGATTTTGCACAAACTCCATTTCGCTATTGTGAGAAAGTCCAAGAAAACAAATCAGCACCGTATGAAAATTTGAAGCTTGTAAACAACGGTTACGGTTGCCACTTTGGCTGTCTGTCCCACTGACCGCTCTGTTAATCCACTTAACACACAATAGACAACAGAGCCACTGAACTGCTGGATCACTACCTTGCACAATGCATTCCTAACAATTTATTGTAAATCTTAAAAAATATATATATTTTTAGGTGTTTCTCTGCTCATATGAAATAATGACTTTTGAGGTAAAAATGACTTAATTTGACAGAGATGGTGTTTGTGTATAAACACCAGCGCTGGGTCACTGGGACTGGGCCGTGGTCTGAGTAATTTTTCACGGTGTCTTCTCCTTCACTCTTTCTCTCTCTCCCCTGCATTACCTTAACAAAAGCCTAACACACTCACACACTCACACACATACACACACACTCACACACATACACATCCACATCCACTCCACCAGTGTGACAGACAGGGAGACAAAATGGCTGAATAGTGATGGAGGGGCTGCATGTTCCTTTATGTGTCGACTAATCAGCCAGCACTAACATGTGTCAACACTACACTCACACTCTCCTCAGAATGGGGACATTGTCCCACAGACACAGGGAAAAACTAACACTCTTTCGATATCCTGACAACGAACGATGAACAAATAAATAAAGCTTCAATCACTGTGAGAATATCAATTATAAAATACTGTATCGGACGGTATGTGAACCCACAATGAAATACATTTTAACAAATAACATCAGCTGATTTCTGATCTTAGTTCAGATTCTTTCTCGAGCTAAAATAATTTCTTGGATGCTGTTTTTTTTTATAAATGAGCTACCGGTGGAGATTTTCTAACAGCAGCTCCACGGTGACAGCGGTGCACTGGCCGTCGGCTGCCTTTTGAAGGCTGCTGCAGCATCGTTGATGCTCTCCACCACACGTACACACACAGTGTCATCAGTAATCTGGAAAACCTGCCTGTCTCCACTCCTGCTGTATTTTTAGTAATGTAATTGACAGCTGACATCCCCCTCAACTGTGTAAATGATATTCTATGTATCTGAGGTTCAGAGCTTGGATAATATACAGTAAAATAGAAAAAAACGAGATGATAGATAGATAGATAGATAGATAGATAGATAGATAGATAGATAGACAGATAGATAGATAGATAGATAGATAGATAGATAGATAGATAGATAGATAGATAGATAGATAGATAGATAGATAGATAGATAGATAGATAGATAGATAGATAGATAGATAGATAGATAGATAGATAGATAGATAGATAGATAGATAGATAGATAGATAGATAGATAGATAGGAATTGTGTTTTAAGCGAAACATAATTCTCCAAAATGAAATTCTTTAAGTATGACATCAAATGATTATGGTTAAATGGAAATAAGGGAGGGCTGAATATAGAATTAAAACTGTATTGACAAAAAAAACACTTTAGCTTGAAAGAAAAATGCAAATATAATTTCACGTGTAACATTTCAGCCTCACAATGTCTCAGTTGATCCGAATTTCAGTTTTCCAGTGATTCGAGCCTTTTCACCCCACCATCATGCATCAACATACTGCAAGAAGGACAGCTCGGAGAGACGGGGAGTAGAAGAGGTGGAGAGATAATGAACCTGTGTGTGCTACTGCTATAGGCAATCAGGAACTAACCTCGTGAATAATCAAGGCTTGGCAGGCTCAAGAGGGAGAGGGGGTGAGAGAGGAAGAGAAAGAGGGAGAGAGTGACTATAGCACCAGTCTCTAATCCTATCAGTCCGGTCCATGGTGTGTGAGTGTGTGAATGTGTGTGTGTGTGTGCATGTTATGTGTGAGGGTTGTTTCTTTAGGATGGCTCCCACTGCGAGCAGAGAAAAGCAACCTGGAATCAAAGCCTAAATGCATCTGTGTTTGTGTTTATCACACAATGGCAAACCTTCTCTCACTGAGGCCTTCTATGCATCTGAATCATTCTCCACGGCTCTGTGCCTCTCTCTGCCTCGCCATGCATTTCTGGGGTTTTATTTTATGCCTGTGTGTGTGTGTTACATATCGATGCCTTCCCATTGAAATGGTTTTCTCTTTAGGCAGTGCATCACTGTCAACTGCACTAAGCATGATGGGGTGTTTGTGAAGGGTAAAAAAAAGAAGAAGCATGTTTTACCCCTTTATATCATTGGTTTGAGAGGTGGGTGATGGGGGTTACTTACTGTCTGTGCAGCTACAGTGAGAGTGCAGCGATGCTGTGAGGTGGCTCAAGTGAATGAAGCCTCCAGCGTTAAAATAAAAAGACGATACAACTGACTGAAACTACGTTAAGTTGTCTTTCATATGTTCCAATGTAACCTGATGTGCAGCTGACACAGGTAAGAGTAAGTTAACAAATAAACTAACAAAAGTGGGCAGTTGAAGGGCTTCAAAGAAACTGGATGCTATGCATCAAAATGTGTTATTTTATTTTATGGCGTGTCATTTTATTGACTCCCTATCTGTGTTTGTATTGTGTGTGGTGTGTGTGCATGCTCCCTTCATACATACATACATACATACGTACATAGCAACTGTCATGCTCCCATTTTTGACAAGGATGGGATTGGAACAAATTACCCCCACTCTCTCTTGTGTGTGTGTGTGTGTGTGTGTGTGTGTGTGTGTGTGTGTGTGTGTGTGTGTGTGTGTGTGTGTGTGTGTGGCAGAACAAACAACAGCTGATGCTGTGGGGACAGGTGGAGAGAACACTAGGTATGTGTTAGCATGTGTGCATGGACTGTTACATGGATACACATGAACATACACATGCACACAACACACAACACAGTCTCACTTACTAAACTTACACAACTGAAGTGCAGAACTAGTGACTGTAGTCAAGTCAACGCATTGTTCAACGTCCAACATCCATTGTTCAACACATCGTCCTAACTCATTACTAATGATCAAACACCAAACTCAAAAAACACTAAACATAATATCGATACTGCGACAAAACCGTATAGAAACAAACAAAAAAAAAGACAACGTGATGTCCTCTGTCTTACGAAACTGTCCGCTTAAAGCATATTTCTCGCCCTCCATCTTACAGCTGGCTGGCCGACAGGCAGACAAAGAGACACTACCGCAGTGTGAAAATATACTGACGTAGCTGGCTTCTCTGTGGCTGAGACTTAGTCTGCCTGTATGTGTGTGTGTGTGTGTGTGTGTGTGTGTATGTGTGTGTTTATGTGTGTGTTTCTGTGCCTTATGGAACGATGTACATAATCATGCTATATTTTGCGTCTATGATCTCAGAGGTTCGATGTGTTATCATGTTTGAGTGTGAAGCAAGTTTGTGTTATTGTACTCATCGTTGTAATTATTGCATGTGCATGTTTGCCTTCTTCGTGTGTTCTCCTGATATGCTCTCGTGTGTTTATGTGTGTGTTTCACAAGTACAGTGGGGATGGGCAGGTTCTCGCTGTAGTAATCTGAATTCTCAGCATCTCAGTGTTCGCTCTTCTTTCCTTCCCCCGTCCTCACTCTGTACCTCACCCATCCCCCTCCTCTCCTCTCCTCTCCTCTCCTTCCCTCTCCTCTCCTCTCTTCTCCTCTCCTCTCCTCTCCTCTCCTCTCCTTCCTCAGACTATTCCTCAATGCAGGTTGTAGATAAAATTGCAGTACTAGAATTTTAATGACAGCCTTTTCCTTCCGCACTGTCTGGTTACTGCCTCGATAGACACACTGAGGAAACTAAAAACACTGGAGTCTTTGTAGGGAAACAACACACACTCATGCAAAACACATTCAGACATGCACACCCTCCTAGTAATAATGATACTTTGAGTAAAACTCACTCACTTATACCGTTTCAATTTACGACTGGATTCAACTATGACACAGTATGAGATAAGATTTCATTTGTTAGCCTGATGTTAGCTTTTTCATGACTAGCTCTGCTAACACGCTGATTCCATCCAAAAGTGATGTATTTAACACAAAAATACCTAAATATTTCACCTAAATGCACCAGATCCCAAGAGAAGTACATAACACAAGTGTTTTGTACGATGCTCACCTGTCTGAGGCAGTTGCTGGCAGGTTAAAAAGCTGTCCATGTGATGGCGGCCTGCAGACTGCCAAACCTTTTTGCTTCTGTTTTACACGGGCAAAATGGGCTGACAGCTAACGCTTAAAATCCTCTTTGAATTTACTAATGGTAGAAAAAAGAAAAAACCTAAATGCAGAGAAAAATGGTAAAAAACAATCACCCATATTTGGTGTGAGGAGAAGAACTTAAAAAGTAGTAATAGAAAGTAGAGACAGAGAGAAGAGGTGACCTGCTAGCACTTCACTGATCAACTTTCAACTTTGAGAACAGGAGCAACAGATGCGGTGGTGGTGTATTGTGGAGGGTATTAGGATGAGGGACACCCCAAAATCTCCCCCACTGTGTGTATGCATTTGTTTGTGTGTGTGAGTGTGACAGCGGGGAGCAGCTCAGCGCAGGACGCTGCACGCAGCAAGGGGCCATTAGACATGGTGGGGTGACCCACATAAAAGACACACACACACACACAAGCATGAAACTTTCCTTTTTGCGGCCAATGTGCCATGATAACCATAAAGCCAGGATTCTTTAGCTTTGGGTTTAGCATGGCCATTGTCACATGGTTCTCACAGTGTAGGATTTGGGAAGCAACTGCTTCTCCAATAAGCCTCAGTATATTCAGGAGAAATCCAACCAACTCCCTTTCAGTGATGAAACGCTTTCTTTCTCTTCAGTTTTCTGAGTGAAGAGTGTCCACAGTGTTTGGGTTGTTCTGCACTTTAGCTTGTCTTGCTGCACTGTGCATTAGAGGCCGATTTCCGTAATTCTGTCAGCACCGACTGATTTGTGGTGATAGGTTGGTGGTGGGCTGGGAACATGCACTTCCAACTGGCAACAACACAACAAACTTGAAACAACTGCCTTAAAATCACTAATTAAGGCCTCTCTGACATGCACTGAACACCCCATGATTTCATGAAATTCACATGGTAAATTATCTGTTGCAGAGATTTACAGCAGTATTGGGGTATACATCCCATTCCTGCACATGTACTGGGAAAAGACTGACAAACAGGTGTGTCTTATCACTGCATGAGCACTAAGTGATTTGTAGTACGGCAAGTAGGGATGCCACTTCGATATTCTGGAGACACTTTATATGGCAAATATTTGTGTATATTTATATTCAATCTCATTTACCAACCAAGACACCACCTCTCCTGTAACTCTCCCACACACTCAAAGCTGACGTAAGACATAGTAGAACTACATGTAATAATCAATGTTGTGAAAATCAACCAAAACGGTTCTTATACACATCGAATGTAAAATTGAATGGCAAATTTCCAACAGCTACACTAGCTCTGAGGATGTACATAAACCATGAGAAACAAACCAAATCCATGTTCCATCTGCACAGTTATGAGATAACATAACTTAACCTGGTCTGCTGCTCACTGAAGAAAGTTTCAGGTTCAACTTGAGACAACCTGTAAGAGTCATGCAAGAAAGTGGCTTACAATTTTACAAGTGAGACAAACTTAATAAACATGGCCTTTACAGTGTTTTATCTGTGCAAAACAAGAGGAAATGTCACAGGATTGTGAAACTGGGTGGATAGATAATTGATATTTTAACTCATAAGATCATAACAGTTGGTCCTCTATGGTCTGAATGTGTGCTTTCATCTTCAGGGTGAAGGTTTAGTATATCCAGGATGTAAACTACAAGAGGCATCACATCCTTCGTCCCACGCAGCCTTCGGCTGCTTAACAAGCTCTGATTACATGGTGTGAATCTGAGTCTGAACTGCAGCGCTTCTTGATATCGATCTCCCAACTGATGGTTTTAAATACATTTTTACATGCTTGTGTTTCATGTTATAACACGTACTGTCATGTATGAATGCTGAGGTTTTTTCATATTCTTTTTTTCATTTATGCTGATATAAATTGAATTCCCACATGGACCACAATGGTTTCAATCATTCATTCATTCACTGACATAAATACATGCATCTATGCTTATACCGTGTACAAAATACGTGGCATACTTTCAGTATGACAAGGCTATTAATTAATGTGACAAAGTTGAGGCAGCATCAGGTTCTCCAACACAATGTTGTGCTCTGTAATAAATCTTGAGCCATGTCTTTTTTCTCTCAGATAATTACAATTTGGCTGCACAGCTCCACTTCCTCTCAGAGCTTCGCAGCAGACAGATTGTTGAGTTGGTGAGTTGGCCTGCAGTTCTGAAACTCTCCTTCTTTCATTATCCTTATCTCTCCATATCTCGCTCCTGCCCCCACAACACACACACACATATACATTGCCAGAGGGATTTGCAGCAGCTAGGCAGTGTGTGTGTGTGTGTGTGTGTGTGTGTATGTGTGCATGCACAGCAGGGAGTTGCCAATTACAGCAGTGATTAAAACCCAGTAGTGTGGAAAGAGAGAGGGAGAGAGGGAAACAGAGTGAGAGAAGGAGGGAGGAAGAAAGAAAAAGAAAGAGATATGGACGGACGGACAGACAGACAGACAGAACTACAATGAACAAGGACACAAACGTGTTCCTCCATATGCAGCCTTCTTCCATAAATGCTATGAATAGTAGTTGTGATATTCTGTGAACAGCCCAAGTCAAAATTCCAGGAAATGGGTTTTTTGGCAATTTACTGTGTGAAACCCAAGTAACATCTCCGTAAACATAAGTGCAATGGTGTCAAAATGACCAGTCATTATTGTAAAGCAGGATAATACCAGATAATCATCACCAAAGTGCAGTTCCTCTGAAAAAATGTCCATTGAAGGCCATTTTGACCAAACAAACCACCAGCCGGTCCTGCCATCTGCTGATAAAGTTGTGCCACAACATTATATGTTTTGCATGTGAAGCCTTGCAAAGCGTTAACGAGAGATGGAGATAACATGGGAACAATACGAATTTTGAATCTCTCTTCTTAGACAACTGTCCTCTCCTCCTTTGCTGTGGTGGGTAAAAAACTGAGAGTCAGCTCAGCCAAGTAGGACAAATTTTAACCTCCTTCGCAGTTTACCTCCAACCCCCCCTCCCCTTAACCATGTGAAAACAGCTGCACATGGCTCATCCATTGCAGAGAGAGAGAGAGAGAGAGAGAAAGAGGAGGCAGCAGAAGAACAAATGAGGTTGAGGAAAGTCAGGATGTTAGAAGTTGTACAGGAATAATGCTTAGATGACCACATTATGTGATACAGTTACTCCACTTTAACCATAGATAATGATAGATAATGTGGAGTAATATGTGGATACTGTATTAGCTTCCCTTGGACTCACCAGTGGCAGAAGTGTTGTCACAGTATGATGCCTTGTTCACACACCAAAGGCTTTCCTCACGTCTCTCCTCCTTTAATCGGCCTGATTTGTGTTAACATACAGTTCTTAAAATTGCACCTACGACCTCTGACCTGAATATTTCAGGTCACCGAAGTGTCACACTTAAAGATGTCGCTGGCTAAAACCCTCTCTGCGGGGTTTGGACAGATATAACCACCGTGTTTCCTCGACTCATGACTTGAAGTCATGTGTTGCATTTGTGTCATGTCAGATTTACCATAAATACAGGCTCCCCGCTGAGAAGAACCATTCATGTCAGCCTCCTGCTGTACTTACAAGCTACAGACGTGGTATTTTGGCGGGCTTAGAGATCTCTTTGCATCACAAGCTGAAAATGTGATGACATGGGCTGCAAACACCAAAATAAGTCCACTAATGTTGACTGCAGTGACTACGACTGCCAGTTAGTCTACAGTCACAGTGAAACCGTACAGTTACAAAAAGTATCACCAACATCTGCTGCTTTTTTGAAAATCTCACATTTAAAAAACAAAACAAATGGAAACCCTCAGCACTATACAAGTCAACATTAGGCTATGCAACATTAAACATATTTTAAAGGATTAAATATTAAATATATTAAAAAATATTGTATGTATATAAATAAAACAGCATGAAAATCACATGTTCAACCATGTGATTATTCAGACTTTTCTTGGTCGGCTCATCATATGGGCAAACTGTCACATGTGAGCTGTTGAAACCTTTGACTGTGCCGTTGAAACCTTTGACTACAAGTCATTCAGTGCAAAAGTGGATCACTAACATTTGGATTTTGAAACACAAACAGCTACTTAATACATTAGGATGTTCTTTTTGTGCATGGCCGACTGCTGAAACTCAGTGCAGCTGTTGCTGTTGCATAAAAGCCTTTTCTTACCTTGAACACGTTCACTTCTCAGACCTCCTTTTAAAACATGAAGCACTGGGGAAGAGAAAAGTTGTTTACCCCCAAAGTGGACCTTGTAAGTTTAAGTGAAATGAAAATTGAAGTTTTTCTGTAAGACTTGTTGTGCCAGTGCGTCTTCCAACTAATTTAGCTGAATTCATTCAATGCCTCGCTCACTGACCCTTTCAAACATCACATGGATACTGGCAGCTAAAACGGCCATTGTGGGGACTGGTTATCTGTCAGTGTTAGCTTGTCAAACACAGCAGTATTCTCCATCATTTTTTTCTTGAAATAAAACCAGTTTTAGCACAAAGGAGAGAAAATGGTCCGTAAACACACTTTCAATACAAATTTGATATTTCGTACCTCAAAGCTGAATTAAAATTCCTTGATTTATTTTATTCATCATATCGAAAGCCAGGCAGCCTCTTTCTAATGAAGCCAGCGGACAGTTTGATGTTTGTGAGTGTTTGTGTGTGTGGTGTGTGTGTCTGCAGAGTGGCAGGTGAGTGAGCTATCTGCAGTGCTCACACACTCACCCCCTGCTGTGTTTAATCAATACCATTCTGAATTTCAGCCTTCACACATGCACACACAGGCACGGACATACACACACAGACACACACTGCAATATCTTTTGCTAAGACACCAAGGGAATACTAAGTATGAGCAACTTCACATACGCATGCACACACACATATACACAGACGCGCACACACAAGCACACATAAAGGTGAATGTGTGTGTTTATTTGTGTGCCTTTTCTTGTGGATGTGTGATATGTGTTCATGTGTGTGTGTGTGTGTCCATAACGGGCGGGGCTAATTAATTCTAGACCATCTTGTCCACTGGGAGAGTGGAATATCAAGATTGAATGAGGTGTGTGTGTGTGTGTGTGTGTGTGTGTGTGTGTGTGTGTGTGTCTGTGTGTGTGTGTCTGTGTACGTGAGTGTGTACGTGTGTGTGCCAAAGCTTCTTGAGAAGATTCAGGGCAGCAACTGGATCGATTCAAGTTCACCCAGGATGGAGAGAAGAGGAGGGAGAACAAGAGTAAAAGACGAAGAGAGAGTGAGGATCTAACAATAAACATAGCTTTTTACTTTTTTTTTTTTTTTTTTTTTTTTACTAATTTCAATCTTTTGTTTAATCTTTTATCTTCACCTTGTTTAATTTGTGGATGTTTATTAAAAGCCACAATCCTCCTCTAATTCGCTCTCCTGATAACTTTGGTTGAAGGTTACGTGTGTTGGTCAAAGGCACCTGGACATCGGTCATGGAGGGAGCGAGTCCCCCCACTCCCACCCACATCTTCTCAACTCAAACCACCTCCGGGCCACTGACGCATGTGTGACAATCTGAAATCCAATGCCCAAGAAATCTTTAATTTGAGGGGGGAAAAAAACAACAACAACTGATGATCTCATCTGGTGTATTGGAGTCAAAACGCCCAGAGGAATCAGGAGGTTAATGTGAAGGTCACTGAACAGTTTCAGTTGTTTATGTTTCTGTATTTGTGTCAGGCAATAAGAATCACGAGAAACTGAGGGGTCTGTTGTGCAACTGAAGTCATTTAAGATGGAAAACACCACAAGTTAAACAGGAAGTCATGGCCTTAACATGATTTCTTTCACTTCTGCTTGGATTCTTTTTTTATATATCTTGTGTGGGAAAAAGGTTCATTTTTATCCAGACCTGAGGTTTTTGTGTCTTACTATTTGTTGCATAGCTGCTGATGAATATTTCTATGAGACTGCAGCATCTCCATTTCTCATGATGTCAGAGGGAGGGTGTTTAGCGACACCACAGGGTGTGGTGGTGTTACAGAAGCACATAAAGTCTCCAAGAGTAGATGACGGACTGGTGCTCAAGTTTGATGATAAAATACTGTTAATAATAATATGAAAAACAAGAAACCATTCAGTAGCAGGATGGTAAAACTATTACTACTTTAAATGTAAAACATGTAGTGGTATGATTTGTATTTCTATGGGGAATTCTATTTTGATAAAACACATTGAGTACTAAATGTATCTGAACACATTTATTTTTACAGTATTTGATTTCATGGCAGTGTGTTTTCATGTTAAATATGTTTAGAGTAAAGATTATTTGCTATTCTGGCCTTTAAACATATAACACAGCCAATCCTTTCCAAGCTGTGTTTCCTCAAAATAAGATGTAAAAATGCAAGCAGTAGCTAGTTTGCAATCAATTAATATGCCTCCTAAAAATCCTGGGGGATCGCGGGGCAGAGGTGTGTAGCTCTGTGAGTTTAAGTGTGACTCACAAGCTGTTTACGAGCTGTTTCGCAGCCTCCTCATCCCGTCCCTGCTGCCTGTCTCCACCGTGTAAAAATAACTAGTTAGAAAAATCTGAAAATAAACAGCTTTAAGATGGAGGATAATTAAGGCAAATATAAAACCAGTGTTTTTACCTGTCACACCCCCCCCCTCCTTCTCTTTTTCAGGGTGTTTTCTGTCCCTCCTGACACCTCACTGTCCCCTAACACACACACATATACACACTCTACTTCCACCACTGACTAGCTCCCCTGCTGTGAGAGCAAACACTCATCGCACATGATCACCATGACGATATGGAAATATGAATTATGCATAAAGGCAGGCTCGCTTCGGCTGTGGGTACAAAGCCGTGAGGGTGATATTCTCCTTTCAAACGATATGGGAAATATCCCCTTAGTATTAATAATATAATAATCTATTCTACCATATTATTCTCTGTCTCATAGATTTGTGATTCGTTAGGTGTTCCACACATTTAATAGGCCTACACCCCCCTCCCAACCCACACACACACACACACACACACACTGAACGTGGAGCCATTAACAAATTTAACTCAGAAAACATCTGTGGATTGTGTGCTTAATATTAAAATTAGCATAAATGATGAAACATTGTATTCGTATACAAAAGCATAATCACAGTCACACTAATTCCAGTCTTGCCCTTCAATAAACTGTGAGAGCTGTGGGGGTGAATGTAATTATATTTTGCTGACTTTGCTTTTCTAAATGTTCTTCATTGTGTCATTTCAAGGTCACAGTGCAATTAAACATCCCCACAAAGGCAGTGCATAATAGGCGTGCAGAAATGTAAAACACTGTCACTGTGTTGTCTATTGTTTATTAAATGGAGTCCAAACTGTATTATAGGAAACCATTTCATCAGCTGAGCACTGAAGGGATCCTGACAGTGTGGCGGTGTGAAACAGCTCTCCGCGTCTAAACCCTGGCAAGAGCCATCCATCTCACAGACTGGCTATTATTAGATATTTATCTAATACAAATGTGACATTGAGATTATTGAAGTGGCAACAGATCCAGTGCTGACAGGCAGACAAAAAAAAAGTCCCTGGCTATATTTGCCAAGAAAAAAAAAACAGTTTCCTGGAAGTGAAAATAAAACAGAGGAGGCCCACTGAGGCTCTGAAACATGGGGAATCTGCACTGTACGACAAGCTTGGTTAGACATGCTTGGCTGGAAGGTTACATTATAGCTCCATGCAATTTCTGTACAGTAGGTGTTACATGAGCCAATGGGCAGAGCAGCCTGCAAGACATAATGGTGTAAATAAATGGCTGAAAATGAATAGAACACAATATGAATAAACAAAAGCCGTTCTGTTTTATTTGGCAGCATTTAGCCATATTAAAATGGTGTAATATAAATCACATTAAATTTTGGCTGATGGTAACATTTTTTTTTTTTTTTTTATCTCAGGCTCCCTGCAGGCAAAGGGAAATGACCATACTACTCTGAGTTCATCTTTGTTAATCAAACAAAGGAATAAATTAAATAATTTCTGCTCCCTGCTTTACTACAATTCATCCCTCTCATCATGCATAATCAAATATTATTAATGATTATTCACATTGTCAGAATCAGAATTATCTTGTCATTGTGGTCATCATTCCTGCAATTACGGAAAAAGCATTTTGTTAGCTCTGAATACTTTATCAAAAATGTTGTTGATATCTCATCAGTATCACCATAAAGTGTTGGTGACATTGCCAGTCAGTTCTCCACAGGAATAACTTTCCATGTCAAAAGCTTTTTCAGATCTTCAACCTAAAAGAAAAATCCTCCTCAATGCCTGAGACTGACAGCAAACACACAGGCTGGTTGAGTGAAAACATGTTGATGGTAAAACTATAAATATTATCATGTAACTGTAGACAATTACATCGGTTTTGCTGGTACACAAAATACACCATATACCAAATTAAGATAATAATGATACTATTTTACAATACTATTCATAATAACTTTGCCATGATAATTATTGTTATGAAATAAAATACACTACATACCACAATGTCAACCTGTCTGCTTTATTCATCAACATTTTATTAAACCACCGCTTGTTGTTTGTTAATGTTTTCCCATGGTAAAATATGTATATTTTCGTATATATACATTATTGTCACCATTAAATTGCAAACATATTACTGTTTACTGTAAGGCCCATTTTTTATACAATAGCTTTAAATTAATGCTGCATTTCCAGTGTGTGTTTTTAGTGTTTGTTTGTGTATAAGTGTGCGTCATTAGCACTTATTTCATGTTGCAGGCCCGCAACGTGATACGTTAACAGTATAAGCCCGTCTAATTATCTGCTCTGTGCTGCAGAGTTTAGCTACACACTAACCAGAGATGACAGAAGCGTGTGCAGGTGTGGATGTGTCATTTGGGTAGGTACAATGGTGCTGACGTTCCCATAACTGTGTGCTGACACCTCCTCAGTATGTAGGAACCATCTCTCATGCTGCATTATTTAAAGGTTGAGAGGGAGACGCAGACAGGAGGAGAGGCAGAGGGGACAAGGAGAGATAAAGGGGGAGGGGGTGGAGGGAGGAAGACATCCAGGTATCCTTCAAAAACTGTCTCCTCAATGTGTCTGAGTTGGAAACCACAGAGAAACTTGACTAATTATTCCACTCACCCCCTCTCTTCCTCTGTTTATTTCTCTCCACTCCCCATGTGCTTTCTCCTCTCTCCCCTCTGCTGTTTCTATTCGTTTCCCCGACACCATCCACCCCACCTCACCCCGCCCCACACCTCATCACTCCCTCCCTGCCTCCCCCTCTCTCCTGCTAAGGCTAACAACTTGCCAGGAGAAAATATGATTAGCACAGCGGAGAGCCGAGAAGAACCACAGTTTGCCGGAGAAGTCCCCTCGTACACAGGCAGTATTCCCCCGACTGTGCAGAGCTGAGAGAGGTTGAAAACGCTGGAGAGAGGAAAGGTAAGTCACGGAGACAAGGTGTGACAAATAATCACACCAGGCCAACGCAGCGGCTCACTGGTTAGCTAAATTAGTTGGTTTCTGCCTGAGTTTTCCCCCCACGGCTGTAGCACACACAAGTCAGGGGGGATTGCAGAGTCTCAATTGCCCCTGAGTGCGACTGTTTGTCTGTCTGTATTCTCCATATGATGCTCTGGCGACCTGCTTTAGGGAGTTACCCTGTAATTCTCAGTGCATGCTGGGAAAGGCTCTTGTCCCTGCCCCCCTCCGCTGTGACCCAACAGTAGAGTCGCTCAGTTTCAGTCAATCACTGAAGATTCTCCTTCACAGTAAATAATGCATCCTATTTCATAGTTATGTGTTTTATGGCTCCTCCTACAACACTCCCGCAATTCACCTCAAATAACTCGCGTCCATATAAATGTGGATTGTGTTTTATTTGAATAAGGGAAAACCTCTCAAAGTGTTTGACAAAGTTAGACACAATGGAAAGGAGGATTCAACAGTTCGGTGACCAATTCAAAATAGTGTTAAAATAAAGACTAAGTGGTGGAGTGCTAATGCTACTGAAGAGGTAAAACTCACTATTTTGGATATGAAAGAAAACAAATATTGACAGTGACAGTGCTATCACGTGATGATGCAATCCCAAGTCATAGCTTCAATGTAACTTTCAAAAAAGTCGGTTTTCTGTTTGGGTCTTAGAAGAATATTAAGTATTTGGAAAATGAAAGGGAAAGGAAAAGCAAAGACAGACAGGACGATAGACAAAGAGTGGCAGAGAGTGCAGAGACTCTGAGGGAATGAGGGAATGCAGGAAAGGACGAGAGAGGAGGGAGGGAGGGAGAGAGGAGGGGAGGGGAGGGAGGGAGGGAGGGAGAGCGGAGTGGTTTTAGGCCGATGTGAAAGCCAGCAGGTCACAGAGGTTCCCTTTAAATTTAGAACAAACCACAAACACTGAATGTCTACTCCAAAAGGCTGAATGACTGATTATAATGGCTGCCTGTTTCGATCTCGTCCTGTCAGCCCCTCAGCTCTGCTTTCTTAAGAGGCCCTGTGACTAGTGGGCTAACATGTGGGCAGGCCAACAATTTACAATTACAATTAAGGCATTTAGCTGACGCCCTTATCCAAAGAGACTAACAATAAGAGCAGCAATAGAAAAGGGCTACAGTGTCTGTGAATCCCGTGATCCTCAGCAGTCTGGTAAAGAGCAGGAGTGAGGGACAACAACACAATGTGAAGACCTTAAGAACAGGTGCAGTGCCAAACAAGTGAAAGGGATAAGAGACAACAGGACAATGTGTAAGTGTGTATCAACATGCCCCATGAATAAAAAAAAACAAGGTTATACTGTGTTTACACCTCAGCCAGGCTGGGGCAAAACTAACAGCTCACACTGAAAATTAAGGTGGTGCTAATTTTGTGTGCATGCAACAGTAGTGTAAACTGTGTCTTTTACTGACATGTTTAATTAAAAAAAAGTCAGAAATAATACAGGAGGACATATTATTACAAATATGAAGTGCAGTCCGGGCCTGCTAAACCTTCTGTCCTTGTGCACAACTCTTGTGTACACGCTCATGGAGGTTTTGTTTGGTTTTCAATGCACTGCACTGCATGTATCGGTGTGTGTCAGCAGCATACACCGTATTCAAGGTAAATGTATGAAAAGGACCTTGTATTTTTCAAGATAATATCAAGAAGAAATGAGGCACAGTGAGAAGTAGCTGGCAACAGGCCAGAAAATAACAACCTCAGGCTAGCAATTTCACAATAATGACACTTAATGTCACCCTGCAGGTCAATCTGCAATAACACTGATTACTCCAACACTCAGCGAACACATCACTTAGAGTCTGACCTCCATCTGCAAACAGCAACAGCAGAGGAGTCATTTATAATAGGAAACAGGGTGACAGACCTGTTGCTATTGTAAAGGAGAGCACATCCTTTCTGAAAACCGCAACATGTTTGACTCCAGTTAATATCTACCAACACTGGTGCACTTATTTAATATAATCTCCTTACAAATATTAAATAGATGTATCATTTAATATTTACACTACAGCTACCGATGTCCTTCACTTGTAAGTCGCTTTGGATGAAAGCGTCTAACTGAAATATTCTTTGCTGGTGCACAACCCTAAAGGAATGAATATAACTCATGACCTAACATATAATTATTCCACTATATAACACACTGAAAACTAAATGAATCCAATGCTGCCAGTCCTCACAGTGCATTAAATATAAAACTAGTCATGCTTGTTTTGTTGAAGTGTTTAATTCGAGAGAGTCAGTGGGTGCCTGGTGTGAAATGGAGAAGTGCATCATCTCTATATAGCACATGCACACATGAACCACTTAACACACTGCGAAAAGCTCATTAAACCTCTACTGCATAACACACACACAGGTATTACTTTTATAACTGCTGGTAAACAAACAATATAAATACCCGATTATGAGTATGGTGTTGTTATAACCATCACATCAATTAACAGACACAAATGTAATACAATGCCCACACAGTAATAAGAAATACCTTTAAAACTGTGTAACTGACGAATTAGCAAATTTAGAAGAATAATATTCCACATTCATACTGCAAATAATTAGTCCAACCTACACAGCGCTAAAATCAACCAACACATCTTTTCTTTTTCTTTTCTGCATCAACAGTTTGATTTATTCATTTATCTGGCAGGAAAAAAAATGCAGCTACAAATAGTCACTCAAACCAAACACGACTCTGACAGCGATTGGCCAGAGGAGGTTTGTGTCTCCTCCCTTTTCACAGTATTTAGCTTAAACCTGTTGTTGTGTTCTGCTACGTTTCATTCAAAGCATTACAGAAACAGCCTGACACAGTAGAGTGTTAATTTATCTTTTCAGTTATGTGACAACGAGAAAAAAAAATCTAATATCAACTGTCGTCATAGCACTATACGTGTATTAATTAAGGAGTGTTAATAAAACAATCATGTTATGGCTATGAGAAAAGGTCCCCTAAGATCTGTAATTACTTGGAGACTTATTCTAAAATGTCATGCCCATTAAATCATGAGCTAAACAAGCACTGCTCCCAAAATGTAAATGCTAAGACTCTGCAATCCACACAGCAAGAAATGGCAAAAATAAAGTGAAATTCATCAAGTTTATTAAAAGACAACCTCAAGTTCTGTTATTCACAATGCGCAAACAGCCTCTTCTAATGCCCCTTTTATTTTGTTGCCACTATGAAATAATAACTGCGACAGCAAGATTATATCTAGAAATGACAAAACTTGTTTTAGATTAATATCTTTAGCCTAAAGCAAACATCTTACAGTTAGTGCAAATATTTACAAGACACGTTTCTTGTAAATTTACAATGTTTCTAAGAGGATCACAGCAAAGAAAACATCAGAACGCAGCAGAACAAAACCAAACAGAGCAGGTACTCACTCTCATAGATGTAGGGATAGCCCCCAAAACACAGCACCACCATGCAGAAGTCTGTCTACTATCCTGTCAGGGTGCAAGCTAGTTGCCTTGGCCCTGGCTGGGCGTTATTTGTGAGTCAAATCCTTAAAGAACAAGAAGCTTTCTCTGTGCCTAAACCTGCCGACAGACAGGGGGCTTTGAAGGCCCCCAACCGAGCTCGGCGCAGAGCTTTGAAGCCAACTGAAAACTCTGCTTTATAGGACTAAATGAAAGCGAAGAAAAGAGGAAAGTTATAAAAAGCAGAGAAACACTGAGCTCTGTTGCTATTTTTCTCTGCTGCTTCATGGTTGTGTGAGTTTGTGAGTAGTTTGATGATTAATTGGAGGCTGTGTTGAAAATATAGAATCATGTGTGTCAGTAAACACTGCCTTACTGCAGTTTGTTGGCTTGTTTGTTATATTTCCTTTTCAATCCAAGACATGTCAGATTGTTTTTATGCCTCAATTTATTAGTTAATGCTGATAATCAATTGCATTTATTTGATTCATAATATCTGATCTGTAATAATAATAATAATAATAATAAAACTGTTAATCAAAGGTAAAAGTACTATTTTGTTAAGATTTGGAGAAATCATTCACAGTTAACTCATTTTTTTTTACGTTTTATTTGAAACATCATCAGGTAAAGAAAAAACCTGGCTACTATAATTCTTTCAACTGTTTCATGAGGGTGAAAATGTGTTGCAGTATGAATCGCGTCTTTTCATACTCTCCACCAACCAAGATATACTATAAATAATTTGTACCATTTCACAATCTCAGTGGCTGACGTGCGCATAAAAATCTATACATACACAGTGAGAACAGAGAACAAAAAGAAAAGGGGAAAATGCTCCTGTGTGAAATGTTTCTGTTAGTGTCTGTGGCCTTGGTCAAGTTTCCTATTGTGAAATGTTATTATTATTAATATGATATGGCTATATTATTGTTACAGAAACATATTGCTCTCCCAGATTTACCTCATTTTCCCCTACTAGCCCACTTAATAAAGAAAATGTTGGCTCCTAATTTCTGCACTATTGAGGCCACATTGTTTTCAATGTTGGGCCTCAATATCATTTGTTAAAGAAAACTGTATGAAACTAAAAAGAACAATAAATAAATAATAAAAACATTCATTCATGAAGAACACAATTTGATACTGTTTATGTATTTATTTCCAAATATATCTCCATTATGGTGGACACATTATTATAATGTATTTTGTCGTGCCAGTATCATCCTGTACTTATTGCTTTTGTAGAAATAATAAAATGTTTTAATTGGCTGCGCAGAATGTTAGGATTTCTCTTCATCCAGCCATAAACACAAATTGTATGGTTATGTTTTCTTCACAAAATGTTGACGTTTATTTATCTATTTATTCTCATCAAAGACAGCTTTTCTGGCAGCAGCACAATATTTTATCACATTTATCAATATCAGACTTGAAGCCAAATTGTTATGGTTGAACAGCCGCTGTTTTAAACAGCAAATTGAATAGTTTCATGGTAATAAAAATGGGTCTGTGTGGCAGACTGAGTAAACAGCCGCTTGTTGGCTGAAAATCTCAATTCAGTTTTTCTGTTCTGTCACCTTGATGTCTGAACACGAGCTCTGAAGAACAATTCTGGTGCTGAGAACCGTCCATGAAACATCATTACCATGGTGCTTTTTATGTCGGTTTAGTCGAATTAATAATCAGGAAAACAAATAACACCTATCTAAACTGCAGCCTGTGGATTTTCAGGATGTTGCATCTGACTTTTTAGACGCACATCTGCAATCAGATCACTGGCTCTGGACTCTCAGAAAACCATTTATCACTTTCTCTGTCTCTCTTTCTCTCTTTCACTCTCTTCTTTCAATAAGTCCTTTGAAAGCACACAAACCATCTCCAGCAGACAAAACAGTGGACAAGCCTCTGTGATGTCCTGACTCATTCTGCTCCTCTTCTCTCCAAAGCCTTGGGGCCGACGCATTGGGACCCAAAACCAACACGCACATAATGGGGCCTTGTTGGAGCCGCCTTAATGTTTCTAATGTTATGTAAATGAGGAGGGAAGAGGGCAGGAAAGGAGAAGAGAGGAGCAGAGCGGAGGAGGAGGCAGTGGGAGTGTTTGTGTGTCCGAGGAGGCTGCTAAGCTCCCATTACCAGGGGATTAGGCAAATGCTGCCGTTGTATCGATGCTGGTTCGACAGCGAACCGCCAACCCTAATCCCCTCCTCTCTTCTCCTTCCGACAACGCCTCGTCAACGCCTCCTCTCCTCCTCTCTATATAGTCGCCCCCCCCCCACCACCAATCGTTTGTTAAAAATCCTCCCAGAACTTTCTGGATTCAACTTTTCAACTCTCTCCTCTTGTTTCACACTCATGCATATACACTCCAGCTCACATAAACTCAAAAAAACACAAATACTACTGGAATTACTTGGTTCACAGCCAGTGTAAATTTGTCTGTTCATTGATTTCTCTGACATGTGATGTGTGTGAGTGTGAGTTAGTGTGTGTGTGTGTGTTTAAGTGTGTGTGTGTGTGTGTGTCTGTGAATGTGTGAGAAGTGATCAATATTGAAAGCCAGAGAGTGCCTTTCTGGTTTGTCTGTGATGTGTTTGCCTGGAGCCTGGAGTGCAGATATGACCTACTGGCTTCTGTATGCATCAACTCTTCAGTTCACTGCTCCTCTGACTCTGGGCAGGAGGACGAGCGCTGGTCTCACTGGTCCCTGGGCGCCCTGGTGGCTCCTTTAAAGGGATTCTGGAGACATCTCTCTGCTTTATCTTCCTGCAGTGAGACAGTGCATGAAGACAGGAGAGAGAGGGAGAGAGGGAAAGAGAGCGCTTTATTGTGTTCTATTTGTAGGAAAGCACTTTCTTTCAAACTTTGTCTGTCGAGCACTGCCTCTTATACTGTTCGTGTTTTTCCACAGTCAATAATTATATTCTATCACACAGAAAATGCTTAGAAAAAACAGAACTTTTTTTCATTGCTTCCTTAGCATAAACTGACAGAAAAATGATCAAAATGACCATTAAATCATTTATTTTTCACTTTTTGGCTGTAGGGTATGAAACAAACAAACAAAAAAAAGCAAGATAAAAAATAATATTGCTCAATCTACGTGTCTGAGATGATGCGACATATATCGTGCACATGCACATAAAGCAAGGGGGAAAAAAAGCAGATTAATCTATGCGTGTGTTATCACTAAGTATTCAACACAGCTCCGGCTGAGGAATGTCATCAAGAAGTGAGGAAGCTATTCTGAGACAAACGAGCTGTGTGATGTTTGTGTGTGTGTGTGTACGTGTGTGTGTGTGTGTGTGTGTGTGTGTGTGCGTGTGTGTGTGTGTATGTGTGTGTGTGTGTGCAAGTGTGACACAGTTGCAGGCAGAACTTGGAATACTCAATTATCACATTAGCACATCCAGGGAGAAGCCGAAAGGCTACACACATGCCTACGAACAAGCCCGCACACTCACTCACTCACTCACTCACACACACACATACACATACACACACACTCACACACACACACACACACACCCACCACCACCACCACCACCACCCCCACATATCTCTGGAACTGCAGGCCCCCTGCTGAGAAGCTCAAACACACCAACTGAGGGTGGGGGGTGGTGGTGGGGGTGTTGTGGGGTATAGGGAGAAGGGGAGGGCTGTTGGGTTGTTGAGAAGCATGAGGCTGGTGAGTGACATTGAGACCAAGGTTAAACATAAACCATCCGTTCTGTTCGGCTGCGGGCCGAGTTGAGAACAGCAGCAGCACTGCGTCACAAAAAACAAACAAACACACACGGAAGACAAAAAAACAACAGCTTCCTCATTAATTCCTATGAGACCAATGCGCATTAGTGGGGGCGATAAGGCCGAGGTCCCGGCTACATCTCACAGTGATAGCCATCGTACTTGAGCGTTCAGGTAGATTACACTCTAACATGTAGCTTGTAGCATTGAAATACTTCAACAACAACAACAACTTTGAAGAGACAGAGGCTTTAGACTGTGCAGGCTGGCAGCGCCCTCAAAACAACATCACATTATGGCATGCAGACGAAAAGGCAAAACCACCGGCAGCACAGCGTGCAAAGTCCAGTCAGCCAAACCTGACGAGACTTTGTACAGAGCTGTTTCCTACTCTCCGATGTAGGGCCTGCAATTCATAACAACATCATATAGGCATAGAGCTGTACTATAGTCATGGCTTATTATGCCCATATCTATTTTGACGATTGTAATAAATTCACTCATGCAGAGGATCGACATGCTCTTTAAGCTTCATGGTGACTGCAGGAAGGAACAGTGATGGACTTGTCTGTGCTGCAACTCTGCTTCTTAAGAGTCCGTTTTACTATGTTTATGTTTTGTAACTCTAGGATGCCAACTGTTACTCTCATTCACAGAATAAGTGAATATGAAAAATGCATCTATCTATAACAGATTTTTATTTTTATCGTGGCAGAGAAGTAACTCAACTAAGAATCTGATTAAGACAGTGCAGATATTCAGCACTTTCTATATTCAGCTTCAGCAGTGATTTTCCATTACTATTTGAGTTGTTGTTCTCTGCAGTGTCTCTGGTCTGACATTAAAGATAAGTTTTATTACTATTAAGGAAGTGTGTGGTCTATTATATGCTACTGAAATACCACAGTAATTATGGGAATCGCAGCTCTGCATCCAATGTTCGTAACTCAGTGGAAATACATGTGGAAATTATTTCTCAACAAGCACTGTTTAACTTACTGATGCTGTTTATGATGCTGTTTGAGTGTTGAGGAAGTGACGTTATTGTAATTCACACAAGGTATAAAAGACAAGAAAGCACAGAGAGCGCTGACTCAATGTAGCTCTGAAGACACAAAGTCAGATGGACAATTTTGTATTATGAAGTCTTTCCTATAGGTCATTAATTATTTTGAAATTGTTCTGCTTTAGAAACAGTTTGATTTTCTTTTGTTATTCCACAGGAAAAGACAAAGATAAGATAAAACCCAGGAATATCTCAGACTCATATTATAACATTTTGTAATTACCTCAGCCTGAGTCTTTGGCAAAGTTGTTGAGCTGAGTATGTTGCGACAGAAAACTCTTTTTTACCTTTTTTATTAGTTTCATCCACAGAGAAAAGCCAGAAAAATCAAACAGGTGGCCGATGATGTTTATTCCTTTGTGTGGCAGTTGTTGCTAAGGAAACGGCGAGGAAGAGGGAAAGGCCACAACAATGGTTGGTATAACTCAGCAGTCGGTATAACACTAACAAACAGCTAGTTGAAAGACAGCAATTCACATAGCTGTTGATGAACAAAACTTCTTCATCATCTTTGATCAGATGCGCAACAAAGCCTGAGTGAGATGAGCACAAACATTACATCACATAAATCAATGCTCGGATAATCGCTCTCTGTTATAATAATTGACCTACGCCTGTATCAAAATGTATATATACTGTATATATCTGACACGTGGCGGTATAGTGTAGTAAAAGTAGATATTATTGTTGAGATTTCAGACAACGCAGAAGCTCAACAGCTTCCCCTCGCTGCTTCTACAGCTGTGGATCAAGAAACAACATGCAGTCATGGTGTGTGGATGGTGAGTAACTGCTCAGTGTCAGCTTGGCTCGCTGTCAGCTGATACGCTGTAAGAGGTGTGGCTATTTAAAGTCTGGTGCGGGTGAACATTCGGTCGAGAGAGTCATTACTGGTAAAAAAAGAAAAAAAAGGGGGGTTGTGTATACATGTGTGTGCTTGGCCATGTGTGTGACTTAAAGTGTGTCTGAGCCGAGGTGTTTTTTTTTATGATACTTTGACTCCACTGGTATGTTGTAAGGAAAGAGAGAGAGGGGGAAAGAGGGAGAGGGAGAGGAAACTGGTAACTGTGAGGAGAACAAACATACAGATACCTTATGAGCAGGCAGAAAGGCATGCTGAGAGGGTAATGAGCACTCTGGAGTGTGAAATATGTGTGAGGAACTAGGACGTCATGATAAGTCTGGGCCTTATCGGACACTCACAGTGTTACAATACAGCATGTGTAAGTGACATAATACAGGCAGAAAGTGACACTGGCATGACTTAATTACTTTAAGTTTATTCCCAATCTTTCTATTTTAATGAACTGTATCTGCCACATTATACATGACATTGCTTTTTTTCTGCAACTAGAAGCATGAGGCTGAAGCCTGGTTTGAGCCTGGTTAAGCTTTCACAGCACAGCAGCCAATGAAATATGTGCAGAGACACATTCATTGTAGATTGCTATGTAAGCTGAAAGCCTGAATTTACCTTGTGATTGGCTCAACAGATGATAACGTGACTGTCACTGGAATAGCTTCCTTTTTTACGCAGGGCTGTTTTTCATGTTTTATTTACTCCGTGTCTGGTGAAGGAAGCATTTGGGCTGTTACTTACTGCCTTGTTACAGGTGAATATTAACCAGCCCAGCAAGTTGCTAAAAGCTTGCACGTTTACAAATCGAAACAGAGAGTTGAGTTAATGTGTAAATGTGCAGGGAGTGGCGTAACTTTTTTTTTTTTTGTCAGCTCCCTGCAAAGAAAAAGAAAGAAGCAGTTACCTATTCCAGACACGTATCTTTGTGTTGTTTGTGTCCATGGAAGTCAGCTGGTGACTGACAACAAAACCTGCGACTGATCTTTCCACGATTCAGCACATTTTCCAAGTAGAAGTGTGGATGAGTTGTTCTCTCTCTCTTTCTCTCTCTTTCAAACACACATACTTGCTTTTATTTTCTTGAAAAATAGTACAACATGAAAAGGTTCTGCTCTTTTGTGCTTGTCTTCAATCTCTTCAATCAGCAGCACTCTCTCCTCTTGGAGCTCTACCTTCTCCTCGACATTGTAAAAACTGTCCACTGAAACTTGTAATTTCATCTGTAAACTACAGCGCTCATGACACAGCCAGGTGGAAATGCTTGCTGATACATACAATGTTACGTTTTCTTTACAGAGATCCATGAAAAAAAACCTCCTCACAGGAGACATTTGACTTCTCACGCACAGATGTAACTAATAATGTTAATAGAGGCTGTGTAACCTTTCGTTGTTCCAGCTCCCCAGGGTCTTTGTTATTACTCACGCTGCCACGTAAGTATGACTCACTGTATCACATGACTGAAAGACTGAAAGACCTCATGCCTGTGGTTTCTGTGCCTCGGTCAACAAGCTGTAGCATGAGAACAGTCAGATGTGTTTTAACTTAATAATACCAGCAGGTATTGGCCTCTGAGTCACAGCCAGCATCAGCATTAAAATCATACCTGTTGTGTTTATGAGAAATGACAATTACCTGACAAATGCTGCATTCACAGAGAAGAAATCCTATTTATACTTGACTGGCAATGATCATGCATTATTTGCCTTTCCCCCCCCACATCTTGTAGTTAACCTTGTAATCACACTATCGGGAATTAGCTTTTTTAGCTTTACAATGCTACCTTTTCAGCGGCTAGCATTTTGTCAACAAATGAAACAAGACAGAAACAACCAGCATATTTTAAAAATGGCTCAAACAATGATGCTAAATATTCTGAATAATAATAATAATTCTTACTTATTTTCATTACTTCCCCATAAACTAATCATAACCAAAAGGCTGAAATGAATTGTTGTTCACATAAGCACCAGCGACAACACTAGCTAGAAAACAAAAACTTATCGTTTCAAAAAATATACAAATAAAATACTCCTCTCTATTCAGCTTAAAAAATGTTTTGGGTTGTTTTAGTTAATGCTTCATTTAGCAGTGTTTTTGGAATCAGCCACAATGACTTCAGTTAGCAGTCTGAGAACAGCAAAATACATTTATATTAGAAAGAAGAGAGAAGACTGGAAAAAAAAGAAAAAGAAAAAAAGGTAATAATCTTTTTAATATCACAAATTGAACCTTTTTTTGTCCAATACAATCATAAAAGCTGAAAGAGTTGCATAAGAGACCTTGAAACCTTTTAGAGCCAGAGTACTAAAGAAAAGCCATTACCATGAAAGTGGTAGACTCCAAACTGTTCTCTTTCTTGATAGAGTCATGATTTGTAAGCCAACATTAACAGGCAGTTGGTATTGTTAAGCATTTAGCAAACTAAAGCTAAAATGCAAGATAATTGATTTAATAAAAATATGCACTGTTGCTCCTTAATACTTTATGGTTACTAAGCTATGGAGTAAATTAATAGCCATTTGCAGCACCCTGACATATCAGTAGAGTTATATATTGTATATTTTGAATTGGAGGATATGGTCCTTGTTTTTTGTTTCATAATTCCTGTGTGACTGGCTGCTACAGTATAACGCTCCAACCCTGCATTAATAATAAGAGATTGATTAGGTATTCATATTTCTGTTGGTGGGTTGTATATAAGTTATTTGTAAACATGTTTATCATCATGACTGTACCAACACTGGCATAGACTCTGGTTGTTGCCGCAGACTTTTAGCATCTAGAAGCTAAAATTGATAAATGCTGTTGTAAATATAGACTTTTCCAGCAGTGAAGGTCTTTTCTATTTCCTCGTTTTAATTTGCCTTTGCAGCCTGGAGCAGGTTACAGATGTGTTTCATCTATAAAGTTTATTCCCATCTATGAAGTTATACTATTTTATTTTTTCATATTGATCAACTTTAATAGACTTTCTGCTTTTTATTTATGAATGTAATGTTTTTCCTTTCCACTCGTGTAATTGGCTGATAAATCACAGCTGCAGAGACGGCCTCATTTAATTGGATGGAGGCTGCAGGGGCAGAACAGCGCCTTTAAACTGTGATGCCTCTCTGTGCATGTCAGCCTTTTTTACTGCGCGTTTAAATGTGTGGGCATATAGGACAAGGACAATTAGAGACAGCATGGGAAAAATCAGACTGAAGAGAGAAAAACAAATAATATGAGAGAGGCGGCATGGCGAGACCAGAGGAGACCTTCTGTTACACAGCAGACATTTTTCATAGATGACATTCTGACATCTGGGAAATGCACAAGTGTAAATAATAAAATTAACAATGGCTGATGTTTCAGATTTGGGGCCTTAGAAGTGTGTATTTGCTCTATGTTCACAACATGCATTCATGTGCTACATGCACCCTTATGCTTGTGTGTGTATACCGACAAACACACTCATGTACACATCAGGGATAAACCGACTAATTCTCTATTGTCCATTACATGAACTGTAAAAGGAAATGCAGTACGGCCTGAGGGCATGAGGAATATGAACAAGCAACTGTGAAATTAAGCATCAGTAGAAAAATGGAGGTTCTCTACACAAGGTAATTGCAGGTAATCCAACAAAGACTGAGTGAGCCATATGTTGACAGCACTTGAAATTATATCCTCTGAATGGTTTTCACCCCCGCTGAGATGAATTATGGCTGTCCAGCAGTTGGAATGACACATCGCTGTTATGTACATTTATGGTACAGCAGACACACAAAATTATATGTTTCTGTTTGACCTTTAGACTGCACTGGCTAAAAAGCCTTTAATTCATGTTGCAACAAATGGATGTTTCATTAACCTCCTGACACTTTTGGTCCTTTATTCACTGTAAAGAGGCACGAATATAATCACAGAGATTAGAGTTGACTATATTATAACAGCTATCACTCCTTTGCCAAAGTGTGAGGGGAAAAAAGATATCTGTAAATAATGGATTTACAAATCAGCATGATCTCTCTTGACCCATGTTTTGATCGGGTAATTCAGGGTTAACCAGGCTGACTCATCCCAAACTGTCTTTTCTATAGAGTTTCTTTTTTTTTTTTTTCATTTTCTAAGATGTCATTTATAAAGTGGAGTGGTGAGTGGGGGGATTTGCTGTGTGGCCTGACTCTACATAGTTTGTCTGGTTATATGTTATGATTATGTTTTTGTTGGTAGTTTGTTAACCTATTTTCATTTGGTGAAGATGCACTTGGTTTGAGTGATGGATAAGCTGCTGCTGATCCACAGAAGTAGGCTAATGTACCCCAGTTGGATTTGTACATAATGTAAAAACAAACAGATAAAACACCACAAATACATTTCCAATGCTCAAATATTGACTCTAGTTGTTTATCTTTCTTATCTCTTACGTATCTTTATCTTTTCACATCACTCTCTCAACCTGGTTGCCGGTGTATCTTGAAACAGAACTCAAAATTGATCAAATTAGTTTCTATGGTAATTAATTTAGTGTGTATGATGATGACCATTGCATTGTGTTTCTGTTATTAACTTGTTTATCCCTCAACAACCTCATTTTTTATTCAGGCCTCACTCGGTGTATTGGCCTGTGTCCATTTTACATGCAGACTCCTCACCTAACAGCTGATCCAATTAACTCTCCACAGAATCCTCCGGCCAACTGAGACTGTGTGGCAGAGACACCTGAGTGGGCTCGAGTGGGTCAGGTGTGGCGTTGCCATGCAGCCTCGCCAAATCGGTTGGTTAGATTCTGCCTGAAACCGAGAGGGAAAAAATATGTTTGTGTGTGTGTGTGTGTGTTTGTTTGAGTGTGTAGTGGTGGGTCAAGCGCGTGTAAAGAGGCAAACCTTTAGTCTTGGCATGATGGAAGAGCCTGGGAAACTGCGGAGTGGGGTCAGGTGTGCTACTTCCTGCCTAGCTATAGCTAACCTGGTTGGGAATGTGCATGTGTGTGTGTGCGAGTCAGCTGTGCTAGCTGACCTGAGAATTTGGGGATTAGTTTGGATTTATCTGGAACACTTACTAGATGGGGTGGGGTGAGGTTTGACAGATGATGACAAAATGGCAGCTCAGGCCTTCTCAGTGAGTGGAGGAGGAGGAGGAGGAGGAGGATGAAGGTGAGGCAGACGATGGCAGCCATGTCTCTGTGTCTCTCTAACAGTGTGGAGCTGCTCGAGGCTCAACAGATGAATCATGTTTGCACTAACACACCGACTACATGACTGCTGCGTGACGCTGTATGTGGGCCCACCAGAGTTTGCTCCACAACACAGCGATTGAACAAAGGTATACCCTGCAGTTATTTCTGCGTACATGTGAATTTGTGTATCTGACAGACCGCGGTTGCCCGTAAGATAACAGTCTTTTTGTTCCTCGTTCTGTTTAGCTGCCCAGTTTGCACGCAACCTGCAGCTCTGTTGCTTTATCTCTTCATCTTTCTCTTTCTCTTTGTCCGACGCACACACAACACCCCAAAACACACACTCACGCACACAGTCACTCAAATATCTGTATAGATCTCGCTCATGCTGTCCTCTCTCCTGAACAAACTGTATTTCCAGGCTGAATGTTTATTCAGTAAAATGAACTAGATGAAATGTGTATCTCTTGTTTTCGAGTGAAAAATAATGGCCTTGTAAGACATAGCATCATAATCTAGCCCAGTGCCGTACTCCTGTGTGTGTATTTGCCTGAGTGTAAGTGTGTTTGTGTGTAAGTGTGTGCGAGTGCTAAATCCCTGATAATCTGACTGAACTCTCTAGCTGCGCTGTTGGCAGCACATCTGGACTGACACACAAACTCGAGGGACAATCCACCCTGAAACTCTGGGCCTGCTGGTGTGTTCACTGCACCCACTATGAGTCCGATGGAAATGATGGGGATTGTGTTTCGTGAAAAAACAAACATGCCAGTCGAACTGATGAAGCGTAGATATAACAAATGGCAATACATTTGTTTAATTTCTCATTGTTTATAAGTCGGCTTTGTAGAAAGAGCTTTACTGGACTTATCCCTGGACTAAAAGACAAACACACTATTATGTCCAGTCCGTGCAGTTACACAAACACACAGCAGCACATGTCACGCACGGACAGGACTTGACACACACAGAATCAGTTTAAAGTTATTTTCACTAAATCCTCTGTGCAATAACACAGTGGAGGCAAAACACTTGCTATCTAAAATGTTTCTGCTACTATTTTAAATATGGAGGACCAACAATATAAGGAAAACTCTGGTCTTGAATGGTGAACTTTTCTAACTTTTTTTTTTTTTTTTACAAAAGAAGTCCATGTCTTTGTCAATTTTATACAGAATGTGAAAAGATAAATGTGTTCAACAGTGAACCGGAGCCATCTGAGATCTTTTAACACAACTTTGTGTCAAAAAATCCATCAGATCCCTGAACTCACCAAGAGGACAATATGATGTCTGTGTTTCTCATGTCGGCAAATCTCTTACCACAGACACAGGTGCAATCTGAGAGCTAGTGTTTAGGCCTCTGTGTGTGTGTGTGTGTGTCTGTGTGTGTGTGTGTGTGTGTGTGTGTGTGTGTTGGGAGCTGGGGGGCTGCTGTGGGAGAGAGTGGCACAGGTGGCACAGAGCCCCGGCAGTGCCGAGGGCATCGGATCGGCATGTGGCGCACAGCCAACCACACACAACATATGCCAAGGGGAAGGGGAGAGAGCGGGAGGGAGGGAGGAAAGAGAGAGAAAGAGAGTGAGAGAGAGAGAGGGAGAGAGGAATGTGTTTTTCTAACAACCACATGGGTCCACAGGTCTCCTGTCTTGCACCATATGCTGTCAGCATGTCTGTCTATCTGTCTGTCTGTCTGTCTGTCTCCCTGTCTGTCTGCCAGCAGAACAAAGTGCTGTCAGTGGTCAAACTGTCAGTGCAAAGATGACGGGCATGTGATGCGATTGGGGCATCCTCTGCTTTACCTCTGAACATCCAACACACACACAGGAACGTGCACACAAATGCCCACATGAGTGCAGTGCCAGCTTGTGTCATTATCATATTCATCAATTATGTAAACAGTTATGTGAACAGAGTTATAACACACACACACACACACACACACACACACACACATTCCCCAGTACGCATGCATTTTAATGAACTGCCGTGGGGCTAGACATGACCTCCGCATTCCCTCCAAACACACACATGCACGGACACACATACACACACCGACACACAGGTGTTTGACAGTGCATAGCTGAGGGGAGAAAGTGTGTTTGTGTTTGGATACAGACCAGAATTTTTACTGTGTGGACAAGTGTGTGTGTGTCTTTTTGAGTGTGTGTGTGTGTGTGTGTGTGTGTGTGGTTGGACAGAAAATATGAAATCAAGAGATTTATTGTGGAATGAAAAGTGAGTTCAAAACCTCTTTCATAATAGATCACTCAGTGTATTTGTTGAGTATTGGTTAGGCAATGACTTCTAGTGATCTACACCAACCGGTTTCATACCGTGTGTGTGTGTGTGTGTGTGTGAACTGTGTGTGTATTTGTCTGGATATAATTTATTTCTCCCAAACATCCTCTGTGTTGACCTGACCTTGCTCTGCTGCTTTTTTTTTCTTTCTCTGAATGTTCTTAAATGTACTCTTTGCAAATAATTGATAGAAAGTGTGTAGACAATAGTGTGGTTACATTCGGACACCTTTTTATCCATCTTCGCAAAAAGAGGAGAATGAAAATCAGCTGAAAGCCTAGAAACTTGACAGGGATACGCCATGGGTAAAAACTCCAGGTGAACTGTGGAGAAGTTTGTAAATGTTGGCATGTGTCTGGTAGAGAGAGGAGTGCATTGTCAGTCAAAAAGTGGCTGTCAGTTTTGGACTGGACTTTTTAAAAACACCTACAGTGCAACTATAGTGACAACTAATATGAAAAGGGCAACATGGACGTTCACTTCATGATACAAATACTTTACTTTGATTTTTTTTACGTGGTTCTTCAGAGACTAAATGGCAGAGGCTGTAAACGCTGCAGTATACTGTATGAAAAGCAGGTAACACACTGGAAGCTGTTTGTCAGTCTTTAAGTGTACTTTTCTGGAAGAGCTTCTGCAAAAGGCCACTGCCAGGAGAATATGAAACAAATTGCTGAGCATGCATATTTCATTTGTTTGTCGGGTCTGGTTCGGAGTGGGAGGAGCGGCAAGAGTAGATTTGTCAGTTTCATTAACACACACGTTCATGCACACACAAACACACAGAAACACAAACACACCTTGCTGACAGCTCTGTTGTGAAGGGTGTTGTTGCGCAGGTGAATGCACAAGAAGGAGCGAGAGAGAGAGAGAGAGAGAGAGCGCTGGATGGAGAGACAAAGACACTGAGCGTGTGAATCTCGACAGGGAGAGTTGATGTTAATTCATGATGTCATCAAGACAGATCACTCAGGTGAGTATAGATCAACAATAATGATAAATTCACTAAGGACCACGGTTCAGCTCCTACAAAACAACCATATCTTCATTTTCATTTCTTCCTTTTGTTTTTTGTTTTTAAAAGCCAAGCATACAAGGAATATTTGATCAAAATTGCATCATCCTTATATGCAAATCTGGATTGAAATCATCAAAAATCAAAACAAAACCTGCACAACTGGTTTTCCAAACACTCCTCCTGACGCACCCCATTGTCACTGAATAATAATAAAAAAAGAAGTCAGTTTGTAAATGGCTGTAAAGTAAAAGGTGCAGCTGTGGTATTTCTTCCTCCATTCCCCATTGCTTCTCATGGATGTATGAACAGAAGTGGATATGACCAGTCAGCCATGTTGAATGCACTTTGTCTGAATGCACTTGAAAATTAATTACTCTGCCCACTATGTGCTGCTATATGTGCTGTTGTTCTTAACAGATGCTGATTGTTCTGTGTGTGTTTTACGTGTATTACTGTATGTGTATTGGATGTTTTTATGTGTTTTGGACCTCCTGGGAGCAAATCAATTTCCCAACAGGGACAATGAAGAGAACTTTGAACTTTGAAAAGATGCCTCTATTAACCTGTTCCAATAAGGTTTTTATATTTGCAAAACTTAGCCATACCAAGGACAAGTTTTTTTTAAATTAACCTTTACTGGATAGTGGCGGCAGAGAGATGACAGGCAATGAGGGAGAGAGAGATACAACAAAGGTTGTAACAAAGGTAACAAAGATGCTTTTAACCTCAGGTGTGATTTCATATCATGTCTTGTGACAAAAATCAGCATAAAACACAGAGTGGCCTTTTATGGCCTGCACCTATCCTACTTGTCCCAGATGATTGCTTTAATTTTACAATGCTGATCAAAACAGAGAAATGTACCTTTTTTTTAAATACTCAGGTATTTCAGTATGGAAGAGGATACACAGTGTGGGCTAATTAAAATATATCCACCTTGATGTTAACACCGTCTAAGTTCATTAAGTAAAAACTCACCGGAAAACAAAGAAACCTGTGGCTCTTGGTTTCGATCTCTGTGTCGACACATTTCTGCAGGCCCACCGTTTGACAGGCCGAGCTGCAGAGAGCTCAGCGCTCATTCGGCTGAATTTGATTTATTTCTGTGGGGCTTGGTAAACCATGCCAGAGAAATGAGTGGCAGGCCCATAAGGAGTGCCAACTTAATAGCAACTATCTCCACAGGCAGTATAAGTCAAGGATGTGGCACCCAGACAACATTTGGAGCCAAAGTAGATGGGCAATTTAGCCAACCATTATGACCAACAACAGTATTTTTTCTCCCTTTGCTCCCTTTCAGCCCACTGTGTTATAGACATTGATTTTATCAGAGTTGCCAATCCCGTTCTTGCTGAGGGCAGCACTGTCTTGCTGTATTCCCTCGAAGAGTTGTGATGGTGTCTGGGCGAAAAACAAAAACAAAACAAAACGGACAAACAAACAATAACACAAGACACTGTTTTTTCTTCTTCTTACAGTGTCATCTAATATCTATTACAGCTTGACATTTAAAAACTGCTGAGGCTCCCGATCTGAAGCAACGCTCTGGAAAACTAAAGCGAGAAAATGTAACAAGTGCAGTGGATGTCTGAAAAGTGACAGACCGGTGAGAAGACAAAGAGAGGGATGTACTGTGTGAAGAGTAGCATGCAGAGAACACAGCTTTCTGTGGCCTCTCCTGTTTGCTGACTAATGAGTGAATAATTGAGTGCGGTCGGCCCTGCGTCGCTCTGATTAGAGCCAGACTGGGCCCCTGAAAAGACAGAAAGACAGAAGTCAGGCCTTTCTTTCTTTTCCGTTTTATCTTTCAATTTATGCTATCCTCTCCACCCTCCTCTGCAAAGATACTTATCGCATCAGATAATGAATTAAGACACATACACACTTACTCACGTAGACACAATCCCTTACACATACATTCACACAGAGGCACTGATTGCTGAAACAATATGCAGTCCAATCAGACAATACACGCTGCATAATTGGCCCAGAGGACAGTGACAATGACATTAGCAGCACAGAGCTCAGTGAGAAAGAACCGACACGAATAGAAGGACTCGTGGTTTTTGTTTTAGAAATTATATGTGAGCAGCAAAAGAAAAAAAACTGTCTTGTTGGGTCAGCAAACTACATCTTGAGGTTGGAGTGTCCCCGAAGGAGAAAATGGTGAAAGTATGGAGCTGAACCAGTGGCTGGAACATGAAGAACTAATCTGCCAAATGTGTATAAATCCACATAAGCTCTGTCAAATGCAGCAAAATCAAAATAATAAGCACATATTTCTGGTCGATTACTTGTCGTAATGTGAGTGCCATAGTTGTACCATTTAACCAGAAGATCATCATCATGTTTCTAATGCAGGCTTGTTTTCTGTCTCAGTGCCCATTTACTGAAATAAGGATGAGCCTCCTCTCAAATCTGACGAAGGCATGGAGATAAACAGTCATTCAAATGCTAAATGATTTCTAAAATTCATCCCTGAGGCAACATGTGGCAGAACTGAGGCATCTTCCTCCTGCATGTCATTACTATCCGCCTCACTATACTGCTGCTCTCCGACAGTGCTGCCACCACCACCACCACCACGGACAGCGTGAAGAGAAATCCACTCCATCCACAGCACGGATGTGTGAAAAGAGGCCAAATGGACGGGATGAGAAACTTAAGTGTGAACCGCAACCTTACACAGATATTTCAAGTGAGCGATGTTCCAACCTCCATGTGTGAAAATGGCTGTGGTGTCTTTCACATGCTCCCAATTCTTCAGCATTTGTCTCTTGTGGTCTATGGAAGAGGAGGAAAGTGGAGGCAAACACACACACACACACACAAAATCCGGATACTACAGTGCCTGCAGCCACAGTGTGGTAAGAGTAGAGGAGTGTGTGTGTGTGTGTGTGTGTGTGTGTGTGTGTGTGTGTGTGTGTGTGTGTGTGTGTGTGTGAGTGTGTTTGTGTGTGTTAGTGGGACCAGTGCCAGTCTTGGCATGGCTGGATGCCTGTCTGTGAGTCTCCTGAGAGGGGACCAGGGGCACAGCAAATTGGCACACAACACTTCTTGGTCCCACCTGCGTGTGTTTGTGTGCTTATATGAGTGTTTGTGTGGAAGGCTAATGTGTATGTGTATGTGTATGTGTATGTGTGTGTGTGTGTGTGTGTGTGTGTGTGTGTGTGTATGTGCTTGTGTGCGCGCGCATGTGCATAGTGAAGGCTACTTTGTGTGTTTTTCTGGAAGCCTCTGGCTGAGAGCAGCACCAGCTGTGGAGATGCCTTCTCTCCTTCCTCCTTCTCCTCCTTCTCGACTTCTCCTCAATTTCATCCTCCATATTTTCCTCTTCCCTCTCTTCTTTATTTCAGCTGACATCCCTGCATCCTGCTTTTGTCTCACATATGTCGCACATAATGCATATAATCCATCCATAATATCAACACAATAAACTTCGATTGTCGACACCTAAAGAATAATGTTTGGGATATTCTACAACAAAAACCCCAAACAAAAGTATTTAAGTACAGGCCACAAATATATGATTTAATTTCAAAAGAGGCTTTTTTTATAGCAAAGACTACATCAGCTGAATATTGGGTATCATAGTGAATATTTATGGCAGCTGTCAAAATATCTTCAAAATAGTCATCATCATTATTTTTATTAAAAGGAAAGAAACAATTTGGCTTTTATCCTCCAAAGTTGTGAGGAAATGAACATATTGCACAACTCAACTTTGCAAATGTGAACAACCTTGTTGTGACCGTGGTAGACCATTTTCCTCTCGCTGATGGTGCAAACCATTTAGCCATACAGCATCCATTCCCACACATGGAGGATTGAACTAGTTGCACCTTCGCCATTAAACCATTCTGTGGATGATTTAATTGCAACCCGTCATTAAAGATCAACATCTATTTTAGCACATCACATTTCGTCTTATCCACTATTATCTCTTTCTCACCCTCTTGTCTTTCTCCTTTTTCAGACACAGTGGTGTCAATTAAAAAAGAGACACCATGAAGTGACCTTTATATGAGGCCAGGGACACTCCTTCATTACCAAAAGGTGAAAGGTGAGGATGTTTTATTCTGAATCCAAGAACACTAGAGATAGAAAGATGAAATCAGCTTAAATCATTTGAAACTGCTCTTAATTTTCAGTTCATCTCCAATTTGAGCCTTAAGTGCCTATACAGCCTACGGGATTTCAGCAATCTCAGGTTTTATTACAGACAACACACGGTGAAATGGATCTCATCAAGTCGAGCACAGCTAAGATATGTGAAGACTGTTTGAACACCTGAATTATAGCTCAAGACACAAATCAATATATGAAAATAAAGCATCATCAGCATGTGTCATTTACCTATCTGTGGTACACTGGTGACCAACGACGACAAGCAAGAACTGAGCTCTGTCAAACTGCCTCTGGCAAAGACAGCTTGAGATAAGTACATTTTTTCATGCATAAACATGATGTAGCTGTCATTTCATGCTGTATTCTTATTGGCTGGTTAATGATTGCAGGTCACATAGTCGAAAAGAGTCACCTTTGAACTTGCAGTGCGAGTCAAGACCAAAGATGTCGCCATATTTCTTTATCTCTCACTAGGGACAGTCCAAAATCACACAGCGTACACCTGCCTTAAAGTGTAAGTGAAGGGCACAAACAGATATGAGTGGTACAGTAGGTGCCACTCACTGCCATTACAAACCACTTCAAGTATGTGTGTCGCCTGCAGTACTCCCATGTCACTCTGTTAATGACATGGAAATTAGATGAATGTTTTTTTTTTCCAGCAGCAGCAGTTGTAGCCCACTGAGTATTTTCACTGTCTTCTCCACCTCCATGCCAAAACAGACTTCTCCTTCTCTACACTGCATCTTTTATCAGCGGCTGCTGCTTGAATTAAATCAGACGCCTCCGTAAAAGACAAAGATACACATGTGCACACACACCCAATACACAAAAAGTGCACAATGAAGATGACTGACAGCTTCTTGTCTATCAGGAACAGAAGAGATGATCTTGGTCTTGGCCTTGCTTGAACTGGATTATTGTGAAATGTGGTAGTATGTAGTGTCTATTTTTATGATGGAGTGCATGTTAAGGCTTAAACAAAATGCCTGTATCAACTTGATGTTCGTTACATTTAAATTCAGAATGTGATAAACATGAATATATCTGAAGATCACGTCCGCCAGCTTTTTAATCTACCATTTGTAAGGCTATGTTGTTGTTATTAGTATTTTTGTTCTTTACGTAGACAGAAGGAGAGAAGAAGGGGTGGGCAAGAGGGATTTGATCCTCGGGGCAAAAAGAGAACACATGTGGTTGCAGAAGCAGGGGTCATAACCACTCTTCTGTCTTTTAGCACCCATGTCAATAACTTTTACCATCATTTACTGAACCTGTGCCAGCAAAAACGCAACATCTCAGAAGGAAATAAGGCAAAATAATCACTTTAGATCTCTCTCGCTCATGACTCTTTGCCCCGTAAAATGGAAGATGTAGGTTTAGTCCTGTCTGACTTTCAATGGATACATTCGATCGGGGTGAAGTCAGGATTGTCTGTTTTTTTCATTATCATAGAGTCACGAGGGGAAACTCGCACCACGGTGCAACTTGGCCAACGTCAGATGGAGCACCTGTAATTCAGAGACAATAAAAATCAAACAGGAGCACCAGTCAGCAGGCCAGCATTTGCACATTCAGATACAATAGAGCCCACACAGCTTATAAACATGTCACATACATCCGTTCAGCTTTTGTATCAACGTCAATCATCTTCTTATGAAATCAGCAAGTGGTCTGGAAGCAGCCGTGTTGTAAGTGAGGTACATATAGGAGGACAAATACTCCAAAAGCAGAGAAGCAGTAAAAAAACAGAAAGACAGAGGAGAGAAAGCTGAGTTGGTGGAGAGACAGTGAGACGGACAGACTTTCAGACAGGCAGGCTGACAGACACATAATCTGTGGACTCAAAGGAGGGGAATGTCATTGATCTCCCAGAGGACAATACAATACTCTGCCCTCTGTGACCACTAGTCTTTCATACACACACACACACACACACACACACGTACGCACACACACACACACACAGGGGTCAGACCTTTTGGGTGTGGTGGTGAATGGAGTCTAATTCCTATTCAGTCAGTTGGAAGCTGTCTAAGTCTATAGAGAGTCATTGTCAGGAAACATTACCCCGCATGCCACACAACACATCAGGCTGCATAACCTCCATGCATTCCTTTGGCTTTCAAAAGCCGCTGCTTTCACGACTATTTAACAACATAAACTGCAAACTTTAAAGTAGTCAGCAGAGACATAGGAGTCAGGAGACATGTAAAGGGTCCAACATTATGTACTTTTCATTGTTTGTCTTGGAGCATTCTTTTTTTATAGTTATTTATAAACAGTTCAGTGGCCTCCCAGAATAAAACACAAATAGGCAATGTACTTGACTTAGTGGCTTAACAAACAGGCCATTAGAAAAGAGAGAAATGCACATCATAAACACACACGGCTGCACAAGTTGTGGGCCAAGCAGAAAATTCAGTATATAGAGTCCACACACTGAGGTTTGCTCCCATATCAATAAAACAAATGGAGCGAGCGACTTCATTACTTCTTTACTTCCTCCCAACAAGTCTCCAACCTCAACCAACACATACAGAAAGTTGTTTGTCCCTAATCTAGGAGTGTACCAGCAGACATTTATTGTCATATAACTCGTTCATCAAGGTAGCAACATAAAGTACTTAACGTTACTTAAAAGTAAAATTTACCTGTTAATTATATCACAATTTCTGGCAATCAAAATATAGACAAACCATCATCCGACGATCATGATTCCCACAGATCAACAAACTGATCACTGACATGGTGATTATCTATAAAAACATGATTATCTATAAAAACATTACCTGAAGAAACACCAGTCTGGCTGCTGCATACACCATTTATACTCTAACCAATTAACTGGCTCAGTATAATTCACCAAATTACTGATCAAGTCCTCATTAGCCTTATATTCACTATTGTCTATACAGAATAAGCTCATAATACTCACTTCCCTCTGTGGAAAATGAATCTATAAACACTGATTATGCAGGAACATATTGTATAAGACTTTTTTGATTAAAAGCGTTCTGCTAAAAGCCCAACGACACTGTATATAATGTTATGTGGGAGCATCTTGAATACAAACTAAAATAGAACATCATGCTTCAGCCAAGCCTCAAGAAACACGGCTTCTTTTAAGAAGACCCACAGACCTTGCAACACGCAGTCAAAGTAAGACCCCATATGCACCGTTTTAAATGTTTTATTTGTGTGCTCAAGGTTTGTGACACATGGCAAGGCTCTCTGATAAATGATAAATGGAACAAAATCAAGTGGGCTAGAGGGAACAAAACCTCCAGACTGAAGTCTGCCATGTGAATATTTTTATTATCTGGGACCAGAGAACTGAAAAATGCCTCATAAAATGCCAAAGATTTATATTTCGAGTAGGAAGAGAGACATCTAAAACAACTCTGTAACATACATTTTCTGCAGAAACCATGGGCTTCCAAAAATACCCTAAAACAACAACATTTTTCCAGAGAGAAAAACAGAATTCTCCTCTGACAAGCATGTTCCCATGCATTATCAATGGTTTAGCTCAGCCCCATGGTGATAAAACATTTTCTACACATGAGAGACAATCTTGGCTGTCAGTTACTTAAAAGAAATGTTAAAAGTGGTGCTATGGTTCTCGGAGACACAGATATTATAAATAATGAACAATGGCTGGAGAAAAAAAAGGAGCCAATTACTGAGTGAGCTGGGAGCGTAACTGATCGCTGTCAGTGTGAGACAGAAGTGGACAGAGATCGATCGACGGGGTTTCAGTACATGTAAATATTTACAGCCTGACTAGTCAATACGGAGAGAGAGGAGGAAGAGGAGGAGGAGGAAAGTATGAATGTTAAGGACAAAGAGAGAGACAGAGGCACAGAAAAACTGAAAAACATAAAAAAAAAATAGGACTGATTTGGAAGAAAATAGGAAAGTAATTCAACATGAACACACAGAGCCATGTGCAGGCCCACTGCAGTAACGGTGACATTTGCAGTGTGCTGGTGGTTGTGTGCGGCTGGCTGATGGCCCACAGCGATGGCCTTTAGAAGAGTGACAGGCCAAAATTACCATTAAGAGCAAGCAGTATTAACCTTCCATTATACACACACCTCTCTCTCTCCTTCACACACACACACATTTCATTCCCATCTTTTACTACTCTATGTGAGTTCAGAAGCTTAATAACCTCAAGAGTTGGACAGATTTGATTGCTTTCTCTTTCTCCCTCTGCTCACCTATATCAGCCCTTCTCTCATCAGCCCCGGCCTCCATTTTCTCCTTCTATCCATCGTCATCTCCACCTTTCTTTTATCATTCCTCCCATCTTTCTCCTCTCTTATCTTCCCCTGCCCTCCACCCATCCCCCATTTTCTTCCTGTCTTTCTTCTCTTCCCTTGCCCACATATTTCCATTATTATCTTTATCAGTCTTCCTCTCTGCCCCGGCCCCAGCCCTCACAAGTTGTCTGAGTTGGTCCACTTAGATGGAGTCAGTATTTCAGTATAGACTTCCTTATATGAGTCGATAGAAACATTTGTTAAAAGAAAACGTGCCTTTAAGAGTGCAACAGCAAAACAGACAACCTCATTCTTTCTCTGTTCGGTTGAGTTGGTGTAAATGTCGAACCACAACGTCCTAGTGCCATTCCTAATGAAACCTGGAGTGAAAAACTTACATATCAATGCACTTGTCCACTTTTGTTTTTCATAGTCAGAAACATCTATCTATGATTTTTTTTTCATCAGCTGGCTCTTCAGGTGGTCCTACAGGTGCATTACCTTCTTGTAAATCACTACAACACATTTCTATTGATTAACTTGTTTTGACAATGTTAAGCTTCACATTTTATTTAATGTCTGTTTTTCTGGCTTCAGATGTTTATATTATTTGTACGTTTTATGTTAAGAACTTTGTGACATTACGTTTTTGTGTTTTTTTCCCCCCTTTGCTAAATGCACACAATGCCAGGTGGGGGAAATAAAATAACAGCCTTTATGGGATTAAAGTAGGTCAGCCATGTTTTAGCCTTTACATTATATGTGCATAACCCCGACCACTCTGCAGCACAGGGCTTCACCGCCTCATAGATGTAGAGGCTTTTCCCAACAATACTGACCTTGGCAGCAGGGGATAGACAGGCAGGGCAGTAAACAGACAGACAGACAAATAGACTGGCTGATTCTCTACAGGCTGCAGTTACTGCCTCGTATAGCCTTGGTGCAAGTGTGTGTGCGCGCGTGTGTGTCCAAGAGAGTGTGAGGGAAAGCTTGTGCTTGTATGTGATGTGGTGTGTGCATGTGTGTGTGTTTGTGTTATCAGGGTAGTGCAGACTCTGCTGTCCAGCGGTGTGTGAGATGAGACAGAACGAACGATTTACCACCATGAAACACTAAGCAGACTATTAAACACACACACACACGCACGAACGCACACTGATCCATCCTCTCCAGATACATAGGTACGCACACACACACTTTTTTCTCTTATCTGTTGTACCACACACACACACACACACACACACACACACTTAAACACTGTCATGCACACGCCACAGACTCATATTTAGCAGCAGTGTTATCAGAGTTCACTATTGGTCCATATCTTGGCCAGGGGCAACCACTTGGACCTGTATGATGACAGGCATATCTGCAGATAGGAAACTAACCAGCCAGTAGCAGTAGCCCACCTCTCAACCTCATAGCACACTCTAACATACCACTTTGCTAATACTGGGATGGATCCCTGTGAAGTCATGCTCCTTCAGCTTGCAGGACAGGTCAGGAGCAGGGTCAAGTGCAGACTGCAGTGTTGCAGAGTGGTGGTTAGCGTCCAGCTAAATATTTATCACGCTATGTGTTTATCAGTTTATCAATTAAAAGTTTTAATCAATTCCACCGTGAGTTGTCATTTCATCGTCATTTTGAAGCAATTTCTATCAAAACTTAATTACCGCCTTTGCACTCATTATTTAAACTAAGTGTGAATTCTGCAGCACATCTGCAGATTCCTTTGAGTGTTTTTGTTCAGTATTAATGCGAGAAGCAATGTGGGCCTCTTCATTTTGCATGATGCAAGCTCAACATGTTATTAACTATGAATCAGAGAATCGCACTGGGAACACAAGCAAGAACAGTCTGAACGATATTCATTAAAACTGGCACATGATTCAAACAAAAACAAGGCCAGCGTGGCCAGAAAAAGACGAGCGCGCTGCTAAAATCTGAAGCCTTGTGCGCATGTAGGCGTGTGTTCAAAACAGAGAGAAAGAGAGCAAGGTGGGGCACGAGAATGCACTTAAAATGAAAATCTAACTTATAACTCAAAAACATACTTGATTATTTTCTCAACTAGAGCGTCCACTGTTTCCAGTTAGTGAATGTGAAGCAGTTGTACTTTCATGACCTTCAGTTAAGTTATGGGGCTAAATTTAACCTGGCCTTGTAGCTGTCCACCATGAACGTCTTACAACCTCACCACACATAACAACTGTTCGCCAACAACAAAACAGACATGGGCTCATTTTCACCATTTGTTTTCTTCTAAAACTCACTCAGTCCATCCACTCATATCTTGCCTCAGAGTGGGACATGAGTGCGTTTCTGTGGAGTTTGCCATTAATCAACTTTAGTAAAAGTTCTCCTTTGCAATATGTTTTTTTTTAATGTGTTTCCTCAGTGTTTGTCCTGACTCTGAAAAGAAAGCGTTTTTAGCGTAAAACACTGCTATCTGCTATCTAAATAAATGTCATCCAGCTGCAGAGGCCAAACACTGATGACGAGAAGTAAACAAATACAAAAAAAAAAAGAGTCTGTATCTGGAGAGCACATCTAGGTTGAAGGCTATTTGGCTGGCTGCGTGTATTGGCAGAAGCAGCGATGCCTCAGTTATAATCCCAACAGAAACACAGTGAATTAGCCCATCCTTTAGTCTGACACAACAAAACAGAGAGGAGCAGTAGAACCAACATTTATCAATGTGAATTTGGCTTAAAGTGGTGTTCAGGACACTGTAGACATCACCACTCTTAACTTGAGACTTCTAAATCAAATAGATGAAGATTTTACAGTGTGACATTAACCCTACAATCACAGTAAAGAATTGGGGGAAAAAAATAATTTTTGCATAATAAATCATAGTAGTGATTTTACAAATCTTTTTAAAGAAAGAACCAATTGTCTTACTCTTGTAGTTATTTTGGGCTCAACTCATGAAACTGAATGAATCAGTGGAAGCAGCTTTTTAACTGTGATGCATGACACACTGAATTCACAATTCTCTAAATGTTTCTGATGACAAACTCCTGGCAACCCAAGGGTTTTGTTTATTTTGGGTATGATGCCAAAAATACAAGGGAGCCCGAATGTTATTCAAATAAATTCCCCAATCTCAAGTGACTTGTTTCACTCAAGCTCAAAATGTACACTTTCTAGACAAATTTACAACCGTGCTTTTCTTTTTTGGAGAAAAACAAGTTCACATCACACAGACTGCTCCTCCAGGCACAGCTCACCTTTATTGTGTGTTCTGCACCCAAACATCGCATCTTAGCTGAATGCAATTATCACAAAGATTCGTTATTAACTGATCAAGGGATTTCTATTGATCAATCGACAGTTTTTATCATCACCCCAATTCACAACAGACTCACTTATAAACACACACATTCTAAATTGAAAAGATAACAAGATAGCTAAAAATAAACAACAGATAAGGAAAGGAGTTGTTGTTAAATTATTGAAAAAAAACCCCCAAAAAAACCAAAACAGCAGACTGTTAAAAATCTATTTAGGTCTCCAGAGAAAGTCCCTGCCTGCTGATATTTGTTTTGCTCCATGCGTTCTGTTTTTATTGTCTAACTACCCCGGGCCAAACCATCACAAGTGTCTAGCAGGGGGGTTGGGGAAGCAGCCAAGTTGAGGCAACACTCTGCTGCTGCCTCCCCAGATTTACATTCAGGAGCCATTTTCTGTTTCAGCTACCCTGAATTCAGTCCGAGCCGGTCTCTCTCTCTCTCTCTCTCTCCCCTTCTCCCTCTCTTTGTATATGTCCCTCTGTCTCGTTCTCTCCATCTCTATCACTCTACTCATTATCACTGTCCACTCCAAAAGAGAGTAAAGGGAGAGAAGCAGGGGGTGGGAGCGGTGGAGGGTTAAGAGGGAGAGAAGTGGAGAGAAGGAAAAGGTGAAAAAGAGAGAGAGGGGGAGAGACAGAGCGCGAGAGAGAGTGAGAGAGAGTGAGTGAGTGAGTGAGAGAGAGAGAGAGAGAGAGAGAGAGAGAGGGGTACAGAGAGCTGTAGCTTTCTGCTGAAATATTCATGTTGGTGCCAGCAGCTTTTCCATTCCCCGCTCAGCAGGAGGCTGCTGTTTGATACATCCATCGCCCTCTCCCTCTCTTTTTTACTCGCCTCGTCTCCCCACCCCTCGCTCTCTCTGTCTCTCTTGACGTGTAAGGTTAGCAGATAGTAAATGCTCATCGAGAAACACAGGACCAATCTCTCCTCCGAACTGGACGGAGCAGCCCTGCCTTGTTGAAAAACAAAACAAAACAAAACAACTTCTACCACTAAAAAAAAAAAAAAAAAATGTTTTCTTGTTCCATAACATCAGCAAATCAATCAGTGAAAATAAAGCTTCTGCTCCCTCTTCTCCATTGCATACTAATGAACTGTCTTAGTGAATGGCATCACCAAAACGACCACTGGACACTGTTGGAGGGTTTCATCCATGTTGCAAAGTCTCTGAGCTGTAGTTTAATGTTATCAGATTTCAAACAACATTAAACAGAACTGAACATTTCAGCCATTTAAACCAATATCTTCTCGTCTTATTTCTCTCTCTGATTAACACAGAGTCGACAAGGTGAGCAGCAGCTACGGCTCCCATCTAGTTAGGGGACATATATTTAGTATTTTGTACTGAGCTACAGTCTTAAATATCTGCTGGACAGTTTCACTTCCCATGGAGAATTACAATCAAAATATGTTTTTGCTTTATCCAAACACATAATAGTCCATTCTGTCTTAGACAGTCACTATAGTGAGAGCGGTGGTGAAATCATGTATCTCTAAGATGAAGGTTAAAAATTCACCTGACAAGTATAAAAACATGCAAAAGAAATTAAGGATTTTAAAGATCGATAGATGTTGCACTTTTCAAAATAGTTTTTATTTACTCTCTCTAAAAGTTCCAGTGGAAACGTTTAGTGTCACATGATCCAAACACTGATCCAGAGGCCGTTCCACGCAGCCAAGAAAGCAGTCCAAGGGAAACACTGTTGAAAATGAGAAAACAGCAGTTGTAGTTTCCAAGGGCGAGGCTGTGCCTGTCGGTGAACAACTGCATCAGTTTATTTAGAACTGATGTCAGGGCCGGTGGTTAAACGGGGAGGGGCTGCCTGTATGGTTACACTGGTGGATATGCGTGTGCGCATGAGTGTGTGGTTACATTTAACCAGCACATGTGCCGGGGGATGTGGCAGATGTTGCAGAGGCAAGGATTAGTGTGTGTGTGTGTGTGTGTGTGTGTGTGTGTGTGTGTGTCTTTAAGTGTGTGCATTAAAAATATCTTTGCCACAGCAGGAAGCCACAGTGGCCAATTACAGTGCAGCATCTGGGCAAGCACACATGCATTTTGAGTGAGTTTGTGTGTGCGTGTCTGTGTGTGTGTGTGTGTGTGTAGTGTGTGTAGTGGAGGGGATGGGGAGGTTCAGGAGGAGTTCAGGTTATTTACATCTTAGCATGTAGAGTTTCAGTAAATGGTGCAGTGTGTGTGTGTGTGTGTGTCAATGGTGAGGCTGTGTGTCACTGCTGCAGGATCTAAACACACCATGAAGACAACGACAGAACAGGGGAGAGAGAATTAGAGGGATAGAAGAGTAAATACAGCAAAGCAGTGAAGACAATGATGAGAATGGAGAAGACACTTTCAGGAAGGGAGGGGAGAGATGGAAAGCTAAATAACAGCCCTGACATTTCCAGCAGAGATGTGATACCTCGCTGTCGCTCTCTCCACACTCTCAGAAAAAGAAGGAACAGGGTGAAAGTACAACATCAGCAACAATAGGTACAACATTTTAGTCTGTTGCATAATTCCCTCTGGAGTCGGTGGAAAACTAATCCTATTTGTTTTATTTTGTCTCTCTTTCTCAATTAAATCAGTCTGAGATGAAGATTACTTTGCTGTCTGAATAATTGGATGATTGGGAGCCACCGGTAAAGCTGGGCTCGCTATAATTTCACTGAAATGAATTGAATCAGCAGCAGAAATGAAATACTAGTAAATGTAATAATAACTCACATTTTTCATTAAAAAGACAAAGGAACAGCTTGTTTTGTTATTTTATACTTTTCTACAAAGTCAAATTTTAATGGGAAAAAAATGATAGCTCTTGTCCCATGTTGAATTTAATGTAAGTATGGTTCTCTTAGGTAGTGGTTGTTGTACTCAATTGATCTTACTCCTAAATCTTATGACAGTTTTCAGCCTTTTTTCCTCATTTGTGACCAAACAACACAACACAAAATCTGTGGATGACTAGAACATTAGTGGCGCACATGAAGTCTTCGTTCATCTTAATTACTGTCATCATCATTAGTGAAATGAGGAAAAAGTCAGAGATAAGGCCACACTAATGTAATCATATACAGAACAAATTGTAAAAGCAGGGAAATAACCATTAATCACCTGTGTGCTTTCAAGTCTTTATGGTATTTTGGGGGAATTAAAGGAGAAAAGTTCTTTTAATTGAGCTCCTGAGACAATAGAGCATCATAATTACTACAACAATCTCAGAAAGTGGTCACTAAAGAAAGCATCGAGTTATTGATGAGAAGGAGGGAAGCTCTATTCCTACTAATTATGATGAGGACTGTACAGGATCATGTTCAGATAATCATTGATATGATCCCTCAGTACTAACACCTTTATATTCAGTCAAGTGAGGATTTGCTACTTTTAAAAGGTTTTCCTCAGTTTCATTGGTACATTTCTTTTTTTCCCCCATCATCTGCACATCATCCCTCTTCAACATCTAATGAAATCATCAAGTTTTAAAAAATAATAATTTTACAAAACTCCATCCATCTCTACAAAAACAATCACTTCACTCAGCCATGAACTCACATTCATGCAGCCTGTTTCTTAATGCTGGTTCATTAAGTGATTATCATTAGGTGAAAGTGCTTCATGCTGCACTGAAACTCCACATTGTTCCTTTGGGGTTCATAGAAATCCTGTGGAGGTGTGTTAACAGAGCAGGAACAGAAGGAGGGGTGAGTGAGTGCTAGAGGAAGATGCAGAGATACTGAATGAGTAAGAAAGCTCTCAGACAACTTTAGAGCAATTGACTGTGTCATTAATCACAGTTTTCCCAGGTGAGCGACTGAGGAGAGAGTTTGCCCTAATGTGAGCACATCGACAGCGGCTTCCATTATTAATGTGTTCTGTATAGATAGTCTACACAGGCTGTAAAACACACCTTTTCTAGAAAGCACTAAAGACTCTGAGTGGACGTTATTGGACACCCATTACAAATGTGCTAATTTTGTCCCTCCTCATTCCTCTGAGTATAACCACAGATACTTTTTTAAGTGTTGTGGTGAACAACATATTGGACACAAATGCCTCTAAAATAAATTAATTTACAGCAAGAAAAAAGCCACTGGGCCTCCACACTGATGGACTACACAGACAAATTTGCCACAAATGAGGACTTTATTTAAAATCCTCCAAACCTTTAGAAGGTGGTCACGTTCAGTCTGTCAAGAAATAATTAAAAATGTACTCTGACATTATGAATGACATTGAGATTGTTTTTTTTTTTCATTTTTGCTTAATTGAATGAGAGTGAAATGACCCGAGTCCTGCTGTGATAATTAGCTGTTAGACAGCTCATATAGAAAATCTATTGGTCTCAAAGAAGGACGCATGTCTCTGGGTACAGGCTGCCAATCCTGCATTCAAAAATGCCTCGTTGGCCATTTGTTTTTTTCCTTTATTGTATTGGCTCGATGCAGCCACTCACTAGCTAAAGGAAGACAGGAGAAGCTGGATTATTGGTTCAGTAAATGGAGAAAGAGAGAGGGTAATGCAGAGTATAGATTGATGCAGTGGATATATTGCTGCACAGGGCAGAATGTGCTCAGCAAGGCAGAATTAGACTATCAAGTCCCTTAAGATAAAGCATGTAAAATATCCAGTCTGACAATGCCTCCAGGATACTGACTGCAGCAGCTAAACATAAAGCATCTTAATGGGACGGTTTCTGTTCTATTTGTTTACATTTGTGAATGGTCCAACCCAATGAATCCCTTGTTTATGAGTTCACTCAAGGCTCTTGTTGGACTTCATCACCAAATTAATTTGAGGAATTCGTCAGAGTAAATTTATAGTCAACTGGTAACTTCAATCAGTCCTGTCCTGATTGTGCCTCCTGGGGAAACTGCTGACAGAGCTGAGCAACACACAACGGTCCCACTGATTTAATGCAAACAGAAACTGAATGGAAATCCGATTATGCTGTGTTTTAAAATTAAGATAGTAATTTTAATCAGTGCCTATCTTTGTATACCTTCAATCAGCTGTTCAGCTCTTGAGAAAAACACAACAAAACAAATAATAAAAAAAACACCATCAGCAATGAGAAGCACAATAACCATAACAGCACAAGACACATAACACTATATCTAAATAAATGAAATATCCAGCTATGAGTCTTTTCGGCCTCAACCTGACATCTTTTGTCCCCTGTGCTCTTATTTTTCAACCATGTGTTGCTACTGCCACCCAGTGGTCAAAGCCTTCCACTGCCTCCACAGCCGCACCACAGCCACTGATTTACAGTTTTTTTTTCCGTCACTTTGGTACATTTCTCAGATCAGAATTTAAATTCTCAAAACTACTACAATCTCCACATCATTGTGTCACTTGTGCACATCAAAAAAGCAGTTTCTCATTTCTTTGAACAAGTAGCAAATGCTTTGGTTCATCCATGCAAATGATTATGAACAATTCTCTGCTGTTTCCTCATTATCAATTGCTTATGTCATGTTGATCAAAATGTATTATAACGGACTGTTGAATAGTCTCACCCCCTCACAACATGTATAGGCATTAGTTCATCCAATAAGTCTTTACATGCAAAATGGTTGAACAAGTTGTCATATCATGTCAAGCATATTTCTATACATTTCGATTAGACCTTCTTTTCTAAATCTGTCCTGAATTGGTAAATCTTGACTTTCTCTAACAAAGGGGAAAGTATAGCCGGAGCACAACACAATGTTACAATGTCTGACAATGGAAGGAGAAGGAATTGGACTACAGCACTGCATGTACAGTTTCCCCTAAGGAGATTGTCCTACGTATGTTCACATTTCTACTTCGGTTTTTTTTCTTTGTGCTAGTGCTGTCTTTTCTTTTCTGTATCGCAATGACATGGTCTGTCAACAAATTATAGAACAAACAGTAAAAGCGTAAATGTGAATCTTGTCCAGTCTCCCACATGGTGTAACTTACAATTTACAATAATTGTCATCAAAACTTTAGCCATAGTTTACATCAGAACATCCCTCCAGAGTACACTGTTATACTGACAACATGACTAAGCAATTTGACTGTCTTATCCACAATGACACAAGGACTTGTCATTCTGATGGCACTGACATGTTAATTGTCACAGTAGATGAACTAAGGATTTTGAGCAGGAGACTGGCTTTTGCAGGTGATTCATGGTGTTTTGCTATTCGTACGAATGTATGCACTTACTGTTTGGCAGACGTCAATGATGATTCGAGAAATGTACCAAAGTGACTGAGAAAAACTGTATTACAGTAAGGCCCAAGGTCTTGGTGCAATTGAACTGAACAAAAATCACTGCAGTTAAATGCTCATCTGTGGTCTGACAGGATTTTATGACTTCAACTGGCGTGGAGACAGTTGAGGTTCAATATGAAAGTCACATGTGACAAGGAAACAAATATCCCAGTGATATTAAACTTCTTTAAAACTTGATAATTTAACTTTCTTGTATAATAACATATTGTATCAGACACAAATCATAATCCATTGATTATTTTTCATTTATCAAACACTGACTGAATAGGCTACTAAACTTTAACTCTTATGTTTTCAGTTCCTTGTAGGCTAGAAAAAAAATCCGACATCTGACAAGCAGCTATGAGGTATGTTCAACATTTCTTGCCCATATTTTCATGTCAGTGTCACATTATTGTAGATGTCCATTGCAACAGCCAAAGCAACACTGTCATACAATGAATAGCTAAAATTGATCTAAGAGGGTTAGCAGAGACTTAGCTTAATGGCCCAGTAGCCTCAGTAATAAAAAAAAACATTAAAAAAAAAAAATACAAAGAAAATCTGTTTCCACTTAGTTACTTACGCATTTACAGATGAGAGGAAACCATAGACTGTAGGAAACGCAGTTCTGGATCCAGCTGCAGCTCTTTAACCACTGGTTAGCTTCTCCATCTAGTCAAAGCCAGACCAGTGTTGGCTTCTTCGTCCCACAGTTGGAAACATGGAGCTGGTAAAAACGACATGTATTGCTTATTATTTTCACTTTCCATGGTCAGCCAGAATCTGGTCTGGTGGTATCTGTGGCTGCTTCATTTGTGTTTTCATCTCTTTCTTTGACTGAAGCTTTTTCTTGACACCAGCACTGATGGTGCACCCGTATGCACTTTAACTTGCACGTGCTGCCAGACCGGAACACTACACTATAGAGAGGATGTGATTTAATGATCTGCCCAGGACACCATCAGTAACGCGAGGGTTTATGCTAGATGAAGACTGATCAACTTTTTTTTTTGCAGCTTTTTCTTCGCTTCACACTTAACCGCCTCAAAACATCAACATCCTGTCTCCTCCAGTCACATGTCGCTCACTTAACCAATAACAGACCGGGAAGAGCTCAGGTAAATGTGAGAAGAACTACACCGGCTGATTCCAGAGGTTATACACTGTAGGCTATTGTAACTCACGTGTATCACAATAAATGTACAAATGAACATAGGCTACATGGGTAAATACGTAGCCTATGGATAAAAATACAGCCTTTTTCTTTCCTTTCCTTTCCTTTCCTTTCTTTCTTTTTAATACATTTACCTCTGATGGCCTATATTAACTTAAAATCGGATCTCAGTCAAAATGTAAATTTTACATTGCCTTCATTATACAGTATTTAAACATAGGCCTACATAGTTTGCTGTTCTACTGTCTAACTTTTTGTTTAGGCTACAGAGCCCAAGGCAGGTGGGATTTTATTTGAAAATGTCTTCACTATTCAGAGAGCAGGCAGCACCTCCTGATGTTACAACCTCCTGCTTTTTTAATGGAGAGAGAGCATATTCACATCTCTTATATTCCACAGCTTACTTTATGGGTTTTTTTTTTGTTTGTTTGTTTTTCCAACTTTCTATTGATTGTTAAGTACTGGCCATTTTTAGAATAGCCTACAAGAATACAAATTGATTTTCACAACCTGGAATATAACACATCAACCTAAACAATCAACAGTTGTATGTTGGTGCACAAAATGTGCAAAATTAGGCTATAAGAAGCATTACTCATGCAGACATCATATATTCCTCTCACCTATAATTCATCATCATGTAGATATCACACAGTGCACCAGCTGTAGACACCTCCGAAAGGATTTTTGTCTCTGTTGTCCTCCTATTCAGTGTCATCTTTGAATTTTGGATGTGTAATGGACCATTATGGCTCCTATAGAGCTTCTACTAAGATTACAAAAAAGATTACACATAACTGTACATCAAAAATTCTCCATACGGGTTGTAAATTTGTTGACTTTTTTTTTTTCTTTTAATCCAAGAGTTTTATCATGGGAAATGAAACAGGACACAGCTCAAACATTTGTTTTGTTGCTGTCACTGTACAATCTGATCGACAATTTGTCCTTGTTGGATTCCGAGACAGGAACACGACTTCCTCTGCTGCAGCGACACACAACCTCACAGAAAGCACACAAGCTGGGTGTGTCAGTGAACGATGGAGAGAGCTGCTGTGGTGTCGGGCTGCAGGACTCCCTCAGTGCCAGAGTACAACATCTCCACCTCCACCTTGGCCTTCGACCAGCATTTTGCTACAACTGCTAAAGGAATTCTCCTCATAGCCGAGATAGTAAGTGTGAATATGTTTTTTTAAGTTTTAAGTTTTAAGTTTTAAGGCCTGAGGAAGGCATTATTAGCAAACACAATAGACTTTACAACAGGTTAATATTGGGGCATCTGATTATACTTTAAATAATGACTGACAGGAAGTAATAAAATTATCAGATTTTTTTGTCACACCTATGTTGCAAGCACATGTTCTTACCAGATAATGTAGAAATGGAGACCAGATGCAGTGCAGGCTGACTCTAGTCTATACAGTTTGATTAAAAAAATGATTCATATACTGTAATTATTTTATTTACTTTACTCTTTATCCACAACGTGAATGTGAAATTCATAGTAATAGCATAAGTACTGTATATCTGTGGTGTTGCTATAAGACAGTATTCAAAAGACCCAAGAAAACAAGAGTAAAACAAAAAACTATGTTTCTATGAAAATAGGAAGTTGACTAAAAACACTAAGCAAATCAACTCTACCTCCTCTCTCTCCCTCATTGTCTCTCTTCCTTTTCAAATCAACTGAGGGAAAAAGACAGGATAGCCTTTCTCTAAATACAGTCTGGCTGGCTGCCATACAGAGGCTGGGCACGCCACATTTGGAGCAATCGGACTGCCACACATTCAAATAAGTTACATGGAAATGCAGTCACACTAAAACATTTGATTTAGTAGATTTATATACAAATGATTGTGAGATAATTATTTATGTTGGTTGGTTTCATTAAATAATTATAGATTGAAATCAGTTTAACTTTGGTTGTACAAGAGATTTCATTTTAGAAGAAACCAACTCAGCTCAGTCACATTTCACACCAGACTTCACTTTCTTCCTGTGATATGAAACATCCAGCAGGAATCTTTTGTTGTGAAACAGGAAGGGTGGATTTAGAACAGTGTTGGGAGCAGCAGCTTAAACTACTCACCACCACGCCACTTGGATGCAGCGGAGATGGAGTATGTTGTGTGTAATGACCAATGAAAATTGGAAGTGAGTCATTGAAGAATAATCAACAGAACAGTCAGTATCAAAAAAGAGAACAAAGATGACCAGAAACATTACATCCTGTGTGATTTTTTTTTTTACTCTGGTTCATTTACAGGAATTTTCTCTTAATCTCAAAACTGTTCATTTCCTGTCCTATATCATGCTCCCTTTTATGTCTCCTCTTTTCCAGCTGTGTGGTATGTTAGTGTGGGTTCTGGTTGGGGGAACACACTATTTTCATTTGCCTGCCCTTTGCTGGGTGATGTTTGTTGCCATCCTGTGCTGGATCCTGACGGTTTCCCTGTTTCTTATTTACCTCATTGGAGTCCACAAGAGGATACCACAGGTCCCCTGGACTACAGTGGTAACATGCTCACACACACACACACACACACACACACACACACACACACACACACACACACACACACACACACACACACACACACACACAAAGTTGGACAGATTTGTCTTTTGCTCAGTGATTCACTGTTTCTGTCTTTGTCTCCTCTAGTCGCTGAGTGTGAACTGTAGCGCTGCAGCTCTCTACCTGGTGACAGCAGTGGTGGATGCTCTGACAGTCAACCAGGCCATTAGGGGGCGACACAACTACAACTGCTGGGCAGCATCTGCAGTAAGAGCACTTGTGTGCTAATGATCACTCAAAAAAAAAGCTTGTGTTGTTTTAATTAATGTCTTAAGTCGGTATGTCAGAGCATCAAAGGAAGTTGAGTCACAATGAAGTGACAAAACCACAGATACAATCTAATAAATGGTGCAACCTTCAGAGCAGAGACATAACAAACGACCCAGAGGTCTGGCTCTGTATTAGAGCAGCCCATTCAAATCTTACAAGTCTGCATGATGGCTTTTACGGCATGCAGAAAATGCCTTTATATAAAATAAGAGACATCTATTCATTGGCCATATTGTTCATCTGTACAAAGTGCAGCCAACCACTTCTTCACACCTGAAAAAGCCTCTGCAGAAGGCCACTGCATGAGAATGCATGAGAAAAAGATTTTGAGGAAAAAAATCTGAATCAAAGCATCATATTCTGACTTTCTGATGGCCTCTAATATTAGTGTATTTCCAGAAACATGACGTCATCTTTTCAAACTGTTACAGAAGACACTGTCTTTTAACAACCTGAGTATTATTCCTTTGATAAATATGTGCATAAAACTTGTGTAACAAGTGCTTTTAGGAAGACATAAACAAATTAAGAAAATGGTTGCATTAGTATTAGTAAGCCTGTGAATATTCTCATTTGTCCAGATCATAGTTATCTCAAGGAAATTTAAATCGAAAGCAACTGGACTTGGTTATTTGTCTAAGAAGACATTTCACCTCTCATCCAAGCGCATCTGACCATAAACTGATGAAGCCTCTTGGATGAGAGGTGAAACGTCTTCCTAGACAAATAATCAAGTCCAGTTGCTTTCGATTTAAATTTCCTTGAGATTAGTATTAGTAGGCAATGAGGAAACAGTGTTTTGAAACTGCCTTAACTCAGTTAATATGGATAAAATACAATGCAACTAAGAAATTGTGAAATAAATGTAACATTTAAGAAAGTTGTGTTAAATTTTCTTTAAATTTCTTCCATGTTTTTCTTTCTATTTCCTTTTTTTTTCCCCTTTAACCCTTTCCCCCTTTCACTCTTTCAGTTCTTTGCTTTTCTGACCACACTGTGCTATGCAGGAAGCAGTTACCTGAGTTTCCGTGACTGGAAAACCACAGAGGAGCAGCAGTAGTCTCATTGCCTCCTGTTCCATGGTAACATTGTTCAGACTTTCTGCCCTATGAGGGACATGTGCAGTCAGCTGAGCTGTCTACATTTTTGGACAAGAAGAAAGAAAATGAAGTACTGGGTATGTGTGGTAGAGTCCATATTTACTCCAGTGATCTGAGGGCAGCTCTCCAATAGGCTATTTTACAAATGCAGACATGTAACAGGATGCCAACTTCATCGTCCTCCATCTTATTGTTGGCTGTGTTTACCTTTTCTAGATTCCCTCCTACCCTTGCTTTAATCTTTTATGTTCATTGAGGTGTCATATGATCTTTTATGAATGTTTTTTCTCCATCATTACTACACCATATACCACCAAGTTGTTTTCAAGTTGTTTTTATTTTGTTTTCACAACAGGTATAAAAAGAATTAAGGCAAATTAAAAAGAATATGCAGAAATAAAAATCATGCAGTCATTTGAATCATAACTTGTAATCCTTTCAGTATACATTCTTCAATACATTTAATTTTGATTAAAGGTATAACTGCTGTTTGTCTCTCAGTGATGCACACAAATGCTCATGTTCCTTCATCATTGTTTTCATTGTTGATAAATCATTGTTCCATACACACAATTACACAAAAGGTCTCGATCTAAACATGGTGCAATATTACCCAGCACACATTTGATTACACGTATACGTACCACAGCTTGATCACTGATCAGTAAATCATACTCATTATTACTCAGCTTTTGGTCTTTGGTGGAATCTTGAAAAATCTTTTGCCTTTATCCATGTATATCACCCCCCAGTGGGCTGCCAGTGAAGTAATCCCATTGCCATTAAAGCGGCCACTCAGCAGTCTGAGCTCTGCGTCAACATGGATCGGGTAGAAGTTAAAGGAGTCCTGAAACACAATATTAGATGTTAATAAATGACCACAAGTATAAGTATGAATAAATATTGTAGCAAAGAGAAAGGATATATCACCCGGATAGGCTGTCCAGCGAACAGAGAGCGCCCTAAGGAGGTTACAAATATCAACTGATAGATGTAGGACTTGTCGTGTTTACCGGAGATCTGAAAAAAATGCATGGACACTGTGAGCATATTACAGTTTTACAGAGTTGCTGAAACAACATTTTCTGCACCAAAACCTCATCAACCCAATTATGGAATCAGTCACTCTTTACCCAAAACTATAAATAACTTTCAGCAATCACAAGTTCTCAATCACCATAATGAACATGGTGCAAAATGGTAAACAAAGGTAATATTTTTTTAGAAAACATAACATGAATGAGCTGAATACAGAGTTTGATTTTGAGTGCAGATAAAATAGTTGTGTGTGTTTACTTTAGCAATTGACAATCAAGTTTTATGTTTGGCGGGGGGGGGGGGTAACAAAGTCTGTGATTGTGTATTGTGTTTTTTTTTTATATGTCTACTGATATGTTTTTTGATATATTATATTGAGATGCTTATGTTAATTGAAACATAATGTCTTCATGTAGCAGCCAGTGTAGTCAACCCACTATGCCTATATACAGTAAGGGACTTGTTTCTCAGTCTACAGCCATGCCCTGAAGACGACCACGCTGGTCAGAACCGGTCGGCATTTGACTATTGTTTTTATATAATATGCCCTGAGTGCCTGAAGTAAGCCTAGCGCTTTTTCATCCTTTTAAAGACTAGACTAGTATTTTGCGGTAGTATCACAAAATCTCTGACCTGAACAATGACCTCATTGTCAAAGAGCGTCAACTCCTTTGGACTGCCAAATACTCGTCCAATCATCGTAGTCCAAGTGCGCTCATAACGCAGCTGAATACTATAAGGACACACACAAGAGGGAATAAATTGAATAGGTGAGAGCAGATAATGAAGGTAGACTGAATGTTACAGTCATAATGTGGCTGGATATTGTAATGAGTCAATGGACAAGGAGGGGAAAGACTGAAGACTTACCCAGTGATGTAGGAATGAGAGATCTCCCAGAGCCTGATTGCTGTGATCCTTCCCTCTCCATTTGAGGAGAAGGAAGTGCCACTGCCACCTCCAACTGCACGAGAGTAGGAGTAGTGAACTATAGCTGGAGTGGAAGCTACAGGTGAAGGAACAGAGGAAACAACAATTCTTTACTCCCTCAACACTAGAAATTGTGTAAAAAAAAAGCCTCAATAGTTGGATTAACTTCTTACATTTTGACCCACAGTTGACAGAGCTGACACAGAGCACAGCAAGGACAAGGACAGACAACTTTTGTGAGGGCATCTTGAAACAACTTTGAAATTAGAGACATCGCCATCATTATTGTCAACATCATAGTCATCAGCATCATCATTCATACAATTGTTTTAATCACCGAATCCATCTGATATTTGCTTTTTGGTTCCTATAAACATTTTATATCTCATCATTATTATATCATCACTAGTACAAATAGATGCACTCTGCAGTTGCAGAACGATGTTATTAAAGTTGATCCATTGAAATAAGATTAAGAGCAGATACAGAGTTCAAACTCACCTCCTGAAAACTGAGCAAATAATGAATGCTGTGATGCAGTGAGCAGGGAATTTTATATAGTATATCTCCCTCCACCCCTCCCTCCCCACCAAAATTACACGCACGCACACGCACACGCACACGCAACCCAACGTACTGTAACAACCCCTGTTTGCTTAACAATGGCATACCTGTTGTAGTTTGGTGGCAGGTTCTGGGAAATTGGAGAAGAACTTTCTGCCACATATTTTTCACCAGACTTACAGGAAATTCAGTTCATCGATCATGTCACATCACTTTAATAGTTTGAACTATCTCTTGCATTTCTGTTTGTGCACATAAGTGAAAAGAAGAAAGAAAAATAAGAAGAATATAAGAACCACTGAAGGCGAGGTCATTTTTTAATTTAAACATTTTTTTAAAAAGCGGTCAGCAAACAGGAGCTCACTCACGTGCAGACTGGTTAGATTCTGGTAGCTGAAGGTCAAAGGTTACAGTGATTCACCAAACATGATAAGAAGAAGATTAAGAGGATAGGTGGAGCGGAAAGAGGGGGAAGTAAGTGTGTCATGAGGGAGTATGGGGAGAGGAAGTTAAATAAAAAACAAACTAACATAAATAAACAAGTAAAATATTTAGAAAGAGCATTTCATGAAGAAAATGCAGAGGAGCGTGGGTTAAAGAGGAACTATGCAAGTCCGATCGCTTTTCTGCTGTTTTGACAACCCTCCTCTGGCCATGTGCATTTGTTTACAACAAAGCTGGCGAGAAATCAATCAATTGACGATGTTATGACATGTATATTTGTGTAGTTTAATCTGTCATAAACAAGAGATTAAGGGTTACAGGGCTTATTTGTGTCGCGATCGATGCACAGAGACGAGTGCTGGGACACCGGGGCGGCTGAGCTGATCTTGCAAGGTTATTTTTCAGCCAAGAGACACAATAAGTGACACGCACATGGAAGGCAGAGAGCCTCCATTCTCCCTCGTAACGAGTTAAGCCATTTATTAAACCATCACAATTACTCCAAAGCTGTTTAATTAAGGTAAAAATGTAGCATGGTTAAGCTACAAATCCTGCATAGTTCATCTTTTAAATGGATAGTTCACCCAAAATTCAAATTTCACTCATTATCTACACACCCTCATATCAACTAAGGGCTGGGAGAAGTTTCAGAGTCCTGCGTGCCTTCTCGGAGTTACCGCGGGGCTCCGTGCAGCACTGCATGTCCATATGACATGAGAAATTGTTCCGAAAAAAATTAAATAAGTATATATTTTAAGCTTGTTTGTAGCGGAAGCTCCCAGTGTTGCTCTGCCGGAATCTCGCGCGATTTGCGGAGCCGTGAACTGGGTGTCAATGCAAATCGCACGAGATTTGCACAGACACAGGCAAAGCAGTGAACTGAGACACTGGGAGCTTCTGCTACAAACAAGCTTAAAACATAGACTTATTTATTTGTTTCGGAACAATTTCTCATGTTGGGGCTTCAATACAAGAGGGACATTACAGACGAGCACTATGGAGGTATTTGGATGGTTTTTGGTGTGTCTTTTTGGACGAATAAAAGTGAGCACCGTTCGCAACCGTCATATGGACATGCAGTGCTGCGCCGAGCCCCGCTGTAACTCAGAAACACGGAGGACTCTGAAACTTCTCCCAGCCCTTAGTCGACATGAGGGTGAGTAGATAATGAGTGAAATTTGAATTTTGGGTGAACTATCCCTTTAAGTTTGACAGGGCTGGGGTCGAACTCAGTCTGAACTTGTCTCTTTGCAAAAGTGACATTGGCTATTCAAAACATGTAGGGTTTCAGTAAGTCACACAGCCCATATTGTTTACAATTTCTAAGGTTGCCGGGAAGGACCGAGCTATGCTTAAAAACAAACAAACCAACAGTTTATACAATATGCTGTCAAACTATGTTGGAAAGCAAATGTGTTTAGCTTCCCGAACAGTCACACTGGCAATTGGAGGGTGGAGCAAGTAAAAAAACATTTAAATGTGGGAATCGGCTGCAAGTGACAATGATGTAAAAAGAGAGCTAAAGAGAAAGAGAGACATAAGCTGGGGACTGTCAGGTGGAGATATAGTAAAGACTTTGGTACATGTGTATTGGAATATAGCCATTATTATTGAGTATTTGGCTGCAGCCACTTTAGGTATCTTATTTTAAAGAAAGATAAGAGGTGATTTGTGTCGTATTATACCTCACCCACTGTGTTGTGCTTTACCTTTTCTCCCCAGCAGATGCCCTCATTGAACCTTCATATCATCTGAGTCCCACACACTACTCACCACCTTAATGTGCCATGCAGAGTGTAATATATTACAGCAGTGAACAGTATTTTTTACTGTTGCTTATCAAATGTCGCTAATCTCTTCATGTACTGTAGTCAATTGTTTCCCTGCCACTGTTTTCACTTTTGAAAGTGAAGTGTCATTTTACTTGAACCTTAAACAGACTAAGTGGTTTATGTTAGGGCCTAATCTAGGTTACCACAGTTGCCAGGAAGTTACCATGATCACTTCCGTGTGTTGGTTTTTCCAGTCCATAATATAACGTTTATGACCATCAAGGCTCCATAAATCAATTTTTGAAGCTCATTTGGTTCCCTAAGCTTCAAAGCAGACAAATGAAATATTAAAGCAGAAGTAAGTGATATATTTGTGTTAATATAAGTCTTAAATAGTTATATCTTCCGACAGCAATCACTTACATAGAGTGTTTGGACTGAAACACGGGTCTGTCAGTCACTCTGCTCTGCTCTGAGCCGAGGAGAAAACATTTCTCGTATCCTACAGTTTTTATCCAATGAGGAGAGAGAACGGCATGCAGGGCTGTGTGTGCAGCCAAGGGATGCGCCTGAATGTGGTGACGTGGGGACGAGGACTGTTATGGTGCGTTCAAGGCAGCCCGTAACTCGTGTTTTTCCGACTTGTGAAGTCGTACCAGTTCGATCTGGTACGAGTTCACCGGTCGGAAGTTACGAGTGGCCGTTATAGTGACTTTCACCGGTAAAACAGGTCGGAAAAACACGAGTGGGTTGCCTGGAACGCTACAAAGTCGTAAGTTGTGACTTGAAGCTGTAATTTACGGTTTCAACAGCCTGCCTGGAACGCAGCATTAGCCAAAACGACCGGATCGCTTACTTCTGCTTTAAATCATCAAAGATGTTGTTCTGAGTAAAATTGACTTCAGAGATGAAAATGTGCACCTGTACTAAATACTTTATTCAACATAATTTCTGGAGAAAATGATAAGATTACATGCTAGAAATTCTTGAAACTGACTCAGTGTTTGTCTTTTTTTTAATTCCAGTAACTCATGTTATTTATTTATTTATTTTTTATCTTTATTTTACCGGGAAGATTGCTTGAGATAAAAAAAATAAAAAAAATACAACTCCTTTCCAAGTAAAGGCCTTTCTTTCTTGGATGTTGAAGCTCTTTCCACATGTGTTATTAATTACATTGATGTTTAGGCCGCAGCAGTTTGTTACTGAACAAGACAATATCTGGACCCAGAAACTGAGACAGCTACACTGTAGACAGCTCTATAATATTTAAGATTCATACTGGGTTACCTGATGCAAATCTATTCTCGTTGGTGATTATGTCAAGCTTAGACAGATATTATTTTCTTAAGTTGAAACTTCTATGGCAACAGTTGTTTTACAAGCTACCATATGTCGATGTTTATGTGGTAAGACATGAATTTAATAGTTGTGATAATGTGATATCGGAGAATAGTGCATTATATATCTATGTTTATTTATAGATAAACGTAACTACAAATTTAACCACCACCATGGCTTTATTTCTTTCCACCTTTTATTAATTAATTAATTAAAATATAATCCGTTCATTGTCAACAAATATTAAAATTCACAGTGACTTTAGCAATACCTTTCCATGTTTCTCACATTCTCCTGTTGTAAACTGTTTTCTTGTCTGTAACAACATCTGTTGCACGTCTGTCCGTCCTGGGTGAGGGATCCCTCCTCTGTTGCTCACCCTGAGGTTTCTCCGATTTTTCGGATTTTTTATGATGTCATGTGAAGCCCTTTGAGACAAACTGTTTGTGAAAACGGGCTATACAAATAAAATTGCCTTGCCTTTCCTTGCCTTGCCTTTACCTCTCCTATGTTTTTCACTTATGAAACAACACAGTCTGTTTTCAATCTGCGTCTGCGGGTAAATGCTTCCTCTTCTTAGGTATGAGCATGTGTTTCATAATGGTTTCACAATAGGTTTAAAATGGTGCTATAATAGGTTTTCAGCCCTAAGTGTTTTTGTAGTTTCTAATTATAAATATTTGTGCTCTGATTATGGGAACTCTCTCTCTGTCTCTCTCTCTTTTTTATTTCTTGGTTTTATTGGCACGACATCACACTGTACACATTGCCAAAGCCAGCATTTCTCTCTCTCTCTCTGTATCTCTGTCTCTCTTTATCTCATTCAATCTCTCTCTCTCTCTCTCTCTCTCTCTCTCTCTCTCTCTCTCTCTCTGTCTCTCTCTCTCACTCTCTCTCTCTCTCTGCTGTGTGTGTATCTTTGGGTAACTTTCTCTGATGTAATTTCTCAAGAACCACAGACCGCACAAGGATAAGCAATTTTTTCCCTGGCTGCTAAGGCTTGTGGCTGCTACACTCAGTTTTAGCAGTGTCCGGTGTTTGATTCTGCAGATAGATATCTGAGCCCATGTCCTTACTGTAATAAATATCAATTTGATGTTTGAACTGCATGTTTTAGATATCTAATTATGAGCTGGTTTAATAATCTGCAGTAGACACGTGTAAAATGTCCTTGTCTTTATATATAGCAGTCCTGGATTCTACATTAATCCTCTGAAGTATCAAAATGCTCAGTCCTCAAAGAAAAACATACGGTCTGTTTTCAGAAACTGGGCCATAGACTTTTGTTAATTTGTGATGTCACAAAAAAGCACTCACTGCCCCTGGTCATGCCCCAAGACTGGCCACTCTGGATCCACTGCCCAGCCTTGCAGGATTTTAACCGTAACCCCCAGCCCTTTGAGTGTTTACCTGAGATCTGTTACATTTTTGTTTTGTCTCAAAGAAAATGGCCAGCCAATCAGTGGAGAGGGTAAGAGCCTCTCTTCTGACTGACCTGCTATTGCTAGATGAGCCCTCGAGAGAAGCCTGGGAGAGATGATAGAGGGCTTTCAGGTATTTAAAACCATTATCTTCTTATGGACCAACTCTTGAAATTACAAACAGGAAAGTGTAAAATATCGCACCCCCACCAAACACGTTTTGCACGGTTGTAGTCACAGTACATATTATGATCTCCTGAAAAGATCCTGTGCAGAGCTGAAACTCGTCTAAGAATGACCCAGGATGAACTGTGCAGTGACAGTCTCTCTAAGATAGTTTTACACAAACATAAACTATAGGCCTACCTCTGATAAGGATTTATGAGTTTTCAAACTCAGAACAAGCTCTACGATCTGGTTCCAAAAATAGGTCGCAGCGATTGACCTCAGATTTACTGAAATCATGCCACGCTGTACGTGAAACTCATGAGCTGGCAGCAGAGCAGAAAGTGCTGGCTGGACACTGAAAACACTGACTTCAGTATGGAATCAAATTATGACAAATTAACTTTGTTCAATACTATTTTATTTGTCTGACAGGATAAATGAGCAATGCCATTTTATACATTTTTAAAAGTCATGGATAAAAAAAATACAAATGTAATGTGTTTGTCAGTTTAAAAACTGGAAAATGTGGTCTCTTGTCAACCCCCAACTTCCTCTTCAAGTGAACGTTATCGCTCTAGTGTGGCTTCCTTCTTCTACTACCACTAAGACATTTGACATTATAACCCCCAGAACTTATAAACATTGGTTCCTGCAGCGGAAATGCAGGAAGACTAAACTGAAAACACCCCTTAAACATATCTTAAGAAATTCTTCTGAGTAAGGTACCTGCAGTGGATCTATTTATTGTTTGATTTTAGTCCTCCAGCTTACCCACCCAGATACCCTGCCCCTCAGAACAAACCAGGTGAGGACAGAACTCACAAGGGTCAAGATGAGAAAGATCCTGTGCAGAAAATCTCTGCAGGATAGTTGAGCACAGGCTGAGGCCCTGCACCCCATCTTCATCCTCTGGTGAGATGATGTATAGACCCCTCTCTCACCTGAAACAGACTGAAACACTGTGAGAAAAATGTTCTTTGACTTCTCCAATGGTTTCAACACCGACACAGCCCATGCTCCTGAGGGACAAGCTGCAGTACACAGGAGTGACTCTCTAATTTTCGTATCACTGCCTCTGCTGCATTGACCAAGTAGCTGAGGTTAACATGGAGAATTACTTTATCACCTTGTGTAAAGTTATATAAAGTCTAAAATTTACCTCCACCTCCATATAACAACCTAAACTGATGCAACATTTAATTTCTCTGGGACAGCTATTTATATAAAGAACCATCTAGTTTTATGGCATTTCACATCTTCAAAGTCTGCACAGCTAGTAAATCAGGTAGCCCAGTCAGGTCTGAAGTGCAGAAGTCACTGCGGTTCAGTTTGCTGACAGCTTGGTTAGTTTTGGCAGACCACCAAAGTCAGTTAAACTGACTTTGTGACACAGACGCAAAAGACTGTTTTAAAACCTTGATTTTAATACGGACAGACTTATGATTTCAGAGGTGATAACAGAAGAGGAGTATCACTGGTCCTGCTGAGACAACTGTAATAAAACAATGACACTGAAAAGTGCTATGGGACTACATTTGTAGCCTGTCTGCATATTCATCCAGGGATTTGTTGAAAGGGCAGGTCATTGATTCCTTGTCTAAGTAAACAGAAAGAGCAAACACATAATCCTCATGGAAATAAGAGCTACGTATACTTAGTTAGCATATAACATTTGTAAGTCAACATTGAACACATGGTTTAGCTGTGGCTGATCAACTAACTTCAACTAAGAGAAAAATAATTGACAAATTAAAAATGTCACCTATTGGTGGATCTAAATGTAAAAGAGGATCATAAAATACTTCTTGGGTAATCCTGCTGATAACCCCCCCCCCCCCCCAAAAAAAAGGCAGTAAGGCAGTGGTGCAAACATAAGCTTCTTGGTAAAACCCTCTTTTCATCTTGTACCCACAGAGATTCCCTTGAATCGAGGCTGCACCCGAAAAGGAAGTTCTCTTGCAGCGTTTTCTCATACATGTCAGTAAGCGCTCACTTGTGCTCTTTACCGCACCTTTGGGTCCCACAGTGACACTCGTCCTGTATGTGGGTCAATGGAAACCTTACTGTCTCTCAAACATCACTGATTAACCCCTACTGACACAGCAGAGCAAGAGCTATTACACCATCATCAGCTTTAAATCGGTTCTTTACTACATGCTGCTACGCTCACTTCAGTGTGTCACTAAATGGCATTTAAAGTTAAACATCCCTGGGAACAGAGTGCGAGCTCAGCAGTTTACCTCAGAGGAGTTTCAACTGGTTGAGAAGGAGGGAGGAACAGAGCACTGGACTGTGGATATTGGTCCCACATTTCATTTCATTCGTATGGCTACTACATAATGTAGTCTATAGCAAATTCACACACACACACACACACACACACACACACACACACACACACGCACACGCGCGCGCGGACACACACACAGTTTGAAAGCAATGTTGTATCCAGTCTAAACCAGTTCTGTGAGCTCTGAGATTTGGCTTCTTAGAGTGCAGACAAAAAAAGAACGAAGGCATAATTACAGTAAACTGTTTTTGTGCACTAATGCTCCCCAATGACCTGCTATTGGGAAAAAGACTATGACTAATCAGAACCAAACAAAGAAAGGAAGAGGGACTACCAAAAACGCATGAATTGTACATCAAGAGGCAAACAGGTTGGAGCCAGCGCTAGATTCAGGGAAGCCTGGGCTGTTGTTAAGTGTTAACGGGGTTCACTTGAAGTCTGTGTTTGAAAACTTCCCTTTTTATAAAAAAGCCAAAAGCCACCACTCTACAGCTGAGTTTAAAATTAAGGCCAATATGCTTGAAGCATTATTATTATTTTTAGCACAGTGTATAATCAGGAAAAATATCTTGAAGGAAAACTACAACCTGGCAGTAGTGTCTTGGTTGATCCATCTGCTCGTTACAGTTTTGTATAAGATGGATATTCGCAAGTTAACTGATACAGCGGGACAGCCAAGCTGATACACTTTCACCTGTAACCTTTTTGTGAACCGTGTCCATGCTCTCCAAATTGATTGACAAATGTTCAGTCCTGTTTTATTATCATTTCGACACGTACACTGTTTGACTTGCATGCAGTATGAGGATATCGTACACATAAATATACAGTCATAAACAGAAATCTAGACAGGCAACAGACAGACAGTCACACACACACACACACACATCCTGTGCCTACGCACATGCATACACTTCGTGGGTTTTAGCAATAACCTCAAATGGACTTTTGGATGGCTGAAAATCGATGCCTCTGCAAAGGTCAATGTGTGGTCATGGTACTTTAAATGACCTCGCTACTGTTCCAGTTGTCTCCAGAGACCCACACATTATTGTAGCAAAGATTTATGATCAATTATGATTGACGGACAAGCTCAAAAATAATACAATGCCGGTTAATGTTAACAATTCTGTAATAACATGCTTTTCAAAAATCTGAAGCTTATCAATTATGGTTTTACTGAATGTTACAAAGATATTTTTTGTGTGTTTTGGTACAGTGTGCCAATCTGATCAATTTTGTTGAAAAGTTTGTTAACATCCATGTTGCAAGTGTTTTTCTTCATTCATTCATTCATTCATTCATTTGATTCATTCATTCATTTATTCACATATCTATAAAAAGAACCAAGTGTAAAAACATTCAATTTTGCATATACATTATGTGAAACGGGACACCCTAGGAAGCGTTTTGAGTATGGACTGAGCTTGAGAGGGACCCAGGCACAAAGAATAAGCCTTTATGGTCCTATTGCAACATTTCTTTGATTGCTGAGTGTTAATCAGCAAAACAAATTGACAAAAGGAATCTGTATCACCATGGATATAATTGAATGTAAAAACATTGCTCAATGTTGCTATTAGTAGTCAAAGACTACAATTTGCACACCTTGTGTAAGACTACACACATAAGTGTTGACAGATGATTCTGAGCAATCATAACGTTCACTTTTTCTCCCATAACAATCTTCCATCAGTAGGTGAGTTTGTTCCAGCGGGTAACCGGCAGTGGGAGTGAGCTCTGACAACAAACCGAAACAGATGAGCTGTTCAGCTTGTCTGGTTTTTCTACGGCACTGTAAACCTCTGCAAGCAAACCACAGAGGTCGCATTACACCCTCTACACCATAACCAAAAGGCGTTTGACGTTAGTTGTGTTGTTAGTTGTGCCCCATCATGATGTCAAGCCTTTATTCTTTATAGAAATAAAGAATAAAGATAGCTGACACCTATGATGAAATATTTAGATAAATAATACCACCTTAGTATTACATCATTTACCCATCTGTCATTTTCTACAATTACATAATCAAAAGTTTCATTTGAATATGTGTTAATGTTAAAAGTCTTTACTGACTTCTATTTTGTTGATTATTTTGTAAATATCCCCATCATTAAAACAAAACAAAACAAAAGAACTATATAAATATGATCCTATGGCAAATGCCTTTGGTAGGAAGATGGTCTTACAGGTACTAGGACATTTGACATCTCACTGCTCTAAAACAGGCTTAAAAAACTTACATTTAGATTGATTTATGGTCAGTATGGCTACATCTCTGAAAAGCGACCATACTTCTCCAGTTTAACTGTCATCATTGCAGAGAAACTTGTACTTGAAAAACTGGGTTTGAGAGTCGACCCACATGCAGTAACATGTCACACCAACAAACCGCCAACAACAAACCCTATCCCAGATATGTTCACTTGTGCCAGCTTAATTGCATTGTCCCTGTCCGTGTGTGTGTGCGTGTGTACTGAAGCTAGGGAATTGAGCACACCAGCCCATGGTGGTTTGGTGGTTTGGAAGCATGCGTTCATGGGACGGAAAGGATTTACAAGAATTGGGGGAGAGGTGAGTCTGGATACAGATGCCACGGCTAACTGCCAAGAAAGTGCGTGAGTAAGAGAGGGAGAGAGAGAGAGGGAGAGAGAGAGAGAGGGGGGGGGGGGTGGCAAATGCATTGTATTCACATATCAGTTTTCATAAAAGACACAGCCTCAGTCTGGCACTCATACTGAAACTCAGGGTCAATTCTGGGAATTCTGGGACAATCCCATGTCACTTCCAAGACGGCGCCTGAAGTATCTCATAGCTATTTACCAGCTGAAAATCCTAATAACTGGCTTAAATCAGAACTCAAGGGATGCTACAGATGTGGCCACTGTCCTCATTGCAATAAAACCTTTTGAAGTTAAAAAATAAGACCTATCACATTCATCACTTTGTTTCATTTCATTTATTTAGATCTCCATTAGCTTTGGCAAAGGCCATCGCTATTCTTGTTAATTGTAAAATCACTTTTGTGATTTATAAACTTGGCTGTCCACTATCCTCTAAGTCGCACTAAACGCAGATTACAGAAAAGACTTGCAGAACACAATTAGGAGGCAACCAGGGCTATCCTATGGCCAAACATTTTAAAGATCACCATGGCAATGACACATCTATTTTGTTGGCCATTGATCATATTCCCCTTTCCTATAATACCTTCCAGTGAAGCCTCCTACTTTGTACATAGAGTATGCTATTTCTGGTTTTGGGCATGAGATATGTATATATTTCGTAACCGTTTTGCTTGTCTAATGATGAAAGTTGGATATGGATTTAGTGTTTTTATACTGTTATAATTTGTTCATGCCATCTCTTCATTCATCTACTGACTATATGGAGTTTTGATGTCTGTATATTAGTATTTTAGATAGATTGGCACTGGGCACTTACCTGTAGTGGGCCGGCTGAGCTGCAGCTCATTTAGGTTACCTAAGTGCTGCTGCCTCATACCCTGCTGAAGGCCAGGGAGGCCGATTTATATCAACTCACAGTCAAAATCAAGGCTTTTTAATGTTTCCACAGAAACAGTTAGCCTCGTAAACCAGCCTCTCCTGGAAATGCATTTCTGCATTTCCAGGAGAGGCTGAAATGCATTTCCAGGAGAGGCTGGTTTACGAGGCTAACTCTTTCTGTAAAAAAGAGTAGCCTTGGTCCCTGTTTTTTCCCTTACAATGCAATGCATATTGAGACGATGTCCCTGAGGTTTCTCACGTTTTTTTTCCCTGTTAAGACTTCTCCTGGGAGTTTTTCCTCAGTTTATGAGAGGGTCTAAGGGCAGAGGATGTTGTTATGATGCTATGTAAAGCACTTTTGGACAAACTATTTGTAAAAAATAAACTTGTCTCGCCAAGGCAAGGGCCTTGCCACATTTTGATAAGCTCTAGGTTTGTTTGCTTTTTTTCTAATTACCTCTAGTTTCCAAGACACCACTACAAGACTTTTTATAATATTCTCACTCTAACTCTGTGGTCTGTGAGCATCTTGTGCGTCACCCTTCTTGAGAAAATAGCTCTTATATTATGTGCTCCTGCTGGTTCTGCTTTTTCCGCTCGTTTCTGATAACAAGATTTATGTTTTGGCATTCTCAGTTCTTTCAGTGAGCACAAGTAACCTGTCTGCGATACAGTACATCAGCCAATACGTTTCTCAATAGTTTTCGGGGCTATTGTTGTTCCAACATGCACTAAAACATTTTTAAAAGAAGGCAGGGGGCTATTTCTTGGAAAATAAATATCATACATTTCATGAATATTGTATGTTTTGTGGCTTTATTTTGATGCTCCAGGATTACATGTGGAATAATTTAGTAGAAAGATTAGGCTTTTTTGTGGGCCCTACTGGGCTGTAGGCCCCTCAAAATGTCCTGACCTAACTCCCCTATGCAATGGCCCTGCTGAAACCTATTTATGTAGTTTTCTTGAAGCTGCTCATTTACAGTTACAGTGCAATGAATTTGCTATTTTTATCAACTGAACTATTGCCTCTTAATCACTTTCTCTCACTACCCTGCCGTAAACAAAGAACTCCTTAAAAGATAAAAACTGTTTACAGTATGAATCTTTAGCAAAAAAAGAAGAGGAAGAAGCTTTTAAACACATTAGTTCATTGTGGTGGTCTGATAAACAGTAGCATGTTTTACAGTTATGAATTCAACTCATTTTAATGTTCTGCTTTTACATTCCATATCATTATAATATACATTTATTCACCCTCCATGATACGCAGATGCTGTCCCCTATGATGACAGGAAAAGGATATAGACAGAAGAGATAGTTAGATAGTGATGTTTCTTTAATGAATTGAAGCAACAAACTCAAACCACAACTTCAAATTATGAATCACATAATTATAAAAACCACCTCTGCACACCACATGTGTGTGCATGCAGGACCTGACACGTACGCATTCATCAGGTGTGCGCATGGGAGCATGCATGGCTGCACAGATGCATGTGTGCAACTATGTGTATCTATATATCTGTGTGCCTGTGTCTTTACCTATCGATCTTGCCTGTGTGTCAGACTGCTCACTGTCTCAAATTGATCCATTTCTATTTCTCTTGTGTAACAGCATCTTAGCGGACTGTTGACCCCACAGTGTCCTTTTTGTAATTTCCTGACCTGATATTGGAACAAGAACAAACGTGTGTTTGATTACTGGGATCATTATCAGAAGCAATCTTTTTGTTTCTTAACTGGTAGCAATCCTGTTGTTGCAGTTGTAACTGTCCTAACTTTAAAGTTAAGTTATTTAACTTGTCGATTTTGAATGAAATATGAATTACAGTGATAAAAGTGAAGACATTTGGAAATAAAAGCCTTAAAGCATCTCACAAATATAGGATTACTGCTGCTGTAGCTCAGCATGTTCAGATTCAGACCCACTGAGAAGTCTTCTTTAATCGTGTTTATCCAGTAATCCCAATGACCACAGACAGAATAAACAAACATCTCTGTGATTCTATTTGATTATTACTTTACTGAGATAATAGCTCACTCTGGAAATTGATCAAGTCTGAATGGTTGGTATTGAACACTGATAATTTATAAATGGTCAACACCTAAATCAATGTTTACTACTTTGATTAAATCTTGATATTAAAGCTTGAGCCTGATACTAATCCTGACAGAGTGAGACGGTTAAGATAAAGACCCCTAAAAGACAAATACAGGTAGGTAACTGTCCAGCACGTTATGTGACATCCAACCTGCCAGCTCAAAAAACAAAACTAAACAATGGTTCTGTGTCTATAGCACAACACCATAAGCCACAATTCATGAATTAAGAATTATTTCTGTACTGTTACATTACGGGGAGTCCCTGCATTGCACAATCCCAAACAATCCCTAATTGTTGCCTCAAGCCTTACAAGATTAAGCTTGTCACATAAACTGTTGTCAATTGTCATTTCTCAGGAGAAAAGTGAGAAAAACGTAAGTGAAAGTGGTTGTCAGAAATGAACATAACAGGATGCAGTGATGGGCACAAGTATCAACAACTTATGAGGACAAATAGCACAGTGTAAAATATTACTTTATCAGTAAATCAGTAAAGAGTCATATTTAAATGAATAGCTTGAAATGTTGTCATCATTGTCTGTTACAGGAAGATGTACACTAATCAGAAGTCTGCGTGACAAATACAATATGTAACGTCATCCTGCCGCTGCTTAGTTGCATGCAGGAAACAGGAGAAAACAGCTAGTCCTGCTCAGTCTATGAAGAAAATACACCTTTCAGTGCTTCCAACAACTTTGTTGTTGTTAGATAAATTCATTTTCAAGTATCAAAAGTCATTTTTAGCAATTATTTTTCTTAGATTGGACCCTGTCATTCAATGTCATTAGTAATAACAGTAAATACACTGTGTAATGACTGATTACACAGGCATTTTAATGTCTGTATCTGGTTGAGGTGTATGTCATCTCAATTACTTCATGGTAATTGCATATGTACAGTATGATAATGCTTTGAAATTTTACATTTTGAGTATAGACATTATATGAATCCCAATGTGAAAATGTGAGTTGAACACTTCAAGTATTTTCCCTCAAAGTAGTGAGTCACAGGGAGGGGTGGTAATACTTCCTAGTTCACTGAAATGTTAATGTAATGAATGTACCTTTCACCACTGAGAAAAGCACAGATGAGAAGGCCCATTTAAAAGACAATCAAATTGACAGACGTGCAGATCTTCCTATAAAGACACCAGTCACTGATCCACAGCCTTGACACAGTAACTGTCTGAATTCCAGCCAAACTTAAGGACAGGGACCGAGAGCAGGTCAGGTTAATGTGTTACCGGCTCTGGCTTTCAAGCACCATTGTGAAATCATTGTGTGAATGTGTGCAAACTGTGAGGAGCTGTCGGGGGGGAAAAGGGAGGGTTTACGGTCAAAGTGGCTTATCTCAGCGATTAATCCGCAGGTATAAAATGCTCCTGGTGCAGAGGCTCGGAGTGGACATGCTGTTGCAGCACTGAGCCTCCATACCATCTACATTCTCCTTCTCCTCAACACCTTCATTTTCAATCAGCCATGGGAGTTGCCTACAGCGTTGGAGAGTAAGTGAAATACATTACCAAGACAAGAATCTGCAGTCAAATGGAAGTAGCCTACTTAGTTTTTTGTTTTGAGCATTATTACACATAGGTGCAAAATAGTTTTAGGGGTTAATAGTAGAGGGCAAATTAATCTGTGGAAGCCAGAGTTGTAGACATGATGTGTTTGTGACAGGAATACAATGAGATATTGAGTCAAAGAAAAAAACAGAAGTTAACTCTAAGTTGAAATTCAATGTAGACTTAAAACATGAATTCTTGTACAATGCTTCCATTTAAAGAAAAAAAAAGAAAAACAGAAGGGGATTTCAAAGAGGGATTCCTCATTTTCAATTGTTTACAGAAATCTTAAGTCAAGATGACTTCATTTAACCACATATTTAAAGCATGCATCACATCCCTGCTATTCGAGTCACATTTCCGCTGCTCTTTGACTATAATGGTATGCCATTTGTTTAACATTCAGTTTGTTGGTTGGGCCAACTCTGATTAATGCTTTAAAATAGCAGCAACAGGTTGAGTAAATCAAATATGATGTAATGTATGTCAGTACTTTTTGCATTTCTGCTTTTAGTCATTACTCATTTTTATCCAAAACCATCATAGATGCAGTATATGTTGCTTATTTACACTTTGTCCCTTTTCTCCTGCAGGGTTGACCACCTCTACACCTTCTTTGTGCAGTGGTCACCAGATATCTACACTAAAGGAAACAAGAAGCAGCGCCTCTTCATTAAAGAGAAGCGTCAGAATCGCTATCTGGTCGTAGAGAAGAACAAAGTGGCTGTGATTAACAAGCTCCTCAGCATCCCTGTCCACCCCTCAGCTGAAAACTGGGAGGTAAGGAATACAAATACATCATTAGGCAATCATAAGGCAATACAGGATCGTCACTTTGGGACGCAGGAGAAGACATTACGCTGGGCCACCACTGCTGTCCAAAGTACCACCTTAGTGCAGACATACATGCAACAATCTGCATATGGAAGGATTCAATAACCTCTTCAATTAAAAGGAAATAACTTTATCATCAACTGAATGATAAACTAAACAAAAGAACAACAGATCTGCAGCAGATTCTTGGTCTATCAAAAAACAATATGAATATTGTTTATAGTGGCTCTGGAGGAGGGGTGTGGGCAATATTTGGACATTTCAAAATTTTTAAATCACTGCTCCACTTTGGAAGAGGAGCAGTGCAATTTCATGGTGTGTTTGATGCGTAGCTGTGGGGAAAACGGACTCAAGCCTCCCAAATTACAGTAACTGTGGATGGATCCTTGGCTGCTGTCCTAGTGCTTCTGGGAAATCCCACTCTCTCCATATATGGACCGGACATCCTTCCCTTCACTCGCTTACAGAAACACAGATCCCCGCTAGAGCTACACCCTCCTGTTTCTTGAGAAAAGAAACCGCTCGTCACAAAATCTAGCCAATGGCAAGTGCACGGAAAGTGAAAGTATCTCGCAGGGTATAAAAACACCGGTGAACACTCTCGTTCATTCAGTGCAAACATTGACAGAGATCAGGCATGATGAAGCTGCTTCCAGAAAATATGCGAGTGCTCTACTTTGCCAGTGATTGTTTGGAGCCCTATGTGGAGGTATGATCACTGCAGCATGCAATCGTGCTCTGGATTTAGCAGATGAAAAACAACTGATTCCGTTCACCTGTGATAACTGCGATGCACATGATCTGTGATCTGATGTAGCCTAGGCCTACTAGTAGAACAGGTTGAGCGTGAGGATTTTACACGTGCACTTTCGGCGCAAGAGTCTGTAATCTAGACATTAATTATGACAATGTGTGACAGTTGTCTTACCGACTTGTTGCATCGTGTGTTCCCTCCAGATAATCAGAGTGAATGACTCCAAGCGCCGCCTGAGTCTGTGCAGCTCCGAGGACTCCGAGGGCTCCGAGGGCTCAGAGGAAGCTGAGTACCAGGATGAAGGAGAGGATGATCTGCCCATCCTGAACGACAACAGTCTGCTGCTGGAGGACCTCCACCTGGAGAGCGTAAGTTACCACCACCAACATCACTTTACAGCTAGTTTTTCCTAGTTTTTATTTTATTTTATTTTATTTTATTTTTTTACACCTGTCAGTGTTGCATCTTTTGATTAACAACTCCTTCTCCTTCAACAGCTGGCTGCACACATTCCACCAAGGACCAAAGGCTATGCATGGCAGCTGGTCTACAGCACCGCCATCCATGGAAGCAGCCTGAAGACACTGTACAGGAACATGGCTGATCTGGACAGTCCTGTGCTGCTGGTCATCAAAGACATGCACAAAAAGGTTTGCATCTTTATCTTTTACCCCACAAAGCGAAAAATATGAATAAATAAGATGAAATAATGTAACAAAAAAAAAAAAGAAGAAGCAGAAGAAAACACTGACTGGATTTTGAAAGTATGTCTGTACGGATTCCTTTAATAACTTGTTGCCACCTTTGGTCTTTTCAGGTGTTTGGTGCTTTTTCGTCACATCCATTCAGAGTCAGTAAATGTTGCTATGGCACCGGAGAAACTTTCCTGTACAGCTTCAACCCTGATTTTCAGGTAAGATCATTCTTCAGTTACCGATAGTTTGTCCACCAGCAGCTGTGTTTTTATTACAAGAAATGTATGCTGCCAAAGAAACTAAACATCATCCCCAGAAAGTAGTAACCTATGTTTTGAGCACTGTTTTCTAATGTCTTGTATTTGTTATCTTTCCAGGTGTACAGGTGGAGTGGGGAGAACTCCTACTTTGTGAGCGGCAACATGGAATCTCTGCAAATTGGCGGCGGAGAGTAAGTGATGCAGTTAATTAAATATAGACTTTGTCACCCAAGTAAAAAGCTGCCATTACGCATCTCAGTGTCATAAAGTAATAACAAGCTCATAAAGTGATAAAACAAATTGCTACCCATGCAATATCACAGATAACAATGCCAGTTATCAGTTGGAAAGGATTTTATGTTAAACTGTTCTTTTTTCCCCTGTGTTTACAGTGGTGGCTTCGCTCTGTGGCTGGATGCTGATCTGTACCGTGGTGCAAGTTTCTCCTGTCCGACCTTCAACAATGAGCCACTTTCCACACACCAAGACTTTATTGTCCAAGACCTCGAAGTCTGGACTGTGCAGAACTGATGAGATCATCTGAAAAGACGAGAATCCACAGTATTGTCTGGAGTTGCAGAGCTTCAAGACTTCAAGGCGCACATGCAGTTTAGCCACTATACTGTTCAATACCTGATAGAGCAGCTGCTACTGTATCATCTGTGTACCTGGCTGAGATTAGCTCACACACAGCATGAGGCCTGTTCTACTGGTTGTGGTCTTGGCATTCTGTTTATAGCCTACTGGTTTAGTCTGTGCCTGTTAAAGAGATGAGGCTTGATTAAGTCCTGTTATTCAGAGTGTTGCTGCTGTAAACCACTGGCTATTCATCTATAGCCCTGTGCAAAGCCCAGTATAACTGGCACCAAAAGCTTTAATCCCTCCATGCCCCCGTTTGGTTATGGAGCGAGCATTATGATACAAAGTTCACAGTAACATTGCGGGATAAAATGTTTGTAACTTCCGAAAGCACATTCAGGCTTTAAAGATTTTTTTTTTCTGTATAAGCACCAAAACGGTTTGTGAAAATTGACGTTAACAGTCATCGACAAAAAAGTTACACATTTAATTTATGGTAAAAACACTGTAACTTGATAGGAGCCATTGTGCTCCTATCCAGGCTCTAATTGTACTTTTGAGTTTTTTTCTAACTTGAGGTCTGGTTTTCTAACTTGACATAATCAGGTTAAAAAATTAAAGTACTGAGTTGCACTATAAACAATCTGTTATGTGTGATGTGTGCCTATTTGTGTGAGAAGGGACTACCATTAACTGTCATGTTATTTTAAAGGGAAACACCTGCCTGCCTGTTTGCATAGATGCATAATATTTTAAGGAAGGATTTGCGTTCTTTTACACCTTTTTACTAAATATATATTTAAATGTTTTTGGTTTTTTTTTAAGAAAATGTTCCTGTGTGTTAGTTTGTTTTACATTTCTTTGTGTGCAAATCAGAGTCTATGAGGCAGTGCTGGCACTGCTGATGTTTTTGTGAAACCACATTAAACATTTCCAGGTGACTTTGAGTAAAGCAGTCATATTTTGTCATGAATAAATCCAGTGTTTCAAATAATGAAATAGAAGTAGACTATAAATGTAATGAAGTATGTGTTTGACTCCAACATCAGGGTGCAGGGTAGTATTTGATAAATATACTTGTGCTACAATACTTAATAGGCATAGCAAGAGCAAACAAAACCAAATATTCACAAAAAATGAACAATGCAATAGAAGTAGAAGTGAACAGTAAAACTTGTAAACCGTCAGTCTCCTAGATAATAGGCTGTTGTACCTTTAGGAACTTATTTCACCTAAAATCAGTCTGTTTTATTGCAGTCACACCCCTTTACAACTAGATGCTCCAGGGCATCGAGCAATAACTCATAACGGTTTAATCAAATGTAGAGCATGCCAGAGTATAGTTCACTGGGTTGAACAGGCTTCCCTTGAATACAGTCCTCGCTGCAGCAGCCCTGGTTCGATTCACCCAGCAGCCGTTTGCTGCATGTCATTTCCTCTTCTCTCTGTCTCTCTATTTCCTGTCTCTCTCCAACTGTCCTTTCAATTAAAGGCATAAATGTCCCTCCAAAAAGTTTTTTTTTTTAAAAGAGAGAGTGAAAGAGAATGAGAATGCCCTAATGGTGTTTTTTTTTTGTCTTGATTTACTGATTTCAAGTCTCATTTGGCCTATATACACTTAAAAATGTGTTAATGCATTTTTGACAGTATAGATCTGCATCATTGGCACCTCAGTGGCACATCACTTCCTGTGATGAAGGAAGGTTTGAAACAAAGAACAAACCAGTCTGAAGAAATAAAGAGCAGGGTAATTTGACTTGATGTATTGGAACATGGTGTAAAACCACAGCGAAAAGTACATCAGTGTGGGTTCTCCAGCAGTTGCTCTGCATTACAGTGGGAGGGGATTTTTTTTACTCTGTGCCTTCGGGTACATGTCCTTTCCATGGAAAGACCACAAATGTTATGCAGTAACGCTGTGACATTGTTACTATACCTTCAGTGGCGTCATAATCTTCATGGCATCTGTTGTTCACCTGTTGACCTTAAGGCTGCCTTTGCCAGATTAAACTCTTATCATTTTTCACACTCAATTATGCTATCTACAGGTAGGCTAAATGTTAGTTGATATGAGATTTTTTTTTCTCTCTTGCTCATCAGCCCTGGACTTAAGCTATGGATTGTCCCTTCTCCGTTTATTAGTTGGATCTGAGAACCTATAGCCAATTAATGTATCCCACTAGCCCATGAGTTCAAACATCCTACTACCCTACCGCCAGGAGTCGGGACTTTCCCTGTCATTTTATTTGGCAACGAAGGTTTGAACAAATGACAACCTCCTTATCTAGGCCCCCAATTTGGTTTTGTCACATTGTTTTGTTTGTTTTTTTGTCCTGTTTAGGAATTGGGAAATGTGTGTCCTTTTTTCTGAGGCAATAATAGTCCAATGACTGAATTTAGATTTTAAATTTGAGGAACAGGGATGCTTGACCCTTCACATACACATTAGAGTAGGCGTGAAGGCCCTTGATATTGAAGCACTGCTGAATCCTGATATGAAAAAAGTTTTATATAAGCCTAGGCCTAGAACAGATCCATGCGATATGCTGTGTGGAAGCGGAAACAACACACTGATTTCATTTGTGATACACTTTATCATTCAAGTAGCCTATGCCGAACCACATCGCACCCCTGTGGTGGCTTTCTTCCATTACACCATTAATCAAAATCGGCAATCTACCGCCTCCCCTTGAGAGCTCGATCACTTCTGGGATCGACCGAGCTGGTCTGGCTCACCCTTACCCCAAAAGACAACAATGGCCGGAGTGGAGGCAACTCAACCCAATGCAACAGCTGATATGTCTCAAACCAACAGCGTACCGACCGAAGGATATGAGAAGAAATGTATTTTCTGCAAGATTGTAAACAAGGAAATGGGAACGGAGCTTCTTCACTGTGTGAGAATAATTATTGTTACACCTGATTAGTGAGTGTTAGCGCCTGTAGCTAACCAGCTGTTAGCCTGCTCACTGCGTAACGTAACGTAAACACCTGCGTGAAGAAGCATCGTTAACAAATACTGCATCAGTGACAGCTGCTGGCCTTGTGAAGCTAATGTTACGTTTTTATTTTCACTTTGTAAATCCACTGTTTAGTAATTTACGTATAACATTACATTACCTATTGTAGTGCCATAGCTGTGTGTAGTTGTAGTTGTATTGTGTTATGAAAAGAGTATAATAGACATATTGTGTATGTCTTTCGTGTTCAGACCTTTCAGGTAAATTCTGGCTTGTTCTTGTATATAATAGATTTGCCACAATTGTTTTCCTCACTAAACACTACACTAAAGAGCTCACCACTTCATGTTTGTTCACATACTCATGGTGTGTCCCTTCTGCAGGATGAAGAGATATCGTGTTTCAGAGATATCAAACCTGGTGCCCCCCACCATTACCTGGTCGTCCCAACCAGACATGTCGGGAACTGTAAATCACTCACCAAAGAACATGTGCCTTTAGGTGAGTTTTCAACCACAAGCCTTGTGACTGACTTATTTTCAGTTCATGTCAGCTTGGACAATTTCACTGAAAATGTTGTAGGCCTACTTTTATCTTGCATTCTGAATGAACTGTCAGTGGAAACTAGCTTTATTTTATTTTTTTAAAAAACCTTTCTAAAAGATCAAATGTTTTTGTCATGCAGTGAAGCAGATGGTCGAAAAAGGGAAGGAGATCCTTCAGAAAAACAACCTAACAGACCTCAGTGACGTCAGGTGGGCTTCATTCAGTGGTGCATTTGGTAGATCTAGCTCTTCACACTACTAGTTGAAGGCTCATTAATGTCAATGTAAGGAGGGAACATCCCCAACATTTTCAGTAGAGCAGCTTTTGTCATTTGATGAAGTTACTCTCAGGTCTTTGAACTAAACTACGAACTGACAGTGCACAACTGACCAGCGGAGCAGCTTGGCCTGTTCTGGACCTGTGTGTAACTGTAACTGACTCAAAAATGATTTATCTCTGGTAACATACCTGCTGCTTTGCCAGTGTAAATTAAACTTGACGCAACTTAAACTGAGTAAACAAACTTACTGTAGAGCCTCTCCAACCTGTCTTAAAGCATCTACAAAGAGTGTTGTGCTGGTTTTGGTGACCCCTGCGGACAAAAGTGGTAGTGTTTTGCCAGAATAAAGACTGCATTTCCCATGAGCCCATGAGCTGTAGTGCATCTCAGAAACAAGAGACTTTTGCACATGTTCTTTGTAGTTGCTTTAAATTCAATGAGTGAGCCAGCGGCACCAACACCCTTTTACTTTGTCTGCAGGTTTGGTTTCCATTGGCCCCCATTCTGCTCTGTTTCACACCTACATCTTCATGTCCTGGCACCTGCCAGTGAAATGGGATTCATGTCCCGCATCTTCTACAGACTTAATTCCTATTGGTTTATCACGGTACGTACCCTTTTAACGTCTGTATTGCATTATCACACATTATATGAGGAAAATTTGTGACCTACAAGACTGACATGTAAGTGGTATCAATGAGTTGTGGGCACATTAAAAGTATAAAGACAGGTGACCTATTAAAGGGATACTTAATAATTCACCTGACAGTGAGTAGAAAATTGGTGAGTTATCGATTTTGGGTGAAGTATCCCTATAACCTATTGGTTTTACTCCTCACATTTATTTTTCTCACTCTCAGTTTTCCTTCACAAGATTTAAAAGTATTCATGTGTGGATGAATAATATGAGGATTGTTGTTGGCTAAGATTTCACATTAAAGATAAACCCAAGTCCTGCCTGTTGCTCTATGAGCGATTTACTGTGTAAAAACTGTGTAATAACAACTGACTGGACAAGAGCGTAGATTTAGTCAACACAAGAAACTCATAATTTGTGTAGCAGTTCTATCAACAACACCAACTTTTTGTTGCCACTTGCCACCGCACATTAGTTCATTAAGGTACTGTAAGGTTTAGATCAAGCAGTTCTGTTGTCAACTTCTCTTCTGTCCACATTTGGTCATGTTTTGCAGGCAGACCAGCTGATTGAGCACCTCAACTCTAAAGGAGAGACCAACTGATGACTTGAATGCAGCGCTAGCAGTATTTGGCTATAATGAAGTGACTGAGACATCCGCCGTCATGCAGATGTCATGTTGGATGGAACACACTCATATTAAGTCACTGGCTGTTTGACCACAGTGAATGATACTGTATGTATTTCTATGTTATTTGTAACAAATGACTAATAAGATTTTTAATTTTATGGAAACTTTTGAGACTTGAGGCCAAGTAAAAGCTTATACGTATGAAGCCAAATCTTGTTTCTTGCCACTGGAGATGTTTTAGGAATAAATGTTTTTTTTATTATTATTATTAAATCCATTGATCCACCATAAACAATTTAGTCACTTTATGGACCAAGTAACATTCAGTGTGATTTAGATCTTTTAATCACCAAAGAAAGTAATGGAGGCAATCTGTTGAATAGAACAATGGGTTCACCGAAGTGACTTGTGAGATTTTCAATATCGATTTCCAGACAAAGAAATTATTAATTTCAGTACTTGTCATGTGGAGCTGCCTTAGTGTTTTTGCACATCACATATAAGCTGAAATGTATTCAAATATCTCTGAGAAGACATAATTTGAATAGTTAAAATATTGTGACATCAGGCAGCTGTTTATGTCAAGTTCCTCAGCTATTATGAGTTCCGTCTTTGCAAAGTGACATCTTTCTTAGTCATTTACAAGGGTATTTTACTGTGAAAGCAAAGTGTATCAATCATGGTAGTATGAGTATGAGTCATCTGACACTGCAGTGCTCATGTTTGATTTGATGGAATGTCTTAAGACTGTGTTGAGATGAATAATATATAGTATCTAATATGAACTAACTGGATGGAGCATGTCAAGTCAATACTACAGTTGCTAAACACTAAATTATATAAATGGAATGTGAGGAAATCATGCTTTTTGTACTGTATAAGAGTATTTGCACTTTTAGAAATGTTAATTTATCATTAATCATATATTGCTGCTTCTCAGTATGACTTTCTCAGATTTGTTAGCCTCTCAGTATGTTTCAAATGTAGTAAATATAAAGCCTGAGCAACTATACCAGTTTGCACTCTTTCTCCTGTTCATTGAACAACACTCTGGTTCAAAAAGCACCTACAGAAAGACAAACAGAGCACTGTGTCTTTTATTTCTTTATTATGAGACCATAAGCAGCATGTGCTCATTTATCAGTCCATTATTGCTCATGTTTAGAAAGCCCATTTATTTGCATGGCTATTACTGCACTGCCAGTAGCAGCAGCAGCAGATATTATGGCATCTATCAGTCAATGCATAATTCTTATGTATGAACTTCACTCCATCAAAGCAGCACATTAGTTCATTGGACATCAGTCTTTGTGTGCCCCGGGTATTGAGTTTCAACCCTTAACAAAGTTGCCTAAATTACAAGCACACTTGTAATAAATACATGCTGTGAATCACCGAGCCAAGTGGGATCTGGTTCATCCTATAGCACCATATTGTCTGTCACAGGTGGCCTCATGTTCTCTTTGGCGTTGGTTCACTCTCATTAACCACTCTGACTTCATTTGAGCTGCCCACTCCTCCACTTCCCCCATATTGAAAGGTTGCTCATTTATTTATTTATTTATTTATTTACTTTTAACTGGGTGTAGTTTAGCATCACTGAATGAAATCTCATAGATGAAATAATGTCAATAAATGAAAACTAAAAGAAAGCATAAATATGCAGTGTATCTCTGGTGTTCAGTTAAAAAAATTCTGTTATTTTCCTTTTAAAATATCTTTTACTTTGTAATACCAATGAATTGATTCCCCTTGACACTAGATTTTTATCAGTTTTGACTCTCGCACTCTGGACAGCAGCTTCAGTAGTTCTTATGTTTGTAACTAGAAGAGAAAATGCACCTACAGGGATACACAGCAAGGTGGTTTGAATTATCAGCCACTGAGGTTTTTAGTTGTGTAAGCAAGAAAAGCTATTATTTCTGTGCGTTTTACGTGTCTACAGTGAGTGTTGCAGCTCTGTACCTGCCACTGGCATAATTATGCAACATGAATCAAGGCATCAACACCAAATCCAAGTGTCGGGTCACGGTAACAGAGTGATAACCACATGGTCATCCTTCCCCTGCCACAGCATCTCCCCCTCAAAGTTAACCAGCCTCTGTTTCCTCGCTCGCAGAAGAACCCCCACCAGTTTATTGGAGATAGTCACGTAATGCTCAAACAGCTTCCCAAATTCTACGGTGATCACTTTCCCATCGCTGCTGCTTCCTCCCTGAACGCCGGCTGTCGTCTCTCCAATGGTCCTTATCACCTCACACAGCTCCTGAACCTCTCTGCTGATGTGTGTGTGAGCATCTTTCCCCCGCTGCTCCGTCATGGAGCCTTGCAGGGGCCTCCCGTAGTCGTCCTGCCCCCTCTGAGGGACCACCACACTGGGCCTGGTGTCGTGACTGAAGGGATTGTGCTTCTGGTACTCCTGGTGCTCGTCTGACCACTTCTGCCAGTTCTCCTTTAAGCCTTTCACGGAAACAATGCACACTGCTGTGTCGTTGCTCAACTGAGAGGGAGCTGGGACGTCGTCCTCGCTTTCCATGATGGTGGTGCTCTGACTGTTTGTCTCCATCACTGGCTCTGATGAGAAGATTACAGAACTGTAATTCTGTTCATTTGTGGGTCCAGATAGCTACAGTACATAAATGCAATGTTGTACTCACTGAATAACAGCAATTTATTATTTCCATTGCTCAGTAGCAACTGTATGAATCCATGATGACTGGTGGCAGAGTTTAGTAATGATTAGCAGTTTTTGCCATGGCTAAACTCTAAAAGAAATTACACTTAATAGTAAAACCTATCTTAAAAATGAGTTGGTTTGCAGCTTGTGCTGTGAAGCAGCCTACAGATCTGTGCAACCTTTTCAGAGATTATAGTAACAAGCATGATTCAACTTACATGTGACTCGACCCTCAGTTCACCTGCAATATTGTGTCATTACATCCGAGCTGCACAAACAATCCTGTTGTCACGCTGCAACTATGTAAAAACAACTGGCACAACAGTGCAACACTGCTGACAAGAGCAGGACTGTGTGTGTGGATGCCTGTCTGTCCCACAACGTCCCCGAGCGAGGCAAAATCACTATGATGGGCATTGTGTGTTAGCCAATGGCATTGAGAGGAAATCATGACAGCCAATCACTGACGGCAGAGAGCGGCGAAGACAAGGTGCCTCTGAAGTAAAGCAGATTACAGCCTGAAGAGGAGAGAGGACTTTATCTACACACGCGAGTACAGCACAGAAATCTACTGATGCTGATATTCATTTGGATTAAAAACTAACTAACTAACAAACATTTAATATAAAAAATTATATGTTGTGACCTGGTTGTGACGCACAGTGATAAAGAGTTGATATTAGATAATCAAAACAGCAGCAGTTTGTGTGAACTTCTCTTTTTTCTTCCATCTGTAGAAATGTTCACAGTGCACATATATAAAAAAGAAAGAAAGAAAGAAATACACACAATGCACAACTTCAGGCAACGCTTTATAATCAAGTGAAAGAGGAAACCTCGTTCTTCTACCATGTATGGTGATGGTCATTTGAGACTCAGGGAGGTACTTTGTTTCAGAGCCCGGTTTCAACCCGGACGTATTTTGAAAGCGCACCAACCATGGCGGCCTCCAGTGGCAGATCATGCCTTCAGTATCTGTTTCATCTTGCCCAGGATAATCTGGATTTCAGATTACCGGTAAGACTCAGAAACTGCTCCCAGATCCTGTCCAGCTCATAATATTCATGTTGAAGTTAAATTGTTTGCGGGGGAAGAGCAGAGTTAGACAGACAGACAGACCCCCCCTCTCTCTTTCTCTCTGTGTGTGCTGTGTTAGCTACCGCTCAGGCTAAGTCACATCTCTGTGGATAAATTATGGATGTATTATTATATAATACTTAAAATATTATATAATATTCGTGGGATAAATGCATTGTCGTCATGTGAAACTGTGTTTCTCTGGTGTTTTATCACCATAGCAAATAATTAACACTCCCTCTATGTACCGTATCTACTTGATAGGTTCACAGGATTTGTATGATCTTTTGTAACTGTTAGCTATTGAGTGAATAGGAGCACTGTTATTGTCACAACAACACCGTGTACCCGTGGACCTACATAATAGATTTAATCTGCAGTAAATACAAATAGCCTATGTTAAAAATCATCTGAATCATTATTTGTTGATGTCTTTTTTCTTTGCTGTGCTCCTGTGATGGCCCACTCTACCCAAAATAATCCTTAGAGGGACACTTTTCATTGAGCCCAATTCAGAAAAATTTAAATTTGAATCATGTTAACTAATAAGTTAGGAAATATTAATATTAATTGGATTATGATTGATTACGTGACATGATCCTCATGAGGAGCCACTGAAAAATCCTCTTCTGCCGTATCTGTATAGAAGTTTTCTGAAAGCTTCTCAAACAACCTTACATAGGAGTTGACTATCTGGAAATCTGCAGTATCAGCTCAGTGTGTGAAAAGCTTGACAGAAATCAACTGAAAAAGATATTGCAGTACTAAATCCCCACTGTGCCCCTTTAACTTTAACCTGCCTGCATACATTATGGTGTTTTCCAAAAGAGTGTGATACGTACATAAATCACTGTTTATTGTCTTTCTCTTCTTTCTTGCAGGAGATTAAAGCTCTGCTGGCTCTCAGAGGAAAACCATTCCACCCTGATGAAAATTTCAAAGAAAAGGTTTGAAAGTCTGGTCCTTGCTGTTTCTAACAAATAGTTTGGCTGCAGCCTGGTTATCTGACAGCAGCTCCATCTGAAGGTTTTGTCCTGTAAACTATGTTTTCCCTGCAGCTACATGTACTCATCTTCTTACTTGTTCCCTCTAGTCTCCTTTCTGGTGTCTGAATGGATTGTCTGAGGAGGACGTCTCTGCCATCATGGCCAGATCTGTTTGTGCAAAGTAAGTGGTGGCCCTGCACCTACTACCGTCTGTCCACTGCCTCTCTTACCTTCACTATATTAAATTACATTACTCATTACTAGGTCTGCCTTTGAACTATGGGGCCAAGGACGAACACACAGTGAACTCAGGACATCGCTCTTGAATTACCCCTCAGAGAACATGGTTTGTGATGCTACAGTTTCTAGTTATGCTGGACACATAAATCCTTGCAATTTTCGGGGGTAAAAGTCTTATGTGAAATTTATCTGGTGCAAGTCATGTGTTTTAGTTTGTGTTTGTTGCTCTTTCTCTGTATTTCACTACAGTCGCCCTTCATGCACAAAGACTCCACATACAGAATCAACATCTACACCTTCAACAAGACACTGCAGTTTGAAGACAGAATCAAAAGGATTGACGTGAGTGTTTAGATGTTCAGAAGTGTGTGGCGGTGTATCACCATCTTTGTGGACTTGTGCATCATGTTCTGTGCTTTCATCTGCACTTTACTTTTATTTTATCTTTTTATTGCTATGTGTATATTGTATAGTGGCCTAAGCCAGCTTAAGCACTTTATTATTTCTCTAAATTTTGTGAGTCATTATTTTTGGTTTTCTTTTCTTTTTCTTTTCTCTCTTTTTAATTTGGAGGTTTTGCTTCATCAGTATTTCGTTTGTAATTGCACAATGACAATAAAGATCTTAAATTTCATATCAGGCTATGGACTATCTTCCATTTGAGGGCACAGTGAGTCTTAAGAGCCCTGAGCACATCTTCTGTATGTTGGAGGATTACGGTTCAGACCCCAACAACATCCCAGAGGATCCAGACTACATCTACTTTGGCCGATGGGTGAGATGCATGCAACTCTTTGTTAACATCTGGCTGAAATATATTTTTATTGTGAAGCAAACAGTGTATCGGTAATACAGCCTTCTTTGGTATAGACATTGCCTCATTTCAAATGTCAAATGTAGCACTACCAAGTGCTATACGGGTATGTACATTGTACAAAACACAATATGAAACTTGTAACATGAATAACAAAATTAAAAACAAGTAAATAAATAAATCAAAAACAATAGATGGGGAGATAAACTGAAATAAAAAGCAAATAAAACCTCTAACTCCCTCCCCGTCCCATCCTGCCCATCCAGTGCTACCCAGGGTTGTACTACATCTTAGGCTGACATGAAGTAATCTGCAGCTGAACACTTTTCGTCCTTTTGCGCTCACAGATCGCAGATGGTCAGCGTGAACTGATCCGCTCCCACAGTGTGAAGAACAGACACTTCATTGGAAACACCAGTATGGACGCTGGCCTGTCGTTCATCATGGCCAACCACGCCAAGGCCAAAGAGAATGACCTTGTTTTTGACCCCTTTGTCGGCACAGGTGAGTTATCTCCATCGCAGCCTCTTACACCATCTACATACCCGTCCACCTCCACACAGGTCAGTGAACTCTGTCTGTTCTTTGTGTCCGTCACAGGGAGCCTGTTGGTAGCATGTTCTCATTTTGGAGCCTATGTGTGCGGAACAGATATTGATTACAACACCATTCATGGCAGAGGTGAGTGTTGTCTACTCTGAGTTTTTTTAATTTTAATTCAAGTTTGCTTCAGATCATTTATGTGCAGAAGCAACGGTGACAACGGTCTCTGCTCTGAATTCATCTTCCTGAATGTGTCTTGTGTCTTTCAGGTCGCTCGAGCCGTAAAAACCAGAAGTGGCGAGGACCCGATGAGAACATCAGAGCCAACCTGCGGCAGTACGGGACTGAGAAGATGTATTTGGATGTGATGGTGTCTGATGCATCCAAGTCTGTGTGGAGAGAGATTCCTCTGTTTGATGCCATCATTACTGACCGTAAGACCCCCTTTTTTTTCTTTTTTTTTTACAGACCACAGGCCAATATTATCCACAGTGTTGATAAATGTAGCCAAATTCCTGCTGTCTATTGTTTTTTGATGGGGCTGTATGAATTTTGAGCTGGTCAAAATCCACCTAGTTGTATTTGAAAAGTGCAAATCTCAGACTTAGTAATGTAGACTATTGACTTGACTTGGCACACATTACAGTTGTAGTGTTTAACAGTTGTAGTTCTTTGGCTCTTATGCAACCAGCCTCTTCTAAATTGAGTATTTCTCATAGTGGGATAAATCATATCTTTTATTTTTCTTGTTTTCTTCCTCTTATGTTACGTTTTTGTTGTCAGCTCCATATGGCATCCGTGAGTCCACAAGGCGAACAGGCTCTCACAAAGACGTCACTAAACCCCCTGACGGCATGTAAGTACCGCACAGTATTAGATGGTAGGCCTGCAGTGAGCCCACTTTGAACTCTAGACCAAGTTTCCATTAGATTTGAGAGTGATTTTTAAACATTTCTTTGGTATCAATTTCAAATAGAAGAAGGAAAAAAAATCATCCAATAATCCTGCAATTCATCTAGTTAGACAAATAATCCTCCATTTTTTCTTTCACTCATCTTCCCAGTTATGTCGAGTCTCACGTCCCTGTCTCACAGGCGTACCACCTTAGTGACATCTTCACAGACCTGCTAAACTTCTCCGCCCACCACCTGGTCATGGGCGGGAGGCTCGTCTACTGGCTGCCTATCTACAGGCCGGAGTGAGTAGTACACAGACTTTTACACATTGAGCCCTGTTAATTAAACCACTTCTCAAAGTACAGTAAGAGTAACCCACACTCATGAAAGCTTATTCAGCTCTGTTATTGTTATTCGAACACTGAACCACTTGTTGCTCAAAAACATGTAATACTTTGTATCAATAGGGGGCAGACTAACACCATAAACCATCAACCAGACCTGCACAGAAGGGAGACTAATCTATTATTGGCCTAAATTAATTCCCTAAATAACCAAATGAAATGAGAAAAAGAAGGATTATAGTGTTAACATAATACATTTATCAAATCTAATGACTGCATATATTTAATTAAATTTGGTTTGTATATTGATTGGAGTACATGTTAAGAAACCAAAGACTGTAGTAATGACTGTATTGATCAGTTCAGACAAATACATTTACAAGCTGCCAAATGCTTTTAAAATCAGGAAGTATATTAGCAACTCTCTCAGTTCAGAGTCCAGTGGACTGACTGGCACACTGAGGACTTTCCACCCCACTTTTCCACTTGGGTTTTTTTTACTTACTGTTTCCCATCAGCACTATCCCATTCCCACTCCTATAAAACATTGTCCACCTCATGTAAACACCTGTGTGAATGACAGTGTTTATACACAGCAGTATACAGGTGTGTTCAGGTTTTTCCTCCCATACAGCTGGGCCTCAGTAAACCACAACTGACAGTGCGCTGCTTTATATGTACAAGACGCCTGCTCTGAAACAAAGTTGTGCATTGTTAAATGTTTTGTGCATTAAGCAGAGAGTGAAGTGCTGACTGGAAGTGCAGGTGTTTGACTGTAAAGGTATGAACCACAACAGACGGCAGCAGCAGCAGCAGCAGCCGATGTTTGAGCCCTGTGGGGCTGGAACTCCCTCAGGTCACTGATTATAAGACCGGGGAGGGCGATGAGATAACCATGCATCCTCAGGTGTTTAGTGTGTGTGATTGTGTCAGAGAGAAAGAACACATGTATAAACACACCTTATAAACCTATGAGTTTTGTTTACCTCCTTCACGTTTTGTCTGTTTATGTGTATGTATCCACCAATGTGTGTGGTCTTACATGTATTCATTCATACATGTGCATCATCGCGGTCACACATTCATCTTTGCTACTCATCTACCGGTGCTTGACTCTGTGCCTGTCAGAAAGCCGTGCCAAAATAAACGATCTGAGGCCAGCCGAGTCAGATATGTGAACTATCTGTCCCTGTGGTCTGCAGGCTGACCCGTGTCGCATATGTGTTTTTGGATATGTGTGTCTGTGTGTGTGTAAGCCCAGACGTAGCCTGTCTCCTGGGCCTAATCTGGGGCTCTACAGGGGAGATATCAGGTTTCTGTCACCCCCACATATGTGTGTATCTGCAGCAATTGCTTTGATAGGAACAGTGTGTGTGTGTGTGTGTGTGTGTGTGTGTGTGTGTGTGTGTGTGTGTGTGTGTGTGTGTGTGTGTGTGTGTGTGTGTGTGTGTGTGTGTGTGTGAAAGTGTGTGCGCGCGCATGTGATGACAGGTGACACAAAGTCCTGTCAGCAGAAGACGGCTTCTAGATCAGGTCAGACGCCTTGAACTCTCTTCCCTTTCTCCCCTTAAATAATAAATGGCAGGAGAAAAAGTATCAAGACGGACGATGGAGTATCAGTCATCACAGCCATAAAGTGACCTGATTACAACATAAACAAGTCAAGCAAAGACATAAAGCGACTGCATTGTCAGATGTAAGGTGATACACGTATCACCGAATACAAATGAGCCATGATTTCATTTTTAGGTCATAATTTTAAAACCTCAGACATTTTGGACAATCGCTCATTTAATGATTTTTGCTCTTTCACGAGGGGCCATTTCTCTACTGTTCATGGGTCAGATTTTACATGTTGTGAAATATAGTACATTTAAACTGGCTTTATGTTGAAATATTATGGGAAAAATAAAAGTATTTAGTAATGTTTTGTGATACATTTTAGGTCGTGTGACTTGCACTATGACTGCACCCTCAGGGCTCATTCTGACTATGAGAAAGAAGAAGTTTAAACGACAGAAAAGAGCTGGTGAACAGTAGCAGTTTGTGTGAAGGTGCCCTTTATAAAGTCATAGACTCCTAATAAAAAGTAAGCTCTGAAGATGAAAGACGATCCCTGCCTCCGCTTAGACGTTAACACCGTCTCCACAGGTCTGGCGCGCCGCTAACGGCCCCTGATTGGCAGGGGAGAATTATCGCCAGGCTGCATCACCACTAGTCACCGTGACGACCAAACATCCCGTTGCCGCAGAGGCCCACACGTGGCCATAGCAACAGGGCAGACAAACAATGACGTACAGATCTGGCTTTGAGAACGGGACTGTTGCTACTGTGACGGTGGTTCAGAAGGAGAAAGTGCTACTGACACAAATATGCAAACACATACATCATCTGCTGTTAATAGGCCCTAACCTGGACTGGCTGGTGATGACAGAGGCAGCCGTTGACCTGTCAGGTCAGACTCACTTTTTCCAGCCTCATCTTTGCACACAAAGAGCTAAGTTAGCTGTATGGTATGAGCAGCGGTTCCACCACACCTTTCGAAACGTTTGTGATTTAGTCGGGGAAGGAGAAACAGAGTGAAGTATACTATGCACACAGAAAGATGTTGGCGGGGCGGCAGAGAATAGTTGGCAAAAGTGGTAATTTTGACAGGAATCGTGTCCCTGCAGCCTTCATGTGGCCTCTCTGTACTTTCCTCTTGGAGACTGATTATAAACTCTGTGTGTGTGTGTGTGTGTTTTCCAGGTACTCTGAGGAGATGGTTCCTCTTAATCCCTGTCTCCAGCTCATCAGTAACTGTGAGCAGACTCTCTCCAGCCACACTTCACGACGCCTTATAACCATGGAGAAGATCAAGGAGCCGCAGGTGTGTGTGCATATGCTTCTGAGTGTGTTTGCAATGGAGCTGAAATTTGTTCATGTTAATGGTGAGTCGGTCGACAGAAAATTAATCGGCATCTAATGATCACGGCCAAACATTTTCCACTTCCAATCCCTCCCATGTGAGGACTCGCTGTTTTTCTTTCATGGTAGTAAATGGACCAACAGACCTGGGGCTCGACTTGCTGGTTGGATGCAACAAGCAGTTAAATTTAATAGACTTTTTAAAGATTTTCCAACATTTTGAAGGCATATTTAATAAGTGAGGGTGCAGTTTGCACGAAGGGTTGTGTTTTAGCTTGCAGATGCTTGAACATGTGAGGAGGTACACGTTTTTTTTTTTTCTGTGAATCGTGCTGTGCGTTTCAGTTCTTCAGCACATTCTGCACATAACTGCATTTAACTTGTGGGTATTGTCGTTGTTTTATAAATCAAGTACAAACATTTACTTACATTGGTGCCCAGCTAATATGCATGAAAAACAAGTTATTTTAAAGGATTTAAAACATGCATATTCTTCTTATTCTTCTCTGATGTGTACACGACTGCAGGGTTGACCATATAATTCAATTCTGTTCATTGTTTGATTATAATCATAACTTTGTAAATATGTCGTTTTAAGTTGTGCACTGTGGTTGCATAGTTATAAATGGCAACATATCTGCACAGCACCAAGCTGCTGCAGAATTTGTTTACTGTGTTTGTATGTGTGAGCATGAACAGTAACACAGATATGACTTAGTTTATGTAAAACGAGAGCATGTGTGTGTCTGCCTGTTCTTTGATGTTTTTATGTGTATTTCGTAGGATTGTTTGTATATGTAACCACATGAGTATGTGTCATGCACAAGTACATGCATGTATGCATAGGCCTATGTTTTCTACATGTCATCCCAGTGGAAGTGATGGTGTGTCTCTGTCTGTCTGGGGTTAATCCTCACCATCTGGCTGTGATTGGCTCATTTCTTTTATACTGGAACCCTAAATGGCTTAATCACACATCGTATGGAAAACAATCCATCTTTGGATCTGTCATCCATTCTACTTCAAAACCCCAAATTGCTCCCATAAAGGGCCCCGTATGACACGCACACACACAAACACACAGTTGTTTGATCTTATCTGACTGGTATCTGTCTCAGGGTTTTCCCTTTCCCAATATGCCTGAGTTCACACCTATCTGCACTCGTTCACCAGTTCACGCTTGATGTGTGTGAGCAGCACTTGGACATGTTTGCATGTCTGTGATACATGTGGATGTGTCCACACTCTTTCTGTGTTTTGACAATAAAAGGGCCAGCCTGATTACTGGTAATGTTTCTTGTTAAGCTAGTGCAGAACAAACTCTCTTAAACCTCATATTTTCTTATTTATGGGGTGTGACATAATGAGTTTGGTGACCATAAATCACTTGTAATTCACCCAATTTAACACTAAATATATGTCTCCACCCACCTGTAGAGACCAAGTGGTTATTTCCACTGTTTTTCAAGTTGGTCGTAGTCGTGTCCTTCTATCGGGGTCATGGTGAGGTTGTCAGTCTTGTTACCTGGACTTTTCCCTCAGAGTGGTCATGGAAACTGTTTTGAGGTTGCTTGGCAGTATCGGCAAGCGAAAGAGAGGTGTTGCTGACAAATTACAGGCCTCAGCATTGGAGTCGTCACTTCCAACTCAAGTCACCTCATTATTTCTCTTCCCAGCATCTCTTTTTCTCCCCTCATCCCTCGGTTGACCAGCAGCTACCTTACAGCCAAGACAAACTGTTTAGTTGTAGGGATTCATAACAGTTCATATTCATTGTTCACATAGACGCACTGTGTCCTGTTCCTATATGCAAACAAGGAAAAGGTATGCAAACCTCGACATGCCAATATTATGCTGACATGTAGCGGGGGAAGCTTCATTTGCTGGAAAGAGAAAGAGCTGTTTGAATTTTTTTACAACCAGATGACATTTATGTTAATATAGTGTTATCAAGATTTTACTCTCACCACATGCTCACAGTGACACATAAATACATGTATTCCAGTTCATATTCAACTATGTGTAATGTTCTTTCAAAAGTTCCCTAATTTGGGAAGACAGGCTGCGCTTTAACAAAGTCGGTTCGAGTAATCTCTGTTTCGATGTCTGGCTCTTTACAGGAGTTGGACAGCCTGGCCCATCTCTCCGACCCACGCTTCGGCCCCTACCAGGGACACAACGCCTTCAGAGAGAAATATTTCAGTGGACTTAACAAGAGACGTGGAAAAGAGGACAACAAATCAGACTTTAACGGTGTGTAAACTAAGCGAAGCCTCAAGATGAAGATGAGAGGAAACTCTTCAGAACAACCACCTACAAGACTCAGTACGTGGTTGGCAGTAGACTAAAGGAGGACACAAACTGAAACATATTTGTTATAATCATACTTTTTTTTCCTTTTTTAAATCTTTTTAACTTCTTTAAATTATGGATATTTGTATGCCTTATTTTCTTTTCAAATAAATTGATAATGTGTCAAAACTATTCTCTCCGAGGTGCTGACAGATAAATTATAAGACACATGTAGACACTTGCAGACACACAGCGCCAGACTGGTATTGCAGGGATTTAATGAGTCACTTCCATAACATGGGGTTGAAACACAGTAAAACATATTATAGACAGACAGAATAGTCAAAAATGAAGCAGCACAGATGTCCTGTCATTTTATCGTAAATATGGTTGAAGCTGCCAGAACAGTGCATCCCAAAACCATAATGCAACTTGGCATCTTTCATAAAACCCTTGATGACTGGTAAACACCACATTTTTCAAACTCATTACGCCCCAGTCTGTCGGTTAAGTCTCAAAGCCCAAAGATGAAATGTCAATATCATCAGGGATATTTTGTCACACTTCATAAATCTCCTCCTCCTTCAGATAATTGAAGAAAAAAATGCTGAGTGGACCAAACCAGTCTTCCTCAACATTCACTTATATCACAACCAACATATTTCATCAGTACTTTTTGATGGTAGCGTTGCTTGACATTGCTTGAGAGCAAAGAGCTACTCGCCAGCAAGATAAAGCTTTAAAAATATTCAAAATAAAGTGTACCGGTACCGGTATATACACAACTGATACTGGCTTTATTCAGTGAGCAGTTGCTAACACACGTTCAGCTTCTGTGCCAGTACGTGTCTACTTCTCCAAAGACGGCTGCCGAGCTGAATCTACTGCGGGTAACATGCTGTACAACTGTGTCACACAAACCCATATCAAATAAGCTGAACTGATCCCTTTAAAAGGCCTGGTTGTAACTGCACAGTCTTTGTTAATTGGCTTTTTTTTCATTAAATACGTGGACTACTAACACACAGGGCCTAAATACAGAATGCGGAGCCACATTTAGAGCCACGGCTGTGCTATATTCAGACAAAGGGAGCATGTTTAGGCGAGAGAGAGGCCTCCCTGTGCCTGCAGGAGCCCAAATGACAGGGCGTCCCCACCTCACCGCACACACCACTACAGTTAGTCAGCAGCTTTTGTTGTTTTCCGACCACAGTTTACATGCAACCTGGCTCATTATTCATCTCCTGAGAGCGACGCAGCAGGCCTTTATGTACATTACCCCTTCGTTCTGTTTATCAGTTGGGCCTCTGCCTTTCCACCACACTTCCCCGTTCGCCTTGCTTCACAGGCAGAGAGTTCCAGGCACCATCACATGATACCCGGCTCGCCATCGTTTGCGGTGCGTGTTGTTTACAGTTCCCACAGTGCCCTTTTGTTGTCTATCATCATCAAGCGAAATCAAATGATGCCGCTGGACAGTTAGAGACCTTGCCTTTCTTTACTTATCACTTCTGTCCTCGTTCTCTTGGCATTTCCTCTCTTGTCACATGTAAATGAGGACTACGTTCGCCACAACTGAAGACCCCTCTATGTCGACGATGGTAGCTTTAATGCTGCCGCTGTCTATTATTGTGTTTGAGTAGTGTTGTGTGTGTGTGTGTTTGCTCTGCCACAATAAAGTGATAAAATGTGTTCTCGAGAGCCCTCAGTCTCCAATGATGCAGACTATAATTAGGGAGGGGGGACAGGGTAGGTGGGGGTTCCTCGCTACACCATGTAATGCTGTCCAGACGTTGAGGAAATTCTGTTTGTGTGTGTGTGTGTGTGTGCATGTGTGTACTTGTGAGATCTGGTTTTGGTTTACATTGGATACTAACTGCAGCAGAGCTGTATCCTGATTTAATTCAGTGACAATACCTAACCTGCAAATAATAGTCATATTCCAGCCACTGCTTCATAATAACACATTAAACCCATTTTTGCTTTAATTTTCATTAACATATTTATCAACTTTTATATTTATCCAGTAGGATTTTTGAGCAGAGGTTCAGTTCCTCCTCCATTCTTACTTTCTCCCAAATCCTATCTCCATCTCCACCTCACCCCCACCACTTCTCCCAGCCTCGTCTTTGCCTCCACACCCATTTCACCTCTGCCCTTTACTCCTCCCACTTTCTGTCCCTGTAGGAGGAGAGAGTCGCTGTTTTGGAACGATGACTCCTGATTAAACTCCCCTCTGGGTGAAGTCTAGAGAGGTCTTCACACTGCTGAATCAGCTTGTTCACACACACACACAAAAAATAACACATACAACAAACCAACTACGAATAATTAGACACAAATGTTAAGCTAAAACTACAAACAGAGGAGAAGGGATGTTGCACACTCGTAGCCTTAGATGCAAAATAATTTAATAGGATCGTATAAACAAAACCAACGTTTCGACCGTGATGGTCTTCATCAAGGCTTAAACTACAACAAATTTCCAGCTGTGACCCCTTGAAGAAGAGAGAACCAGTCACAATGCCTGATCTTTGTGGGAGGGAAAACCCCTTAATCTGAGTATCTAAACTCTTTTTTGTCACCTTTTACAGGCCAGAGGAGTTGCTGAGCAAAAGACAAACAAACACAAAACCACACAAGTGGTCCCAATAAATGGCATTTGTTTGGAAATGAGCCTATTTACTCTCCTGCCAACAGTCAGAAAAGACAACTGATAGCTACCCCTCTAATGTCTGCAAACTGAATATGAAGTTACCTTAGTTTAGCAGGGTAGACAGGTCAGTCTTTGTATACACAAGAATCACAATTACCATAAAAGCATCAGTCCTCTATACAGTAAACTGGAAATGATTAAACTATATATAAGAAGAAAACACATGCATAACACTCAGAGCCTGAGGGAGAATCTCTGCTGTAAGAGGGAGTGGTGTAACGGTCAAGATGTCCTTATCAGTCCTAGTTAACTGTGATGGATAGATGCTCCACACATCTGTTTGCCAGCGATGGATAGTAAATGATTAAACACTTATTGACCTGTAGCTCTAGTTTATACATGAGTGGACCTTTTTCACAGATGTGTGTTGGTTGCATGAAATGTGTGAGTAAGTGAGTGTGTGTTTCACAGGGGGATTGTATGTGAAAGAAAACGTTGTGAGCGTGTGTGTGATTTGGGAGGCAGGGTTGTAAGTGTTTGAAGGCAAGAGCTGGAAACTTCATAGCATACAGCTGGTATTCAGGACTGTCCAGACTTCACACACACACACACACACACGAGCGACTAAACCCCGTCGCCCTATTAAAATAATGGCCTAAGTCATTTTTTGACGAAAATTAGTTTTTGGCCTAAATCATCTCCTGATAATGCTGGCCACCTCTGGTAAAAAATTCTTAATCCTTAGTTGAGAGGATCATGCTTTTTATGTCCTATAAGACAATGGCCTATGTCAAGAGGGTGACTTAGGCCATTTTATTCTTGGCCTAAGTCAAAACTTTTTGATTCTTTGGGATAAAATGTCTGACTTGGGCAATTTAACGCTTGTGTGGTTTTAGCTTCCTGCATACACTGGTACTTTACTGAGTTGAAACTGAACATTTTAAACTCAAAAATGTCAAGTAAAATAAACATGTAACATCTAATTTATACTTATTATCCCCTATTACATGGCTTACGACTTTCATCGATTCATAAATTGCATCATTTAGTGAATCTGCAAGTCTGATCACTTCTCCGCTGTTTTGTTAAAGCAGAAGTAAGCGATCCGGTCGTTTTGGCTAACTTTCTGTCAGGGGATGGAGTTAGCAGCCCCCACCCTCGTCATGGATCTATTGGTCCTCATCCCTACATCACCACATTCACGCACATCCCTTGGCTGCACACACAGAGAGGACCGCCCCTTTATGCTGTTCTCTCTCCTCATTGGATAAAGGTTGTAGGATACAAGGAAAGTTTTCTTCTCGGCTCAGAGCAGAGCAGAGTGACTGACAGACCCGTGTTTCAGACCAAACACTCTATGTAAGTGATTGCTGTTGGAAGATAGACCTATTTAAGACTTATATTAACACAAATATTCCGCTTACTTCTGCTTTAACATCCCTCCTGGTCGTGTGCATTTGTTTTCAACGAAGCCTTTGATAATCAATCAGTGGATCGATGGATTATCACATACATATTACGATTCAGTACCTGGGATGAGAATCAGCACCTCTAACTGTACGTTCACACCAAAAGCTTCCAAAGCGTCAAAAACGCCGGAAGTCAATTCATTTTCAATGAGCGCCTGGCGACACTGAGCGTCCAAAGCGTCAACAGGCGTTGCCGCGCTTCCAAAGCGTCCAAAGCTTCCAAAGCGTCACCAGATGAGAAGTTGAGCCAGGTTTAACTTTAGGGTAATTAGCTATGACGCGGTTAAGCGGCAACCGGCGGCAGCCTGTCAGAATAGAGATGTCCGTCGGCTGCCTTTTTTTTCTTTTTTTTGTATTTCGGCTCCCCAATGACCAGCGCGATCGAACTTTGACGTCAGTCACCTGACGAGCGGCCAAAGCGGCTGAAAATATTTGCAGTTTTGGAAGCTGTCTTGTCTGACGCCCACCCACGAGCGTTTTTGACGCTTTGGAAGCTTTTGGTGTGAACGTACAGTAAGTCCAAGGCCGTGGTTCTCAACCTCCAGGTCGGGGGAGAGTTTCTGCCTCAAATGGAGGAGTTTAAGGCCCTGTCCCACTTTACCCACTTCCACTTGATTTTGACCCAAGCACTCAGTTTTGCACATTCTCGTGTAGGGGTAGTGTGTCCTAATTATTTCAAGAGCGAGGGAAAGTGCTCCTACGTCGTCGCTACGCGTCACATAGGTGACCATGTCGGCTATGCTAAGTGGTGTCCCATTGCGTAGGGTACGATCTTTACTTCTAACACTTCTATCTTCATCGTCAAGGGGTATCTCCCTTTGAAGGCCACTCAGAACCAAGTGCTAGTGTTAAGGGAAGAGAAATGGGATTGGGCCTAAGTATCTTGGGGTCTTGTTCATGAGTAAGGATGGACTGCGAGATTGACAGGCAGGTCGGTGCAGCAGCTGCAGTAATGCGGTCGTGGTATTGGTCTGTTGTGGTAAAGAAGGTCTTGATTTACCAGTCCATCTACGTTCCCACACTCACCTATGGTCATGAACTTTGGGTCATGATCGAAAGAACAAGATCCAGGATACAAGCGGCCGAAATGAGTTTCCTCCGCAGGGTGGCGGGGCGCTCCCTTAGAGAGAGGGTGAGGAGCTCTGTCACCCGGGAGGAGCTCGGAGTAGAGCTGCTGCTCCTCCACATCGAGAGGAACCAGCTGAGGTGGCTCGGGCACCTGTATAGGATGCCCCCTGGACGCCTCCCTAAAGAGGTGTTATGGCCATGCCCCCCCAGAAGGAGACCCTGAGGAAGACCCAGGACACACTGTAGTGACTATGTCACTCGGCTGGCCTGGGAACACATTGGTATCCTCCCGGAAGAGCTAGAGGAAGTGTCTGGGGAGAGGGAAGTCTGGGCCATCGAATTTCAAGTCCAAAAGATTTTGTTTACAAGGTGTTTTCTGCTCTTAAACGTGCCAACCAGGTCGTTTTTGACCCTAATACCACACAGGAGTTAATTTAACTCAGGGTAATTTCAGTTTTGAGTTTGTACTATGGAATGTTAGGGCAGTTTAAGCCAGGTTTAACTTTGCCTAAGTCACCCGAAAATGTTCGGAAAATGGCCTAAGTCACTTTATTCTTTAATGTTACATAATTAACACACAACGTTCTATGTATGTCAATAGTCATCCACTGTCAAGGCCTTTTTGATTGAAATGATTAATAAATATCATATGCTCTGAATTTGGCAAAGTTTTTTGTGTTTTCCCGAAAACTTGAAAAAATGACTTAGGCCATTATTTTAATAGGGTGACGGCACAGGTGCAGTGCACCTGTCCGTAGCCAGAGGAGTTTGGACACCTGCAAGTCCTCCACCCCTTCTCCTCTTGCCTCCCTCACCCTCAGGTCACCCCGACACCCTCATCCACCCTGGGAAGCCCTCCGCAGCCCCTTTACTTGCTGGTTGAGGTAAGGTGAGAGCTGTTATCTGAGGGTGCGGGAGGAGACACACAGCAGAGGATGAGCCATTATAGTGCTACAAATCACCACAGGGGGTCCCATCTCACACAGCTGTGTGAAACTCAAACCATGCCCGGGAGAAAGAAGAAAGGAGGGACAAGTAACAGAGCAGAGTCAGAGGAAAGTGGGGAGTTTATCTTGTGATTATAAAACATCTTCCAGTTATTTTACAATCAAGATAGAGCAATTTCCTTTCATGTTTTTGTAGCCCTCTTGAAACGAGTGCCACTAGATGACAGCCTTGAGCAGAGAAAGTGTATAAAACTATCTCCTAAACTGATAGCCGGGGGGTTCTTTGTGTGCTGTATGTGCTGCCTGTGCTCCAGCCTACAGACTGTTTGCCATACAATCAATACTGTACAAGTTGTAAACAAACAGTTCAGGGGCTAAGCTTTTGAAGTGATAGAGCTGTGGTTGAGAAAGTGCAGAGCAGCTCTGAGCACACAACATCCTCTTCAAGATACTCGCCTAGACGTGATGAGGGTTGTTGGCCCAGGAAGTAAAGGGGGTGACTGAACGGCTTGTCACACAACTTCCTCATCTATCTTTCACCTATTCTTGGCCCACCCACCATGACCATATTTGACTGTCAGATCTTCATCCTGTACGGTTTGGAGCTCAAGGAAACTATGGCACAGCTGCTCATGCTTCACTTTACATTAACCAGAAATCGCACTTTGCAGTTTGGCCGCTCTTTGTTTTCCTTTTGTGACCCTACAGTGCTTCACAAATGTCATTGTTGTTTTTGTTAAATTAGGTGTTTGTCTGTGTGTGTGCATGTATTTGTGTGTTTATGGGTTATAACACTTAATACAACCGGAAAGAGGAAGAGAGGGGAAAAAAACTGTAGCAATGAGCCAAAGACAAACATGGGTCTACTTGGATGTCTGCATATGTGTTTCTCTTTGTGTTTACAGTGTTTGTGTGTATTTGTGGCTCTTGTGGTTGTCAGTACTGTTCTTCATTAATGACAAGAAACTGCTGGATGGCTCCCTCACGCCCTCTTTTAATGAGTCTTAACTGCCAAGTGGGTACACACACATGCACGCGCGCACACACACACACGCACACACACAAGATGGCAAACACAGTGTGACACATTTCCTCTTCCACTCTAGCAAGGATCATAAATACTTGACTGGGCCTGATATAAGTCACCATAGAGGATGTAGGATGTAGCCATTTTTATTCATTCATACATTTTCCATGGCTGTCCTATTTAAGGGACACTGGGAGCCAGTCCCAGCATGCACTGGGCTCATGGCATGGAAACATCCTGGACAGGTCACTAGTCCGCACAGGGCAAGTTCAGACACACACCCTCACACTGACATTCACACTAATGAGCAAATTTGAGTCCCCAGCCTCACCAGACTCACATGTATTTTTCCCCAATGTGGGAGGAAACTGGAGCTGCCAAAGGAAATATCTGGGAACACCGGAAAAGCACTACAGAAAGGAAATATTAATATTCTCAGTGATTTACATGATATATTTGCAGCTGTTTTCAAAATGACTTTCATGAACCTCATGGCCAAGCGCTATGTGCTTCCTTCTTTAAACCTCACCTCTGCATTAGAGGACTGTATCGTCCGCACACTGATATGTAAAAGTACCAGCAGATTTTCTTTTTATTCCTGAAGTCCCCTCTTTATCTCTTCCACCTCCAGCCCACTTTGCATGGTCCCTGCATCCCCCACATCATCCCTCTGCCTGAGAAATTACATCTTTCAGGATGAGCTGCTCTGCCTCTCAGCATTGAAGAGTGCTGTCTGTGCAGGGTTTGAATTTCAGCGATGCACCTCAATGCCTCTTGGGAGGGTCTGATTGAGGTGTAGGGGTACCGTGTGTGTGTGTGTGAGTGTGTTTGTACTACAGGCAGTTGTGTGAACAGCCCTGGCTGAGTAGATATGTACTTTGCCGATCCCACTGACCACTCTCACGGTTGTTTAGCTGAGCGGAATGTGTTATCCATGGGGGTGTGCGTTAGTCGGGGGCCAGGATACACGCATGATGCTCAAATGTTTTCTAATGTGGGACCTGTGGAGACTATTACGCCCGTATCACTGCAGGCTGAATCTGTGAGGTGCCTCCTGGCTACCAACACAGTCACACCTGTCCTTTCTGCACAGGTGGTGCCTGCTGAAGACCGGCTAAACCCATCTCACCTGCATGCCTGCCTGCGTCTGGCAGTGTCTCTCTGTGTGCCGGCGTGTACCTCTGTTCATACATCTGTCTTGCTTTGTCTCTGTGTTGCCGCACTTTCTCTGTCAGTTTGTCTTTTTCCATTTTCTCGCATTTAACCCCAGGTGAGGTTTTTTATCAAGGCCGTTGATGTCAGTTGATTTGTTAGTGCCGATCTGGATGTTGTAGTGAGTTTGACTTAGGATCACTTGAGTGATTGGTTGTAAAAGTTCCTGGGAAGTGATGAAAGGACAGGACATTTACCTCCTCTTTCTTTGATTTAACGGCCTCTTCTACTCTTCGTTCAAACCACATGTCCTCCCAGTTCAAAATATGGATGTATTACGCAAGTACCGTCCTGTTTCCCTTAGGTGTCTTAACCAGAGGCCCTGCTGTTCCGAGCAATGTGTTTTTTTGATGGTTGTTTGATCAATCATCAGTTGCAGCCGTCAATGAGAAATGTATTAACAAATGAATTCCCAGTGCTCTTTAAATACAAGAACAAGAAATTAGATTTCTCTTAATAGCCTCATATTCAGCAACTTATAATGACCTGGAAAAACCTCTTCCCCTCAGGCAAGGTGAACATAATAACTTGTCTTCACTATTTAGACAACCTAATTCTATTTTTTCCATTCATTTCTCTGATCTGATAACTCAGGTCATATAAAAAGCGCCTGGATGAGGATCTTTTCTAACTTCATTTTCTCATTCGTTCTTCATTTTCTCTGCTCGGCTGTGCGGCTTCGCCAGTATCTGACAGTGTGGAACTCAAACCAAATAAACCCAGTAGATTTGAGTTAGTGCTTTTTCTTGTTGTTACAGCTTTTTGGCTTGGCACAGGCCACGACCAAAACTGACTTCCATCCATGCAGCATTCAGAGCTGCCCAGAGCTGTAACAATTTGGTTTTATATTGCAGGTCAGCAAGGAAAACTCTAACACTGGTAAAAATGTGTGGTGTTGTAAGTTATCTCTCCATACAGAGATGAGATAACAAACGGCATCTTGTGAGCTTCAGCTGTCTATAAAGTTTTAACAGACAGATACTTAACTGCTACTTAAGTTTTTTATTATTATTATTGTTCCCTCTGAGTTCTGGAAAGAATAGGATTCCTGAGGCATTTTAAATGGCTGATATAAAATGAAGTGTTATGGGCAGATTAAAACTAAAACACAACAACATTTTCAAACAAACCGCAAAAAATGTTGTTGATTTTTTTGTTTGTTTCTTTTCTTACTATTTGAACAGTGTTGCTATGCTACCTCTTCTTACTGTATGACCATAAACAATTTGCAGACCACAAAAGACACCGCTCCTAGTGCAGGGCTTGTTAGGCTGCCAGGTCACTGGGGTATACAGTACATGTAAAATGCATATGTTTTTTTTTCCTACACTCTCTTCTACACATTTTGGTGGAGACGGGGTATATATCTGTAACTCACTCTTCCACCTGGAAACCAAAAAGTGAATGTTGATGTGACTCTAGGCTGCATGTTACACTCCAGAGTTTGTAACATGAGGCTGGTGGGAAATTGGTTACAATTGTTTACTTTGTGAGTTTGGATATTGCATGATGAAAAGTTTGTTGCTGCTGTTTTTTATTTCATTCTTGCGCTGCTTTTGTTGAACATTTTGAGGTTTTTATGAATCTAAATAAATAAAATGTGTGTTTGTGTAAGCTTCTGCGTGTGCATGCAGGAGCATGTTAGCGTGTGTAGGTGTCTGCACAACAACGTGTGTGTGTGTGATTTTGACTATCTGTACGGTTGGTATCATGGGGGCTTTCCAGAACATCCTTTCCTTTGCTTGCAAAATTTCCTCCCACCTGCCCCCATTGAAACCTGCCCTCTCCTCGTCTGATGCATTTAACCTCCCACCTGCCAGACTCATGAGCTGATTCAGCATCTGCCATAAAACAGTAACCGGCCCCCGGTAGTCTAAAACCACCAGTTTTTTTATTTGAACTTGATTTGAATCAAGGTGTAACATGGTCATTCTCTATGGCCCAGGGTTTTTCCACATGTAGAGCACAAATGTTTGAGATTTTTTAATAGATGTTTTTACACAGTGGCATGAATCAGGTCTTTTACCATCATTCCTTTTCTTCACATTGCAGCAGGCCTTTTCCTCCTATACCTGCTTTTGATAAAGGTCTGTTTTTTTCTTGCTATTATAGAAGGCAACTCACCTCTTTCTGATGTTCCCATATGGCTATAAATGCTTGAAGAAAAAAAAAATAGGCTGTTCATTTTATGCTGCTTTGTTTGACCAAATCAGTCGAGAGTTGAGTTCATGTTTGACCCGTCTACTCGCTTTCTTCTCATATGGTTCTGTCGGCTTCAGCAACCTCCACACTTCAGACCTGGCGACGGTTTCTTGGAGAACTGAGCCAGATGGCGCTGGATTCCAGCAGCACAGCAGGATACTGAGAGAGACATCATGGAGGCTTAAGATGTTGGGCCGAAAGTGACGGGTGTTTGGGCACAGCCTGCCACTGTGACGGCTTCTTGGAACAATCACAAGATGAAATATATTTCTCCTCTTAACCTAAACACACTTCATTTTTGTGGTACGTGTACATGTGTCACTGTGGGAGAAGCCTGTTGTAACAAACAAAGTCCTTCCATTAAATCCTAAAATTGGACCACCAATGAGCTCTCTAAAGGAAGGGATCCAGCAGCGCAAACAACAACAGGAGATGAATTACTTTCCTCACTTGTGCTTGTGGGCCATTCTGGCAGTGCCGTTGACCATAGTCATTAGTGAGCAAATAACAAACCTAACATTTATTTGCTCGGTTTTAAGCGGCTCAATCAACCGTGCTTGCTGCCAGTTCGAATCCATTCCTTGGCAAATGATGATGAGATTGTTAAAGAAATATGGAAGAAGTCATGTCCTGATATAAGGAGTTTTATCTCACCCTTTATTAGACACTTAGCACCTCATCAGAACTTTCCAGACAGAGCTGTTGTTAAAATGGATGGTTGGATGCGTGCCAACCTGCAGCTATGGTGAGTATGACTGGCAGGTGTTGGCGGCTGTTCCCACTCCTGGCATTTCCCGGTACGGTCCACACACACACCATACTGCAGAGGGAACAGGCTACGTCTGTTTTAAAAGCTGCTAAAGCACCATGTGAGCGGTCAACACAAAGGCTCTCTGAAGGAGTGGGGCTTTCATGAGGTGAAACAGGTTTTAATCATGATGGCAGCCATGCTTCGTTTTTTTTTTTTTTTTTTTTTGTCTTTTAAGTTATCAGATATTTGAAGTTGGTCTGAAAAACTCTTAGAAACAAAGCTGATCAGGTCGGGTCTGCCTCGCACCGCTCCACACATTCAGACCAACACCACATGCAGAGCACACAGTTGCATTAATTCTCTCTGACTTCAAAAGCACTGAGGTAATTTTTAGTGAAATGTGCTCCACATTCAGTCAAATAAACAGACCAATTTACCTTTCAATGACTAATTGAAATGGGAACCTTTATTTTAAAAAGTACGAATTCATCCTGCACCTCAGCAGCCTCACACCTCTCATCCCTCCCTCCATTAGTCATGAAAGGTACACGTGCCCTCAGTGTAACACTGTGTGTGCCTCCAACGCTCATTTATCATCATATAGTTATTTCCCAAAAAGAACCATTTGTGTAATGAAAGCTCAGAGGGGGAAAATGGAAATATGTGGAAAAAAAAAAAAACTTTTAACCTGTAATAAAAAACAGACATGCCATGTAGGAGGCACAGAGGTGACGTCTCATTTGCTGCCAGCGCTCCCCCAGGGTGGTGGGTGGTGGGTGGTGGTGGGGGAAACATTACATTATAAGGAATGAATTAAGGCTTGGATGCAAAGAGGGAGCTTAAGATGCTCTTCACTTTTATGAGGCTGCAAGCAGAATCGGTGTCGGGTTGGCTCTTAATAGCTGAATGCTCTTGCACAATGGCATCACCGCTGACTGCCATGTTCCCAGAACTGAGGTACATTTTTCCGCTGTTAAGATGTCACCAAACAAATGTTGAGAATGTATGCCCAGCGCAGGGCAGATGTCTCTGGAAAGAACGTCAAGAAGAAGCAGAACAGGCTGGTGATAGAACATCTGCAATGACACAGTGCGCTGAGGTCATGGTGATGAGGGGAGAAATTTTGCACACACACACAAAAAAATGTTTTACAGAATTGGACAAATAAGTATTTTGTATATGTATAGCTCATATTACAGGTTCATTAAAAGGTTTGGTGCATAAAAACAAATGTCTGCTGTTTGATTATAATGGTGATTTATGTTTTCAGTGGGATTTCATTTCTACTCTGCTCACTTTTGTTATGTTTATTGTGTCTTTGGAAAAAAAAAGGGGGGAAAATCTCAAAGGAGTCTTTGAGAGATTTACCCGAGTGTATAGTCAGCACTGGTGTCTGGCTTAAAGATGACATTCCTATGTCATCCATCCATAATATTGCAGACATGCATGTAATCCTTGTTTATGCTTGCATCTTGTACGGTGCAGCGGTGTGAAATTTGGAATTAAAAACTGAGGAGAGCCTGTCCTGGATGTGAAGTGAAGGCCGGAGTGGAAGAGCAGGTCACTCTCATAAAAGTGACTTACATTCAGTTAGGTCAGTGCAAGCAGATGTGTGGAAGTGTCTTTGTCCAACATGGACTTTTAACTCTGTTACCTTGGATAATCCTCAACAGGTGAACAGTGGGTTCTCTTTAAGTGTTGCGGGTTTTGAGCTGCAGCCTGAGGGGGATCATGCTCCTGTTCATATGGAGACCCGACCCCAATAACACACTACAGTATGTTTTCTTTTTTTAAAAATGAGACAATGCAGGGGCTAAGATGAAACGGTTTAATAAACGCTGTTCAAATATTAATGTTGCGTCAACACATATAATAAATCACTTCTGTGATTTATCATTTCCACCTGTTTCCATTCATTGTGGCAACTAAACAAAGTTGGCTTTGTCAAATGCTTACAGTAATTGGCATAAAATACCCTTTAAAATCCACATTGTGCTTATTATTATACAGCAAAAGGCTTTGAAGCCATGAGGTAATGGACTACCGTGCTGTATTTCTCCTTGACACCCTCTTTAGCAGAGAATCAGATCCAACACATGTGCCAGCAATGAAAGCCCCGTGATTTAACATCCAGTTAACTGATGGTAATGGGCGGTAATTGATCATTCACGTTATTTATCGGGCATGACAAATTTACAGTTTGTAAATTCAGCCACACCTTGTTCTCTTGCCTATCTCTGCAGAGTGCACCAAGGAGGGTTCGCACTGCTGAGGCTTTTTAGAAAAGGAACACACATACTCGTACGTTGAATAGCTGAACAACAAATTGAGCTGAGGCAAAGCTGTGGGATTATTGGTGAGGTTAAAAAGAAGAAAACATTGTGTGATGCAGTATTAAAAAAAAATCGAGCTGATAAACAGGCCGTCTCTGCGTCACAGAGAGTCTATCATAAAGCATGAGCCTGTATGCAGAAAACATATGCACAGTCTGACTCTGTTTACAATCCATCCATATCTTCTAAACTTCCCTTGTTTAATTTCATGTTCCTAGTCACAGACCACAGTAACTTTCTTCTTTTGTCCGTCTCATTTTATTTCTCAACATTTTCCCTTTTTTCCCCAGTCTTCATTCCTCTCACCACAGGACCGGCTACTGCTGCTACTTCAGAGAAAGTTATGAGACTCTGAGACTGCTACTGTGAGACAGATTCAGGTTTGGTCATGGTTCCCTTCAAGCAGCAGCTCCTGGATCATTTCAGTTGTTGTCCTTAAAGATTGAGTGTTATGTTTGGGGATGAAGTAAGCTGATCCCAATACAGCACCAGGAGTAATTGTCACACAAACACTGGCATCAGCTACATCACACACACGCAAATATATACCATACCGGTCATTCAAAGGCCTCATTTGGGAAAAACAATGCAAGATGACGTCACCTCTTGGGCTTGAGGAGGTGTCTGTGAAAAGAAACATGGAAAGAAATACATTATTTATATTTCCTCTGCATTGGAGTATTTACTTGTCTTTGCTATGGTGCAGTAGAGTCATGTGGCAAACATTATCATAATGTCTGGATTAAATTACTTGTAAGTCCCAGGTTTAATGTCTTATTTGTGTAAATGTCCAAACATGGATGGGTAATCAGTTATGTGTCTTATTCTTCTACGGCTGAAACTTTTGAACTTTGTGAAAGACTGCACATGGTGGCTCTGAGAGTTAAAGACAAAGACTCATGAAACATTCATGATATGTAGATGACACCATTTGCAGTAGATATTTTACGTTCTCATTACATTTTCCTTGACATATTGTTTTTCCCACATAGTACCTGCTGTTACATTAAGATACATGTCTTTAGTAAATAGGGTAATTAGAAAATAATACTATAATAAAATTGCATAGTCTAGCCTAGCTAAAATAGTGGAGGTCAAAGCTTACATTAAAAACAAAAATGTAAGCTTAGATGAAGTAGAATAAAGTATTAACTTCCATCCAAAATACTGACAATAAGAAAAATTACAAATTGACATGGGCCGTATCTGTCTTGATGATTTGTTACAAATCGATGTTTTAATGTAAATTTTACAAAAATCTAGTACAAAATAAAAATGGCCAATATAATCAAACACAGACTATATGGAAACGTACTAGCTACATTTCCTCATCCTTTCGGACACAAGATTAGCTTGTTATGGCATGATATTTTACACACTCACCCACACACACATGCACACAGCTGGCTCAACTATTTAGCAATAAGATAAAACGAAATGTGACTATCAGTCACATGTTTTGTTTTAATCATGGATTTGTTGGTGTGTTTGAGGTCGGAGCACCATCTGAAAACAAATTCACTTTTAGTCTGGACGTTCACATCAGGTCTCAAGTTACAGAGGGTTCACTGGGTTCAACTTTATATAATACAGTGTGAGAAAATGGAACAAAGCATCAAGTTAACTCTGAGGTTCATTTGGAAAAGTGGGTTGAGGCATAGGATGTTTTCATTTGTACACGCTGAAGTATCACAGGCACATAAACACACATGACCAATATCACTCAATCTCTGACATGCTGATCTCTAAAAAGCTCAGACGCTCTCTGCCTTTCTACGCTCCGCAACCATTGTTATGACCCTCTGTCTTCAATCATTGGCCAGTATGAACCAAACAAAAAAGTATCACATTTAGAAAATGTCATCTATTCATTCATTTTCAGAACCATTTTCTTTTGACTTTCGATCTTAATGTCTTTCTGAACACCTCCATCAAGTTGATGAAGTTTTTCTGTCCAGCTGAGACTAAATACGCTTTCTACGCTAAAAGGATATTTGTGCTTGTGAGTGAGCTTTGGTATGTCCTATTTCCATGTGTTTTGCGCCTGCAAATGGTGTGTCAAGCATGCATTGGCTGCTGCTATGAAGCACCTGGCATACCCACACTGTTTTGCTAACAGGGCTTGACAAGTCTGCTTCATGCAGGTCCAGAAGAGGAAAACACTCTAGGATGGGTCTTAAATTATGATGAGTTGGCAGGTCATTACTAGTATCTCCACGGGATCCTTGCATCAGCCACATGAGATAAGAGCACGGGCAGAACTTCACACTTTTGGGTGCTTGCATAGCAGGAATATTCTTTTTTGTAGGCCAACTTTCATGTTTTAGCCATTGTAGACAAGCCTCTGCTAGTTTGCATGGAAGATTTTAGTTTTTTGTTTTTTTTTCCACAGTGAATGAGTGACACACAGTGACATGATGAGGTTTGAGTTATAGAGAGAGACCAATTTGTCCAAAGTACCGAGTGTCCAAAGTGCTGGTGAGGATGAAGGGGGGATGAGTTACATAATTCATTAGACCAGATACACACACATATGTGCACACAGGCACATCCACAGGTATATGCTTTCTGTTTGCGCTTGCATGCACACATAACCCTACCCATATTGGTAATGATGGTGCTGTATTCCTGGCTCGGTGTGCATATATGCAACCTATTGTATGTGCACATATGTTCTTGCATTTTTTATGATTTTGTGTGTGTGTGTGTGCATGTATTTTTTTTTGCTCTGTAAGCCCCTGTCTTTGATGTGCACTCCCCGAGCTGAAAGGGTAACACGAGAACTCAGGACCCACAAAGCTGCTCTCACCTGTGTCCTTTGATGATAGGACAGAGGCTAAGTAGACCAAACCATGGATGTCTCTGTCATGACACACACACACACACACACACACACACACACACACACACACACACACACGGATATTCTCCATGACCTTTTATTGTGGTGAGTGCACAACTCAAACCAGTCCAGATGCCTTTGTTGGCCGTCGCTCTGATGCGCTCCTGTTACGACAGTGGATGGATGGGTGTCATGCAGAGGTGAGGGCCGTGCTCTCCTCTCTCCATCACTCAGCCCTCGCTGTAGGAGCCTAACTGAAAGCTCTGGACAAAACTATTACTTCCAGACCACTTCTCTTCTCCCCAAATCCTTCTGCATTAGAATATTCTTCATACCTTTCATTGTACTCGATTTACAGCGTTTCACTGATTCTTCTTTTTCTTTTTTTTTGCTCAAGAAGTGATTGTTCTATTCTTATCATATCAGATTTTATGCTGAAAAATCAGGTTCTATGTAGCATCTATACTATTTTTCTTAACTCCAATGAGCTTTTAGGCTATATAAAATGACTTGCAAGGTATTTATACTATATATAAAAGCTGGTTAATCCATGCACTTCACATAACTATATTTGTCTATATAACTTACTGCAGGTGCAAAACAATTAAAACAACTAGTTTTAAGATTGGTGTTTGGCATATGTTTAGTTGCACAAGAGGAACTGGACACGATTGACAGTCACATGTGACTGCTTTGCCCACAGGAGGGAGCAAATGGGCCATTTCTTAATTCCACCCCCCACACGCACACACACACACACACACTCCTCACATGTCTTTTTTTCCCCTCCGCCTTGTTTAGATATACATTCCTCATACACAGTCACACCTGCAAAGTCGCTTTTTGTAAGTAATTCATGTTAGATTTCTCCACTGTGTATTAAACACATTCAGTGGAATCAGACTGAAAAAGGTCTCATGTGTTTCTGATCATGAGACATACAGTATCTCCATCCAGGCTTTCCATGTTTATCTATCTGCTTCTGCTGAGTGTTAATTCATCCTCCCTGTCCTGCTGATTCACAGTTGTTGCAAACAGAGGTTAACAATAGTCTGTTTTCAGCTCAGTGTGCAGGAGATACACAGATACAATGGTTGGACAGGGAGCGATGACTTGACAGTAGGATGAGGAGATCCCCTGTGGACAGGTGAACCAGATACTGCCTCAGGTCAGTACAAGGTCACAGCACAGAGCCAGAGAACGGACCTGTGTGTCTCTGCGTGTGTGTGTGTGCGTGGAGGATAGTGCTTCAATGTGGTAACAACTCTTCCTGCCTCTCTCTTGCACCCTCGTTCATACACACACACACACACACACACACACACACACACACACACACACACACACACTCCTAACCCCTCCCTCCACACAAACCAACTGCTTAGCCAGGCAGAAGTAACCCATTGTCAAACCAAAAAGCCGCTGAAGGATCCTGTCCTCTGGTCGCTTCATCCCTCCGTTCATTTCTCCACCCCTCAGAGGGGATGACAATGACCTCTGTCTGAAACAGAATAGGCGGTGCACCTGTGGAGAGAGAGCAGGTCCCGTGCAGGCTGGTTTGATTCACTTCTTCTTTTACCCTCATTATCAGTGTCACAGCTCATCTTTGTCTCAAAATAGATCACAGATTGTCCCACGTGAAGCCTTTTGTATGACAGAAGCACTTTTCTATTCTTTTCAGATGATCTTATAGGTCCCCGTGACGCATGTGCATACTCCGGCTGGGTTGAGAAGGGTTCATTTGAATGTGGGAAAATAGGTTATTACAGCAGGATGGGTATGTACAAAAACATTTCTGTGTGAGATCTTAGATTTTTTTACATTGACAATCAGATAATTTGAAATCAGGGCTAAAACACAGAAGCAGAGTTATTCATCTCTCCTGCAACTGTCCTATTTCTGCTAAAAACACTCACTTTTGTCTGTTCCATTTAAATTCTGTGGATGCAACAGGCCAAGGTGAATTCCTGTCCTGTAGCAGATGCAGAAAGGCCTCCTGGGAAATGGTGTATACCTAACTGGAGCAAAGAGTTAGTGGAAGAGGTTTACTTTTATCAGAAAGACAAAAACTTACCAAACAACTCTTGGGGTGGACTAGTAAATGTCAATTGAACAAACCTTAGGGGACAAAGTCCTTTTAAAGCCTGCATGTACATGTGCAAAGAACATGTGCAAGTTTAAGCCTGCTACTTCCCAATTACTGTCAGAAAAACAAACAGAAGAAGCGACTGCACTCATACTGTGGAGACCAACAAAGTGACGTTTGCTCAGGCCATAGTCATAACAAACTCAAATCAAATCAACCACCCATCTATTCTCAGGGATACAGTCATACTTCTGTTATTTATCTGTTTACATATCCTCATTTCTTCCCCCTCCCTCACAACCCTCCTTCAACCAGTTCCCCTCCTCTACCTCATCATCTTTTTCTTTTTTTTCAAATTTCATTTCCCTCCTGCCCCTTCCCTCTGTGTCTCTGTTCCTGTTGCACCTCTCGCTGCTGTCTCGATGCCAGCCCCAGTCTGTCTGCAGTGACCCAGCCTGAACCAACAGAGCTCTAATCCCAGGATCACCTTTCATCGCTGGGTGACAGAAAGTGGGATCAGCCCTCCTCCCACCTCCAGGATTCTCCGGTCCAATTCTCACGGCTGGACCACACCACACAGAGGTGGAGGTGGGAGGATGGGGAGGACTAAGAGAATGACAGAGATAGCCACTGACACATGCGTTATATATTGCCTATGTAATTAGAATGAAAGTAGTGGCTGCTATTTATTGACACAGCTGAGCCTGTGCGTATTGTGTGTGTAATTGTCTTCGTTCTGGTACTTCGGGTACAAGGTGAACAAGGCTTGTGGCAACATTTCACTCATAGCTAACATGCTATGTGTATCATCTCCTCTGTGATGCTGAGCTGCACTGTAATGCAGCAGATCAGCCTGCAACAACAGGCTGAGGCTTAACAAGATGAATCACATCAGACACACACATTGGCTTAAAAGCCTAACATGGGTCAAGCACTGACCATATTCCAAGGTCTTTATTTGATTTGGCATGTGTTCCTATTGGCAAAGATCATAGCATATACTACATGTCAGTGTATCTGAACACTCAACACTTACATCTGCTATTACATTACCAATATTATGCAACTTGGTCTCTAATCTTCTTGTGTTTCTTGTATCTTCTTGTGTTTTTTTCCCCACAAGAAAGAGTTAATAGTTAATAATGGACCTATGGTCATCCCCCCCTATTGCACTGACAGCTGCTGTTAATCAGGAAACTGTTAGAGCCATCATGGGCCACAAAGGAGGGCAGCAGTAGGCAGTCAGGCAGGCAGGCAGGCAGGCAGGCAGGGCCCTCTGAAAACTAAGGGGTTGAGTTTGGTAGTACTGTAGCATGACAAGATAACACACAGCACATCTGCTTATACTCTCAGCACCCGCACTTAATCACGATGACCATTATTTTAAGATGCTGAAATGTTACAGGCCCTAATAGAGTTATAATTGAAATGTTTTTTCGATTATTTAGTAAATCATGTTACCTTTACCTTATGGTTTAATTTTTAATTGAAGGAAGAAACAGACCTATACGTTATATGTGTACCTATGGTGTGAATTTGCAGCACTTTCAATGTGTTAACCCCAAAAAAGAAGCCCGAATCAGATTTTCCTGCAGGCCAGCCTACAGAGTTAAGGCTACCTTTAAAGTTATCTGCTCAGTGTCAAGGCTCAGACATTTTGTCATCAGATTATTGTATTTCCATTACACACAATCCTACAGTTAATGAGGCATCACGCAGTATTAGAAAATCAAATTCAAGTTGAACTTTCGACTCCTAAAGGGTTTCCTTCGGTAGCTCTGTGTCATGACAAGATAAAACACAGCACATCTGCTTAGTGTCAGCGATCCGCCACGGCCGAGAGTTGGAGGGATAAACTGGTTGAGTGGAGTGTGTGGCAGTGGTGGGTGATTTAAACTCATGAGCTGATGGCTCTGCTTTTCCTCTTTCAGAAAAAGGGGGCCAGCTATAAGCACAGGGGGTTTAATGCACAGCTCCATACCACCTCAGACGTGTATGTTTTTGGTTGTGTTATGCAAGGGTTGGGTAGCAATGGAGTATTTGTAATGGCATTATATAATATGGTGCTCTGCTGTTCATCAGATTCTTTGATCAATGTGTGGTGATGATGTAAAAATGAATAACAAACAGATTTTAACTGGATGTAAGCAGATGTGTGTCCTGTTGTCTCTCATACATATATTACAATACAACTAAGTGCATATGCAGTCCTGTATGAGCTGGTCAGAGGTTGACACAGCACAGAACAAGCAGGAGGAGTTGCATCCTCTGACTAATAGGTTTAAGTTTATCACTCAGCATGTCTCACCACTGGTTGTTTCACAGTCGTCCTCTAATTAGCAGTCTCTGAAAATGAAAGATGTTATTTTCAGGTTCTGTGAGCATGTGTGTGTAAAGGTCTATAGCCACGGTCGTTGCTAGTAATTCTGGGCTCCTTAAAAAAATACTGATGTGGGCCCCTGTCCCTTGACTTTTCATCACCACGATGACGGTGCATAACAGACAACCTGTCTGTCATATATGTCTCATGAAACTTTTGCTTTTCTTGTTTCTCATGTCATACCAGGCATGTGAAAATGTAGTGTAGCCTTATAGCATCCTGTATTGACTAGTAAAAGGCAGTGCATTTTATTTTTCAATCCGGGACGATCCCGTATTGTACTCGATGATCCAGTATTATTATCAGTTTATTAATCATGTTAAATAATATTTTGAACAATTCCTGTGTAATTACTGTGTTATGTCTGTGTAATAACTAATGTACCTGAGCCCAAGGTCACACTGTCTCAGTTCTCATCAGTGGAGACTGGGGCCAGCGCAGGGCCCTTGCGCATGGCCGAGCCCAAGGCCACACATATGAGTACTGGTCAAGATTAATAATGGAATAAGTTAGTAACCTGTAACTGCTGATTTAAATCCAGCAGGGTCTTTTGCCGATTGTCTCATGTCTCTCTTTCTATCTTATATACCAATAAGTCCCCCATATGAGTTGTTTGGCACTTTGCTCTGATACAATCCAGAGGAGCATCTCCTGAATAAGCGCCCCTACGGTCACGTACAAACCTTTACATACTATTTTCTGAAAAGTAATGTGAAAATGAGTAAATAACTTAGTAACCATTTTAATAGCAGTGCTGTGGTGATTGGATTGGTTGAGAAAACACAGAACTTTCACAGTTTCTTTAATTCATAACTGAACCAATCATATATGCAGAGGTTTACCTATCATATTATCCTATTGTGTATACTTGCTCAGCAGTGTAAGACAGGATGATAAACAGCCAGTCAGCTTGCTGTGCATGATTTCTCAGAGTGTGATGAAACAGAAATGCTCCTGCGTGTTACTGTTCTTCATGTGTTCACACAGCCTCATTGAAGCATAGCACTGCCCAGCAGGCAAATATGAGGCAAGTCTGAGGGACTTCTTCTCTCCTTAACTGTCTCCATGTCTCATTCCATTGTGTTTGCTTAATCTGTCGTGTAACTCGTTCCCTTATATTTCATTAACACACCTAAATGACTTATGTAAGAGTAAAATTCAAACCTTCTTCTATTAGAGGTAAGAACAACACAGGCTCATGTCTTCAAGTCATAGTTTAGGTATTAAACATGGCAATGATAGTAATCATTTTATGAGTATCCTGTTCTTTCCCTTAAAAGGTTTGTTGGTGTCTTAAAGTATCTGCTAGCATGTGCAATGATGGGTCTACTTCTCAGCAAATTTCCCATCCATCTTTGTGTGTATGTGTGTGTCCATATGTGTGTATGTACGTGCACATGTGTGTGTTCAAGTACTGTATGTATGCATGTGTGTGTGTTTATATGTGTCTGTGAGTGTGTGTCTATGTATGTGTTACCTGGGGTCGTAACTCTGTCCAGGACAGTTTTATAAAGTGTGGTGCAGCCAGCAAAGCAGCAGTAAATCAGTTTTATTTGCTGTGTGTTGGGGGTCAGCTCTCTTGACACCCCCGGACCCTGACACCACAGGAATGGACTGCCTGGCTTTTGCTATTGCAGCTGTGTTGTTGTAGGCTGGTTGTTAAGGTGGATTTATTCGTGTATGAACATGGTTCACTCATGAAAAAGAACAGTTGTCATTGCTTTTTGCTATATTTAGTTTAGTTTGGACATAGTCTGGCAGAGATTTTTGTTCCTCAAATGAAAACTTTAAACTAAAATTTAATAAGCTTAGTTGCTCTCTTGTTCAAATACCATTTTCTGATATTGGTGGTGCAGATTTCTTAAATACATAAAAACATGATTTTATTTCTAGCCAAAAACATGATCTAAAAGAAAATGATATAGGAAAAACAACAAATACAACTGGATTGAAGCAGACCAAAAGTGTACATCTGCAGAACTCAGAATTTCATTCATCGGTGAAGTTGCTCGAATGCAAACAGTTGAAATTATTTCCCTCAAAACATAAACCTAAAACTTAGACAAATCACATAAAGCAGATTATGTTTTAACATTTTTTGGTGAATATGTTTTCCATAGTTGGGAAGAGGAAATTTGTTGTACAGAAAAGTAAACTGTATTGAATTTTGTGAATGAAATGTCCTTGTTCCCCTTCTTGTTGAAGGTCTAATGGTTTCACTTCGCTGTCAGGGACTCAAATCCTAGAGAGAATGATTCATGATCTACACGCAGTCCTAGAGAGCAGGGCTGTACTGCGTGGCACACCATTGATATAAACACTATGTGGGAATGCAAACAAACTCCCTCACTGGTTCTCTTTTAGTAAATCCCTTCTCAGACGCAGTTTCTCGGATATTGTTTCCTCAAGTTCTCTATTTCAAAGTAACAGGATTTCAAAAGATTCAACATTTTTCTTAAGTAAGCTTCTGATTCATGAAATTTACAATTAAAGTAATTTATGATGTTGTATAAGAGCTGCCATGTGTGCTTATGGTTGCAAATGTAGACTTGACATTGCACATGTGGGACTGAACTGAGCCTTACTGTAGGTGTAAGTCATGTGCAACTTGGGTAAAGTGTTTGTTTACGGTTCTTATTTACTCATGATTCAGTTCTGTAAGGGGAAACCTTGCCACAGTCCAAAAACTTACTGGAAGCTAGTAAAAACTATAGTAGAGGCAGAAACACAAATCTACTGGAATCAGTTAATCCAAATGACAGACAAAACTCAGAGCCAGTCACAGAGGCACGAGGAAACTGCAGAGAAACTCAACAGACCAACTGACGAAAGACAAAAGAATAAATAAATAAATACACAACGGAAACAAGAATAATCAACACAGGTGAAACACATAAGGACAGGGCAGACAATCACAAAGGCAGGATCTAAAAGTCCATACAAAAATAAGCAGTGCATCTCCTCCTTGTAGTGAATCGATAACACCCCCATAATAATGGTTCAATCAATCAATCAATTAATCAATCAATCAAACACTTTATTTGTCCCCAAGGGGCAATTTAAATAATAATTATGGTTTCAATTCTGACACCTTGCAAGGACAGTGGACTGACTGACTGAATACACACTGCTCTTTTATCACTCGACAAGAGTGAGAGCCTGCATTAGCCAGTAACAGCCAGGCCTGAGTCTCTCCAATGTTTCCCGCTTCGTCCACCATCTTGATACACACTAGACAGAGCCTTTGCCATTGCTGCCCCAACCCCTTGGGAACTCCCTCCCTCTGAAAATCTGCAGCTCAGACTCACTGCACTCATTTAAAAATCAGCTCAAAAACCACCTTTTAAAGAAACCTTACAAGGCCTGACACCCACTGCATCTCAAGCTGTCAACTACTGCCACTGCTCCAATTTGTGTATGTACTTCAAGTCAAGCATCCTTGAGTGCCTTCCTCACACCATGCAAATCTTATGTATTATTACTCTTTTACCCCGCAGAAAAGTTTTTTAAATACTTGTGGAAAATCCATTGCAGATGGAGAGGAACCAGGAACAGTAGTACTAGAAACCAGTAGCCTACCAGGTTTATACAAGGGACTAGTTTTCTGGAAACTAGTCCCTTGTATAAACCTGGTAGGCTACTGGAAACCTCAAACATATCAGGATAGTATAGGTGTTTCCAGACATGAAACCAAAAATAATGACAAAGTACGCCTTCCACTGACATACTGTAGTGTACTGGACAAGGGGGGATACTGACAGTCAGTCTTCTTCCTCAATGATGCTGTCAGTGTCACTATCAGAGAAGATGTCAGACACTTCATCTTCTCTTGACCTCCTCCCAGATCCTCCAGACAGGGGGATGTTCTGCCTCCACAGGGTGGTTGACTTCCAGGTCAACTTAAAGGCTCAGCAGCTCCCTCTTCATCTTTAACGCCATGGTTGTCATCAGCCATGGTCATGTTCTCATCTTCATCGCTGAACATCTGTTCTTCGTTAATTCACCTCAACAAAGCAAGTCCATTGTCCCACGGTCCATTAATTATGTTGAAATACTGAGACAACCATTCCAGGATCCAGCAGCTCATCTTGTGTGATACCCACCATTACACCCAACCCCTGGTGACATGCTGGCCTGATCCTTATAAGACAATGATATGACACCACAGCATCCACACAATGAAATGACACGATGACATGAAAAAATCGACTTGATTATTTTGTATAAAAAAGATTCTGGTGCAGCATTTGTCTACATGAAGTCAACACTATGGCTAAAGGCTTCTGGTCGTTTTGTTCTGGTCATTCCTGTGTTATCTCATAGATAGCTGAAGAAATCATCTTTCACACTAGACAAGTAAAACCACTAAAGGCCCGAACTTGCTGTCCAACCCCCTGCTGTTTCTGAAACCATGACAAATCGCTCTTTCTGATATCTGCAATAACCTGCATCTGCCCACTATAGAAGAACGTATGGCCTATGCATACTCAGCGGGGGGTAGAGAGCTGACTCTGATGCTGTAGGCTTTGTGAGATAAGATTAATGAAACGCAGCTTTGTCAATTCATCCAGCTGTAAAAAGAAAGAAGATAAAAGACACTGATCTCACATTTAATCTGAGTTTCAGATGTATTGTATTACATGTTGTAAAGTTATCTGAGATGTGCTGATACGGCACTGCAAAGGACATTTGATGATAAAACAAAAGAACTAACACTGTGTGCTATAAGAAAAAATATTGAATAATTAATCAGATCTTATAGGAATAAATTAATGCTAAAGCATCTGATTTCCTTTATGTTTTTTTTTCAGTGCTAAACTTTAGGGGCAAATGGAAAGTCACATGTTAACAGTAAATGTCTGAGCAGAGTGAAGAGTATTTTACACATGCGTGTGTTACTCGTCTCCTACAAGCCGCACTGTCATAAAGCCTTTCATCAACATTCGTCGGCTTTGCCACTTGCAAACAGTGGTTCAGACGATGCCCACACACCTCTGCACATGTGCGCTGGTGTTTAGAAGAGGATGCATTGATATTCAGCAGAACCAGGAAAAATCCCCCTTTGCACATTCTCTGACAGAATCTGGGGACCATTTCCTCTCTTGTGTGTGTGTGTGTGTGTGTGTGTTAGTTTTCATGCACCTGTTTTATGTTTCTTCGCCATCAACTCTGGAGGTCTTTGGAAGCAGGTTGCAGGATCCAACAGTCAACAGATGCCTTCTCACAGGGTCAAGATTAGCCTACAGGCTGCGTATGAGACAAACGAGAGAAATACCACTAAAGAGAGACGACTTCCTTTTATGTCTGAATCTCACCCTAATTTAAGCTTCCTCTATCATTTGCTCAGTAATGTGGGTGAATACTATAAAAGTACTGTAGCGGTACATTTAGATTGTTTATAGTTTGGTGGTTGTTTTGTTCTTCGTTTTAAAGTGTGTCTACATTTCAGTCATTGTTGGTGAAAGTGAGTGAGTTGTATTCTTCTGCTGGAGGTCCCTAATTGGAGTAGACACAGCACTTGTCACATAGTTAACCAATCAGTTTGTGAAGCCCTCGAGCAAGGTATAATCTGTGGTGTATGTGTGTGTGTGTGCGTGTGTGTGGTGTATGTGGTGCCCCCCTTGGACCCAAATGACATCCAGAAGCACTCAATCAGGCCCAGCATACAGGACTGGAAACCATTTCACCTCGATAGGCCCAAAGTCAAGACAGAAGGGTCTCCACACCTGAGGGCGAGAGTGTGTGTGTGTGAGAGAACCTAAGTTAAATCATACATATATTATTCAGTATGAGTTCACACATAATGCAAGCATTTAAAAAATATATATATATATTTGAATCATGAAAAATAGACAAAAAACAATCTTAAGACCTACAGTTTTGCTGGCTGCTTTAGTCTTCAGGATAAAAGGTATAATAGAAACATATGATTTATGAAAAAAAAAAAAAATTTCAAATAATCAAAGCAACAACTGAGAGGCCAAGCTGTTCTGTTCAAGCTGTCACCTGTGTGAAGAAAAATACTGACCAATATGCAGCGTTTTAAGTAAAATATATTATATATATATATTATAGTGCCAGTTATCAAATGTCATGTTTTTTGTTTGTTTCTGTTGTTTTTTTCTTCCTTCAGATAGATAAAGTAAGCACTACTATGCTTTGTATCATGTGTCCACCTGTTTTTAATGTATCATTCACAGAATCTATGACAAAGAGACTAGGTGTATCTGAACTGAAAGGATTTATTCTGGGTGAGTGCAAACTTCCAGCAGAATTCAGTAAAGGGTGTCAAAACTGGCAACAGGCTTGAGTCATTATGGCAGCACTTCCTGGTTAATGGTGTATGAAGAGCCTTTGATCGGCCTTCAGAGCCTTAAGCCACCATCACTGCAAAGCAGACTGTAGAAAAATGTGTTGAGGCCAGCAAATGACTTGCTAATTATCAAAAATACCCTTTTTTGTATAGTGGTTATCTACAAAATGAGCTTAAAATGGCTTCCTTGGTCTGTCCAAACACACACAATGCGGATGGATTGAACTCTAACGGTCTCTTAACAACATACGGGCCTGTCTGAGTGTTTTTGATCTTTTCTTAATTTTCATTTTCAGCATCACAGTTTACTGTTAAAGCTTTGAGTCACGATTTGATTTAAGTTGCAGATAAAACGCAAACAGCAGCTGCTACCAAGCTGCCTCTTTACTTCACCAAACTTAGGGATATATTTTTCCATAACCTTTCTTCAGGAATATGGTATGTGATACCATCTGTGGTACATAAATGGCCTCCGTTAAAGGTAACGTTCCACTATTCTGCCTACTCATAAAAGTTGCGTCCATATAAAAAGCAATGGAAAAAAGAAACTGTCACATAAATGTAAACCTTCATCACTACACAAAATGCCTCTATATTGTGTGTCTTGAATTTTGTGGAAAACAGTTCAACAAATATCTTTACTAAATGTCTAATGCAAAGTGAATTACAGAGTACAGATATTAATTGAAAAGCAGTACAAGTACCAAGTGTTCATATCAGTAAATCTCAACAACAGTGTTGGAAGTTTGAGTTTTCATGCTTGAGTTGTGTTTCCGTAAGAGCATTAATCTCTTATCAGGCTTCTTATCATCCACTGCTGCTATGCGTAGCTGGAACATTATATTCACACTTAAATTAACCTCTTACCAGGCACGGACACATTTGCACTTCAAGCTTAGCAATTTAGGACGGAAAAAGTGAGGTAGAAAAAACCAGGCAGCTCCAGCTCCAATATGTATTTTTATTGGTAAATATGATGTATTTTGCCCAGGGCTAGTCTCTTTCATTTCAGCCTGCTGCCAAACGCCAAAGCCCAGGGTAAATTAATACAAACCATGAAGCCATGTGCCATTAAACTGGACTCAAAATCCTGGCAGAGCACCAGACGCCCATTATTATATATTAATTTATTTTTAATTCTGCAAATGCTTTGCAGATGTTTCACATACCTCATGTTTTTTTGGGAGACGATGTGAAGAAGTAGTAGTGGTACCTAACATATGCTGAATGTATTTTTTTTCTCCCCCCTCTCACTTACTTGTAGCAGAGAAAAATGCAGCAGCTTTTAAAGCGTAGTCTGTTTTAGTTTATTTTCAGGTGCACGTCTATCTGGAATTCCCTTGTACCATCTGAAGTTGTGTGAGATGAGAGAGTGAAATTTGCACTGATCTAAGTAAGCAACCATGAATCATTCTGGCTTTCCTTCCCACTCTTTGTTACTTTGTGATTCAGACATGGACATCAGGACTTAAAAAAAGAGTTCATACACATGCCATGTAGTTATGAAGAAGTTTATATTCAATGTGTTACCAACTGGGTTTAGAAACAGATCTTAGCCTATGTTTTGAAGATTAGCAAAGCCTGCTAAAGTGATACAAACTGTGACTACTTGGTGTGTCACCAGTCTGTTTTATCACTCTGAAAACCGTATTTCCTCAACAAAGGTTGTGTTGGGTCATTAAATGCATCCGTCACTGCATCTATGTGCTTATACAAGAACAAAAACACATTAAAGTCATATACTGTCCACAGAAACACAGACAGTCCCAGTCGAAGTACAGTACAATCATAATGACTAATTTCAACCACATTAATACTGTAGAACACCAATCAGACCACAACAGTCAAAACCAGAACTGTTTATAGAGACCTTACTGTTTTCTCCTAAACCAGAGCAGAAGACCGCTTCTGTAATGGAGGCTGTTTGAAGTCCTAAATCAGTTTTAATGGCACAGAGTGAGGTGGATATTAACTACTACATGTGTGGTTTTATGGTTACTTGCCATTGCAGTAGTTTGCGTGCTATATTAAGCCATGCCAGATGCACTTAACCCAGAGCCTCTTGTTCAGATAGCTGGCTAATGATAGTAATAAACAGGTGCTCTGCAAAATATTTTCTCATTTATAAAGCAAAATCTGACATGGAGTTACACCACTGCAACTAATGGCCCATTGTGTTGGAGGGGTTTTTCAGTTTCCATTTAGAGAGGTCAGTGAGGGTTTGTGAACGTGTTTTTGTGCTTTGTACGTATGGCCTGTTTGGACGGAACAGCAGCTATAGCAAGTTATGAGACCCATTATATTTGTCCCTAATGTGGTAAATGTGGGTTTCGTTGTTTTTGTGGATAAGCCTGTGTTACTGGCACTTGGTGGCCTTGGTCACTAGCTAGCGGTAGCGGTAACTTGCAGGCACAACAACAGGGAATGAGACAGTTGTTTTAGAAAGGGGCGCGCAGCATAACAAAACTGTGAGTCTGCAGCCAGCAGCATCAGGCTGTGAGACCAGCAACATAGCCTACAGTGGCACTTTGAGTTAAATGCTAATGTGAGCATGCTAGCACGGATTGTCTAATTTTGCCCCAGAACCGTGAATATCTGTGACCACTCATCAGGTAGATGTTGAGATGCTATAGAAGTCAAAACACTTTACCGCTGAGAACCAAAGACTCATCTTCAAGGGACCGTGAGAGTTCATGTCGATCCATTGTTTGGAGATTTCAGTAAAAACCAAGAATGTCAGCCAAATGGTGACGTAGAAGTCAAGGAAGATTAGTAACACTAAGTGAGTCATTAAGTCTCAGATTTTAGAGTAAACCATTGAGTTGTTGTAATCCCTAGAATCGTGTGAAAGTAAACCAAGTGATGTTGGTAGAAGTAAGTTACCAGGGTCCAAACATGTGGTTTGTGAGGGTTAGTAATTCTGCTCGTCAGATTTTTGTTTAGGTTTCTTTTGAGTTATTATGAAACCCATTAACACAGTGTAGGCTGGACTGAGTTGGCTTTACACCTTTGTCTTCTGCTGATCTCAGAAAAACTGACAGAAATTATGTTGTAAAACCTTAAAGTGAAAGTAAAGGTTATTTCAAAGTGTTGTTCTATAAACTGAGCATTACTGACCACCATGATAACCACAACACACTTCTTAATTTAGTTAGCTAGTTAGTTCATACTGTCACGATGGATTCATTCGTCAAGATGCAGCAGTAGCCTACAGGGTTCATATTTTTGTGCAATGTCACTGCCAAGGACCACACCAGTAACATAAGTTAAAAGGCTGCCCTTCAGGCTCATTTGCTGTGGTGTTTTCCCCGTTTATAATTTATCTGTGTATCTGCAGCTCTGTCCAGCTCTTCTTACTTTCTTCACTTCCTTTCTATCCCAGTGTAATGTAATGAGTTAAATTTGTCAGTCCATTGCCAGCTGGCTGGACTTTATAAGCCTTGGGGTGGAGACCCTTGATGCATGTAAAGGGAGACCCTGTCTGCAAGGTGCAGTGCTTTACAGGGGTCTAATCCAGCAATAAAGTCATGGAAGAGAATGAAACAAAGGGAAACAGTGAGTGTGTGTTCTTTTACATCGGCCCACTCTTTCCTGGTTTGATCTAATCTCTGGTATCGCAAGTTTTAACATATTTTCTCTGATTTAAGAGGTCTTGTTAATTAGTATTGTTTGACTCCATTTTTACACTGGGGGTCATGTGGTTCATTCTAAGTGCTGTAAAACATTGTAATTGTTCTTTATATTTGTAGGTAGACCTGCAGTTTTGTGGCAATATACCTGCTTCCATATGTACTAGATTCATTTGTGTCGACTTTGATCCACTAATAGTTTGCCTGTCAGTCTGCTCAAGCACTGGGTTGGACAGCATTGGGAAAATAGATTGTCATAATCTTATAGATTACAAATACAAAGCAGAGTAACCACAACGGACATGAAACAGTGAAGCCATCACAGAGTGGAAATATGCTGACTTCTACAAATGAGAAAATGTCACAATGGAGTCTCCTGCAGCACACTTTTCATCTGGGTCCTGCTGCTGAGGCCTGTCCTGTGTTTACATGTGCAGAGCTTTCAGGGTGGTTGCAGTGGCTTTGGGCTCGATGTGTTGTTTTCCCTCCGCACTGGCATGGCCTTGGCCACGTTTGATGGTTGATTGAACACAAAAACACTCTGAGAGGAAGCCGTGAAACTGTCAGCCTGCCTTCCCTCCATCTAGTCGAGTCAAGACTGACAGTGGTGGACAGACAGATGGTCCAGACCTCAACACTCTAAACTCAACAATCCCATGTTGACAACCAGTAGAGACGTGCTGAGTGGTAAATGAATGAGTTTTGGGAAATAGGACTCTGTCTATTTCTCAGGACTCCTTGCATTCAGGATTTCCTCTCTCTCTCTCTCTCTCTCTCTCTCTCTGCAGGTCATCAGTCACACTCAGGTTAATGAGAGTTTACTGAGGCCTGTTTGCTTGTTTACTCTCTCAGAGCCATTAACAGAGCTCTTAATGCTCTGCTGAGGTGGTTCTGCTCATTTGTTGTATCCAGTTTTATTTGCATAGCACCAAATCATAATGTGCTTTATCTCAGGGCAACGGTCACAGGGTCAGTTCACAACTTTTAATATTATCATTATTTTATTATAGAGAGAAACCAACTGGACATTGTCTTTTCTATCTGGTTGGACACTAGTTCAGGTGTGATCTTTGAAAAAAAAAATCATGTGGTTTGTCCTGAATCGTTTCTCTAAACGATGACAGACTGCAGCAGGTTATGAACAGAGGACCTCTCAAACTGAGAAATGCTTGTTTGTATAGTGAAAATAACTTTTCCCTTTAATCAGTCCAGTCAGGCTGCTGCTGGATTCTGGCTGAGCCAGTAACATGACAACTGCACACGATGCTGTATTTAACAGCTCAAGGATAGTTATTGTTGACCGTGGCTCCTTTTGAATGTACATTAATTTTCATTTTTAGGGAGTCAGGTAAGAATACGTAATCTGATTATTCTGCAATAAAAAAAAAGTTCTGCCACAAAGTCTCACTAAGGGAGAATTCATCTGGCGCACTAAAAGGTTTGTTTCAGTAGATTTCATTTACTCTTGTCACTCTCTCACCTGTCAGTCTTCATTGTATGCTTTAATAAAAACAAGTGCCAAAAGAAAAATCACCTTTGATTTGACGGTGTAACTCTAACCAGACTTGGAGCTTTGATTATCTCCCAGGCCAGACTAAACTCAGCTTTGCAGCCAGCTGTTGGGGAAATATCCAGACACCCTAGAGATGACCCCACAATTATGAAAATGATGTATTAATAGCTTAAAATTGCACCCAAATGGCTATCATGCAGGCATACAAGGAAAACCTGTTTGTTTTTTTCTTTCCATTGAAATCATTAGCAGAGTTTGGAAAAGTTTCTTGGATGAGGTTCAGAGGTATTCTGGACATTTGCAGTGTGTTAAAACGGGGAATGGGTGTGTATGTGTGTGTGTGCATGTAAACCTGTCCGTATTTTTTCAGTATCTAACATCTCAGCCTTGAAGCTCAATTTGACAAATATCTGGCAAATATGCGGTTGCCAAGTTAGTGTCAGATTTGGGCAATCTGTGTTTGTGTGTGTGTGTGTGTGTGTGTGTGTGTGTGTGTGTGTGTGTGTGTGTGTGTGCTCGGGGCATGGGTAGGTCTGTGTGTAAGTTTACCTCAGCTCATGTTAGTGTTTTATCTACATATTTTCTCCATTCGTTCCATCTAACAAGCTTCAAGGGCAATGACAAATTGGAACCGCGAAGGTGGGGTCGGGATGGAGGGCACCCAGTTTGTTCAGCTCAATTTCTGGATTTGGTGGATCAATGAAACCGTACGAGCAAAGCAAAGAGCGCGAGTTGTTGTTATTTTTTGTCTCAGAGGAAAACTGCAGCTAAATGTCCCTTTTTATTATTTGAGACAAGGATGCAGCTTCTTTTATGGTCACCTCAGTGGGGACGCGTCGCCTCCTGTATGAGATGATGGAGATACTGAGGACGGTATGTTTCATTAGAGGAAAAGACAAAATCGATTTTAAATACAGAAATGTTGCAAACATGGGTCTGAGTGGACCTGTATTAGTCCGAGCCCTGTGTGAGGACCCCCAGCTCAGCCTCTCGTGATGTGCTGGGGGAAGATGGATGAGACCCTGAAAACGACAATTTCCTGGTCTAATCCCAGGCGGAGGCAAGGAATGGTGAGACAGGAGCAGATCCAGTAGTGTGTGAGTGTGTGTGTGTGTGTGTGTGTGTTTGTGAGTGTATTTTATGTCCAACATGAAAGGTTTGGTTTATAGTTTAGTTTTCATTGCATTAATGCAGACCACCCAATGATTCAAACCAGTGGCTGCATTTCTACATATTTTAATGAAAAATGTCAAAGCCTAAAGGAATAATTAGACATTTTGGGGAATAGACTTATTCACTTTCCTGCCAGGAGTTAGATGAGAAGGTTGATAACACTCTCCCACCTGTTCATTACATATGAAGCCACAGCCAACAGATGGTTAGCTTAGCTTAGCATAAGAACTGGAAACATGGGGGGGGGGGGGCGCCTTACTCTGACCAAATGTAAAACATCTGCAGCTTATTAACACATTAAATCTTGTTTGCTTAATATGAACAAATTGCTTTACAAGGGTTACATCGTGGACTATTTCTTTGGGAAGGTGTATTATTGTAAGTTTAGATTTTACGTTGTTTGCATCTCATTTGCAACTCATTTGTAATTACCAAGAATTTAAGATTGTTTCCCATTCCAATTAGCTCTTAGGAGCCGACCTATTATTGAGCCACATAAGACTAATTCAAGTTGGGTACTCCAGACCCAGGTGATTTAAAAATAAAACAAAAAAACGGTAATATATAATATGCATTTAAGTCAATTGTAATGTGATATGAACAACTGCTAATAGCTGGACCAAACTTGCAGAGGCCTGTTGTTAGTGTGACTGAAAATGCTTTGTAACTTTACAGCATAAATGTTGAACGTGTGTATTTGTTTTCTTTTTCTCTCAGCATTACTGTCTGTTTTGTGGACGCTACCTCCAGCGTGATAGGCTGAAATGTATTAGGTTTCTCAGCCACATATTAATTTAATCATGCCGTATTGTTAACACATGTCAGTGTACATTGTCTGGCCCATTGATCCTTCATCAGCATGTGTTACTGCAATCAATACCCTCATTAGCGAGCTGTCAGGGCCAAGGAAGTGCTACGAAAGGAGGCCGTTTTCATGTTCGATTACGCTGCCTGTTCTGAGCCACGGTCCAACTGTGGTGCTGGCCGAGGCCTTCGGTGAGCACTGGGAGTGTTTCATGTCACACAAAGGTTTTTATACCGAAACAAGAAACATGATTTTAAGTTTGGGGGTCTGAGAAATGGACGGCCGTGTTCACGCCTGTTCCACGGCTGATTGTAATGGAGTCTCTAGTGATTCATGGGGCCACAGAGCTTCCCAGACAAATACATACGCACACAAACACATGCACACACGTTTGAACCTCACAGCACACACATGTAAACATTCTTGCATGAACACAGCTTTAGTAAGGTGGTGTCTTGGTATACAGACTCAGACTGTGGAATACATTTACATATCATAATATACAAGTGAAAAACATACAGTACTAACACACATCCACAGGCATGTTCAAATACACAACATGTTGTGGTAGAAATATCCTTCTTACTTAGAAAGAACTTCTGGAAAACATTATTTATGAGCTGCTACATGTCTTGCTGATAAAAACACATATTCCATCAGCCTGTACACCTGACATTCAGCCTAATGTCTCTGTTCTCTGACCGATGCTTCATTAAATCCTTTTCATCTCTGGCAAATGTTGTTTGATTTAGTAACTTCAAGTCTTGGACCTGGTCCTTTCTGGCCGACGCTGGAGTCACATGAAGATTCTGTGTTTCTTGTTATCGTGAGGATGTTTTAAAAAGCTCAGACTGCAAAACCAAACAAATGTGACAACAAAGATTCACACACTTGTGTCTAGACAAGACATGTTAGAGTCAGTACATGTGTGCATGCGCTATTACATCCTGAAAGACATTATCAGATTTGTGTATCTACAGGCAGCCCCCATCTATTTGGATTTCACTATTACTTAATAGCTGCTAATAAACAATTTATGCCACTTAACTGGGATAATACTTTATATCCTGACACATGGTTGAGTAACCACCTTGACTTTCTCTCCCTCTCCTCTTCCAGTTGTGGAAAACAAAATACTTGGCGCTCGGCCATAGACAACACTGAGGCCCATTATCTTCTGCGTGCTCGCTAAGGCAGTTTTGAAATGAGGAAAGTTCATCGAGGCCTCTCTCGCTGACCAGGTATTAGGTATTAAATAACTGACCAGCATGGTAATGAAATATGGATAGTGTGTTACTAATGAAACATGGATACCGCTGCGGTTCAGTGAGGCTGCAGGCAGAATCACCACCGCATTTCATAGATTTGTAACAGACTTTGCAGCAATGAATGAATTAAGTGTAAATCTGTATCATTTATAAGCATGTAATGCAAGTATAGCACATTATTGTAGCTAAATGAAATAGACATGAGAACATACTGTGTCTGTGGGCGGCGACCCAAATGATAGAAAGTTATAATGATGGATTGTAATGATATGATGATGGATTATATGGTAATTTGATCCACCTGAAGGGGTCCAGAGGATTTAGCAGAAAAGGTAACATATGCATGTTTTCTGCTCGCACCAGTGCACATGTATGAACAAGCGTGCCTGTACCGACACACACAGACTCACACACTCCATCCAGCACTCATACATGTCATGAGGAGAACAAATGATTCTCCCTGCACTCCCCTACTACACACACACACACATCCACACGCACTCCTCTGTGTGCTATCAGTCCTGTGTGTATCTCCAGAGGGAAACTGTATCAGACAACAGAGTTCACGTGACCTGGGGAGTCAGCCTTCCTTAATCCTACTGTCAGCCCTAATTGGGCAGTAGGGGATTGATCTAGTATGCCCTCGGAGTGTGTATGTGTGTGTGTGTGTGAGTGTGAGTGTGTGTGCCTTAGATGGCCTTTTAGCTGAAGTTCATTTACAGATGGACTCCCGACTTCATGCTCTGGAGAAGCTCGGTATAGCAGAAAAAGAAAGACAAAGAAATGTCTTTTTGGTCATTTGGTCTTTCTTTTTTAGAAAAAATTACAGATTTGGCAATACTGTAAGTGTAATTCAGTTCAGTTGGCAGCACAGGCTAAATTTGTAAATGAGTCAGTCTACATAACGCGAGGCAGAAGAGAATGTGGGATCATGTAGGATCATTTGTAAGAAATGCAAATTTCAACAGATTAGAAGTCCTCGTAGTCTAATTTCTGCTATTTGTGGCAGATGGTTCCTACCATCCTTCAACACATTACATTCAAACCAAAGGTCTTTTGCGATTCACCAGTAGAGGGCAATGCTACGAAAACTACAGTGACCAATGCCCTCTCAACTCCCTCTCCAACACACAAATCACATCTATTATCTGTGTTGTTTCAGGATGGTTGAAAGCGTTGCTTTCAGAGAGAGACATATATCTGTTGAACAAAGAAGGAAACTAACGGATGAAGCTGTGATGCAGAGAGAGACAGGAGACGGAGCTGTGAATCATGACAAACATGACCCATAATTGCATCCAAGGCCAAAGGAATTCAACTTTGCAGCTAAGATCTTCCCCGTCCTTTGGGATGCCATTCATCTGTGTGCTCTTTACTTTGAGAAGGAAGTGGTTGTGTCCCAGCCTGAAGGATGCATTTTTAAAGAGCTAAAGGTGAGCGGCTTGAAACGAGACACACTGTAAGATGCAAAAAAAAAAAAAAAGAAGAAGAGAAGAGAAACGGATGAAAAAGTGACCAGCTGGGTGAAACTAACCAGACTTGGCACGGCAAATCACCAGACATTTATCAAAAACAGCAAACTCCAACACATATGTTTTTCTTGCTTTTCCTTCCGTTCTTTTGCCATTTGGAAGTTTTTATAGTGTGGATTTTCTTTTTTTCACATTTTGGCTACAAGACAGCAACTAAGTCATATAATAAACTTCAGGAACACTGTGCTCACCACTAAAACAGGATATCCCCACTTAATGTTGGCTTATTTAATTATACTTAATGAAAACTTTGATCATGTTCTTTTCCTTTTTTTTATTTGATGCCTGCTGGCGTTCAGTTGTCAACTCTTCCAAAAGCAACTGGACATTTATGCATAATTATGCATTTTGATTGGCTGTGGAAGATCAAATCTTGATTACCATGATGAACAAGACAAGAGGCATTACACCCTTCACAGATTATAGATTCCACAATGACCAACAAAATAATTGTCCAAGGTATGGGAAAAAAACAAGCCGAATAAACTAATATATAATAAGTAAACTAAACATTTCCCAACTCTAATCATAAACTAGACACAACTGTTTGCCATTTGTATCAAATTACTCTCAGTGTCTTCTTCAAATGCCCTGCGGTGCGCTCTTCCACTGCTCAACCACTTCGACTGAGGAATGAGGCTGGTCTAATACAATGCAGACCAATCTCATGGTATTTTTCAGAACATTTACTTGAAGACTACAAATGATCACATAGTTTACAGAGTGTCCACTGAAACCTCTTTTGTTGATTTCCAAATTTTCATTTGCAACCATCAAACAGCACAGGTTTTTATCACTGTTGTCAGCCATGCACAACCAGATGTTTCTGTTGGCTTTTACATAGTTTTTATTTTGAACTACTGTCACCTTACTGGGATAAGCAAACATATATTTGAAAAATATATGAAAAAAAATCAAAATTATGATTGAATTAGTTTTGAAGGAAACGGTACACTGTCTGTGAAGATTTCCTGAATGACAGACACACTGTTCTGAGTCCTTAGAGAGAGCTGTTGTTTAGACAGGTAATGGGCTGAGAGAAAAACGACCACAAAAACCACTGTTATGCTTGATCTGGTTACACACCAGTGTATCTGTGTGTGTGTGCGTGCATGTGTGTGTCAATGTGTCCATGCATGTTATTTTGTGAATATGCGCAAGTGCTGGTATTACGGTTCAAACAGCTTGTGTGAGTCTGTGTGTGAGTCTGTGTGTGTCAGTGTGCGCTCACCATAACATAACAGCAGGTTATGAGGTTAGAGAGCCAGTGTTTATTTGTTTGCTTAGCAGATGCCCTTATGCAGGGCACTCAGCTTGTGGTTCATTTAACACATCCACATATTTACACAGCTGGATATGAACTGATAGGGAGACGCTTGTGGTCAAGCAGTTTAATGTTAATGTTAAAGGGGGGCAGAGAGAGGGGTTGACACATACTTACATCATCTTTCTTTCTTTCTTTCTTTCTTTCTTTCTTTCTTTCTTTCTTTCTTTCTTTCTTTCCACCTTTTATCTCATCAACAGCATTCATCCATACCTCACTCCACCACCCCCTCTGTATCTAGATGCACTGCAGCACATTTCCTTTTGTGCACTTTACTTCCCATCTCTCTCTTCGTAGTGTGTCACTCGCGTGTCGTCCCTTCACTCTCTCGTCTCTGTGCGCACTACAGTACATCCAACTCTCCTCTGCTCTACCTTTTTTAAAAATGTCCCTCCCTACATCCCTCACTCCTCCTCCTGTGCAGCTTTGCTCTCCGTCTTGCTTTTTCTCCATACATACAAAAAGCCACATGGAGGGTCTGCTTCTAATCTCCACATGCTGGGGTCTCCATTTGTTTTGCTTGTCCAGGGACCCCACAATGCAGTTTCCAGTGCCCAGGACCCACTGAGTGCAGATTTAATTAGATAAGGCGAATGGTGGAAGGAGCTGAAGAATTGAAATTGGACATGGGGGTTTTACAAGAAGGGCTGGTTGGTCCTTGGCACCGCATGGGCTCAGCACAACAATGCACTTCACACTGAGAGGGGCAATGAGAAAGTGGGAAGGAAGGAGGAATGAGAATGAAGAATGGAGATGGAATACTTAACTCTTCACTGGTAGTCGCTAAGGGTGTGTGTGGCTATTGTGCTCCCAGTCTATAGGTTGCTGCTGCCACACCCACTCATGCCACCAAGCCTGTGAGCTTAAACAGTCGGATAAGAATTTCATAAAAAATGCAAACTATTCACACACTGTATGTGAGTGTGTGACTAGTGTGAACAAGTCCTAGCGAAATGTAATGAGCATGATAATATGGAAACAACACTTTCAGATGTGCAAAATCTAGTGGTGGTAAAAATGACTGACTGATACAGTAGTAAGCCTATGATTTAAAAAAAGTCTGTTTGGTGTCTTGTTCGGTCAAAGTGTGAACTGTATGTGTATGTTGAAAAGCATATAAGACATTGCTCCTCATTGATCACGGATATCTTTGTAGTCTTTTTGGCTATATAGGCATTTCCATTATAATATCCAGTCATATCATTATTTTTATCCATGTTTTTAGTAATTTATTAAGAAGAAAAATGCAGCACTCCTTCTTTTGTGTCCAGTTAGTGAACGATTGAGTAAAGAGCCACTTGTTAGACATGAGTGGGACTGACAGTGGATCATGTTGGGCAGCAGCAAGAGATCCAAAACAACTTTGTGCGGTGGACATCAAGGTTTGTGAATGTAATAGAAGGTGCTGCAACAGAGCCGGAGACAGCTCCGGCTATAGTGTCAAACATTTGTGTCATCCCCACACTATCAGTAATTGAATTAGTATTTTGTGAGATGTTTTTGTGTTTTTTGTTTTTTTTCACGGTAAAAATGCAAATTCCACTTTACCTAAACTGTATTAAAATTAAAAACTGCATTGCGGTCAATTCAAAGTCTAGTTTAGTGAATGAAACATTTAGGATGTGTTGGTTGAGCTTGAGCTGTCAGCGTTGTTCTCCGAGTTCATCGCCTCGTGTTATTTACTGTGGATTATGTCAAAATATTATGACAGTGTTTTGGTTTCCATTTGTTTTCCTTGTACTTTTTTTCCCCCCGCCAGGTTGGCACCAGAACAATACTAGCATGTATGATGATGTCAGTATCCACTTCATCTGGCCTGTCATCACAGATTCACATTAACGTCTAGGAAACAAGAAACACAAATAGACGTATAGGAGGATGGAGGGAAAGCAGAGATACAAGCGTAGAGGGAGTGAATGAGAAAATGCCTGTTTTATGTGTATGTGTATGTGTGTGTGCGAAGAAGAAAAAGACAGAATGGCCACAAAAAAATTATTGGATGGAGAAAAGAAAGTTTTCTTTCCTTTGATGGTGAATGAGCGTCTGCACGAAAATGAGCATAACAAGTGTTTAGTGGCTGTTGTGACCCTGGGCAAAAAACTCTGCCATAATGTTACTGCAGCTGCTGCGTTTCTTAGTCGGACTATGGCTATTAGCAGCTGGACACAGCTGGATCTGATTACAGAGCACAGGCTGCATCACTAGATTATTAGTTCTCAAACTGCAGGTGGAGGATGTTTTTCATATCGATGTTGATTCCTCATGAACATGATGCCTTGGCCTGTTTTAGTTGCGAGGGTTTCCCTGCGCTTTGTACATTTCCATTGCTGCAGTACACAGAAGATGCAGCATGTTGAAGCCACTTTTTTTTAAAGTCTTACTGGCTACACATGTAGTTTCAGGCAGGTCTGCTGAACGGTGCATCTCATTTAACCAGTAGGCTATACTGTATTCTCTGTATCTGTGCAGCTGTTATGATGCACCATTCCTTTGTTCATCCGCTGCAAGGCTTAATGGTGAATTACAGTGGTTTTGACCTAACGAGAGACGAGAAGAGCTGCAGTGTAATTGTGTAGCATCCTGTGTCTTATGGTCTGAAACCAGGTTTGCTACTGGTCTTTTCTTCACTGCCCCCCTAAGCCCCCCTGCCCCTCCTGTTTCTGTGCGTTACAATGTGTTTTATCTTTATTTCCTGCTGAGGGACTCTCCCCTGTGACTCCTCTCATCTTTACCCCTCCCTCTCCTTTTCCCCCTCCTCCTCTTCTGCAGTTTTATCTCTCGAGATGCCTCCACGTTGATCCATCCATCAACCAGACTCTAAGGGGCCCTCATCAGCTTTGAGCTTCCTATCATAACTTTCCCAACCGTACACCTACACGCACACAAACACACACACACATACACACAGACACACACACATACACGATTTCACATGTTTGCTTCTAAAACACAGATGTTATCTTTTATACACTTTGTAACTTTATTTGTACTGTCTTTCTTTGAAAGTGCAAAGAATGTGTGATATTTACCCTGGTTTTGTAATCTGTGCAACTGACTGCCACTGTGCTCAGTGTGTGTGTGTGTATGTGTGTGTGTGTGTGTGTGTGTGTGTGTGTGTGTGAGTGTGCGTGTGTTTAACATATATATTTTCTCTCAGCACCGATGAGAAATAAGGACATACAAACTCTAAACACGATGATGCATCATTTTGGGGTCACTGTTGTTGCTCGATGACAGTTAGTTGCCTCACTCATCCAATAGACGCCCTTTGCGGTGTGATGTTGCATCGCTGCTTCTTTTCAATGAAGCTTAAATAGACTAATATTATATTTCATAAATGTATGTATCTTCTCATTTTAGTGGAAGCCCTCTAAGCCCATGCAGCATGTGAATGCATTGCACCTCATGGGTGCATCACATTATCGGCGTCACCTGTTGATTGAGATGTGAACTAGCTACTGATATCAGCACCACTACATACAATTGGCACCTTTCATTACAGTTTAAATGTCACAGACATGAAAAAAATGAACTATTTTCGCAACTGCTGTGGAGATGACAGTTTCTGTCAAAAATAAATCAGAACTTAATTCATTATGAAAAGAAATCCAACATCCCTGAAGACCGCAAACTATGTAGAAGGACAGAGCTGGCAGTAGCAGCAATGCAGCAGCACACACACGCGTGCAAGCCTCAGCAGTTCAGTGACGCAGCTGTCACGCAAATGCAATGCAGGCAGTGTGTTCCTGGCATTAAATATGATTAAACAAAAGCATATCTAATTTTCCATTTGGTAAAAATAAGTAACAATAAGAATGATTTCCCTCTGGTGTTACTTGGTTAAATGTCTGTCCTTGTATCACATGTTCCTGGATAGAACGAGATGTCTCCTTTAATGATAAAAGTACATGTCTCACACGTTAAAAGCACAAATACACGAGTATCACTTTTCCGCCATCAGACATCACAGACTTGTTGTTCTGTGTGAACTGTTCTCTCTGTTTATCTTTACAGATTCCAGACGAACTCTTGCTAAAAAGGACAGTGGCCAAACATCTGTGCGCTGGCAAAGAGCAGCGACAGGTCTGCTGCAGACTGGTACTGTGCACGGAGAAACACACACACACACACACACACACACAACATGTACGCACACTTCATGCCAACGAGTGCTTGACGCACACATATTCATGAACGTGACGCAGACCCAAAAAATACATAATCACATCCAGAGACACTCATCGGTTGACTGTATTTAGCAGGTGTTCAATAAGTCAGCTTTCAACACTGACTGAGAGCTGTAAGTGGAACAGGCTTACTGAGAGTCTCACACACACACACACACACACACACCTTCCCTGCACTCATGGCTCACCTTGAAACCTTGCCGGTTGGAACGAAAACAATAAAACCAAGCTGGACAAATCCTGTTACAAAGCTATTATGTCCTTGAAACGAGAACCTCACAATGTGAAAGCAAGAGTCACGTTAGAAAGACCACAAACGCAGGAAAAAGGTTATCACCTAATTTCCAGGACACAGATGTGATTGATTTAGCGGTGATACTGTTCCAGTTGGCATCTGTTCCCAGGACTAAAGATGTTATTAAGCCTCTCCCCCTCATGTTTTCCTTTTCAAACCATGCTTTTCTTTTATGAACGTTGTATATCTATGACTGAAACCATTTTCCACTGTTCGGGATGACACGGAACACCTGCTGTTCACGCACTCTGCTGAGCTCCAGTCCAACATAAAGATTTTTCTTTTTCTCACTGTTATAAAGTCAAGGACACTGACAGACAGACTGATGGTGCTGATGTTTACCAAACTCAAATCCTTTGCTTCTCATATTGCTGTATCTTTTCTTGGCCACTTTTCTCCTTGTCTCTCCCTTCTTGGCTCCACTGACGCTCATAATTTCCAGAAACCAGACGTGATGACTATTCAGAGTCGACGTATTAACGCCGCGGACAAGCCATGGTAGTTGATATTCACAAACCGCTGCATAATCATATTCTTTAAGAGCTCAAGAAATGCTGAGCTGACAGCATTGTTTTGATGTTCTCCATCTTTCCCCCGTGAAAAACAGCAGGTTTGTGTTTGGGCAGATGGACGGGAGTTGGCTGATGCTCCCCAGGGATGAAATCAACTCTGCCGTAGACCGAGGTCCATGTTTATCTTTGGGCTTTATTAGATGTTGATGTTGGCCGTGTGAGAGAACCACTTGTTTAAAAAAAATTAAGGGAAAAGGGAAAAGAGAGAGAGAAAAAGAAGTGAGTTGCGGAGAGGGAGGGAGAGAAAGACAATGAAAGCAAGTTTTTGAATTTCATCAACTGCACATCTAGATAAAAACACTTGTGTTGCAAAGTACATGTTGTTCCAGAAGTGAAGGAATGTAGTAGAGAGGTTTATATGTTTTTAATGGATGGACGGCTGTAACTTCCATTTTCACTGAGTAACCAGGTCAAATTAAGAGTTACATCTAACCTGCACTGTTACCTTAAACTGCATGTCTGTTAAAGCTGATGAAGTCAGTGATATTGTCATCTCGGGGACTGTTATACTTGGAAGGCTCGTCCTTCACGCTGGTTTCGCCCGGGCCTTAACACTGTGTTGGCCTTGTGTGTGTGTGTGTAAGTGCATTGCACTCTGTGTGCTTTGTCAGCACTTGGAAAACACACTGGTCTGCCCTACACCTACAGCAGGACTGCGAGAGATGTTTTTGGTCTTCGTCCATTTAAACAAGCATTAGTCATGTTTGTTCAAACCGCGTAGAGAGAGAGCAGCACCCTCGCAGCACGCCAGTTCATTTTGACCTTGCAGTAGGCAGCAGTAAAACTTAAGGACTTCACCGTTTATGACAGCGCAGCGAATTTTTGTATTTGATAAACAGTACTCGCAATGACACTTGTTATTGTTTTTACTAACTTGTTTTTACCAACCATAAACCAACCAGCAGTGCCAGAACTGAGGGCAAACATTTCCCAAAGAGTCAAAAAAAAGAGGTTTCCAAAGGTATCATTATCCACCTGCATGACACAGAGGTCTGGTTGCACAAGATTACCACTCAGCTGGAAGAAGGTCAAAAGGTGAGGAGAAAAGACTGAAGAGGAGATGTGATGAGCAAGCGGCAGAGCAAGGGGAAGGAGTGCATTTCTGATTGCCAGAGGTGCACCTGAGCGCTGTTTAATGATGACTCATGGGAAAACAAACTTGGGATCCAGTGGGCTGAGGCCACAGCTGGCAGACCTTTGGCTGCCGCTGCCATGTTGTGTCAAACTGCAGTGATGTGGGGAAACACCAGTGGAGGGACCATCACTCTGTCTTCACCCCCGAAAAAACATTTAAATGTTACAGGCTGTAGACAAAAGCTGAATTTCATATCCGATCAGCTATTGCACCGTCATGTTGTTATTCTGCTCTATTTTTCATGGCCCAAATAGCTTCTGTCAACATTCAAAAATCCCTGAGATGGACAGAGAGACAACAAGCAGACACACAGATATTTAAACATAGAAACAGACAGGAAGTCTGTCAGGGGCAAGTGGAGACATAACAACAAAGTCAAGTGACAAACCGATGGATGGATGAATGAGTGAGGAGGGTGGAAATGATGGGTGGACAGATGGATGTGAGTGCAGACAGATTAACACACCAAATGAAAGATGAAGGGAGTTTAAGGGCAGGGACATACTTTATACTCACAGGTGCAACTAAAATGATCCCTCGTTTTACACGTGATCACCGTTTGCCAAAAATATGCTGTTGATAGTATTTCTCTTTACCTGCTCAGAAAGTCTCAACTCACAGATTCTCTGAGAGAGTCAGTGAACGTGTCACCTGCCCAGCAGCTGCTGTGAGGATACAATCTGCCAAAATGCAGAATCAGAGCAGAGTGTGTGTTTGCACTTACTCCTGCTGCCCTGCGTATGTATGAACATGTGCGCTTGTGTAAAATACATCTATGTCATCATATGTTCACGCAGGTTTTCGTGCTTGTTCAAGTCCAAGACAGAACACGTTTGGCCGTGACTAGAGGTCAAGTCTGGTGCCAAACTAAACAAAGAGGTGTATCTGCTTTCTCTGTGGGGGGAAAAAAAAACGAACAGAGTTGGCAGCCCTCTGGTGTCCACTGGATTTAGTTAAAACATGCCCTGTTATGCACAGCAGTAAACTCTGCTCTGTGTTTGTTGTTAGCACCTTGCAGAAATGGGATCAATTAGCTCTCAGTCCTAATAATAGGATTGTTGAATTTGAATATAAATGTTAGTCTTTCATGAAAACTTACACTGCACATTAGCTCACTGGCCTTTTCTTTTCATCATCATCGGAGCACTTTGTGATTAAATGCACAACATAAAAAAGTCTGAAATTTTCCACTGCAACTATCACTACAATAGCTACAGTAAATCAAAATATAGAGCTTTAAACATCCTGTTTCAGAGGTCGTGCAATCATGTTAGGAAAATAAACAGCCCTGTAATTGGATCAAAGTGACAGTAGTCATGGTTTGATGTGATGTATGCTGGTGCTGGTAGTGATGGGTGACCACAGTTTAAGGGGAAGCGGCGAGACCAGGGGGGGTAAAAGAAGATGTAGTGCTCCACGAGGTCATTACCGATGGTCGGCTGCAGTGAACATCTCTGTTTTCCTTCTCATCCTCTCCCCCCTGTCTGTAAGTCCACCCCTACCTCCCATATCTGTCATCCCACTGTTATTTATTGCCTCTGTCCTCAATCCCCAGGGTTTATTTACTTGCTTTGAAAACCCCGTCTACAAAGTGTGTGTGTGTGTGTGTGTGTGTGTGTGTGTGTGTGTGTGTGTGTGTGTGTGTGTGTGTGTGTGTGTGTGTCTGTGTGTGTGTCTGTGTGTGTGTGCGTGAGGTGGTGTATTAATGGGGTGTCGAAGGCAAACGGATTGGCTGGGGGAGTTGATGCACATGAGATTAGAGGGTTAGTCACCCGGTAAAGATTAATACCAAGTCCATGTATGTCTCCTTAGCTTTTGTTAACGTGTTCCTCACATCTGCCCACACAGAGACACAACGAGTCGGTCTGATCAGCATCATGGTGTAGACCATATCAACCTTATTGATAGGTGAGATTAATAGGGGTTTGCCACAACTTCGAAAAGACAATTGGGTAGCTAAATTAAGGTCTATTATTTGCAGGGAAATGTTTACTTATAATGTCAACTGAACTGACTACTTGAGTCAGAGTTAGCATTCTTGTTTATTTTATACTAATGTTGATTAACATGCATTGTCGCTAGCAAATAAACAAATAAATAAGTACACTTTCGAACATGCAAATGCAACATTTTAAACATTTAAACTCCTAATATTAAAGTTGGTTGAAGGCCATGATTGATATATTGATGATATACAGTAAGAGACAGATATTTATTACAGGGTCTGTGGCATGTCCCAAATGTCTGTCTTCTGCATAAAAGTCATCCTGCTCTCACACTACTGTATGTCTTTCAGCTGAATTACAAAGTGCATAATCTTCCAATTTGAATGCAATTGACAAAAAGCCTTTTGCTCTTATGTACATGAGTAATGTACTGTAACACCTCACTTCCAGTCAGAGTAGGCGCAGGATGCATCTCGCCACATTTTCAAACTCTGTGGTGTCTCAAGACTGGATGCTACTTTTACAAGGGAAAAAAAAAAAACAGAAGACATAGTGGTTCCAGATTGTCTCAGCCTTTGATTTCATCATTTGCTGTAAGCAACATGTGTACTGTTGTTTTATGATGCCACACCACACTACCAAGACTCCCTGCACATGTTGTAAACCTGGCAGTGACTGATTGTGAAATAGTGAAGATAAAGTCCGATTTATCTCTGCTTTCCTTGGTAACCAGTCCCTCTCTCTCTCTCTCTCTCACACACACACACACACACACACACACATTACACACACCAATACATGCATAACACCCCCCCCTCTCTGTTCCCCTCATCTGTGGCCCTTGAAATAAAGGTGCTGATGAGCAGCCCCTATCAGCAGATGCCATCTTGGACTTGTCATCGGTGGCTTGCATGGTCACAGAGAAGGGAGCTGATGGCTTCACCTTTCAAAGGCTCCTTGCCAGCCGCTGCCTCCCCTCAAATTCCTTCTCTCTCCATCTCTTTATGCAACATTTATTACTCGCACTTAGATAACATCCTGTCTGATCGTCCTTTTTCTCCTTTCAAGTAGAAGTGTTGAAAACCTGACATCCATCATAAGACACAAATTTGCTGATATACTGAATAGTAATCCAATACTATACAGACTTGATGATAATAGACCAATAACCTATTCTGACTGTGTGACTATTGAGTTAAGAGTAAAGCTGATGGTGTGACATCCAAATGAGGATGAAAAGAGCAACATAAGACTGTATGTCTTATGTTGACACTGTCGTGCACACATGCATCAGTACATCTGGTTCCCAGTTTGCACTTGTCTGTACACGAATCTGCATAGTTTGTCCACTTCGTCAATCAAAACGGTGTGTTTGTGTCTGTGTCTGGCACTGACTGTTTCATCTGGTCTGAGTGACTGTTTGTGGGCAGCGAGTGTGTACGAGGCGATCTAAAAGTGTCAGCGTCAGCATCGCAGGAAGACGAGTTGTACACTGTGCCCGTCTGGTCCCCGGACTCCACAGGAAACAGACGTTTTCTGAAGACACCTGGTAACCTGTTTCCTCTTCAAATGTTTGAAGAAAAAACAAACACCTGAGTGGGAAGGCAGGGGGATTTCTCTCTTCTGGCCTCCATGACGTCAAACTGGGGCCTCTGGACCTCATCGCCCTACAGATCTGACAGTTTAAGACAGAGGGAAAGATACTATATGGGCACACACAAAAAAAAACTGTCTCCAGTGGAGGAACGACTGAACAAGTGCTCTACAAAGTCACTGTTCCTTGAAAGAGCAAATACTCTTTCAGCTAAAACTCATTAGTTCTGCCAGTCATGCTGACTTTGATTTGATTTGACTTTTAACCCTCACTGACAAGGAGGAGGAGTCAGCCTGACACCATGATGCATGCCCTAAAGTCACAAGTAGAAATTATCATCTGGGAATATTATTATTATGAACTCAGTATTCGACCACAATGTTCTTCACGTACATCAAACACAGTTAAAGAGATGGTTGGAAATTTTTGGCAATCGGCACAGACCACAGGAAGTTACTGCTTGCAGTTGTTTTGTACTGGTGAAATAATGACTGCCTAAAAATGGCAAAGCAGTAAATAGTGTTTTGTGCCTTAAATGAGAGCGAATTATTTTTAAATCTACTTCTACGAGGTTCTAGTTCGTGACACCACGTTTCTCCATCCATCATTTCACCCAAATTTGACCTTTTTCATCAGTTTCTTTGCACTCAAATTACAGAATAAGTGAGCAGGCTAAATAGTTTTTTAATGAATGTCCATTTCTTGTTCTTGTAACATGCAGGTGTACTTAGAATGGGTGTAATCACAGTCTGCACATTGAGTGTACTGTTTTTAATCCGTCTGTAAATTGGTACAATGCATTAGATGTTAGTCGTGTGTGTGTGTGTGTGTGTGTGTGTGTGTGTGTGTGTGTGTCTAGCATTTGAAGGTTTCCAAAATGTTTGTGTCTGCTCCCAGCTTCACCCACTCAACCTCTTGAGAAAAATCTGCAGCAACTGTCTTATGACACAACTGAGATCGCTCAAGAGAATCACCTCCCCCGTGGGAACGTCATGAATATAACAATAATGCATCATCAGTTTGCTTGGGACAGGGTTCATTGTGTCACGGTAAATTTTCTTGTGGAATAGCAGAGAAAGAGAACGAGACAAGAGGCCACCCAACTCACATGAACGTGTTCCAGAGACAGAACCACAAAGGACTCGCTAACCTTAACCTCGTAAAGTAGGACGGAGATTTTGCAAACTAATGATCAGTTTGGTATGTGTTTGTGTGTGTGGCCAGACGACATTCACCAAACCAAACAACTACCGTATAGCTCTATATGATGTTGCCATGTTAACTAGAGGGATATATTATCACATATACTGTTCATCCTGTGGACAAGCTTCTTTTTACAACATACGACATATGAAAATGATATATGATTAAGTATGTGTATAGAATTCATTTTAAACAATACAGTACATAATATAGATAACATATAACATACAAAAAATGTATGTATTTGTGTAATGTAAAAAAGTATATGACATGATATGTAAAATATATACAGTACGTCTACAATATAAGCATACATGCATAAGCATACATATTAGCATGGGCTACACATAAATGTCAATATATTAGATTTCTAATATGGTTCAGATATAGGTTTTACACATGTTTTTATTTCATATATGCAAATTCAATATATGTACATATGTTGTGTATACCTACAGCAGGCAACATAAAAAAGAAATTGAAATGGTTAAATCAAGAGCAGCCCTGTTGTCTCGGCCAAGATAAAAGTCGGGTCCTCAGCCCCAGAATCAGGCCCAATCGTTGCACGGCTGTCAGCTTGAGGGCCTGCGACTTTGTAGGCGTGACGGCCACACACACGGTGTAACACTCACACACACACACACACTACAGCAGTAACACGCTATTACTACGCTGTCCGTAAAACTGCCTTCCACCTCCAGGAGGAAAGACACTTCCTATACTCGCTGCAGAACAAATTTTATAGACAGCAGTTTGGTACTCATGGACGCTCAGAGACACCAACACACTAATGATTGCACATGTTTATAAATAGAAGGTTTGATTTCATTACATGGCACGTTCATGCATGACAACATGAAAGAAGAGCTGCATTCCCTCCAAAGGCTCTAAACTGTGAGGGACAAATGAGTTAGCATGGTGGTCATGACCACAGATCCACTGCTTCCTCCTGTTGCCTTCCCTTCATCCTGTTCACATGGGGCAATCTCACCACACAGGAGGATGACTACGCTGCCCAGAAATTAGTCTTATTTACCTCTATAGACTACAGATGTAGCCTTTCTTTAACATCTTCATTGCTAATGCCAAACGGCCCGAAGAACAATAAAAAAGGAACTCCGACTTCCAGTTTGTTTTTATTTCTTTTTTCAGCCAGCTGATTCATTTATAGACACACACGCACACATTTCTTCTCTGGAAGTGATGTGAGCTGAAGATTCTTGGTACAAGCTCTCTCCCCCACCACCAGGAAATCTCACATATACACACACTTCTCCTGTCTTCATAATTCATCCCAATGACGTAAAAACCGTACCAAGACATACTGTAGGCCTTACAAACACACACAGGTTCCCAAAGGTAAATCCTGGTCTACACTTCTACTCCAACAGATGCACATTGCTGAAGATGTGTCTCTGTCCCCTTGTATCTGAATGACTTCCCATTATCTGTCTCCTCATATTCCACAACAGGTAAACTGTGAATGTAACTGTGCTGATGAAACAACAAACTCACAACTTGTTCTTGCCAACAAACAAACTCCTAATCATTTGTTCTATAAAATGACAGAAAATTCAAAGTCCAGAAACAAGGATTCAAAAGGATTCAAAGGAATCTGAAAAAATGATTTACACAGCTAATGAAGAGTAACATTTTTAAATTTCCTGTAAATCAAACAACTGATTACTGTACTAACTTATCAGCTCCGATCCACCTGGATTGATCCTCACATAAATCTCAAGTAGAAACAGACGCTCTTCATTTCTTCATCTAGAGAGGTTATCACTGCTCCTGCACTCCACCCATCTGCTCTTCAGTTATTCCAAACAAATAAGTGAAAGTGCTGACGCAAATGTGAGACATTTTCCTGAGTGCGAGAGGTTTTTTTTTTTCTTTTTTTTTTTTCCAGCTAACACTTTCTGTTTAGAAGGGCAACAGCTTACAGGTTGAGTCACGGCTGTGTTGTATCAATACGTAGGCTACAGTTTCCAGATCATTCATCTCAAGGTTAGGGTGACTACCAGTGTGGAAGCAGTGCAAGAAGCTTGTGAAACTTCATTTCCACCAAGCTTCTTCACTACAGTAGGTGTTCCCAGGCCGCACAGAGCCTCACAGGCAATTCAGATACGCGTAAAAGATAGAAAAGTGCCCTTCCTGCTGTTTTGTTGCTTTGTGGGCCATACCTGTGGGTGTTGTGTGTGGGGGACTGTCTGCACGTGGGTGCCCACACCGTATACGAAAGAGAGGGAGCCTGGGTACTGCCAAGTCATGTGAGTTTGCGTATCTTCTTTTTGACTACAATAAATTAATGTGTAAGTGTGTGTGTGTGAGGGGGGATGGCCTGAGGTAGCTGACTGCTAGTAAACAGTTGTGAGGGTTGTAATTAAAGACAGTTAAAGCTGCTGGTTCTGCTCCGCCGCCACCTGACAAAGCATAGCCCACCCCTGGAGACTAGCATGTTAGCACAATATTAGTGCTAATGTGCTTTTATGGAGACAGGGGTGTTAGCGTATGTCTCTGTGTGTGGTGGTGGGCGAGGAAGTGACGGGTGAAAGGCTTGTTTCCATATTGTTTTGTCAGAGAGTGAACCCTCTCTTCATATCACAAGCTTTTTGATATTGTAGACAAAATGTGAAAAGGCTTGAGTAGGGGGTTGTTATGTAATAGCAGGACAGTTCTGTCGTCGTCCAACTTTGTATCAGTGTTTGCTTTAGTTTAATTGTTAGGGGGGAAAAAGAAAACAGTAACTAACTGTGTTTAGTTCTTGTTGCATTTATTTTTTGCTTTCCAATTACTTTTGACATAAGTGGATGTCCCTGGCTGGATTCGAACCCTCTACGGTCAGGACTCACCTCTGAGAATCTCTTTAATTAAAACACAGGCACAGTTGGGGAAATAATCAAAGTCACTAAAGGATTCATTCTCTGAGAAAACATGAATATCGCTGCAACCCGACTCCGACTCCTGTCACTGAGAGATTCCTGTGTGAACTGAAGTGGCGGACGACCGTCACGCTTGGAGCTTGAGAAAAATGAAACAACATGAAGAAAAAAAATGAACAAAAATGAAGGAAGAATTTAAACCGCAAGCCTAAAAAATGGATATGTGAGACATCGCTGTGTGTCAGAGTGTGTGTGTGTGTGTGTGTGTGCATAGATGTGACCTGCTGTGTAATTAGCCCTCTGGTCACTAGAGGTGATAAGGAGAGTAGGCCCTGGAATCCCCCCCCTTATGTCCCTTGCGCGCACACACACACACACACGCGCACGCGCTCTTGCGGTGACTCCATTGCGATGAGCCCCTGCTGCCCAGTCTTCATTACCTTCCAGCCCCCTGAGGGGCAGAGGAGGTGGGGGCAGACAGAGCTCAATCTCCCCCTCTATCCGGAGCCCTGGGGCTGCGCTGGAATTTACACCCCTTGGCCCTGAGAACAGACGGGATCCACACTCCTCCGCTCTCCCATTGTTGAAGAGGAGGAGGAGGAGGAGAAGAGCAGTAGACCTACGTATACGGGAAAGATGGAAGCAAGGGAAACTGTGAGAGGAGTGAAACTGATTTCCTTGACTTCTCTGCTGACATCTGAAAGTCAGAGCTCAGCAGTTGAGTCCACGTTTGTCCTCATCCGCCTCCGTCCATCAACTCATCTACTGCTTTATAGTCTCACCCTGTTTTTGTTTTCCACGCTCACTTCTTTGCCCTCTGCTCACTTGATGACAGTCTTTATGGGAGTTTTCCAAAATCAGCAACCAGCAGTTGTAACCTCCAGCGCTGATAATTTCTCCTCACTTACCAGGCCACATTAAACCCATAACAACCGCAACAGTGGAAGGTGGAAATTAGATCATGAGCTCCATCGTTTGGCTGTCTGACAACAACTAAAGTCTACAGGGGGAGACTGAGAACTGAGACTACACCCCTGTAAAGAAATTCACATTGTTCTGAATTCATTAGTTCACACTCACATTGTGTATCTGTGTGCACTCACCAGAGAGGCCCATAAAAAAGCACTTCCCCTGTGATTGAGGATGGAATCACCCCCTCCCCTCCTGTTAAAAACAAACTGAGCAGTGCAGACGGAGGGGGAGAGGGAGAGGGAGAGGGGAAGGAGGGAGGGAGGGATGTAGAGAGAGGGAGGGATAAAGAGAGAGAGAGAGCGGGATCTTCTACTACCTGAGGTCTGTGTGTGCATGCTGGCCTCCTAACCATGGATAAACACAGTAAATGGTTCTGACTGTAAAAGCTTAAGTTCAGCTGGCCTTTCTCACGAGGAGGGAGCCCTGCATGCGCTCTGGACCGACCAAACAACACGGACTCACACAAGATTTTTAAAATTACATTTCACTGAAGGACGGAACGCCACGATCACCGACGCTGTCTGTCCGTGCTTTGCTCATGTTGATGTCATTTTCCCATCCTGGGTGGGCTTGCCTGTCTCTATCTCTATCTTAGCTTATACCTGATGTCTCTGAAAATGCTCGTTCCTCTAAACTTTGCTGCCTCCGGGGCTTGGAGTCTTAACGTAAAGTGCTCTTCAGATAAACTACAGTAGTCCAGTATCTCTCAGTGATTTTCTGGAAACACAGCCGCCCCGAAGCTATTGACACCTGTATTTAATTCTATTTACGTGACAGTTTCCCATTCAAGTCTGTTTAATGCTTTGTGAGGCCAACTCATTGTGCAGTGTTTACACCAACACACTGGAACATGGGGCCTCATTGTGCCTGGTTCTGGCCGAGCTTGCGAACTGAGTTATACCACCAGCTGAGCCAGAGTGCCCCATTAGCTTAATGGCCATCTAGGATTTCACAGGGGATGCATAGCTGTTATGACTGAGAGCTTTGCGTTTCCCTTTTTATGGCTCCTTCGGATTCACAACACCCAGAAATAGGGGTTAGGGAGGAGAGGAGGAGGAGGAGGAGAAGGAGGAGGAGGAGGAAACAAAACAAAACAAACATAGAGGCAACTTTACACCGGCTGGGACGAGAGTGAGCCAGACAAGTCAGGGAGGGAGGGAGGGAGGGAGGGAAGGAAGAGCAATAGAAGAAGAGTGAGAGAGTGTGTGTGTGTGTGTGTGTGTGTGTGTGTGTGTGTGTGTGTGTGAGAGAGAAAGAGAGTATCAACATATTAAAACAAAAGATGTGCAACATGAGGAAAAAATAGAAGCAGCTCTTTTTATTCTATTTTACGTGCTAAAGCCCACAGCTTCTCCTTAAGTGTCTGTCTTGGGTATTGACTCGCTTAACAACTGATGACCCGATTCTGTTTCCCATAGCTTTGACCTTTGACCTATGTGACTTCCCCAGCTGGTCAAAAAGCAATAGGAGCGAAGGGTCAAGTTCCACTTCAGCCAAGTGGTGCATGTGACATACAGCGCTTTTATTTGTTCGATTCTCAGTCTCATTTTTCATGAATGTCATAGAATAGGTTCAGAATTTTTTTTTCTTCTTTTAATTGTTTTTGTGTCATGCCTTGTGTTGTTTTAAAAATCTGTATTACACATGAATACAATTTTTTTAAAGAAGCCAAGACATTCAGAACACATCAAACAGCCCAAAACACAATGTAGACTATAATAAATGAGCCTTTCTCTCATCCTTTGTCAATAGCTGCGTATTAAAACTGTGATTTACACACTTTCTGGTCGAGATGGAATGCAGAATTGATAGCTGATACCTTTGTGGACAGACATTGATCAATAGCTCCATTATACACGAGCATTCCTTCTTCATGAATACCACTCTGCACGCTCTAATTCGTTAACTGCAAACAGGCATTTGGATGCCAAAGAGAGAATTTCTTATAAGCCTTGCACTCATTGTTGGATTATGAGGGCCAATTACATCTTGAACATCTTATAATGTATTAGTTGATGCTGCTATAACGAGCATCCACATAATGTATTCAGTTAAATGGTATTTGTTCGATTCACTTAAGGACCCACAGTATCGACTCTGCTTGGCATAAAACGGGCACAGGGCCAGAGCTGTTGAGACTAACCTCCCATGACATATGTGTGTCCTTGCTATACGACGTAACGTGATACTATTATAGGTTCTCTGTGGATTGTGAAGTCGGTAACGGGCCATCTGGTGGGGATTAAGGAAAAATGATTGTGATGAATTGGCTTTTATTTGAGGATGAGTAAGGCGATGGTTGCGATGATACAGCGACAGCATTATGATACGTAGACATAAGGATGACTATGATAAATCCACTTACACAAAAATAATACAACGCAACCAATTACTATTTAAAATGTCTAGTATTTATTTCTAAAAATCAGCTGTACTGCTCCTCAAAAATTTATTTAGTGAATGGAGACTGGAAAGACTGGAAACATGAACAAACAGCGTACATGGGTCTGTCCACAACCAACCACAGCAGCCCCTCTAAAGCTCACTAATGAACACACTGTGCATCATTAATGTAATCTGCAATTGTCAGTGGCTCTATAAACTCTGGATCCTACATTTCTCATGATGCAGCTCAGGATTTTCTTTCATGCTACCTGTCTAACACTTCTCTCAAAAGCATTACAATGGAGACTATAATCTGAAGCCCAATCGAATCAGTTTTGGGAAAAACTCCTTCCACAGACATGATGTTGTAACTGCTTTAACAGGCTGAGCACCACTCCATGTAACAGGTACAGTAGACTTGGTGGTGTGGGCCTTTAACGACCAGACACACAACAATGGCACAGTTTTCATCAACTCTTCAACAAAAAAAGGGATAAGAATACTTTTAATGTCAGAGTATTGCTTCTATGACACAAATAACTTTTAATCTGTTTTATTACATTTGAATAATCTGAACATTTCATCGTTTTAATTTCCCCCATGTCACCGATATTTCTGTCCTCAGAGACAAAGAAACCGCTGCTGTGAGGAATTCCCTTTTCATACCAGGTCTACTCTTTTCTTTTTCTTTTTTTTTTCTTCCACTCAAACTTTGTTTTTACATCAGCAGATAGCAATTGCCTGAGGCTGAGACATTTGGTATACATGAAGAAAGATGCATTGTGACTATGCTATGATTTTTTACAGGCCAAATGATCACAGTGGGCATCTGCAGGTCCAAATGATAAGCTTGAAAGAACAATATTAAAGATGGACTGGGATGATATTCTCTTCATGTTTAGAGCTGTGGGCCACGAGCATTTTCACTATCGTGACCAACTCGCTTTGATATATCTAACATGGACCACAGTGTGGTTATTGAACTTGAGTGAGCATCTGCTTGTCATTGAGAACATGTGACTGTGATTTATGACATAGAATCAACATTGGGACATGGATGAGATGGGATGGGATGGGATAGGATGGGAGATGACAGCAGGGAATCATAAAGAGAGAGAATGAAAAAAAAAGAGTAGTAAAATTGTATTCATCGTATTTACCTAGATGGGGCCAGGGTTAAATTTTGTATCATGACGTCTTAGGAGACACAATTTGCATAAAGGCACCGTGATAAATGTCCATACAAAGATGAGATCACAGCTGCGTAGAGAATGTCATTAAGTAATGTTACTAAAGGCAGATGTGTCAGTTGCATTTTGTCAATTTGACCTACTGACTCATATGGACTGCAGAGTATTAGGCTGTGAGCCATCGGTTAACGTTATTATACCACAGCCATAATTCAATAGGCACTGATCTGATCTATTGCTCTGACAGAGTTGACATTTTGTGAAAGAAACAACACTAACTGGAAGTAAGAGTCACATTTTCCTCATGAGTCAAGGCAACCTTCTTAGGATCTTTTCTGAAAATTGAGAAGATGACTTATTTTTGTGGAGAAAAAAAAGTGAAATAACGATTTTTATTTTTCCTACAGTATGTCTGTTTTGCTAGGAATGATAGATATGAGCCTTTATTTGCCAGCAAGTTCCAGCTCCTTCACAACTGTTTCAAATTACTTTTGCTGTGCATAGTAGACAGTTGCTGTTTGATGTGTTCCTTCTATATCTGGAGTAGGGGAGAAGCTACAGTATTTCTCAAACTTCTCCCTGTCACTATGTGGGTTTCTTGTTGGGAATACTGTGGAACATTTCACTCTTCTCTCTTTCACTTTACATCTTTAACATGATCAGATAATAAATACTTCATGATAATCCTGGTTTTTAAAGCGACTTGTTTGAGAAGAATTTGAAAGAGTTTTTGTAACGGTCATGTACTGTATAAAAGCTGTTTGATGGAGCACAGTTAAATTCATCAATTTGAGGTCAACACCTCACTGTGTGTATAGCACCACAGAAACAAACGGAGGTCCATCCACTTGATACCATTAGGATGTCAGTAGTCCTTACTTGAACCCTACATGGCTAATGTGTCTTCCTCCACTTCCCTCCGTTCATCTTTGGTTAGTTCCCTCTGAACTTCAGTCTTTTGGTATGTTTGGTTACATTAAAGAACCTCAGTTGTCGGGAATAAGATGAACCACTGGGATGGAGGGGAGCCGTAAATGGCTGCTTTCACATACCTTACCCAAAACAACATCAGTGTTGGCTACCACCGCAAAGCAGAATTGTGTACTTTGATCCAGTAAATAATAGCAGTGGTTTGTCATTTGATATAGGGCTTGAGTGTGAGAAGCATGGTACACAATAACATTTGGACATATTTTGTCAAGATAGGGTCGAACTCAACTGGTCTAAACCAGGCTAGGATTAAGCAGCAAGTTATTATCAAAATAACAGATGTGGTGAACTTTGGGCAATGATATGAGTAAGTGTTCTTTTTGCCTGGTCTACTTATTTCTTGCACAAAGCCTGACTCATTGTTTAGCATATGATTCAACCATACAGTGAGAAATTATTTGAACATTTCAAGTTCCAAGGAAACTCAAACACAAAGAGAAACCATTTACAAACCATTTACAGAAATCAGGGCTTCGGAAATTTGTGATAAACAGTAAGAACTGGTGCATTTATCACAATTAATAACAAATTTGACCCTCTATATCGCAAGAGTATCACATCCTTCAGAGAAAGATGAGCTAAGCTTCGCAAAGTATTTATCTCCCGCCGGTTGTAAGTGGCAGAGCAGCCAGGGCGGCTCTATCAGACTGGCACTCTTGACCTTGCATGACTCTGCTCAAGTTCCACTTCCTTTGGCCAAAAGCCAGGACAGCTTAGACCACTTTAGCTGGCCTGCTACAACAGAGGAATAATAGGAACTATCATGGAAGTAAAGCACGAGAAATCTATTTGTATGTGTATTTATATTCATTTACTCTGTGGAGATAGAGAAAACTGATCCCGACTTTTTCTTTTTCCACCTGCTCACTGTCTCCTGTTTCATGTGTTTTATTGCTCTTTTTTTCCTTCTCTGCCTCGTTTCTCTTTCATCATTGCAGTCTCACTTTTTCTGTCTTCCTCTTGTTGTCTCTTTCTCCCCGCCTTCTCCCAGCACACCACCCTGACACCTCACCATTAGGGAGCTGCACTAATCTTTTTGACCTGCCACATCCTCCACAGCCTCTTCCGCCAGCTTAAGTAGGGGCTCTACTACAGTATGTGTGTGTGTCTGTTTGGGAAGTCGGTGGCAGGGTAGTAGAGTTTGTGGATGTTGTGATGTTGATGCCTTTCTCTGGTTGTAGAGGCCTGTTTGTTTGCGTGTTTCTCAGGGTCACTGAGCTCTTGGTCATGTAAGCAACAGCAGAAAAGAGCACAGACAGTTGTCTCTTTGAAAAGCATGTGTGGCAAAAACAGTCAGATCTGTTATCCCTTTCCTTTGATATGGGCCACATAACATAATGTTCCTTGGTTTATCTTTGTAATGAAGTACATCAGTGTGCATAATATTGTTATGAAACTTAGTTTTTAGAACATACCAAAATCAGGAACGATATAACTCTTCTTACTTTTGATCTTTGAATTTTATAAATCACACAATTGCAGTTACTGTCAGCCCTGAGACTAATTCACTGCGCATGGTGTTAATTAAACCCTTGGATAAAACCTCTGAATTCTTTGATATATAAAATATAATTGCAAGTCTGACAACAGTGATTCAAAATAGAAAGTGAGATTCATGAAAATGGAGACAGAAAAACATGACTGTCATTCCAGGCCGAAAACAGAGACAGAAAAGAAAAAAGGGAATGGGAAAAAAACATTTGAGTTTAAATAAGAAGTGTGTGCATATGTGTGTTTGAAGGCCCAGCCCGACACTGTGATTTATGAGCTGACAGCATATTCTATCTCTAACTGACTTTTACACTTTGTCACCAATGATAAACGAGCGGGTCACACACTTTCACCCCTCAATGAGCTAAATCTCCCTCACAAAAACACACGTCCTCACTCGCTCACATTTACATACAGTAGAGAGATACACACAAACGCACAGCCCCACACATCAACTGTGGACATACACGCAAGTGCAAAAAAAAAAAAAGAAAACCTAGACGCAGGCAGTCTCCTCAACCCATAAACACACGTTCACACACACTTCTCACTCATTACCCAGAACTCTCTTACCCCCCGAGTCACCATCTACTGACAGGCACTCGCCCCGACTTCTCTCTGACACGTCCCCCAGGGTCAAAGGCCTCCTCAGTAGTGTGAAGAGCAGGGGAGTGCCGAGGGCCCCGTGGTGCGGTTGGGGGGGGGGGGTCAGACCGGGGAGAGCAGTCATATTCTTTTGGTTCCTTGTGGAGCAAAGGGCCAGGGGAACTGAAAGGGGGCACATTGTTGAAGAATACCTGTGATAATGATGTTATTTGGGTACTCGCAAGGCCTGCTCGGCAGCTGTTGACAGTAATGATGTAGTGTGTGTGTGTATGTGTGACTGTGCATGTGTGTGTGTGTGTGTGTGTGTGTGTGTGTGTGTGTGTAATTAATGATTCTCACAGCTCTCCTACATACCAGCTGCTGACTGAAGCAGGAAGTGGATGATTGATGGGAATTATTGATACCTTTCCCCCTTCAAACACACACATATAGCCTACATGTAGCTGTGCCATACTGCCCAGGGTTGCTGAATTCTTGATAGGCTTTTTAGTTTGTTTCTTTTTCTCCACCTCATCACAAATGGGCTCATCAGTCATTGGTGAAGGAATGTCAATACTCGACTGTGTTTTAAGTTACCATCTCCCATATGCTCTGTTTTTTTTTTTCTTCAGTCGAGTCTACTACAGTTTTTTTTTTATTTAAAAATAGAAATGGCAGGTGTACATGGATTGATGAAGGATCAAGTCACTTTAAAAACAGCAAACACTGACCAAAGCGCTCTCCAGAACAGAAAGAAAAAGTATTGACATTTTTGATGATGAATACAAAAAAAATGCAGGAATGCTCAAAGATAAACACAGACCTAATAACAAGAATATAAGTAAATAAATGAAAGCATAGAATATCTGTCTCACCATTGGTATTTTGAAACAGCTGCAGACAAGTTAAAGGTCGAGTCTGGAGGTTTTTACTGAAAAATGAACGCAAGACTTGTACAAATGAAATCTGTCTTAATCATCACCTATTTCTAGTCCTGTGTGGTGGTGACTGTGTCTGCACAGTTGAGGGGAGCGGCCCAGACTCTACCTTTAAGTCTGAGTGACTCAGAGAACTGCAGGTGAGAGGAAATAGTAAATAGAGTTAAGTCACAAAATCCGCAATGGGCAGGAACGTTTTGGATTTAGCAATTAATTGAAGACTGAAGAACTGAGTTGAATTGCTTAATAAATTTTAACCCAGAATAATAAAAACACTGATCACTTGTAAAAGACTGTACACTTAATAATAGAGGCCTGAGGGCACTGACTGTGGTTTTCTGCATAGCCGAACATTACATCAGTGTTATTCTGGTTTGGCTGAAGGAAGCCTTTTACAGTTCAAGGTTACTATCCATGCTGTGATAGAGAATTCACACTGTATCCACTAGTTTCAGTGGGAGGTATAGCTGGGTGTCATCAGCGTAACATAAGAGTTTTTTTTTATGTTCTGAAAACAAATGCCAAAAGACCCAAATATCAGGAAAATAAAATATGGCCTAATAGTGAACCTTGTGGTCCTCCAAAGGTGATGAGTGCAGAGATCATAAGAGTTAAAGAGTTTTGAGACAAACCACTGACTGATCCATCCCTGAATACCAACCATGCTAAAAGCAGACCAAGAGACAGTGAGTGGAGTGAGTCCAAATAAATGTCATGTTTAGGAAAGCAAGAGTCTTGGCCAGTGTGTCCTCAAGCTGACTGATATTTTGTTCATTATGCTGATGTGACGAAGAACAACATGAGTTGAGATATAACAACTTTTCCAATAATTTGGGATAAAATGGGTCCAAACAGCGCCCAGCTTTTCCTAAAGTAATGGTGAGGAAATAATGCCTATAAGGTACATGTTTAGGTTTTATATATGAGATAATAAGGACAGAGAGATCAGTTCAAAGGTGAAAAGAACAAATGTGAGAGATCGTAGGAAGGCAGTAACATCTTAAAGGTATAATGTCAGTTTTTAAATAAAGAATCTAATGAAATATTTACAGGTACTCAGTGATGCTTCATGAAAATGATGCTGACAACTTTGGGTAAACAGACAGGATTGAAGAATATTTCAGGAATATCTTTAGGTCACTCTGTATTAACATTTGGCCCAACAGTATCACAAGTGCTGGAACTTTGAGTTTATCTTTTACGTTTTTTGTTTTTTGTTTTTGTTGTTCAAACCTTGTAAGAAGCAAATCAGTTGAGATTACTGGTGCAAATAAATCTGAATATCAGGGGGTATCCAACCAATCCAACAGGGGGAGTTTTAATGAGAGTAGAGGAGAAAACATCTGAGGACGGCCTGGTAGTGACTGAGAACGGTAATAGACCTGGAATAGCTTCTTGGCAGACTGGGTTTACGAGGTGGGAGGGGAGTGGAAAACATAATGGGCCAAATGATCAGATAAACTGACACATTGTTTATCTGAACATTAGAAACCAGAACGTTAAAAACTGAAATAAGATCAAGAGTTTTTTGGACAATAATAACTCGTAATGGAAAGCGACAATGATCGGTGCATGAGGTTTGCTTTGGAAATTACAATGCTAAACGATTGATTACGAAGCCTTTTTTCAATTAGCTTGGTGCTGTCAAGTATCACCAATCTTCACTATCACTGGTAAATTTATAAACACAATCAGCATGAGTTTCCAGATGTTATCTTTGTAGATGTTATAGTTCAAATGTGTCATCATATTTTTGACAAATCCGCTATAGTTTTGCTTGTGGGGTATTTCTTGCTCCTCTGTGCCCATAGGCTGCAAAGCCATGCTACAACTTGTTGGTGCATGTGGGTACTGTATTTACAAAGTTAAGGTAAGGATATCTATTTTTTAAATGTCCCACTGTTGCCACTGAACTTACTCATTTCACATGTAAAACCAGTTTCTTCTTCATAAATTGAACGTGATCCACGGGGATCTCTCTCCTCATAAGTAAAGAATTATTGTGTGCACTGACCTTGCAAATCTTTGCATCTTGATTTCATTGCAATGTAAAAACATGTGGGATATTCATCTACTGTAGCTGCTTTTTGAGCCAAAGTCTACATACACTTGCCAGACAGGATGGCTTTTTCCATTTGCACCTATTTGCAATCAGGCCAGAAGATTGTAAAATAGATATTTATATGTTAGAACTGTGAAGAATTTTTATTTATCAGCTAATCTTGTGGCAGGTACCAGGAATGCTTTTCATCACTCTGCCATCAAAGATTTAAGGGGATTCTTGCCAATAACTCTTGCCATCAATATTCTTGTATTATAAAGTATGAGTGAGAAGAGTGGTTATGTTGATTTCATTCCATTTGATCACAAGCACCGCCAAGAAAAATGCATCCATTGCATAATAAAAGCTCTTGTATCATGAGCTCCACTTTAACATGTCCACGAGCATTCAGCACAGGTGTTCACGGTGACATATATACAAGAAGTAACGGGGAAAAGGATACAGGAAAGCAATGCTCACAGGGATTTATAAATCAATGCTGAGATAATGCAACAAGGAGAGGAAGATAGGGAAAAATGAAAACAAGGGAGGGGGGGTAGAAGGGCGAGTAGACCAAGATACAGTGAAACTAAAAGGTGCAAGAAAAAGCAATAGAGAAAAGCAGAAGAAGGCTACACATGGCCCTGCATTAGTTCTCATGCTCCTCTGAGTGTGTGTATTTACAGTAAAACAGGTCCTGGAACATGTGGCTGCCATTATCACCACAATCTGTGGTCAGTGGAGAGGACCCACCGCCTTTTGTGAGAGCATGTGTGTGTTTGTGTTAGGCCCATCTAAGCTGTGAGGAAGCTGTGTTACACACTGGCACATGATTAGCTTAGGGTTGTAGTTTTTGAATCTTGTTTTTATGAGTAGATGTTGTTACCAGTGTCAATAATTAGCTACTTCCAGTTTTCACTCGCTGCAACTGATAGCTGTGGGCACCCTGGCATACATTACACTGTGGATATCGCAGAGTGTGAGTGAGCAAGGATGGGGGACAGATACTGAAACGTTTAACAATGAAGATAGGGCAGGCAGTAAGGCTGAGGTAAGTGACTAAAAGATAAAGATCGAGAGAAATGTGAGGAAAATGATTCAAGAAATCCTTTTGTGCAAAACACCACCTGTGTTTATTCCAGCGCTCTCTCTGTCTGCTCACAGGTCATAAAGAGCAAAGTCTCTGGCAAGCCTGGTGGATCTGCAGCGCTTTAATCGATGTGATAATTCAAAGTGATGTGATGCACATGAAGAGTTGGCAGAGCTCCTCAACTCACAACCTCAACGGCAGAACCTGTCCAGCTTTTAATATCCTACAGAGATACTGTGGAGAAGATGTCTGTTTTTAGTTTTTTGCGGAGGGGCTCGCCGAACTCCAGACACAATTCAAAACAGAGAAGATTCAAGTGCCACAGGTTAAAGATCCTGTATATTTGTCTTGTGAGATAAAACGCGAAACTGTGTCTCTGTAAATTTCCACTGCAGACTCACAAAGAAAAGCTGCATGATGTCATCTTGAAGAAGTTAAGGAGCAAAGAAGAGGGTGATGACCAACAGTATCACAACCACAAACATGGGTATCATATTTATGAATGTCTGAGAAGGTAATTTTACTCCAAGGTAATAAAAATAATAAATACTGCTACTGGTTATGTGGAAGACACTACTACTTCTATTTTTTTGTTGATTCATTTTAACATTCATTTAGCTTCCATTCCCTCTTCCTCCATAAAGTACGTCCTATTGAGTGCAATAACCCAGACAGCTGGGTCTAAACTGAGGATATTCTTGTTGTGATGTGGAGACCGCTCCCCAGATTTAATCGAGCCCATAGGTTGTTTGTGCAGCAGCTTATTATAAACCAAAGTTACATAACATCTAGTGGCTGTGGTAAATCATGACAGGAGCAAAGCAGAGTGACAAAGTCTATACAGCGACAAAGTCCACAGCCTGGAGCTGGGTGTGGTGGATGGATGGGTCTACACACGATTCCCATGAAAGTAGCTGTTAAAGTTGTAACCGTGACAACAACGCAATGTTTTGCAATGCTGAGGAATTAGACATATCATATCCTGATCTTTTGCTAAACTTAACTAAGCATTTTTTTTATGCCTAGCGCCAGCCAAGTCGTTTTTGTGCCTAAACCTCACTAAGCCATAAATGCTATTATAGTTACCATGCCAACAATGCGTAAAAGTACACTGCTTGTGCAAATGAATGTATACGGTGGATCAGTGGGTTGCAGAAAAACCACCTACTGTATGGGGTTGTTCAGTTTGGAGGACCGATACCGCATTGTAAATAGCTATTGCAGACAAAGCATAAAGAATTACATTAAGTGACCACATGTAGTGGATAAAGGTCATTAAGTAACATGTACTTAATTCATAAGATGAGAGGCTTCAGTAGCTACAGTGCAGCCACAGCCACAGCCTATATGCGGTGCACTGTCTCTGTCTTGCATATACTGTTAACAGACATCAAACGCCGAGGTCTGATGTTCGTCTGCTACATCTGTCTCAGTGCTGCTCAGTGTTTATTGTTTCATCTCTGCTTTATTTACTGTTGCCTTAATTATTTCTATGTCTGATCTTTGGAGGAGGGAGGTGCATGGGGGCCATTTTCCTGATGTATCCGCACAGTCACACACACGCAAGTTCAGAGTGTCTGCACACACACACACCCACTCACACAGACACATGCAGACACACGCACACTCCCACACAGCCTTCCCCTGTTCACTTGCCGCAAGGTGACAGAGACCTCGGCCACAAGATGGATGGCTGTCTGACTGCGACATCTTAAACCTGTTACCTCTGAGTGGATGTTTATTTGAATTCTCCTCCCCGCTGTATCACGTACAGGGGGGAATTCTCTTGAACTGCAGCAACAGGAGTGTAAATATTATGGGGAAAGCCACTGAGACATGAAATGTAGCTTTAATTACAACATTGATATATCGAGGTCAGTCCCGCCGCGCATGTGAAGAGAACTTGACCTTTCCTTTTTCTGCTCATGATTTCTTGTTTGATTTGGTGTACACACTCATTAAACAAATGTATATACTGTATTATATATGGTACAATATGTTTGTATAAGAGCAAGATGTATGGTGAGGGCTGGATGGGGTGCTGGAGGCTGACTTTAAGGCAAAGCCCTGATTGTGCAACTGGAAGAGATATCAAAGACACGCAATGAAATGATTAATGAAATCTGCTCTGGCTAATGGCTTCCTTTTATCAAGTAGGTATATGAGGAAAACAGGGATACAATGATAAACAGTTCATCTAAAAAAAAAAGGTTACTATGACTAAACTACTAGTTGAAAGTTGTAACCCATAATACACTTGTTTTAACTGATGTATGCATCAATAAATTGGGGTATGGGTATAGTTTTGGGTAAAATACTACTACTACTACTACTACTACTACTTCTTTCTAAAAGTGAAACAACTGTTGTGATGAGATAAACATTGTGGATACTTAAAAAAAACCCGGTTTCTCACTGCATCAGTGTGTGAAACTATCAAACTACAGTAAAGACCTGGCATTATTTGAATTTACAGTATTACACCACTGAGCCGGACCTTATGTATGAGCACTTGCTAATACCTGAATAGATACCAAATAGGCAATATTTCTACAGGAAATTCAACAGTTGATATGCTTGGTGTCCTGTAGCAATAATAGTTGACGTTCAGATTATTAAGTTATTAAGCTGTTCAAATCCATCTTTTTCCATTTAACACTAGTGGAAAAAAGTACAGACAAAACAACATGTACCAAAATTCTCTTGTGAATGTACTTGATGTTTCTCCAGGTTGCTATTGTACGCAGTTCCTCAAAGGTTATACATGATGTGGATGTGAGATATTGCCCTGGTCTATCTACACCCTCAGCTTCACAGTTTATACTGTAGAGACGTGATAACCATCGCCACCACCTTTATACTGTCAGGAATAAACCTTTATCTAGAGAATGAGATGTTTGAGGAGATGTCCGATGTGGAACTGGCAGCCATCTATCTCTCACTTCTCCTCTCTATCTTTGGCATGAGGAGGAAGCCACGGCATATTGTAGCGTGAAGGTATGTTTTTGATAAACATGTTATTTTTCACTTTCATTGAACTTTCCCTTTATTTCATGGTGCAACTAACACAGTAGTATGCAAATACTGCGTAAAAGTAGTATCCACATGATTTGTTTTCCCTCCGTTTTTGAATAAAAATAAAAATTCACTCATAAGACAGTGAAGGAAGTATTCATTTTTGAACAAACTTTTAGTACACACAGTAACCTAAGTCATTGTTCAGCAGTGAGGAACGAGGAGGCTTTCTCTCCGGCCACAGGTGTGTTTTCATGTGGGGTCTTTTAGGTTTAAAAGCACAGACAGGCACACAAACTCCCCCAGCTTACTGACCAGGCTTTATGCCGGTCCCCAGAGGCAAAACAATCCCTCCCCCGCTTGCTATTCCCAAAGGGAAACAATATAAACTTAGTGGGGGGAAAGTATGTCAGACCTGTTGTTGTCATGCCTACTTCATAATTTAATAAGACATAAACCAAATGGATGAGCTGCAATAAAGATGGTATTTACTTCCTCCAGCTACATGCTCGTAACCAAATACTCAGCGCTGGTGGAATTTAAGACCTGGTCTGGGCCAAGCTGGGCCAGGCCAGGATATGCCTGCTCTGTGGCTCTGGGAACTGACAGGCCCTCAAACACAGGAGAGGGACACTCATGATTCTTCACAGAGGAGGTCTGGTCTGATTGTGTTTTGGAAAGAGTTCAGGTAGGGCACAATGTTGAAAAACCCATAACAGACGAGGCACTGTACACGGGATCCTCTGCCCTTTCTATGTGGACTTCTCAGGTTTCCTTTGGGTGCCAACAGGAAGACTTTCGTTACATACCACAAACACCTCGGTCAAATTAATCACTGGAGAGTGTGTTCAATTTTCAGGGAAAAAACACCGATTGTTTGTTTGCCTGTCTTTGTTAGCCTTGTGATAAACTAGCTACAAGCTCAGTGTACTAACATGTCTTTGCACGGGGATAAAGTCCTTCAACGCTGGTGACAATTAAATGGCCTCCACACAGGATTTGATACTTCAGTAGTATTTCAGTAGCGTTTTATGGTCATGGTTACAAAATGGCAGCATAGATTTGAATACATAACTATGAAAAAATAAAAATATATAAATATAGCAGACAAGAAAAAAAAGGAGGTCAACCAAAAATGTTGCAGTTTTATTGTTAATTTTCACCATGGGAACCAGACAACATTTTGTTTTATCAATTTTAACGGTTAGCGATAAAAACACTGTTTCGTCATTAGCGTTTCCAAACCGGGTTTGGAGATTTGCCTAAAGTCTAAATGTCAGCCATGATCTCTCTGCGGGAAGTGGGAGTTTTATTGGAGCAGCTCAACAGCATGTAGAGAAGTACAGAAGGTTAAGTACTGTTAAATGACAGCGTCCACATGTGCCAGCTGTGCGTGAAACACAGAGGATTTTAGAGAGATGTATAAGTATTAATAAGGTGAAAACACAAGAGAGCATAATCCACTGACAATGCAGATCGTGATTTTTTGCCTTCGCAATCAGCATGAATCGCTGTGGTGTTTTTTATTTATTTTATATCTTTCCGCGGGCCGTTGTGTGACCCTACAGTAACCTGGTGTCCTGAGGTTTTATGTTGTGAGTTATAGGTCTGGTTCTGCACTAGGCTTTGTGTGTGGGTTTGCAAAACCAGACCCCTGCAGAACTCTAAATTACAGTACTGATGGTAAGTGTATCTCCAAGCACCCCTGACCAAACCACTGACATGAGGAAAAGAAAAGGTTCCACACCAGTCTCCTCGAAGTTACTGAATAATCAAGCAAAGTATGGCTGGATTTGGAAACATATTCTTCAGACACACTGTTGTCATTATCATGTGGAACAGAATATCCAGTCTGTAATGTGGTACGGACATAAATTACCTACCAATCCATCAATTAAACTTCATTCAAAACATCAGCATTTGAAACAGTATTTAAACAGAACTACTGATATACTGTGGAGCACATGCAGCTGAGAGTCAGCGAACAAACATACAGATGAACTGTATAGGCATGTTCGTTTGTTTTGTTTTTCTTTTCCTTTCCAGTGGCTGTCTTGTGGCCGAGAAAAATACAATGGGATGTTTCTAACACAATGGCTAAACCAAACACAATGCTCCTTTGCTGATGTTGTACCATAAAGAATGTGTATGGGTCCTTCAGGCATATTCTAAAGCAGCAGCAGAAGATGGATGTTTCCATTTAGGTTCATCCATTAGACCTTCCCACAAATAGTGACAAAAATCTGCATTAAAGAAATATAATATGTACCGCACATTACACTATATATAGCCCCAATTAATCAAAACAGACATAGAGTATTAATTTCAGTTTAACTGAAATATTTCAATTTTCCTCTCGGGCCATTCAGTCTAATTGGGCTGAACCAAACTCAACTTTCAGTGGCTGTTCTGTGTAATCAATCATTCTTCAGCAAGAACGAAATGGTAAAACAACCTCACCAGATTCAAACAGTGAATGTTCCATATTTAGATTAAATGTATAAATCATCTCAATTAGTTTTTAACAATGTGACATTTCTATATGAGGTTTATTCGTTTGAACTGGACGTGACTAACTGTGGATTTGACTTAGAGGAAATGTGAAAGTGTAGCCAAGTCTATTGTCTTGATAGCTTTTGATTCCAATAACATGGTCCCACCGTGGTGTATGGAGGAGATAAACAGTCACATAGCTGGGAAGCCACTACAACTGTTTTCTATAACTCATAACGATGCAGGGATCCCATTACAAAACAGATGGATTGAGAAACAGGGAAAGAAAGGAAGCCAGGGGAGAGAGAACAATCAGAGAAAAGGGGTTTAGACAAAGATTTAGAAACAGGATCTGCACATTCGAAGGATTGTCCTGACTAGGAAATGTCTAAATACACTGTAATATCTCTTGACTTTTGCAGTGGAGGGTAACAAACTGTATTATGCAACCCACATCCGTAACTAAACTAAGTTTAAGATATCAGCATAGCATAGATTAGATAGCAGAACCCAGCTTTCTGGGAGTGCTTCGCCAAGACGTACAGCTGCGTTTGGAGCTTAATGTTAACATCAGCGTGCTTACATGCTCACAGTGACAATGGTGATGTTTAGCACACTATATTTACCATAACTGCAATCGTGCCAATGGGAATGTCACGAGTTTTGTAAACCACATTACAGTATGTGAAGCATGATCACTGAAATGACCACAACTCATTCTGAGGGGCACAAGAATTTCTGTCCCAAATTTCAATCTCATCCACCCAATATTATCTAGACATGTCACCCAGAACCACAACTGTCTACCTCAAGGAGGCAGTGGCCTAAAAGTCAGAAGATCGCTTAAAGCAGTACATAACACTATTTGGTAACCAGCGATATCTGGACCAAAAATGGAGTAAGTTCTTGAGATACATCAGTCTGGACCAAAGCAGTGAACCATCCCACAAATCAACAAACAGCATGGCTGGAAATATCTGCAGATTCTCAAGGAGAAGAGACACGAAGCATCAAGAACATGTCTCCTCACTGGCTTTCCACCAGAAAGCCACGACACCTATGTTCAACAGAGTGAACTGGCAGGAAGCAAGTGCTGCACTGGAAGACTGAGCTGTGGTCCATGCAGAGGGGAAGCAAGTGCCTTTCCCCCCTTTCCACGGAATGGGTTTGTTTGATTTGTGGATACACAGCACTGTGTGACAGATGTTTCCTCGGTTGATGGATCTGACTGTGATTCAACCAAAATACACAAGTTTAACCACATTTCGTCTCCATGGTGCAGATGATGTTCCTCAGAAATTCAGGCGCAGCAGTAGAACTTGCCTGTTACTTTTTAAGTCTCACAGAGGAATAAAAAGTAATTTGATCTCCTTTTTGCTATTTCTAGGTAACAAACATGTTTGAATTAGGATAGTGGTCTATGCTGGTGAGAAAAAAAATCTTGCCCACCTTACCCGCTTTGCAAAACACTCTTTCATCTTCACCAGCAGTTCCACCACCACACCCATTCCCGCCAAGTCTCCAATCCCCCCGCCCCCGTCATCAGCCTTCAGTCTCCATGGTGGATGCACAGCTAAAGAGCCTGAGAGGCCGGGGTCACTGCACCTGACAGGCAGCCTTCACTGATCTGTCTGTTGGCTAGACACATTGACAGGGATTTAGTTACTGTCAGCACGGTACTTCACACACAGACTCACACACACATACACAATCGTGTCTGTGTATGAATGGATGCACACATGTTCTCTCTTTCTTTCTTCTTTCTCTCTTTCTTTCCCAGAAACAACTTTTTAAAAATCTAAAACATTCAGATTCACACTTCTCCGATTCCAAATTGCGACATAATAACACGCACACACAAACACACACACGCACGCAGAGGGAAGGAGCTTGGAGGACATGAGTAAGCAGGTCTGAGGTTTGACCCTAATTTCCCCATGAGCAGATGTTACCTGCTACCAATTAACAGCTCTTGTCATTGCTGCTGAAATAGTCACACTGGCCTTTCTCCAGCGCTGTTTCCATCCTGACCTTATCACAGTGGCTGTTTTTGCAGGGGGAGTTGTTTTGTTGCCGTGAGCTCTTCCGAGCAGCGGCTGGGTGTGTTGCACCTGTTCCATCAGGAGTGTTGACAGTCTAACTCTCCAACATGCTACAAGGCAGACCTCTCGATAAATTGGAAACTCAGACAAGTGGAAGCTGGTGGAATTTCCTGGTTTTGAAGTGTTTCAGCCTGCAGAGCTGTGGATCTGACGTTTATTCCAAATGACGGATTTTATGGAAATTATGACCGTGTGAGCCTTTACTGTATAAAAAATGTCCGCTGCAATTGCTGAAGTGTTGAAGCGTTCCAGACAGTACACAGTAGCTTGGTCTTCGGATGGGAAAAAGCCCCTAAATTAAAAAGCATACTGTACTTATGAGTGGGAGAGAAACTTGTTATCTATCACCTGCATCAGTTTGGTCCCAGTGCACCTGTGCAAGGTTAGCTAACTCACCTGGAATGTTTCAGAGATGAAATACGAAATACAGTATAATACACTTAATTTGTTCATATTGCATGTTCACTTATTTATGATACAGATCCCAGCGCTTGTAAAAAAAAAAAAAAAAAAAACACTTGAAGAATAAATGTTTGCTTATAAATGGTCATAACATTTTTGTAACACTCTCCCTCTGTTGCTTTGAGCTCCCCTCTCTTTGCTCTGGTAACTCTATCCCTGTGAATCACCAGGTGATAAATGATCATTTCTTTCCAACAGAGTATGGGTGGCTTCACCTGACCCTGCAGCTTGACCTTGCTCGCAGAGACAGACAGACAGACAGACAGAGAGACAGCAGAACAACAGACTACTATTGTCTAGAACTGGCTCGGTGAGCCCCCAGCTTTCTCCTCTAAACAAGAGGGGTATGTGTCACAGAGATTTTGTTGTGTGTCCAACACAGAAGTGAAGATCAAAGTCAAGAATGAACTTCCCCAAGGAGCCTTGGCTTTAGGGTCTCATATGGAGTAATCAAAACCTATTGCTATTTAGTGGCCCAATGACCTATTTTGACCTATACATTAAAGAGAAACTTTGTTTTTTTTTTCAACCTGGGCCCTGTTTCCATATGTTTTTCTGTATACGTGAGTGATGGATAATACAATTATTGAGGTCGCTCCAGCAGCCTGCAGCCTAGCTAACACTCCTCAACCGGGCAAGTGGCTCCCGTCAAAGTTCGCCCTATAAACATGCATTTTTTTCACACTGACAGGCTCAGATAGTTACAATGAGTGTCCGACGACAACATACTAGAAAGGAGAAATGAACGTATGTCTCTACCTTTAGCGCGTCTCTTCTTTGTCATCCCCGGTCAAAGTGGTCACTCCACGGCGCAGTGCATCGACAGGTTGTAGCACAGCTCGCCCTAACTAACTAAACTTGTGAAAGCTCTGTGAAAGCTGCGCAAAGAGTAGCCTAACATTTTGGAAATGCTCCGGTCGTCTCTCTTCCTCAGTCAGGTAACAGTATTCCCCATCAGTGCTTTGCTGCAAGATTTCAGAACGAGATTTCTAGCGTGGTGAGATTTGGACACAGATCACAACAAACAGCGACCTCCAGCTAAAGGTAGAGACTTACTTACTTACTTACTTACTTACGCCTGACACCCCTTGCTGGGGTATAGGCCATTGACAAGGGACCTCCAGAGTACTCGGTCACTGGCTTTCTTTTCGATCTGCAACCAGTTGTATCCCATCTTTTTGGTGTCAGCCTGGAGATCTCTCCGCCAGGTATTTTTGGACCGGCCTCTATTTCTCCTCCCTTGTGGGTTCCAAGTTAGAGACTATTACGTTCATTTCTCCTTTCTAGTATGTTGTCAGACACTCATTGTAACTATCTGAGCCTGTCAGTGTGAAAAAAATGCACGTTTATAGGGCGAACCTTGACGGGAGCCACTTGCCCGGTTGAAGAGCGTTAGCTGGGCTGCAGGGCCCAGGTTGAAAAAAAACAAAGTTTCCCTTTATGAAACAATAGGAAATTATGTGGAAGCTATGTAGGCCACATGAAGCCTATTAAAAAAACAAACCTTTTCTTTAATTTTCTTTGGGTTTATCATTAAATTTTATATTACAAAAGTTTGTTCAAATAGTTTTTGAATACATGAATTTTAGACACAAAGCTATGTAACCGTGCAGATGTTAACATAGTAGTGCTATTCAGTCAGTCGCATAGATCTTATTTCAGGCGATGGAACTCATTCTCCTTTTTCCCCCTGCAGTCTGTTGCTGATTTCCAGCATCTTCCATTTGGTTTTGGACTATGTTACTTCCTTGGTGCATGCTCCTCTGGCATATGTATGTACCCTATCGATATAATTAGATTCAACTGAGGCATGCAATCCCTGGGAAAGACTTTCCCGAAAACTACATGCGTGCACAACGATATCAGGCCGTCTCATCTGCCGTTTCAACCCGGCACAGGTTTTTCCAGACAAAAACAAGCAACAGAGCTTCAGAAACTTTGAAACATTGTCGATATTCTGTAAATACCATCCAATTTCCGTCAAGATAAACCTGACATGCCCTATTGAGTGTAACACCCCTTGATCCGGTTTTAAAGTTTTAATCAAGATTGACAAATAGACGTATTGGACTACAAGAGAGCTGTAAAATTTCAGATTGCCTTCATCTTGGTTTAACATCGTCAAAGCTACTTCACAGCATGCACGGGCTGCATTCTGCTAATGTTTCTGTTGCGTAAGGGGAGAAAAGTATTATCAAAATTAAAATTGGCTGCAGATAAAATTCCCATCACCAGCTATGATGAAGAAAAGTGATTGCCAGAGGAAATTGGCATACACTTGAACAATGGAATTAAGTTTTCCACTGCACCTGTAAGATTCTTCAGTATGACGTCTGCCCTTCACTATGCCTGTCATGCACGGCTCACGGGTGGCACGGCCGTGGGAAGCAGGGGTTCCTAGTCCGACACGCATTCCTTTCCCTCAGTGCACACACGAACACACACCTAGACAGAAATACACACACAGACACACTCCCCCAGCCCGCCCACCTGGGGCTGGATGACCCCCTAAACAGCTCCAATTACCAGGCACTGACAGACAGACAGATTAGGTCTGAACAAGGGTGCTGAGGCCTGCACAGACAGACAGACAGACAGATAGAGAAGCCAAGGAGACAGACGCAGATAGAAAAACAGGTAAAAACAGCATGAAGAATGGATGGAGGATGTAGAGAGAAGGGAAGGAGGGAGAATCCACAAGGGGATTAGTCATTGATACAGTCAATGTGTTTACATGAAGCCCACATCGGACCAACCTATGGTGAAGATTACTTTGCTCCTTTACCATGACTGAGTTTCACATGTGCCTCACTCTGCCTCCCTCCTGTGCACCCACCCACAAAGTAACCTTATTCCTTGAGGCTGCCACTCTCACCCTGCAGCCACCTTCATCCATGACCTGAGGCGGACCATAACAAAAACCTTCGTTAATGTGAGTCTGAAGGCCTGAAAACAGACACACACACACACACACACACACACACACACACACACACACACACACACACACACACACACACACACACACACACACACACACACACACGACAGACACTGTGTGTCACCGTGAGTTCACACACAGTGCCTGGCCTACAGCACAATAGATCATTTTTCTTATATGAAAGTGTTTCTACTGAAATACAGAAAAGAAAAGAAAAGAAAAGAAAAGAAAAGAAAAGAAAAGAAAAGAAAAGAAAAGAAAAGAAAAGAAAAGAAAAGGGGGAAAGGGAGAAAAAAGAATTCACAGGGTTGAATGCCAGGCCTCAGGAACAAACATGGCATTTTCAGGACTTAAGTGAAGACCAACCAATAAATTGACTCCTGACCACATTGACAGTGAGAAGGTACTGAGGCGTTTTGGCTGATTTATTATTCAGGGAATTTGGACGTTTTACTCTGTTTTGATTTGTCTGGTCAGCAAAACTTTCTCTCCTTTTTTTCAAGACTTTGGTCAAACTGCTGCCCGTGGTGGAATTTTTCTCCAATTAAACCAGCGTTTATGCAGCAGTGGATGACGTGATGACAGAGCATACCATGTGTTTAGATATGGTGGTAGGGGAGAGAGAGACTGCCCTTCTCATAAGGATTTTGGGGGGAGTGGGATTAAAACAGTGAGTTTATTGTTTGGAGACCCTTACAAGATTCATCTGATCCCATTTGTCTCAGCCCGACCACTAACTCGCTCTGTTACAGAAACGCACATTCTTACTCCTCGCAGAGCTCCAACTGATCTGTGCAGCTCCATGAGAATCTGACAGCCCGTAACAAACACTAAATCATGTTGTCCCCGGCAACAGGTCATGCTCACAACAGCAGCAGAGGAAATGTCAAGTGTAAAAATGTTCTTTTTGTTTCCTAATATACCTCGTGCGTGGCATTGGTTCTCTAAGTGCTGCTTTCTTTGCCTCTATGCAATTTTCTATGGTTGTGATATCAAATGTTTCACATTTTGTCCTTTGTTTTGTGAAATTTTTGTGAAACTGAGGCCTTTTATATAACTTCACAAGGCCAAGTCAAGATGTGGATTGTTTGGGTTAGCATCACTAATCCGCAGTTGGCTGCTGGAAAAACAACAGATTTAATTTTTTTCCCTTATCAATCATTTTACATCTCTGACAAACAACTGGCATGCAAATTTCACTGACCATTATTTCACATTATCTAGATATTTTTAGAAACACATTGTTCTGCAATGATTCTGTGTCCCATAAGGGTCTTCCACGAAAGAAATAAAGAACTTAGTGTTTTTGTGATTTTTGAGGAAATGTCAAACAGTTGTCGTTGGTTACAATGTGCCACAATATTTTTTCTTTAGTATGTTCATTGATCATTCTTACATATGTGATGAATCAATGGTAATTACTCTAAACATCAAAATTAGAAATATACTATTATTGTCTTTACACAGAAACCGATGACAGCCATGTGGAGAAATGTCAGTCATGACGAAGTAAACGGTCCCTGTCAGCATGATAAATCATTATTGTCTTATTGAAGCTGGTTCAACAAACCAATATAGTAGAGACAATACACAATACGAGGGGATTTCTGGAAGACGTTGAACTTGAATTTGTTTGCCATTGAGTCCAATGAAAAGACAAACACCATCTCTATTGGATCTCTGAATACTTTCTGACTTTCCGACTTTGTCCGTTGCACCGAGCCACAACCAATTCCTGAAAACTGGGAAACAGATTGTACTTTTATGTTCACAATCAGCCTCAATAGTTTCCTAAAACTGCTGGATAGATACTGCAGTTTTTGTGAAAACAGTGGGGGATTTGGGGTACTAGCTTCAGCTGTGGACTGATAACTCATTTCATAGTGAATATTTATATATATTTGTGGTGAGTTTTCCAGCAATATAGAGAAAATAAACTACAGTGTTTGTGTTCATTACAGTGGAATAGTATGTGACCAAATGCAACACTGTGGGTCACTGATGTGTTTCTGCTGTGGACTAGAATAAGCCATCATATACCAGACGTACTACGGATACTAATAAGTATTGTTGGTAGAGAGTCATTTCATTGTTGGTTTTGGTAATTTCATCGGTTTATTTGACAAGACAAGAAAAACAGACTATTTCCAACTTTATGCTATAAATGTCTTTGCTGGGGTCTTGTCAGGTTTCAGATACCTGATATAATTGCATTTTGTTATTCCCCCAGAAAAAGAACCGAAGAGAGCAGGTTGCTGTATTCATTGGCCCCAGTGAGAAATACAAACAGTGCTAACAGTGTTTGGGGTAACTGAAGGACAAAAAGTATGTGGCAAGCACCTTGGAGGGAGATACAGCAAAACTATCTGCAATTAAAAATCACAGTCTAGGCCTGATATGCAAAGACCAGGTTTGAAAAGCACTTCAGAATAAATTTGAGGTGTTTTCAAGAGTGTCTGGCCAAGAAAGACTGGCTCAGCAAAGTGTCTGATTAGAACCACATTTTCCTCGCTAAGTGAAAGATCGACTGCAAGAGAAAACAGAGGAAAGAGAGGGAAGTAAGAACGTGAGGACAAGAGAACTGAAAGAACTCGAGAGCAGGAAGCACAAGAAGGTAAATGAAAGAGAGAGAGAGACATCAGAACAAAGAGTAGGAGGAAGAGAGAATTGAGTTTGTGTAACTCTGTCAGGGAGCCCCTTCAACAAGTTCAATAAGCAGACTTTGTCTAAGCAGCTCCAGATGACATCTTCCTCACACTGTCCAGCTCACCGTAGTATTGATCAGCCAGGAGACTCACATTTGGCAGAACAAAAGTGCTCCCTCTGAAAAAAAAAAAAACCCAAATCAGTCATTATTTGCTTTTTCATATTTTATAGTGTAATGTATTGACAAATTGTTCTATTTTTCAATGAGTTTTACAGATCCCTGGGTGATGGAAACAGCTGTTGAAATTGGACCGATAACAAAACGTTTTAAGTCGCGGGCTCGTGCTTCTCACTTGATTTTTCCTCTTTGTTGTTTTTGGTTGTGATAGAAGAGGTTTTATGAGACAAATTTTGCTTCCTGACTGTGGGTTTTTGAAGTTTATTGAGCATTCAATCACTTTGTATGAGCTTTTAACAAGAGGAGCTCAGGGGGGATTCAAATATATCATGGAGATATAATGTGGTGCGTCTGAGAAAAATGAACCACATTGGATTGGATTAAATATAAATAAATATTACCTAAGGTCAAGGATAATTTATTTATATGATCTAATCTTCAGTGTAGCTGCTGATGTCTCATCTTTTAAAACCTCTGGCTTGATTTTTGTCCTGAGCTCCACTCATCACTCATCAGTACAAGGATATTAGGGGTTTATGTTTTTTGTTTGTTGTCCAAAGTCCAGTTGAGTTCCCATATTATTTGTTGTCTTCCATGTCAGTAAAGTGAATAGTTTCCTTCCCAACATTCCTGACTTGTTCTTAGCCTAAACTCCTCATGTCATCCTGGACTTTATCTTAGTGAGACAGAGAGAGAGAGAGACAGAAAGGCTCCATAAATTAAACTGTAATTCAATTCTGATTGGTTGGTGTGTCTGTTGCTTGTAAAGACACTTTATTGGCATCCAGTTTGTGTGATTGTCTTCTTTTTTGTAACAGTTGTTCAGTTTATTTGAGCTCTGCATGGTATTGTTGTTGTCATGCAAAGCAAAGGAGAAGTATCTGTTTTCAGATGCTTCCAAAATGTAATGAAATCAGCTGTTGTGTCAAGCTGTTGATGCCAACTTTGCAATTTGCTCAACAAGACTTAAGTTATAGGCTTCCAATGTTTTATTTTCTTTCCTGATGAGTAAAAATAATATAAAATCCCCATTTCATACTTGGCAGTTTTATATGGCAGGTCTTGGGTGCTGTAAATGACACGATTTGTTGTAAATGGGCTTAAACATAAGAAAAAGACAATGAAATTATATATTTTTGTAATAGCTGTCAAAACTGGTCAAACATCAGTTATTGTTTGTTAGAGTAATTTTAGGTTTTTATCCAGCAGTGACCTGCTTCTAAGACAGGTTTTCCCCTTAGTGCCTTTTCGTGTGATTCGCAAGTAAAAACTGGCCTGCTGTGGTGCACGCCTTTGTAAATAATTATTTTTCCTCGGTTGATGACTCAGACATCTTTGCCAGTGGGTGACAACAACATCACACATTACTGTCATCGCCACCATGGTCCGCTGTCTTTGTTGTGTTACTGAAACAGTTTGCTGATTGGCGCTATTTTAGCTTCATGGTTTTTCAGGTATTTTTGTTTGACGCAATCATTCTTCCTCATGTAAGGTATTGTATTGAAACTCAACTGTGGTACAAATATCACAGATATGTAAATGTTTGTTTGTTTCTTCTTTCTTTTTTCCCTCTTTGGTTACATTTACATTTACTCACTGGACAAACACTTATATCCAAAGCAAGGGGGCAGTTGTCGGTCTGAGAAGTGAAGCTCACTTCTGCGTTCGAAAAACTGCAATCCCCCCGGCTTCCTCTGGGGGCTGGTACCAGAAGGGAGCATTCTCCATAGACCCCCATGTTAAAATAGCCGACTTTACATCCTCAATAAACATGATCAAAGCCTGGTACCATTACGTTTTTTGGTCTCAACCGATAGTTTCTACCCCCGCACACACTCTGAGGGGGGTGAATTTTTTTTAAACTCTACCGTTTTACTGTTATTAGGTTTAAAATTCTGGCCAATTAGGGCGCGGAAACGTTGAGTGACAGGTCCGGATGGTCCGGAGACCGCTGCTTCGAGGCCAGTGGGCGGGCCCTCGGCCGGCTAACGGCCGCACCGCTCCAAATATGGCAAGTCAAATCCAACATGGCGCGGTTCAAACCCCCGTAGTAGCGGCACAAAACAGACTCCCCCAAACCAATGGGTGACGTCACGGGTGCTACGTCCATTCTTTATACAGTCTATGATCCAAAGCAACTAACAAGTGAGGAACAATACTGAAGCGTAGTATCGGTATAATAGGGAAACTAAATCTGTTCATTAAGAAAGACCAAGAAAAGAAGCGCACTGAAGGCATGTTAGAGAAGGAAGTGCTATGAACAGAGTAAGTAGGTATTAGTTAGCTTGTTCCACCATCTGGGAACTACAAAGGAGAACAGTCTGGACTTCTGTTGCTTTATGTGCAGGGAGGAATGAAGTGGCTAAGGAGGATAAGCCTTGTAAGTCCAAGTATGGGAGCGGATCCAGATATCACTCAGAAGACGAGCACTTGTGTCTAGAATCTGATCTGGGTGGCCAGTGGAGGTCAATGAGCAACAGAGGGACATGTGCCCCTTTAAGATGATTGAGGGCCAAACTGCCACATCCTGGACCAATAGTAAAGCCAGGATCACACTGGATGTGTGGGGTGAACATGATGCCAAGACATTGCAATGCCTCTGCAGCTCTATCTCAATACACAGAGTTTGCAGGTTACTGGAATATTGGGTTTTTCTTCATTGTAAATTAATTTCTGATTCAATTATTTAAAGGAAAAATGAATTAAGTGCCACTGTCTCCAAATGATGATGCTGGTAAAATGGTTTAAATATATCCACTCCACTCAGCATGGAGAGAGGCCCACCACTGTGAGGTAAGAGTTTAAGAAGCAGTTTTGATAGTTGTGATAGGCTGATGGCTGGGATGTCTACGGCGTGTTCACACCGGGCGTGAGGCAAATTTTTGGCGCGATAAGATTACATACAAAGTCAATGTACAGGCGCGAATGGACGCGAATTTGTGCCAGCGGCGCAAATGACACGAATGGCATGGCGCGAATGAAGCAAACATGCGAAATTCGCCTGTTCGCGCAAATGCCGCGAATAAAAACAAATATTCCAGCGGGCAAACTCGAGCGAGTAGAGGGAGGCGAATATTTTACTCGCGCCCAGTGTGAACACGCCATAAGAGCTCAGTTTCAGAGTGCGATTAGTTAGATAGTCACTAAATTAGTTGGTTAGATTTTTTGTTAGTCAAGAGGCATTGTCTATCCGTAATGAAATCAGTGTAGAGACCATGGTGCCTGGAGGGAATCATACTTGAGGAGGTGATGTATATTACAAAGAAAAGGGCCCAAGTACTGATCCCTGGGGCATCTTTGCTGACCAGATAAAACTTTGATGACTATTGGATCTCATGGTTAAATAATTAGGAGAAACTTCTGCCTGTAGCCATGGACATGTTTTTCTAAGCTTACTGGAGAATAGCTGATCAGCACTAACTGAGGTTGGCTAGATCCCCACTGAGGCCTCTGACAGTTGCTGCTTCTGACTGCTTTTGCAATCGACTGCATTTTTGTCCTGCACACATCTCTTTTTCCCGCTGTCTCCTCCATTATATTTTGAAATCTTCCATTTTCTTCTTTATTCTGTAAACTAAAATGACAGTAATGCACAAAAATCTCAGTGGCAGGGAGGACCACATAATAGCCTGAATTGTGTTTGTCTTATCTAGGGAAAAAAAGAAACATTGTGTTTACACGAAGCTGCACTTACTCACAGAGTTTAATTGAAGGTGAGTGTTGGTATCTGGGCTTGGCCAAAAGAATGTGTATGGCCCCAAAGACTCATGGGATATCACACCCACTCCTTGAGGTTGGTTTGAGCTGCTTTGCATGTCTAAAACAAACCACTACATCTGTTTTTACTTCATGTTTTGTTTGTGGATTGAAAAGAGAGAAAAAATAGTGGCTTCAGTAAAAAATAATTGCATTGGATTTATTCTCCTGGACCGTCTCAACTACAACAGGAGAACGATTAGTTGTAAGAGACAAATGAGACGAGAGGAAGAGGAGGAATTTGGATGAACACAAATTTGCAAAGAAAGGGTTGCAGAAAGAGGGGGGGGGGGAGTGCAATATGTATCACATGTGCACACACACACACATACTTTAAACACAGACGGATAGGATTTCCCTGAGAGTGGAAACATCAAGACATCACGGCCTTGTTCTGCACGGCTGGAACACATTGAGGTTTACGCATCACATCCGGACACTCAGGATGTTCAAGAAGTACTACAATACCCTCTCTCTATACAGTATATCATATCCAACAACTGCTATCTATACGGGATTAGTTATGAAGATCTCTCTTCAGTACACTTCCAAGATGGCTGACATTTTACCTGAGGATTGCACCTTAGATCCAAGCTCAGCTGCCTCTGGTCACATCTTTTATTGGCCCTGCAGTGTTGGTGGTATACACAGCTAAGGTACCTTATTAGCTGTTGATAATGTAGGTTAATACTCTTATTCACTCATATATCAACACAAAACTAAACCCTCTGCATGTTCTTGACAAGTCAAACTGGCAGGTGCACAAAAAGATTAAAAAATGGGTTTTCCCAATGGATTTAACATCTTGTTTTATAACACCTCTTCACCGCTGCCAACAATTTATAGTTCTCCCTCAGAACCCTTTTCAAACATGCTCACAGTTGTTTGGCTGCTTTTCATCTGCACACCTTATATTTGTCTGTCAATGCTTTGATATGTTTTGGATTTAATATGGCCGTACAGATCATGGAAAGGCATCTCAATGATAATGACTACACATAATATCCAAGAAATTCCTTTGTTGCTTATTTTAAAAGCTAGGTCTACATTTTCACATGCAATTAGAGTCACTGGCAAAAAGCTACAACTACCTCATAACAAAGGATTCTCTTACAAGACCCTGAAAACAAGACTTTGATGGATGAAATATGGGGGGATTTTTAGGTAAAAGTAAGTGTTTTTGCCACATAATGAAGGAAGGAATTTGAATTCTTTGAGCATGTTCCCAGAGAAAAGCCATTATTATGTAAAGGTAACTGCATGAAGTAGAATGCACTGACATTAACATCTGGATTTAGACTATATCTACAGAAGGAAAACACAAATACAGAAAAATCTCCATCAGTTGACAACATGTAAGCTGCAAACACTCGCAGTACAACAAAACAGTATCCTGGGGACACAAAGAAATGATGAACCAGGATATACTTCTGATTCAATGTTTTGAGATACTAGTTCAAAGCATTGGACAACAAGTGCATATGGATGTTTTATTCATAATAAATTATATCATTAATCCATGCAAGCGCAACCCAGCAGGATTTATCTCTTTTTTTATTTCCCATGGAGAAACATCTGTTGTGTTGTGAGATATTGGCGGCACATGTTGTCAAATTGATGTTTGTTTGTTTTTGTGTTTTATCTATTTGCATGTCTTTTCTAAAGGTGCGGTATCTTCAGCTCTCAGCGTCACCCGACATATCCATTAGAAAACATCGAAAGAAAAAGTCCACTCAACCCTGACGCCCTCCTCAGTATTTGATCACAATGATAATATAAATCTCTTATGATATAGTTTTCAAAATGCCAATATCAAGTCCTTCTCTTTAAATGACTGTTTGCTGGTTTGTTGATCCATCTGTGAACTTTCAACTTGGAGGGAGAAAAGATGGAGAGGGTGGAGCATGTCACTCCCAGCTGTTGCTGTTTACACTGAGTGGACAGTAACCGCACACACACATGCACCCATGTACTCGCATTCAAATATTGCTGTTGGCATTCAAGTGATCGCTAAATATAGACATCTTGACATGGCATGTGATTATGATGAGTAAGTGTTGAAAGTGATCTGGCATACAGTACAGTAGGCCTACATGAATACACACACACACACACACACGCGCACACACACACACAGGAACACACAAATATTATACAGGAGGCATCTTTTATGTGAGTTAAATAAATCTTTAACCAAGATTTTGATCAGCACAAAAAGAATATTATACTAAATACACATATCAAATATGTTTGCTCAAGGTGCCTTGACACACACACACACACACACACACACACTGCAGTCTCATGCCACAGGTGTGAAGGCTTTTGTTTGTTTGGATGGATTTAACTCCCTCCTACCTCCCCTCTCACATTTCTCCACCTCCTCCTCCCTTTTCCCTCTGTCACCTCTTCTCTGCTTTCCTCACATCCTCTCACCCACCAATTCCCGCCTCACCGCCTTGAAGCAGTTTCTCTGCTCTTCTCTCCTTTCCACATTTCTAAGATACCAGTTTGTCTCTTTTCATTCTTCCCTCCTTTGACAGCTGTTCTTTCTAACCTCTTTGCTTGTTTTCGTCCTCTCCCCTGTCCCGACACAAACTTTCACACATAAAAATTTGGAGGAATGTCAGGAATGTGTCTGCTCCTGCAGCATTGTGTTGTTGTTATATGACTGCAATCCCAGAACCTGAGGAGTGTGAGTGTTTTTCCAGAGCCTACGTATGGATGGATGGACGGATGGATGGATGGAGGCATAGAATGATTGATGAAGATGTGGGACAGTGTTAACCTATCCCCTAAACACTTAATGCTTAACCCAAAGGTAAACAATAGGGTGAGTCCTTGTTTCAAGGATTATCTGTAGCAATACCATTTTATATTGACTTAAATACCTTAAACAATGATTGGATGTGCTGCAGATCATTTCATACACATTCTCCTCTACTTCATGCTGATTATTCTTTTCTCTATTTTCTGTAGATTTATTCTGTTTTGTGGGTCTCTGCATCTCTCCTGGGGAATATTCCTTTATAATAACATGTCACAGTTTCACATACAGGGCTTTAATTTAAAAGCAAAAGTAAGCGTTTTGCCACATCAGCGCTTTTCACGTGTAAACAATGTACACAATTCTTTATCAGTTTATAAAACAGACATGCCTCGGACCTCCTCCAGCGTGGGATGCATAGGAGATTAATCTGGCTCCATGGATGGCTAACCTGATGGAAATGGAGATAACCTGCCTTTGGCTGAGGAAGCTGAACTTCTGTCTTCACTGGCCTAACAGCTGGTGTAAACAAATATCAGTCAGTTAATGTGCATTTAGTTGGAGGCAACACATGAGCTGCTTACTTTCGGCTAAGCCGTCTGATTACTTGAATTGCAGGAAGTAACGGATGTAAAACACTAACACGCAACAGATAACTATTCTTTCTGGATAAACAATTAAATGCACAAATGTCTATCTTTTCCTAAATTCATTGTTAAGTTCAGAGTTTCTAAAAAAATGTATGAGTTTTCTGTCATAAGTTGTATGTTATGATTTAGCTAAAGTAAACTTTGTACATATGGCTACACTAAGCTGTGCACATAATGTTAATAAATGTTAATGAAGCCTATACTGCAGTCTGTTGTAGCACTACTGTAAAAAACAACAAAAAACAGTAGCTAACAGCATTTTAACCTACAAGTTCACTCTAAAGCGCTGATACATCCATATCAAATCACCAGTACCCACATCCTCACCCCAACTTCTCTGAACGGGGAGTTCATTTCTGAGTGGCTGATGATAGTAAGCACCTCACCCCCCATCTCTCTTATCAGCCGGCTCACTGAGAGATGGAGGAGTCCATCTAACTGGATTTAAGCTTGTCTCTGTGTTTATCCCTCTGATTGATAATGTTCATCTGCTGAACTCTGCTCTGCATTCTCCACACTGGTGTCTTACAATAACTGATGGCATCACAGGGCTGGAAGGCACATGGAGCTTTCCTACTCGGCTACAGTGTGTCCTCAAGCCAAGCGTCTCCTGGGGACCCCAGTGCACCCTCAGGTCATCTGAAATACACAATCCCTCTTCTATGTTCTGCTTTGTCCAGGGACCTGCTCCCACTCACAGCCCGGTCAGGCACATGTCCACAGCGAGGCTTCTAGGAGACGTCCTAATCAGAAACAACTCCTCAACACATTACACAATAAAGTGTCTCTATTCAACGTGAAAGAGCAATAATTCCCCTGAGCCCCTCTTTAGAGATTTGCTGGTTCTGCAGTTGAGGCTGAGGTAACTCCTTTCTTTTGCTTGTATTTGCAGTCTCATCAAAAATATAATAAAATCAAATAATAAAAAATAAATTAAAACTTCCAGGCAAGAGCTGAACCACAAAACTTCTGGCAACAGATAAATCCTTACAATGCCATATGGCCCTCCTGTATTGTTACTACAACAGTCTGTTGAAGGCCGACAGAGCTGCTGGTCTACCTTTAAACTCAATGAAACTCTTTCAAACTCACACAGAAAGGCTGGATGGTTAAAAACTGCATGACTGTGAGGTGAAAGCCGTTTCTCTCCTCTCTCTATAAATGTCATAAATGTGAGTAATAATTTTAATAATTTGCTCTGGCACTAATTATTGGCCTCTGCTCTAATCTCCATTTTAATGTTTTTAAAGGAAATACCATTTGGCTTTGTGTTTGTACAGCCGTGCTGTCTGGTGGAAGAAATAGCAGCAACAGCCCGGCCTGGCATCACCAGCCTTTACTGCACAGCACATCCCAGGGTCGTAAACTTGTTTCACTCCAACCAGAGGAAGATGGGGACACAGGGTTATGAAAACCTCTTTCTTCTCTTTCTGTCCAAACTCTTGGTTTGAGGGCAGCTAACTGAATTAGGCCCTTTACTGTTGCTGCTCCAGATCCGAAGGTTATGAAAACATCTGTAGTTTATGTGTGGGGCTGAGATGCACGTTTTATGTCATTTGCTGTTGAAACTGTTACTTTTCATAGTTTTTGAATATTCCTACACAGCAACGTTCTGGGTCAGTGCTTAGTTTGGACAAATTGTGGATTGTGTGGCAGTGAATGAACTTGTATACAAGACAGTAATGTATTTTTTAAGGCATGAAGCCTATTGGAGACCAGAATATAAATACAACTATGGAAACACTGAGAAATCGGACAAATTACAGGGTAGTGGAACATGCTTTGACAAACCAAAGTGTTTGAAAACATCCAGAGTGTGGTTATTCTGTGTTAAAATAAGGCAGATTTTTATTATCTGAAAATGAATGATTTCCACAGTACTGATTGCACTGAATTGCATTTCCTGGGTAAAACTAAGATAGTGTGCTATTCACAATCTGATATTGTTTCCAGTTGCACACAGCACACTGGATATTGTATGGGTTTTTTTTTAGCAGATGCATCCAGATAAAAGAAAAGAAAGGAGAAGAAAAGAAAAGAAAGTGTTCATTTTACGGCACATGTGTGTAACCAAGTCTGAACAGACCATGTCTACAGCCATCTTCATATTAATCCAAAAAAGAAGTTTCTCATATGGCAGAAAATCTCAGATCAGCTCTGGAATGTGTTTCACTGATCAGCTCTGTTTTGTCTGAGGACTAAATGATCTTGATTTGGAACGCAAGAGTTCATAATTTATTAAGCAAACTCAAAAAGAAGTCACTGGCAACACACAATAACAGAGTGGGACTCAACCCGAGTGAAAATCAGCAAGCCAAGGATTTTTTTTGAACATCTTGGCTGACCTTCCAGACCAAAGAGCTGTTTATCTTAAATGTTAGGAAACGAAACCATTTGTGTTTGCATGAATTATCCCTGATTGGAGCCAGATATACTAAATTAGATGCTAGAAAAATGTTTCTCATTCAAGGTAAAAGATAAAGCTCTATTGTTTTGTCACTCTTGAAGAGATATTTAATATACTTGTCAAAGTGGACAAAGGACAAAACACATAAACCTCATTCACGACTACTTTTATTAAGTCGATATCTTCCTCAAGTGGTTGAGCTTTTTTCCTTAATTCCAAGGACAAAGCAGTGGTTTGAATTTTCTTCTTTGAGACAACAAGGCTGGTCAGAGAGATGATATATATAGATATATCAGTCATCTCGCCTTGTCAACTTGAAAATATGTGTGTTGAGTATTTGATCCTTTTGAAAAACACAGGATCAAATGCCGTGTCAAGATTTTGCAAAAGGCAATTTATTTGGTGCGGCGGACACATAAGAACACAAAGAATATTCGGTAACAAGACAGATGAGGAGCTAAAAAATCGCACAAATCCAAAAATCCATCAGCTTTCCTAGAGATATGAGCGCCAGGGAAAGCCCCAGGAATTTCTCCCCACAAAGTTAAACAAAGACCGGTATGTATGAGATTCTGGCATATTAGCTGGAAGTTATGTCTACAACATATTTGAACACTTTCCCGTTTAACATCAATTAGATGATCCCACAAATCACTTCTCACATTTTTGTCTCCTCATTCCAGGGTCTAATGAGCCTTAAATATACTGTAAAATTATGTATCTGCTATTAGTTCTGTATGCTCACTCGTTCCGTGCCAGGGGAAATGATGTCTGTCTCAGCGCTTTGCCAAGAATCAACATCACACCTTCACTTCATGACACTGATAATGATGATGATGAACGTAATTATCTTTGATTGATTGATTCAGTTTGACATGATGTATTTATCATGTAGAATAATACAGACAATTTGAACAGCCACAATTTTAAAATAATGATCATTTGGAGCTGCTCTGGCTGAGACAGTTTGCATTTCAGTTGATATAGCTGGGAGGGATTTTGTAGGAAGTCATTAAAAGTGTCTAGAAAAATAAAGGTTAGAATGTGTACATTTATTTTTTTGTTCACGTTTCCTTTTCAGTTTCATATTATTCTGTAAACAAAAGAACTCATCTCCTTTGATGCAGTCATTAAAGATGCTATGATTGTAATGTTTAAATGTGGTGTGACTGTATGGTATTTTTCATACCGATTTGAGAGGAAACTCAGGAAACCTGCAGATGTTCACACACAGTTTGTCTTTATTAGCCTCCGGCTCCTATGAAAACTATACACAAAACCACAATAAAAACAGATTATTCCTGATTCTTACATTGGAATATGAAAAAATGTTCCACTGTGGTGCTGTAAAAACAACCTGATGTTAATTCTTACCCGATTTTAAGTGAATGCTTGTTTATTAACTTGTGGTTTTTCCCATGCTTCTTGGTTGTTTTGCATTTTGTTTTCTTGTCTAGCTGGGTTTCACTCCTTTGTCCTTTGCTGGAATCCATTGTTCTCAATAATCTGTTTTGTGGTGGTCTAACTCTTTCTGACTATCTTATGACCAGTTGGAGGACTGAGAGAAGAAGCGACACACAGTTTGACTGGAGCGACCAGACTCTGCTCTCAGAGCAGCTGACGCCTGCAAGATGTGTGCGAAAAGGTCCCCATTCAAAAAAAGAAAAAAAGAAAACTCCACACACTCCGTTTCCCTTACAAGTCTATTGTATATAAACCTTTGAGGTTAGCTGTACAGCGAGCTGAGATTGCTATGTCAAACAAACGCAAACTGATATAATGTCTGAGAGAAGAAGTTTACCCTTTGAGGAAGTATTGCAGTATGAGTACAATATGTCCTACATAGCAAGGGCTATTTTGATATTGCACCATTTAATGATTAGGAACCAAAATTCTCTAACACTTCCTGTTACAGATATCAACAAACTCATGTTGCCTGGCAATAGTTACATCTTATCAGAGGCAAAATGCAGCTTGGACAACGTTTTAGGAAGAAACAGCTAAATGACTAAGACCATTTATTGTAAAAAGTTCCAGATTATCTGTGTTACAAAACCTCAGAGATACTATGTACCTATCCTGGCCGACCACTGCTGAGGGGCTCACTTCTGTCAAAGGAAGTGGATTTCAGGCCTACACACTGAGGTTAATGCCTTTAAACCTCTACATGTGTCAGTGATTGTGGTTTAACAGGGTGACAGCCCATTTAGCTCAGAACAAGAGCTCAACCATGTTGCCATGCTTAGCCTCTGTAGATGACATGACACTCAGATTCTTAACATGCCAGGGAGGAGGAAACGATGCGACGTGGGTGGACGTGAACATTGGTGAGAAACTGAGACAGTGATGTGTAGAGCAACACCAGTTCTTTCAGTCCGTCTCCACAGGACTTCTTAAAAGTCAAAAATCAGGCTGTCGTTCATCCACTCTATTCATCCGTCTATCCACCTATCTATCCAACATGTGTTACCTGGGATAACCTTTTGACTTTCATGCTACAGGGGCAGAGATTTACATCTTGTTTTTTCAGTGGTGACAAAGTGAATTACTCACCCATGTCCCACGGATAAAAGGCAACACATGCAGACATTCTCTCACATCTCCCTCTGTCACTGTGAGGACTTTATGGGAGACGGTTACCAGCCGTCACAGCGTGGGTAATAATGTTTTCACCTTCTCAGTCTGTATGCGACGCATGCGCGCGCGCGTGTGTGTGTTTGATCATGTTAAAATGTCGTCCTGGAGACGCAAATTATCAGCAAGATCTCCCACTGTTTTTTGGACAGATATTATGTGATTACAACTGTGCAAGATACACAAAACTTTACAGGTGTGTGAGACAAAATAAAGGCTGAGTGAAATTGTGGGCGTGGTCCACCCCATCGTTACTAAGCAGCCTAATCATGTAATTACCAAGTATTCATGAGTTCAAACACTGACATGAATCAGTGAGCGACCATTGGTGTATCTGCTCAAATTAATGAAGAAAACAGATTAATTAATTACTTGAAGAAGCAAATAACTGCTTCAATGAGTCTCGAGAAGAAGTTGCTTGATTCCATGAAATCCCGGTCAAAAGAAAGAGATTTTTTTTTTTTTAAATGAGGGGAAGATGGAAGGCAAGGAAAAAGGGTTTATCTGTACTGTATCAAGCTGACCAACTTGGGTAATTGCTACAAAAGAAAACTACATGGTTGGGGTCCAGCCAGAAAAAAAGGAAAACACACAGCACGAAAACTGTCAAACATATGGCAGGCCCAATACAAATAAAAAATAAAAAACAACTAAGAAATGTGTTGCTTTCTTTATGTTTCACATTTTTTGAAGAAGTGGCTGAAAAGCAGATATTCCTGTTGGCAGAGTTTGGAAGAGATCTGTCCCTCTGAATTTCCTGGTGGGATGGAAGAAGCTGTAGATACAGTTACAACGCAGAAAGCTGAGGGGACTACACTCCAATTAGACTGAGCTGCTGCTGGCCTTGATGGCCCTCAATAGGAGAGGCAGATGGAACTGATATATGTGTGTGTTTGTGTGCGTGTGTGTGTGTGTGTGTGTGTGTGTGTGTGTGTGTGTGTGTGTGTGTGTGTGTGTGTGTGTGTGTGGTGGTGGAGGGGTATGGGTGTGTGTACAGTCAACTAACATCCTGGACATTGCCACAGTTTTCCAACAATGCTAAAAGCATACATCCGTAAAGATCTAATAAAATCCATAAATTGTTCTGGTGGAATGCTGCGGTGCAATGTATGGTGAGCAGGCCACAGGAAGCAAATGAAAACCACCCACTAAAGACAGAGAGATCAAGTGTGTGTGCGTGTGTGTGTGTGTATGTGTGTGTGTACTGTGTATGAACACATGTGTATGCTTACCGTGTCAAAGTAAATCAACCAAAGCAAAAGTTTGAAGATAAAAGCAACACAATAACTGTGTTTAATTAATGTGTTACTGCAATGACAGAAGATAACCATTATCATTAAAATATGTTATTCCCAAATCTGTTTACTTTTGTTCTCATAGTGAGGAAGATGAGTAATTCAGGATTAAAGTTTCGTCACATTGAACCAGTAAAGTCAAAAGACAGATTAACATGAACAACATGAACATGCCTCAAGTTTAAGCAATAGTTTGGAGCATCAGTGGCAGTGGGATTAATCCTCACATGGTGCTAGTTTTTACAATGACCCCACCCTGTCAAGAATTTCAAATAAATACCCAAATTACAGTTAAACCCTTTCTGCAACAAATAGGGAGGAAAAACACGAAAAGAAAAAGAAAGAACTATTGTCATAAAAAGCTTTTAGTCCAGCCTAAAACCTGAAACACAAACAGAAATGGATATCTGGGGTGGTGAATCTGCAGTAAGAGCTGGTTAGAAAGAAAGAAAGAAAGAAAGAAAGAAAGAAAGAAAGAAAGAAAGAAAGAAAGAAAGAAAGAAAGAAAGAAAGAAAGAAAGAAAGAAAGAAAGAAAAAACATCAATATCCATATCCAGCTCCATTTATTCTATATTAACTTGAATATGAACGTTTCTGTTTCAGATAAAGCAGAAATATTTTTCAAATGTGTTAGATGTTTTCATTGTTTCCAGTACGCTATTTCTATTATTTCTTAAAGCTGTGCACCTTTTAAGACACATGTTTTAGAATTGGTGAAGTAGAAGCCAAGACTGACGGACATCTAATCACTAGCAGGGGTCGTCCAGGAGCTGGTATTTTTGACTGGCTCTGTCATACAGTACAGGATGTGTTATTGTAACGTAGATTCTCAGGATACTGACTTGCTGGTGCATACATTTTGGAGCAGCTGAAACACTGAAGGTGTCAGTATGGCCCTGAGGTTTGGCATCCCATTACAACAGCGTTCAGTCTCAAAGGAGCAAGGGAATATTTTAACAGGACGATTTACTCAAAGGAAATGAGCCGGACAGAGCACTACATTATTTCACTCGCAGGCTCAATCTCCTCAGTGATTCATCAAGACTTCGAGAAGCCCAGTTCAGCTCAACGATGAGTTTTTCTTTAACAAAGGGTGACGTTTCGGCTTGATGCTAAGACACTCAAACATCCCGATGGCCACTCTGGTGAAATGTAGCATCAGTAAGAACTACATTTAATGGAGGAGATGAGTGAGGAGTCTGAAGCTCTTAAATGCTATTTAATCACTTGAAGCAGCAGCAGTAACCAGGCGATCCAGCACTTACGGACTTCCCCTTGCTGTTTATCTCAACTGAATAATTGGGAAGAAGGTTGATGGATGCATTTAATAGCTGGACGAAACGAGACCACTTATATGGCCCATCAATTTCAACCTGTTTAGGGTGAAAAAAGACAAGAGCCTTCTCCACATCCAAGGGATTTGACTGCACCTTTTAAGGAGTTTCTCTCTGATTCATTGAGACTTACTGTGTCTCCTTTTTTTGAGGTGGGGGCACTGAGACACAAAGAACAAAAAACATAAAACGAGAGTAAGAGGAATGAGGGTGAGGAATTAGGGGAGAAGGAAAGATAAGATGAAGTTTGTAGGACAAATGTTAACTTTAAAGAGAAGTGTAGGCTACTATAAATGGCAGCTAATTGTGTTTATGGTAAATGATGCGGTTCTGCCACTTTACATTTTTGTGCTTTTATTTTGAAGAGCACCACTCTTCTACTACTTCCTGTTATTGCTGACACTAGGCTTCCTACTCCCATCTCAACACCATGCCCTCGTTGCTGCCTTCAAACTATTTACTTGTCATATTCGGTGTTGTAACTTGTGAAAGGTTATTTTATTGAGGTTTGCTTTGTGTTTTGTGTCATTAATTGTATGTCAGGTCTAAGGAGCGTCACTACAAGGTGTGTGTGTAAGATAGGTTGCTAGCGGACAGCGCTCAAACATTAGGAGGAGGCTAATGGTGTATTCATTGTAAAAGAGAATGGTTCATTTTATTTAAAAAGGGAGAAAACTGTCATTATTGTTAAGAGCTACAACTCATAATAGTTTAAAAGGCTAATTTCATGTAAAAAGAACCCCTCCCCCCCCTCCTCCCTTGAGCAGAAGAAGCAGGTGAGAGAGAGGGATTTCTCTCTTTTTTTTTATCCCTGTGGTATCGAATATGGTATCGAGTATCGAATATTTTCCTGAGTGTCTGTATTGAGTTGAAAATTTTAGTATTGTGACAACCCAGAGGAGGGACAATAATAATTGACATCAGTATAATAGAGGCTTAAAACAGGCTACTATTTTCATGAAGAGTGGGAAACACAGTTTTGTTTTACGAACGTAAAGAAATAATGTTACAAAACATGAGTAGCTCTCGGCCATTTTCGTTTTGTAAAAGTAGCTCTCAGAGGAAAAAAGGTTGGAGACCCCTGGTATAGACGTTCTGTGGATGTATTATTTTTTAAAATTAATCGTTTTGATGAAAAGGTTGTAGCTATAACATTTATGTTTACTAAAGTGATTAGTATTAAGTTTAAAAAATGTAAATATGATTTCTATGTATTGGAAATTTGGTACTATGGCATTTGTATTTTTGTCCATTTTATAGTTTTCACGGTGTCAGAATGCCAGTGGTGAAAAGAGGAGAGAATTAAAGTTGCACCAGTCGAAGCTCTCTGCATCTTGTGTGGTTAATCCAAGTGGTCTGCTACACATACATTTCCTTACTGTGCTACTTTGAGTTCAGGGGTACAGTCGCAGGCAAAAGGGAAAACTGGGGACAGACAGAAAGGAGACGAGAACAAAAGGTCAGAGGAGGAAGCGAGAGAGGAGACATGTTTCCTGAAAAATTGACCACTATGGTCACTCGTTTCAGCCTTATCTACTGACTGATCTGAAATGATGGGTGTGACGCTGAAGACACAAAACAAGAGAGAACCCCAAGTCCTGGCACCTGCTGGTTCTTTTTATGTAGTTTACAACACAAAGAATGCACTGTGTATTTCCAACAGCAGCCAGGAAAGCTGATATGTTTTTCCATTCATGGTTTATCACACAAGCATCAGCATGGAAACCAGACCAATCAGCCTACTCGTGTTTATTTGTTCTCACAGATGGGACAGGCCGCCCCTCCCATTCAGACAGGCTGGACCAATCACTACCAGTTATCTGAAACACTGCATTTGAATTAACTAAAAATGTCATATGAGTTGTTGACAGTATTAAATGAACTGGAAAGTATTGTCTCTAAAAGATGATTGATTATTGATTGATTGATTATCAAAGGCTTTGTTGAAAACAAATGCACACGACCAGGAGGAGGGTTAGCAAAACAGCGAAGAAGTGACCGGACTTCCAGATGCGCTAAATGATGCAATTTATAAATCGATAACAGTCGTATTTTGATCAACATTACATCTGAAATTAATTATTTCACTCCTGAGCCGTGTAATAAGCGGGATTATGTATAGTTAGTCTGTTGTTATGGAGAAATAAAGACTGAGACATCCTTCATCGTTGCCCATACAGTCTATGATCGTAGCTGTGCCTAGGTAGGTCCTCAAGATGGCGCTCACAACAAAAACGTCACGTGACTGAAACCCATGAATAGCATCCACAGGTAGGCTATTAGTTGACAGCACTGATCATCTGGTTCGAGATCCATTTGTGAATGTGAATTGGTTGGATGATGTCATTTTGATTAAGTGATGGAAAAAATAACAGGTGTAATAATATCAATGGTCTATTCCAGGGGTCGGCAACCCGCGGCTCTAGAGCCGCATGCGGCTCTTTAACGCCGCCTAGTGGCTCCCTGGAGCTTTTTCAAAAATGTTTGAAAATGGAAAAAGATGGGGGAGAAAAATATATTTTTTGTTTTAATATGGTTTCTGTAGGAGGACAAACATTCTTAACGCTTTCCAATGCTGTAAAAATGTGTAGAATAAATATTCAATTTCAACATTTCTGTCAACGAATATTTACGTCATAGCCTGCGACACAGGTCTCGCCAGGCAGGTGGCTGTTGTAAACAAACCGGCGGATGCGTGATGGGCTATGGATCCCAAAGGAAAAAGGAGAAAAATAACTGAGGAGAACAGAGGATTTAACGTTGCGGAAGGATTGCCTGAATGTTTGCTCTGTAGCGAGAAGTTGTCCAATAACAAAAAGAGCAATGTGGAAAGACATTTTCAGGGAAAGCATGCCACATTTGCAGCCGAGTACCCAGTTGGGAGTGAGAGAAAAAGTGCGATTGCATTACTTCTGCAGAAATTAGAGGAGCGGAAAAATAGATTTAAGAAGTGGATTGCATCTCCAAACTCCACTACTGCTGCAAGTTTTGTTGCAGCCCGGGAGATAATAAAACGTGGCAAACCGTTCACAGATGGTGAGTACATGAAGGAGTCATTCATCAACGTGTCAGAACACCTATTTGCAGACAATATTTGCAAAAACAAAACCGAGATAATACAAAAAATTAAAGACATGCCTCTCTCCGCTAAGACAGTGAAGGAAAGGGCAATTAAAATGGCACGTTTTATTGCACTCTGTTGCCGATAAGGGGCATGTTATGCTGTTTTTTCGGATCCTCAAAATAAAAACGACATCAAAAATCTGATTTCTTTATTGCATTTCTTTAATTTCATCAAAGCAATGAAACATAATAATATTGTAATGAAGTTAAACTTGAGGCGGCATCTCGCAACAGAGTATAGTCACGTGGTGAGTCATTCTCTACAGAATGCACTGCAGGAAAAATAAACATTTAATCATGAAGGCTCATTATGTATTTGTAGTTAATTTAGTCATTTTGATAAGCTAATATAGCTACTATAGATACATACAGCATGCGTTGCCTTCATTATAAGGGTTATATAAGGCTTTTAATTTTTTGCGGCTCCAGACATAGCCTATTTGTTTTTGTTTTTTTTGGTCCAATATGGCTCTTTCAACATTTTGGGTTGCCGACCCCTGGTCTATTCAAAGGTACACCAGGGTAGAGTAACGCAATGCAATGCAATGAAATGTCTGAATCCCAACTAGAAACATATAGCAGCTTCATGCAGCATGACGCAACCAAAACTGTTCAAGCTATACATTCTGTACAGCCTTAGTTGAGTTTTAGATGTATTCATGGTGTGTCTTCACTAATAATCCTGTCATGATAAGGGAATATTTCCAGGCAATTTGTATTCAGAAAAAGTACAACCTATTTAACTTTCTTTCCAACTTCATGTTTCAAAATAAACACTCTGAAATGGTTTCCTCACTTGCAGCATAAATGAACTGCATCCCAGTCTGGCTGGCTGTCAAACTCCACATTACTCTGCTCATAAGTCCTATCCCTCTGCTTTGCTTAGTTAAGAAATAATATGAGTGTGATGATATGAATGCGACTATTCTGAGAAAGTGGTGAGGTATTGACAGAAAACGAGAGTGATCCTAATCTAATTTCCTGCCTGTGCACGCTCAGGTCAACATCTTAATAATACCTTTGGTTCTGAAAATTAGTTTAAACCACGGACTTAACTCTTGCTCCACTCTTTTACACGCATGAGGTGGGGGGGCCTGAGGAGGGAGGTTATGAGGGTAGCAGGAGGAGAGAAAAGCGAGGACGAACACCTGCTTGCAATTTTACCGAAGAGAGGAAAAAAAAATCTTCATCTGGGCTTGGATGGCTGGCTGGCATAGAAACACGGCATCGTTTTTCAGATCAATCCGATATTAAACCTACATAAACGCCAACTTCTCTGCAGAGTGGGCCAAGTGTTGACATTTTTGACACATAGCCAGAGGCCCTTGTAGGTAGGGGAACACTTAAGCAAAGAAATGTGATAAATGTATTTTACAACTTTCACACTATTAGAAAGTCGGCCTACCCATATGCACATTCCAGACAAAGCACAGTGTCATGAAATATCAAAAGAGGACAAGCTGTGTGTGCCACTGTTCTGCTGTTACAAGTGTATGATCAGGTTTAAAAAGGGGTGGGGCTGGCTTGTTTTCTGTCGATGGGTCTCCACAACAAAAGACTTGTTTAATCATCCCGGTGGGACACTAAATTCAGTCAAGTTTAAGATTTTAAGATTAAGACTGACTCTGTTAATCATGCCTAACCCTTGTTTTTTGCAAATATCCTCACTCAATGTTCTGCAACACGTCAAATCTTTAAAAGACTATTCTCTTTTACATAATACCGTGACTGGATTAATAGACAACATATTATCAGAGTTCATTGGGTATTTAACCACTTAAAACATGAAGGAATTCATTAATCCCTACATTCAATTACCAGCTTTCCCTTGAAAAATCCAGTTTTGCTTTTAATTAACTTAATGAACTTGTCCTGTTCGCTGGAACATTTTTCCAGCTAATACACCCCTGTGCATTTCAGTCAGAAAGTATTCAGACCCTTTCACTCCTGTCAGAGACAGGAGAAACCTAGGACAGCAGATTCTAAACATCATGTATGGTTTCCATGCTAAGAATTGAGTTCAGTCTCGGTTTCATCAGATCAGAGATCCCTGTTTCTCACAGTCTGAAAGCCCTTTATGTGTTTTTTTGTATTTTTCTTTTTTCAAACTCTTGGCTTTCATGTGTCTTTCACTGAAAAGAGACTTCCGTCTGGCCACTCAGCCATAAAGCCCAGCTCGGTGGAGTGCTGCAGTGATACATGCATCTGTTTACTTGAACACTCTGAGTTTGCTGTGGATTTGAAGATTTGAAACATCCCAAACCACAGTGATGTGGAGTGGACCTCTGAGTCTGAACTGTCTCTGTCTCAGGTTGTATTCTGACTTTCTGTCCTCGTCAAGAGAGACACTATCAAAGGACATCTGTCTGGTCGTGTTCCTCCCTCTGTGCCTTTGTCTCTGTATTTCTCACTCCTTTTGTCTCTATTTCTCCACATCTAGTGGGGAATATCAGTACTGACTCTCCCAGGCAAGAGAGAAATACATTTCAGATAATATGAGAGGAGGACCAAGGCAGGGAACTTAAACTGAAGACAATTTTGACATTTCCTGTTTACATACAAATATGAATGTGAATTTAAGTGAAAACATTAGATTTAAAAAAAACATATATTTGACCTTGATAGATTTTAGCGATTGTCAGGTAAGCATCACTAGAAAACATGGATGAGTTTGAACATTACGACGTAAGCATTGCACACAATGACGCCGACATCTTAACGTGTTTATTCAAGTGTTATGACCCAACAGGCCTGCTCTTTCAAACCTTTGAACACACATGCACGCACACACACAGCTGTCAAACACCAATACGCACGCACAGATCTCATCTTCACCTGCAGCAGATCCTCCACCATCCACGTGGTGAACTTTGTGCAAAGCTTTCACGGTGACTGCACTTAGTGTACATTTCTCCGGAGCTGGACCACGACCTGCAGCAGGGCTGCTGTCTGCCACAGCTCTACAGTTTAGCCCATCTTTAACTGATAAGAAGAATCTTCCAGAACAATGCGTCCAATTGTGTACGTAAGGGTCTGAGGGGTGAGTGAGCAGTCGTGCAGATATGCACACATCCAGTCTTAAGGAACTATGAAAACAAACTTTTTTTTTTGTTTATTTACGCATTCCTTTTTGACCGAGTTATTTGACAGTCTATGTGTCACTACAATACAACCTCCGGGAGAAGTGGAGTAGAGTAATTCAGACACAGGTTCACTGTGATGTTTAGGTCAGTGAGTATAGAGCAGTGTGAGTTTTAAGAAGCGATGTTTTGATGCCAGTGGATGAAAGATGTGTCACATCATGAAAGTCGTTTGACGGGCATCTAAAAAACATTGTGGTTACAGGATACCACATGCTATAAGAGCCGTCTCTTACCAGTGACGTGCAACATCACGACACATCTGGATATCTCATTTTCTTTAACAACAGGTACATACACATTAGGCCTTATTAGTACATAATTCAGCACCCTGGACAGCGAAATTGTAATTACACAGCAGAAGATAAAAATCAAAAAGCCAACTTAAAACATTCAAGCAATTATTTGATTAATGTGACAAATAACCATTGTGATTACAAGACTTGTTTGATTTTCTGGTGCTGCAAACTAACAGTTCATTTAGCGGCTGTTAAGTCTGACTGCAATAATTGCAAAGTCTGAATGCTCACATAAGCAATGCCTTCAGGTAACTACTCTGACATTGAAAAGCAAAAACGTATCAAAAAGGAAAATCTATCAACTGTAAGGCTGTGGCTTTACTGTATAAGGTGCTATATTAAAAAAGCTATTGCAGGTGATTTATATACTGAGGTAAAAAAGCACAGAAATGTTTGAGCTCACTATCACGATTGTTGGGATTAGTTTAATTAGAATTAATCCATACACTCTTGCCTGTCAGCGGGCTTGCATAAATGACGGATTTGTGCGATTTTTATCTCAAATCTATTGTGTTGCACAACGTGGAGTTTCTGCTACAATCGTGTTTCCGACATGAGTTGCACACGGGTCTCCACACATCTCACCACAGACAGAGATCTCTGACGCCGTTATCAGTCAGACCACTTAAACACTCGGGCTGGGAACACTGGGTCTACTCATAATTCTCTGTAAATCTCTGCGAGATAAAGTTCTGCTAACTTCCCTTTGTGTGACGACAGACACCAGTATATGAGCGGAGATGAAAGGATAGTCTTTCAACGCTGAACGGAAACAAACAGGCTGAAGAGCCCGAGCGTTCCCTTCAACCCCCCTCCCCTCTCGCCTCTCGCTCCACTTCTCCCTCTTCTCCTCTCCTACGTGCTCTCTTTCCATCAGTCATAGGGGAGTCCTCCAAATCATCAGTCAAGCATGCACAGGGTCGATGCAAAGATGTTAACTGTTACTCGGAGGGCGCTCGGGGCTTTGTTTCAATCATCTTAAGTTACCTGGCTGTACAATAGTTCCTAAATCGTCTGAGCCCCATCTCTTTTTGATCACGGTGGCTTTTTAGAAAAATCAATGACATTTATTTTTATGGAAAAACTGAAGAGCTGTACTGTATTTATACAAAATGATTAAATAAAGTTATTTTGGCCTATAAAAGATAAACGAGATTTAATCTGGATCTTTATAAGTACATGTAAACAAAGAAAACCACTATAAACTAGCCACTATGTACGATCTGAGCACACTGAGGGAACAGGGAATTGAGTGGACATCCAATGCACGCACACGCACACACACACACACACACACACACACACACACACACCTATGTAAAATAACTTGGTGGGCATGTAATAATGATTTTTTGTGCCGGTAATACCAGTACTACACGGCAGGATCAAGATAACAACGTCCCAAAACATTTCTGGGACTTTCCTGGTACGTGATTGTAGCACATGGATGCAGATAATATCGTAATTTTCCAGAAATTCTGGCTGCCAACAGTAGCCGACACAGGACACATAGCCAATTACACATTCTCCCATTCTTACTCACCACATTACTCATCAGGGGGAAGAAACAATGTCAAATTGATTTCATGAATGCACCAACCTCTTCTCATCACCTGCAGGATGAACAGAGGTTCAAAATATTCAAAAAAGTCTTCTCCTGTTTGATAGATTGCACATGGCAGGGAAAAGTGCTCTGTTTGTGTTGCTGTTGACCTGATGTTTGCTGTTGCTATGTAACAAGAGGACCGCACCATTATATTCAGTTCATTCATTACTGAGACAAATGCACTGAATCTGAGATTTAATTGGAACGGTATTTTATTCGGCTGTAAATTTCTCCAAGCTCACAGCTGCAACAGTAAAAGAGCAGGAAGAAAAGTCAGCAACTAGGATAATGTAATTGAATGCAACCAATGACTTAATAAACTTAACGCACCACAACATATGACATATTACATATTATTTTCAAGACAACATATCAATAGCATCCAACTGTTAGTTGTTTGGAGTGTGTGTCACAGTAATTAGAAAGTTGAGAAAAATCCAATGTACTACTACATTGCTGGGCCCAGATAAAACACACACACAATAAAGTTTCAACTACTGCAGCTTGTCTAGGAGAAAGAAAGAGAGAGGGTTTACTGAAAAACTAATGATCATGCCTTGAACTATGTTATGTCAATGTCAACTTATAACTACAGCCTGTCAGTGCCCGATCCGTACCCGGAACACAATCCGTTCCAGCGCTTCTGCGCATGCGCCGTTTTACGGCATTAGCTTCAAAGCTATGCTAACTGATAGCCTAGCAGTAGAGCAGCTAAAAGTCCGCCGTAGCGTTGTTAAAACGTCACTTTATTAATTTTAAATATTTTTTCATGCGAGAAAGTCACAGTTTAGAGTCCTGATCTGTGGTCAGTTTATCCAACTGACGTCTGTTTGGAAGTTTGCTCCGGTTTTGGGAGAAGTGCAGAGCTAGCTGGGAGCAGAGCTGGGAGCATAGCTGGGAGTAGCCACCGGGAGCTAACGTTAGCTCGCTGCTCGGCTCATCTCAGAGGCAGCAGCCGGCCGGCTGAGGTGATTGACCGGTCACACAGACGTCGTCATGCCGGTGGAGAAAGCAAGCAGATTAATTTATGGTCTCATTATTGATTAGTTTGTGTAAATGAAAAGTGAAGCTTAAGGAGGAGCTGGTCAGAGGAGCAGTGCTGACTTGCTGCTGTCTGTATGTGCAGAAATCACCACATTTACATCAATAAATAAATGTTTTACAATTAACTGATCGGTCTACATTACATTTAGTTTAATCAGAAATAGAACAGAGGGGAATTCGTTGCGACGTGCTTGTGTTTTTCCTCATAGAACGTCTCTGTTTTCATCCATATCCGCGGTGTCTGCCGTAAACTAAAAGAAGGGGGGAGTGCGCATGTGCGTGCGCATGCGCAGGAGCGTCCTGGAACGGATCGTGTTCCGGGTACGGATCGGGCACTGACACAGCCTATTTGGATTTCTAATATGGAGCTTCATCTTTCTCTAATACAGAATTTTTCATATTGTGGTCATTCTTAATTTTTTGAATATTGGTAACATTTGTCTGCATAAATTCAATCAAAAGTCTTATTGAAAAGAAAACAATTGCAAACTCCTTACTAACTGCCCATAATCAAGTTTATTAACTTGGTTTAGGAAATGATGACCTCACACAGTTTATTCAAAAGAGTATTTGAATAAACTTTGATCCCTGCCTTGTAACTGTCTGAAAACCATTACTCTTTGGGGGAGTACTTCAAAAGCTACAACAGTTTCCTCTATTTTGGCGTTTCTGGTTCTCCGTTCCCTCCGAGCAAAAACACTGATTGTTTCCATTTGAATGAATTGATCTCACTGCTCAGTTCTGCTGGTTTAAAAGCCTGTGACACAAGGTCAACACAAGATTTCTACAGTTTTAAGTTAAGAAGTCAGTGGAAGGAAGCTGTTAAAACAAACCCTCTTCTCCCATCAGTTACTCCTCCTGTCAACCTCTCATTGTTCCCCATGACCTCAGACGTTCGAACAACTTCCACACTGACTTCATTCAGTGACTCAGACGGTCTCGAGCCCTCCTGTCATGAGGACCCCATGTACGTATGATAGAAAGGAGGCAAAAGATGAAAGCGAGATGAGATGCATCACTCCAGAGAGTCTCTCTTTGCTCTGAAATGCACTCTGCTCATCAATGTGACTTCAAACAGTCACAGTCCAGAGGAAGACACGCGGGAAAACAAAGCACCACTCGCCGGCTTTGATCCCTTCACTCTCTCCAGTTCATCCAACAACAGCCTGAAAAATGTTGCTTTTAACAGACATCATTTTTCAAACTTTTTCCTGAGCATTAACTTTCCATACATTTACTGTCAGAACTACTGTCAAACAGTGGAGGTATAACTTTTGTGCAACTTTCAGTGAACTAATTAGTAAACTGATTTTAATTTCTCACAAAGACATGGATGACAAAAAAAAACTAAAAACTTTTAACATTCACTCTTTTATTTACTTTTTTTTTTTTACCAAGAGGTCCGCCCAAGTCATAACCTTCGTCTTTTCCCCAGGGAAGATAGCATTAAGAGCAGAGAGGTTTTTAGCAAAAACCCAGTATGAATGAATAGAGATGTTTGATTTTATTCCTGAGCAATTATTCTATTGGTGCTGCTTTTAATTACAGAGGAGAAAAACAATTCAGACATAATTACTGTCTCTGAGACAAAGCTCCCTCCAGACAAGAGCATTTAAACTGTCTATTTGTTCACCAAAGTCTATTTAATGTCTTTGTGAATCTTACCATTCCCTGGCCGCTCTGCTTATCTGTGTTCATATTTTCCGTTGTCCCGCTTCAATTTCAATAATCGCTAAAGCAAACCCACAGCACTGGAAAACAAACCAAGGAACAGTTTTAGGTTGCACCCAAACACAGGGTTCAGATGAGCATTTCCTGTGTTATCTCCTTCAGTTTGATTGTCACTTCTCTACCAGGCGAGGATCAGCCAGCATGGAGGATCACTCCTGGTGCTGCTCTGAGTGTCAATGTGGAAGTGATTCAGGAAGTAGGAAGATATGGTGGTTGGAGTTGATGGTTTTTATGTCTGCCAACAGTAACCCAAATCAACCTCAACAACCTCAAACCCAAACTAAAGCTGAATATCAAAAAGAAAAATGTTTTACTGAAAAATTAAATAGGAAATAAATTATATTATATAAGTATATTCAACCTTTAATCCTTTTCTTCTCATCGCTTGCCTCGCTTGTGCAACTAATTTCAAATACATGCATAGATCTGACTGATGATAAGAGGAAAAAGAGGCATTTACTTCGATTTATTATTTTACCTGGAGGTGCAAAGTTTGTCATACAATTTAACGAAGTGGTTTCCCAACCTTTTTTGGCTCGTGACCCCATTTTGACATCAAAAATTTCTGGCGACCCACTCAGATATTTTTATATGCTGTATTTAATTAGAACTTGATTTATATTTGAGAAGGTCAATACAGTTGTTTATGATTGTGTGTGGTGTTTTTAATCATAATTAAAAAGAATTATTATTATTAATTAAAATAATATTTTTATCAGTATTTTTTTTTTTTTTTTTATCAATTACTAGACATTCCAGGTGACCCCATTTGAATTCCAGGCGTCCAGGCGAACCTTTGGGTCCCGACCCAAAGGTTGAAAAGCACTGATTTAACTGCTACCACTCTAAACTTATGGAAAAGTTTTGAATTCAGTCTGAAACGAGTTACACAACAGAAGGCAGAGTTGACTAGAAATAAACTACTCATCAAGCTTAAATAGGCTCCCGGTTCTCTCCTGTCAATATAATAAATGAACCAATCAACACTTGTTGGCTTCCTTTACATCTGAGCATTACCCTCACCTCACAGCATCTCTTATGCAGTGCATATGATGTGCTAGATAATTCCTGCAACATGCAGAATAAATCAAAATTATTCTTTGTTCCACTATTGAATCCAAAAAATAGAATTAATAAAATTAATAAAAAACGGTCTTAGCCGACACGAAGATGTCCTGAACCACTGATTTCCCAAGCTCTGCAAGGGGCCCATACTGCTGATTCCTTGCATGCCTTCTCTCCAGGACACCTCCTTTTCACATCACACAAGCTACCACACAACGACTCTCTCCCTCTTTCTCGCCCGCTAATTTAATGTTGTGTTGTTTTTTCTTGCCTTCCAAGAGCCGGTCCTAAATGGCTGACGTTGATGAATGCATGTAAAAGATACGCTGCAGGTAGGATACGGTTACAAGTTAGCTGAGAGGGAGGGAGCAAGGGATGAAGGGGAGGAATAGTTTATAGATAGGCCTGGGGGAGTGGTGGGAGTGTGCGGAGGGTCAGGATGTTTGTCTTCCAATGAGCCGTGACTCTGAGAGAAAGAAGAGGGGAGAGTGGGATGAGAGAGGAGAGGAGGGTGAGAAGAGATGAAGGGAGCGAGGTTAACACTGCCACAGCATCTTCACTGACAAGGTGAATGGATGGAGGGGAAAAGGTATCCAGAGTTTTCATGACTGGAATAATCCTGGTGATGCAAGAACACTAAAAAGTTTGTTGTTTAGTCCTAATTCAATTATCTTTTTTTTTTTTGGGGGGAGGGGGTCAACCCAGAACGATGTTTCCTGAATCATCCGTGTGTGTGTGTAGTGAGTGATAGGAATCAACAGAGAGGCAGATACACCGACAGATAAATGAGCAGCAGGGGAGAAAGTGCATCCCTATGTTGGAGTGTGTGCGCCGTTGCTTGAAGGGAGATTGTGGAGTTTGTTTATTTGTTTTCTGGATGGCCCATAAAATGTGTGTGTGTGTGTGTGTGTGTGTGTGTGTGTGTGTCTGCGAGTGTGTGCCGTGCATGTTTCTCTTAGGGCATGTACAGGGCAAAGGGAGTGTGTCCCTGTAGGTGTGTAAACAAAGCATGGTGTGCAGAAACACACACACACACACACAGCCCCGTGCTGAGGTGTTTATAAGTCCTGAGAGTGGAGATTCCCTTTGCACCCTGAGGGCAGTCTCACTCCAAACCAATTAATCTTGTAGCACTCACACAAACCTTTACCCTTTACAAACACACACATACAAAGAACACACTGACTGACTTTAAAAAGGCATTGATCATGTACATGAATTTATCTAAATCTGGTGACATGTGACCAGCGTCCTAAATTAGCGAGGGCCAGGGGCCATTTGGCCACCAATTTATATTGGGGGGATTTCTTGGCCTTCTACACAGCCTTTTACAGAGGTTCAGGTAAAAGACACAAGGAATTGGACCAAATGGCAGACATTCTTGAACAAACAGTCATGACACCTACAAGACTCGATGGGGTTCGAAGCCAATGTCCCTGCTGAAAATGGAGTTAACTGGTTAACTTATGTTCAGGAGCAGGGCCACGCCTCAACCACACCTCTAATCACTAGTCAAGCCCACAAATACCTGGTCAACCCCTTCTTCCTCCCTTTGCCTCAGATTTCTCGACCCACCCTGCCATCTTCCCCGTATCAAGGCACCTTCTAATCCCATCATTCCCTCCTTTCCCCCATTCCTCTCTATTTAACCAGCACGTCCTACAGTCTGGGGGTCCGAAACCAGCTCGGACAGATCCACGCCGAGACGCAAACTCCTTCCCTCTCCTTTACCACTCTGTATTCATTCATCCTCAACACTTTCATTCCATCCATTAAAACGTTTAATGGCACATTGTTGTGGCGTGGTCCTTGCCCGTAAATTGCCCATTTGAGTGACATTGAAAGCGACCAAAGCAAGGACATACAGAAATGCGATGCTGCAAAAGTGAGAGGCTGGCTTAGTAAAATTCACAGTCACAATTTCCTTCTACATACAGTATGGGATTGTACACTGATGTTTTGGCTGAGCTGTCACACCTCTAACTTACTTTCCTGAAAGATGACATCTCTCTCCCAACGGCTGTGGAGGCAGTCAGTTTCACAGGGCAAGTTTTGAAAGACATGATGAAGCATAATGGACAGAAACCAACAGCCATAAAGATGGCATGTGAGAAAGGTAACTACAGGGGCATTGAGCTCACAGGGCAATACACTGAGGCTAAACACAAATTGAAAATGTCCAGAGAGAAGCTCATCAAATATTTAGTTAGCCTGATGCATCAGCCGCTTATTTCATTATAGGGCTGCAGCTATCGAATATTTTAGTAATCGAGTACTCTACTGAAAATTACATCGATTAATCGAGTAATCGGATAAAACGTATTTTTGCTTGGTTAAAGAGCAATTATGAATACACAAGAGAAAATAACATATTTCACTCAATAATGAATGACCAATTGGTTTCCTTTTGTAGAATCAACTGTTTTTATTTCTTAAATTCACAAGCAAGTATTTTCTGGTCTTGAAACATTACTAAAGAGGCGACTGCTGCTAACATAAATAAGAATAAATAAAACACAAATAAAAATAAATTAAATTAAATTACTTTCAAGATATCAAAAATAAATAAAATTAAATTACTTTCAAGATATCAAAAATGTTTTCTGTGGAGATGCTGCAACATGGAAGACGTGCTGCTGTGGTATGCAAGGGCCGTGTTACAACTAGAGTGCCTATAGAGAGACATTTTCTGTCTTTTTGTCACCTTTTTCTCCCTCAGTCAAACACCCACGTCCGCCCCCCCGTTAAGGTTTCTACCTAATCAACGGTCTCACCGCAACAGATGGTTCACGTCATGATAACTTAAGTATTTTGGCCATTCAAACTTCCACAGTCCATAGTCCTTTTCTTTGTTTGATATTTCAAGAGACTTTGGTTAAGTAGCCTAACCATGGATAGCTCCTAGGCAGGATTGTTCTGCTGTGTTGTCGCCACTCGCCACCGTCCCCCCGTCATCGCGGCCATCGCCTTGCCGCCGCCGCCGCCCCCCTCCCCATCTCCGCCGTCATCCGCGGCGAACGGCCGCGCGGGGGGGGGGGCGTGCACGGTTACGTTCATAGGTTACGTTACGGCGCACGTTGTGCCACATTGAAAGTCCGTGCGGCCGCTTGAACTACAATTAAATTAACGATTCCTCGAGGCAGAAAAAAATCCTCGGACCATTTTTTGTAATCGAGGTACTCGAATTACTCGAGGAATCGTTTCAGCCCTATTTCATTACATTTCATATAGCGTCTGAACACGAGCCATAGGGATTTGTTTGCTTCCGGGAGGCGGTTGCTTACATTTGCTTCAACTAATCGCTGCTGCTTGGTGGTCACGGAGTTCAACGTCATCGCCTTCACTTACCCGTCTGTTCGCTGATTGGTCCGTCCGCTCTGGCGGACGGAGCAAACCGAAACGCATTGCTAGTGTCCTGACTACATTGTTGAGGCAAATGAAATTTGCCGGAACCAGTAGGCGGCGCTAGCCTGGCTAATATTTAGTTGCCTACCTGAATGAAAGGTTTCAGTCAAAATTAAAATCACACACAGTTCTTCAAGCAATGTTAAAGTTGGACACAAAGCTATGGCCTGAATCCAATGATGATTTAGCTGCATGTGGCAATGAAAAAGTAGCACTGCTGCTGGAACACTTCAAGGAGGTTCTCATTTCCAACGGATGTGATACAGAGTGTGTAATGTCTGAATGGGCACATCTAAAGAAAGCCATTAAAAGAAACTAGGGCTTCACATGGGGGGATCTCAGGGGGTTTGGGGGTTTAGGTTAGAATTATTATTTATTTAGAGTATTTGTTTGATTCATTGTTGTTTGGTTAGTAGTTAAGATAAGTCATTTGACAGTCCTGTTCTATTTGTTTTGTGTGTAATGTAATTTGTAGTCCTTAGTGTTTGTGTTTGGACTGGTCTGATCAGCCAGTGTATACACATGTGTCCCTTTGTGTTCAGTTGCTCAGGTCTGTTTTGTCTTTCATTAGTGTTACTCTGTTCAGTTAATTCACTAAATTGTTTCATATAGTTTTGCTAAATTGACCTCTTTCCTATTTTTGACCTTTGTTATATCTTTGTTGAGATATATTCTTTTGCAATTACTTTTTTTTCCAGAATTTGTGTCCCTCACAAACTAGTTAAGTTTAAACATCCTGTTGTGGAAATGTGCCTTTATGTTTATGATATAGAGGACTAAGCACATGAGTTCTGTTTAAATGTCCTGTTGTGCAAATGTGCCTTTATTTTTCAAAACAGACACCTCATGATGAAACGCTGATGTTTTCATGTTTTCGGGCTGTCTAGGGCTAAATAAAAAAAAGCCTAAATAGTTTGCTTCCAGCTGTCTCCTGCTTTCTGTTATAGCTACTACTTCCACACATCTCTTTGAAAAAGTAATGGCATGATTTATTTGGGTTGGCAGATGGCAAAGTAGTGATGGCTTTGCGCATTTAAATCTATACAAAAATAATTTGAAGATCTAAGTTTGTTTGTTTTTTCGATGGCCCCCAAACATTTTGAAAATGCATCCACTTTTATTGGACTGTGGGGGCCAAATTAGCCCCAAAATATTTTCTTAATTTCATACCTGCATGTGACATGGAAACAGCATTCACGTCATTTGAAAATCACTGACACATTTTCCAATTAAAGGAATGAGGAAATCAATCACTCTGAGTGTATATGTGAAAACATGTAATGGAAATAATAGTAGGATAAATATCTGCATTGTGGAATCGTAGTATTTATCAGTTTTGAAGCTTGACTAAAAGTCAGGATATCATAGCATCCATTTAATGTTGACTATCCATTTTCTGTGATGTGCAGGTTTCTCTTCTTTCTAAAATTCTGTAAGTGTTCTTTTAAAGCTTTCCTTATAAAAGATTTCAGTGTGAAGGATTCAATTCCATGCACATCCCACAATCCTAATCTTGACCTCCACCTTCACCTTAGACTGTATCACAATCCCTGCCACTTCGCCACTTACTGTAGGAGTTTGCTTGGTGACAATCTCCATTACAAGGATGAAATAAACTGTGCAGCTCCTCAGGCCTCACATCTCATTCCCATCAAACTTTTTCAGGTTCATCACGACAGTGCTCATGTAAATCTGTATCCAGATTCCAGTCTGTACAGTACACCTCTGTCTCCTCAGGGGTTACGTTTCATAATACGATGCCAACTGTGGGTTATCCTTAATAGTCCTATGGTGAGTTTTGAGCTGTGCCAACCTGTAAGATCAACCAGAGTTCACTGACTGCATCTGTGTGCAGTGTCTGCCACAGGTAAAGTAGCATATTAAAAAGCAACTGCACACGTCCTGTCTTTACCATGATCAAAATTATTACTAGCCTATAACTACTGAATCAATATTAAGTATCATCATGAATCCTAGCATGTTGCCCAACTGCATTCAATTGGCAAACTTTGTGTGGCAAAAACAAAAAAGTTGTTGAACTCAACCAGTGGGCGCCAATGCATAACAAGCTACATGCCGAGATCTAATACAACAAAGAAACAAGAATTTCGAAATGAGCACAAGAGTCTCTTCTTAAAAGGACTCAGCCTTTTTTAATTATAAGACAACAACAAAAAATTAAAGGAGAAAAACAAATTGTTTGAGAGAAATTCATAAGAATAATAAAATCAAACTTGTTAATTGATTGGCTGACAGATACCATTTAAAGCGTCTGTGTGTATGTGTCATCAATATACCTGTTCACAACCTGTGCATTTGTTTACTCAGTTGCTGATGAAAACACTAGAGGTATGTGTTGCTGCATTACAGCTTCAGACATATTTACTGCTGTGTGGGTATTCCTCGTGCGTGTGTGCGGTTCTCATGTGCTTGCTTGTATAGCCGTAAGGCCTTTGTATTCATTCAGTCAAATTTTATGGTTTGATATTCCTGTTTGGAGTCGTTCTGATTCAGCCGTAACTGGCGCAACAGATGATACACGCAGATACAGAGGGAATGAGATTCTGAGAAAAGTAAAGCTTAACCTAAACCTGCCAGTCTCCAACAAGCTGCTCAGCTTTATGTCGGGTTCAACGAGGCCATGTTTTTCTGTTCTCATGCAACACCTCTCCACACACCCATAAATCTCCACTACTTAACTACAAGCAATGAAAAAAAAACATTTCTGATTAAATAGCTGGAAGACAACTCCTTATACAGCAGAGCGAGAGAGGATCTGTCTCTACGGCCGGTTGCTCCTCAGATTTTTATCCAGTGGGATCGGGCTTCTCTGCGGGATCTGGTTTGCACTTGTGAATCTCTCAGATATGTCTATTCTGTAGTAAGTCAACTCAAGTCAGTTGCTGTGTGACTTGCGCTGTTGTCATCACACACTTTGGCACACAGGGCTGTTGTGGGTGTTTGATTTATTCACAAACACATGCCGTTTCATCTCTCCTCCGCCCGCTCTATCTCTCCTTGCATTCCTCTTCTCTTTCTCAGCTCTCTTTTTTGTGCGTCTCCCTCACTTTCTCTCTCCCTCCGCTTGTGTCTTTGATTAAACTGTTAAGCTGTGGCTGTGACATTCAAAATGATTCACAATTTGTGCAGTAATGTAAACAGCATGGATATTAACTCAGGGAAACTACTTTTTATGACATATAAATATCCCTGATGGTTTAAATTCCTACAGCCCAGCGTGCAAGTATTTCACAACTGAAATAACATATTGAATACAGTATTTTGAGAATATTCCATGTTGTTTTTCCATCTCTGGTGTCGAATAGTGGCTCATCATGTACTGTAAATAATTGTACACATATTGTTTAAAAGCTGTTGTGAAGCCACAGTGACGGCAGAGGACCACAGATACCATAAATTCTTGCTGGTGGAGAGCACAGATGGATAAAATGGGTTTTTTTATCGCTCAGAACCAAACATACACACAACACGACAGCGGCAGGAAATTGAGTCTTAGTCTCGTCTTGTAAAAAATGATTATAGCCTAATAACTTTGATTTAACACCTTATAACAAACACATGAATCAACTGATTCCGTCTCAGCTGCTGGCAGCCACTTGTTCGGCAATTTGTTTTTGTTGAATGACGGATTGTTTTGCCACAAAATGTGATGGACTGCCTTTTGGTAAAAATGAAAAGCGTTGAGATGGTGTCAGGCAAAACGGAGAAGACAGTAGGAAAGAAGCACAGTGAGTGAGTCATGCGACAGAGCACAGAGAGGTTCTGTTTGGATTAAACTGCAGTGACTGTCGTTCCCCTGAGACCGACGAAGCAGTTGTTAACCATGACTACTGCATTGCAAAAGAGTAGTGTCAATCATCTATCATCGCCAATTACTAGTCCATCCTATGATTTTTTGTTTTGTTTTGTGAGAATAAGCCTGTGAATATTCTCATTTGTCCAGGTCTTAGTTATCTCAAGGAAATTTAAAACGAATGCAACTGGACTTGGTTATTTGTCTAGGAAGACGTTTCACCTCTCATCCAAGAGGCTTCATCAGTTCATGTTCGCATCTGACCAAGCTAGGACTGGTCCAACTGTCTGGTGTGGAGACCCAGGTATTTAACCTCTTGTGGGGGCGTTCACAAGGCCGATGATGTCACTGGAACCCTTTGTGCTCCATGTGCCAACAACAGTCGTTAGAGTGACAGTCGTTGGTGGAAAGTTGGTTTCGACTTCGTTAGTGCCCTATTGTGTTACAAGGACAAGTCGTTGGAGTCACAAGAATACAGAATACAGTTGATGCATGTATGTGAACCATTGGAGATGTGAGTTTTAGAGTGTGAGTACGATTGTGACTTCTTATTTGTTTCAGGAGGTAATTTGCCAGCTGATGATGATTTGAAAATTCCAGTAAGTTACATTGAAACATCAATGAGTCATCTATTATTAAGATTGGTTGGTGTGTGTGTGTGTGTGTGTGTGTGTGTGTGTGTCTACCTCACCACATTTCCTCGACTCAGTTACATTTCCCAAGGTAAACAGGAGTGTGTGTGTGTTTAGGCAGATGAAGGGGCTATAACACACATACAGCACACAATGTACTAAATGTAAGTTAAGTAGTATTTCCTGGTTCGAACCATCAGACTCAGGAATATCCACTGCCAGACAGATCATCCAAGTACAACAAACCTGCCCATATCACTTGCATCCAACCACGGTCCCTCAGTGCCCTCAAATCTGTGCTGCATTAGCCCGTTCCCGACAGCCAACCGTATACGCTGCATGTGTGTCCATGTCCAAGAGAAGTTTGTCCTCTGACCTGAATGAGAGTTCTTCTGAGGATGTCCACTGATTGAAAGCGCGGCGGACGCCAAGGATTCTTGAACACTTAACTCAGGGTCTAATCAAAGTAACTTCAGCCTGATCCTGGACTTCAGGCTCAGTACAACACAACGGGACCGCCGTCATTCGGGGACGGTGCAGGAATCGTTTCAGACACTTGCCCAAAGTTTCCCGACACTGTCCTGCTGCACCCATTGAAAACAAGCCGATCATAGGACTGTTGAACCCCCACTGATGATTGCAATCAGTAAGGTAATGATTCACCTTTGGGAGACCATGATAAAATCCAATAAAATACAAAGCCTCTCAGCGCCATTTGGACCGGAGTGTGATGGGATACTCATAGCGTGAGTCTGCTCTGTCCTCTGTCGTGTGATTACAAAATGGAAAACAATTGAATCTGAGAAGATGAGTCTATTTTCCTGGTGGTGAGGTTCATCTTGCATGTGGAAAGAGTTCAACTGGCGAAGAATGACACAGACTTTTGACAGTGTGACTAACGGCCAGGTCATTTAGTATAACACACATAATGTTCCTTTAATAGGCCAGGGACTCAGATATTAGTAATAATTGATTTTACAAGGGCACAAATCAAAGCCCATTGTTTGCAAGGAGAGAACAAAGATTCAATTCTTCCACTTGATTTCACAGCAGTCATTTATCGTTGGTTTTTCCTTTTTCCTTTCCACCACAAAGACAAAGAGATTTCAGAGGAGATTTTGAGCTTTTTCATTGATCGTAAGGCAGTGGTTCCCAACCTTTTTTGGCTTGTGACCCCATTTTGACGTCACAAATTTCTGGTGACCCCCACGATCACCTGATCATTGCAGCCGTCAATCAAGATGCGCCAGCTCAGATATTCTTATGCTACATTTTATTTGAACTTGATTTATATTTGAGAAAGTTAAAGTATAGAATACAGTTGTTTAAGGTTGTGTGCGGTGTTTTTAGGACTAATTTTAAAAAGAATAATAATTTGTTTAAAAATATATATTTTTATCAGTAATTAATTAATGATCAATTACTAGACATTTCAGGCGACCCCATTTGAATTCCAGGCAACCCCACATGGGGTCTCGACCCCAAGGTTGAAAAACACTGCCGTAAGGTTTTGCCTACATATGTATATTAAGGGGCACTAGAGATGCAAAATGTTGCAAATTGCAATGCAGCAAGACTGTAAGAGTTAACCATTATGGTAATCTTGCATTAAGCATGTGGTTTTTAATTGTGTTAATATAAACAATGCTTTGGTTGCCATGAGTCAATAGTCAATACGGAAAATGCTGTGTAGTGAACGTGAAGCGTGAAGAAGTGCTCTCAGGCACCTTGTTTCACAAAATAACCTCCCAATGTCACTAACTCACGAGGATAATTAGCCAACTGTTGCTTTTATATGGAGGCCATTATCACTGGCTATAAACAGCCGCTGTAGTCAGTCGCCCTTCTCTTGGTCAGATGCAGGATCAGTCATGTTTTACTGGCCTCATGTGCTTCACATACGTCTAACATGTGTTCTGTCTAGCAACTCTCCAGTGCCGTGTGGGTAAACACTATTGTATATTTCACGTTGACCTCAAGAGTACAGAGGAATTACCTTCTTCTTCCAGCATTAATTGTTAATTGAAATAATTAATTGAACCACTACATAGTTGCCTCTCATTTCAAAAACATTTCCATGCTTCTTATATTATTAAAGGCTGAAATTTAGTTTAAAAAATTGTTTTATTCATATATTCCCATATCACTGCAACACTAGAACTGATTTTTTTTTTTTTAATCTAATGCAACCTCATAAAGCGATGTATAACAACACTTTTGCAAATCAATGATAAGTGATCAAGGACTTGCTTGCACTCACAGACTTAAACATTCAGAGACAATGAACCCTCCCTCCTGTTGTTAATGTTTTTATTATTCTATCACATTTTATTTTCTCCAGCCACTGCAGACCATTTGGATTTACTCTGTGTGCAGCACACATGTAGTGTCCCAGCTAAACACTCCCACACTGGTCATTAGCAGGAATGAGCTTTGGCTTTAATTATAAAAACACCAGCTCTTGAATCCTGCTGTTTTATGGGTCGTGGGTATTTTTATATGACTGGTTTTCAAACATTAAATGGATTGCCTGTGTGAGATTAATCAACACTTGTTCATTTTTAGAGCCTCCGGCCTCTTGGAGGAGAGATTCTTTTCTCTTTTGTTGGTTATTATAATAATGTGTGACCAACATTAAGCAGAATCAGAGCTATGACAGATAATTGGTAACTTTTATCATAAACATCACGGCATTGTGTTTGGGTTTCTGATTTTTACAAATGTATTTTGTAATGTCTAACAAGATACGTCACTTCTGAGGAAAGATGGCAAGCAGTCATACATCTGCTAGCCATGCTAGTGCTGTGCGTAGGACAGAATAATGTTGGTTTTTCCACAAATATCTCAAAACATGACCATGAAAGGATGCACTAACATTCAGGGCTCCCAGAAGATGAATCTTATACTTTTATACTTTTGCAATCCCTATTTCACTGCCAAGATGTTGACTTTTTTTTGCCTTCAGTGAAATGAACTAGATGTTCCCCTCCTCTTTAATTTGACCAAAACTAAAAGTATTCCCATCAGCCTCGGCTGTGGTTTGTCTTTGGTGCTAATTACCAAAAGTTAATATGCTAACTTACCAAGCCAAGATGTTGGTAAACATCATCATGAACACATACCTTACATTCAACAGCATGTTAGGGTTAGTTGTCTTCTTGACTCAACATGTCATAAATGATGCGTACTTTGCCCTAAATCAATTCAAAACACTGAACAATAAACAGGACTTACTCATCAGACGACTTCCAAGTGCTGACTTCAGTGTCACATTACGCGCTGCATTTGAGAAAAGCGAGGCATCACTTCAATGCCTTAATGTTTTGAACATCTGAGGATCTATTTGTTGACTGCTAAAACCGCACTGTCTCAACAGTTCCTGAAATCAACAACCCAACATTAGCCACTGGTAACTCCAGCAGAGCAGATGTGAGATGTGGCCAACAATGAGCTCCTCTGGAGGAGGGAAAGAGTCCTAATTTTTTCACTGGATGGAAAAATGTCTGGATTAATTTGCTTCATCAAAAGACAAATTCTCTTTTCAGTGCGGTTCGCCGGGGTTATTCTGCCTGGGTGAGAAACGAAGGGGTGAATTGTACTTTCACACATGTTTTAATTCAGGGTCTTTCCATTAGGACCCCTTCGATTGAGAGGAAATTGTTCACTAGAAAAATAAAGCTCAGGCCATCTGCCTTCTTTCAACTTTCTGCAGCGAGTAATCTTGAACGTTTCTCGAGGGCTGTTCCTAGACCATGTGTTCAGTAAAAAGTCAACAAAAATGATTTACAGTATTTGCATGATAAACTACAATTCCCTGATGCAGCTTTGCAAACTTTCCATGGTGATTGCCTTGTTCTGTATCTCTCACACTATACCCACACCTACTCTCACACAGTCTCTCTTTGAGGGGGGGGTTGCCTGACACTGGTCCCTGCAGAGCTGAATGATCACAGGACAAAAGTCGAGGGCAGACGGGCCGCCTGCTAGAAAGAAAAAGGGCAGAAAGGGGTTTTATCAGAGAGAAAGAGAAAAGACTCCCCATGCAGATTAATAAAATAACCCCGAGGTTCTTCTATACACACCCTGATCTGCACTCCCCTCCCCGTTCCCCGCACCAGAAATACCACACACACAAACACACGCACGGGGGAATACCTGGGGTCTGCCTCACTGGTTGCCTGGCAACAACTGATGGGAAAAAAGGTGGTGTTGCTCCGATGATTAAAATTCCCTAGGTAGCAGTGTTTGATCCCCAGTATGCCGTCATTGTCTCTCTTAGCTTCATAAGAAAGTAGCGAGAGAGGGAAGAAAATATATAAACTTTCTCACTCTTGTCAAGAGGTGGCTGGCTTTGCTCACTGACTTTTCCTCTAATTTTTCGAGGATAAAGAGCCCCACCCCCCCCACCACCACCCCCACACCCCTTTCCAACTCGAGTTAACTCAGGACTTTCTTTTACCCCCTCTCTCCTCCTGTCATACTACTCACATTGACAATTCACTGGGAAGTCACGTTTTTCAAAGGGAAGCTGAAAAAGAAGCGGAAATACATCAGCTGAGGTCGGACGGAGGGTCAGACGCAGAAAGAGGTGGCCTTTCCTAACAGTCCTCCAGTTTATTTAAAGTGTTGCTGTCGAGGGGGGGGGGGGCTAGTAGTGGGAGACGCCACTTCGGAAGGAATGTGTAGTTAATGCCACGCTCATGGCCAAATTAGTCAGGCCTGCTGAGGGGGATTCCTCCTGGGGTCACTTCCATGGTAAAAAACACATATAGTTCAGCGCGTTCACATCCACATGAGGCACGTACAACCACAATCACGCTCTTCCTCTATAAACAAACAGCATATATACAGTTATTATCCAGAAAATGTTACACAAACACGTATATGAGAAGACCCTGATGCAACACGGGGGTTAACATTAGCAGCACTCTCCAGTTCAGGCAATATAAAGTTTGAATAAACAGTGGGAGAGTCTCGTGACAAATATGACTGAACTTTATTCTAGCTTAGCAAAAAAAGATTGGAAACAGCTACAGTGCTGTCCAAAAGTCACAAAACAATTGTATATCAATGACAAATATAACTGCAACTGGCCAGTGATCATACACAATGACTCCAAACACGAGGCGCTACACTGAGCTAATCACACGCCAGCGGTTCCAGTTTCATTTTTACACAATATTGCCTCATAGTGGACCGGACATCCACCTCTTTCTTGGAGAGAAAGTGCAGAAGCTTGTTTCCTAAAATGTCAAACTAAACAACACAAAGCTTACACAGGAGTTGATTGCGGGTCAAGACAGGAGCCAGTAGCAATTCATCTCCTTTCATCTCCAACACACACACACACACACACAGACCATTCACTTTTGGCCATCTCTATACAACTTTGGCCTGCTCTCCCTCTGTATGTACAGCTGACAGCCTGCTCTTGCGCCGAGTGATTATCTGTCCTTGACTAGCTTCTCAATCCCTCTTACTATAAAATGATCCCCTCAATCATGCAGCACACACACACACACACACACACACACACACACTTAAACAGGGCTACCCCACCTTCCACCCCACACACATGCACCTGTCTTAGCCTTGTTTATAATAATCTAATCCTTCATAATAGAATTTCAGGAATCAATAATTATTTATTAGAACATCTCCTTCCTTATCCGAGCGTACGTGCTCGTGCTTGTCTATTTTCATAACATTGTCTACCCCGTGCTGCCTGATATCATGCTCTGCTTCATACTGAGGGAATGTGCAAGGATTGCCACCGGGATATTTGCAGCTTTAGTAGATGCAACATCAGAAAAAAACCTGTAAGGCCACAGAATGAGCCACGATGTTTTCTCAGACCCCAGTGAGGCACGCGCTATCAATTGCTGTCCACACACTGAGCCCGGCCTAATTCATAAGCTGATGACAGGACAGTGGATCAACATTGTCACTGTCATCTGGGAATTTTATGAGTCATACGCCAGGGAATGAATAGTTTGGAGTTCATAGGTATGAGCTTTGCGGTTGAAGTGTTATGTTTGTCACTTTGATGCAGTTGAGGATTAAGAGCGTGATTTTCATGATGAGGTCGAGGTAAAAGGATTTGTTCAATGTCATACTCCTAGACCGCACTGGGGAATGATAAGTGTAATTAGCTTCTGATACCCTTTGAATTGCAGCCTCTTCAACTTTGGCATTCACATTAAAGCTGCTCCAATATTTTCAATCAAATTCTAAATATTACAATTATTATCAATATTTTAAGGTCAACTGTGTGAGACAAACCAACATAGAGCTACAAACCAGCTCTGCAGTTCCTGAGCACCTTATCCTCTTTTTTAATTTTAACACCGGCACCTTTTCTTATGTCCTTACAACTCTAGCATCCTTCAAAACGCACTGACAATCCACCACATACCCCAACAACTTATTAACGGTTCATTCATTTGAAGAAAAGAAATTGCCTCTGAACAGAATCCAGCCAGTGTTTATATGGACACCAAAACATAATAAGTGATATAATATTAACATTATAGGGTTGATCATCTGTACCTCCTCTTTCCTGGGTTAAAATGAAGCTGAGTCATGTTTATGCTGAATAAAATATTAACCACTCTATATGGATGCATCCTGGGAAAGTATAGCCTACATCTCTATGACCATGTACATGGACTATTCACTCGTTTTTGGGAGATTTTAAATTTAGTGAAAATGTTTTGTTTGTGTCTATCGAAGCCATTTCAGTTTAGATCAGATTCACTCAAAGTCATAAAAAATTGTAAGGTCAAAGCTTAATTCTATTATACTTTATACGTTTTGATTATTCATCTTCACAGAGGATGCATTACAAGTTGCACAGATAATGTAATGTCTTCAGATGTGTCCAAATCATATGACAAAAAAGTTTTTTTGTTGTTGTTTTTTGTATAGGACTAAAGTATCTGTGTACTAGTGAGAATAATTGAATTCACTCTCATTCTCTCTGAGGACAAGGCCTAAATTAGATCAAAGATAAAATAGGACCTGATGTGGTATAAAGGAAAAAAAAAACATGTGTAGTGTGCATCCACCCTTGGTTGGGAGGGTTTATGCACCTGCCTGACTTCATTTACAGGTGTCGACTGATTCTCTCACTGGACGGTCACAGGGACTGACCAAGTGACCTTAACCTTCCACACGCCAGAGCCACACACACATACACAAGCACACACAGACACACACACACACACACACACACACACGCGCGCCTTCTACCCCCAGGGGATAGTAGGGTTAGTTCAGACAGGGACACAAAGGAAAGCATTATCCTTCTACATCTTCTACATTAAACCAAACTGCTGGAGCGGAGGAGAGGGAGGAGGCCAATTTCATAATTTTTCACAGAATTTCCTCGTAATATTTTACATATATTTCTCTTCAATCACAGATCTATTCAAAATTATTTGGCATTTGGATTCAGCAGTCTGCCTCAGTGAAGGTGAAAGGGTTTAAAACAATGCATCAGTCTCTGTTATGTGTTACTGGCTTGGTCCTGAGTTAGCACAGGACAAGCAGGGAAGTATTCCCATGAAGAAAAAGAGCCCACACTGTGTTTGCATTGCTTTCGCCAGCACAATGACTGATGGAAGACCAGAAGCCACAGTGAGGAGAAGCACTGGACTCGTGCATACTGTTCTCACTAAACATCAACATGCGAGTTAGACAAATGAGGCCTCGGCCTCCCTTTACACAGCTCTGCTCTGATCCCCAGAGGCCACAATTCACCAAACCAAACAGATAAAGCCTCTATACATTTAGGAGTATTTATCAACAAAACTTTTCCTGGCTGAGGCTGTGGTGACAAAAAATGGACAAGCTATTATTATTTATTAAGGGAAAACATAAAGCTGAAGATGTATTTTAGGTTTTAGTGGCTATTTTCACCTGATTTTTTCTCTGTATTGTAAAGTAACATTTGAACTCGACAGGAAAAGGTCAAGTCCCACAGTTTACCCAAACGTACTAATATCCATGCCTCTGTCGTCGTGACAATGTGCCTCAAGCTTTTATGGAACTAACTCCCTCTAGAGGTAATGAGATGAGATGCTGCTGGTTCAACTGATGTAGATTTGAATGTTTTCTCTTTCTACTATAAAACAGTCAACTGCATTCAAAAAATCAATTAAAGAAAAAAAGCAGATGACTGGACAGGAACAGAAGTGATCAAACTCTCTCCTACCTCTGTGCCCCTGCAGCATATTACATCTGTAAACATCTGTAAAGCTTTAGGTGCATTTTTTACAGATCCATCTTGGATGGTACAACTGAAAAGAAATATGTAGACTCGCCGTAGGACAGCATTATTCAAAATACAAAATTCTTTACTGATATGATTTACTTATTGATGTAAATCTGGAGAGATGTGTTGAGATAGATTCTGATCCATCTGATCCTGATCCAAGCATTTGAGTGATTATTAGACGACAGAATATAATCTCAGTAAGAAGAAGGACTGACCTTGACAACAACCATCTCCCTCTCTCTTACACAGACATTAAGGAGGAAAGGAGTCAAAGAAAAATGATCTAATGGGACAAAACAACATCTTGACTGACATCTGCTGTCAGCTTTGATGTAATCTCGCCACTGGGACTAAATCATATCGTTTTGTACCAATATATTGGTTATTAGTTTATTGTTATTTTGTCAGAATAAAAGATGCAATGTCAGTTTGACCATGGGGTCACAATCTGCTTCAGTTTACCAGTGAGAGGTTGACTGGTCACAGGTAAATTTGTCTGGGTTAGTCACATCGGTAGTTGCTACATTCAGATCCGGTTTAGCAGCGCATGGATGCAACAGTACACACCTCTAAACCCTCACTGAAATAACTTCAGTCTCTCTCTCTCGCTCTGTCTCTCTCTCTCTCTCTCTGACGCGGGGGGTTTGCCCTCTAAATAAACTTTGGAGCTCATAGGGGGAGAGAGAGAGAGAGACAGAGACACAGCAGAGGGCTGAAGTCATCAGCGGGCCGGCAGGAGGGGAGTGAATGGGTCCCGCACGCAAAGCAGAAAAGCGCTGAAACTGCGGAGGTTCACTTTGGTTTCAGCTGAGAGAGAGAGAGAGAGAGAGAGAGAGAGAGAGAGAGAGAGAGAGAGAGAGGAGGTGTACGTTTGACAGCCAAAAGAACTGTGAAACATTTCAGCTTAGACTTCAGATAGGGGTTTGTATCTATAGTTATTCGGGTCTTGCTCCTCTCTCTGTGGCGGCTTGTTTTCTTGTTGCGCTGTTGAGCTGAGATGCTGAGATGAAACCCGGAGCCTCCGCGCGCCTGGCGCAGTGAAGGTATCCCCACACCGGGACGCACGCGGCGCATCCGCACTCAGAAACTCGGATAGAGGAGGGAGGAGGAGGAGGGGGAGGAGGAGGAGGAGAAGGGTCCGATTGGAGCTCTACAGATGGATATACATCTCAAACTTTTTCCCCAAGCATGTCAGTCGTATAATCAGTAATTCTGCTCATCTTTGTGATCAACACTGATGTGTGACTCTGCTCTCCTCCTGCGCGCCACGACGGATGAAAATCGAGCTTTTTGGTGCGTTTGTTGTTTTGTTTGTTTGTCTCTCGGAGGGAATGCTCTTCTTTATCACGGCACGGATCATAACGCATCCCTGACTCGGCTCCCTGGTGGCTTTCTTGGCACATATGAAGAGCCTCTCCAAGATGTTACAGTCTCAACGGCCCAGGCATCATTGGGCCACCGTGCACTACCATCACCACATATCACCACATAGCTGGGGGTCCTGCTGTGTCTAGGGATTATCTACCCTCCACCACCTCCTGCCTCCGTCTGGGGGGAAAGAAAAAAACGGAATCTTATCCAATAAGTGTTAGTGAACATTGACATTGGCTTTACGAGTCTCATCTCTGGGCTACTATGCAATTACAACTGATCTCCTTTGTTTTGATCATCTTGCACTGCATGGATTACACTGGTTGTCAGCAGCACAGCAGCTCCAGGCACCGGCAACATAAACGTGAGTAAAGTGTAAAGTATATATATATACGGCACCGATGCTGCCAGGTGTTTCGGACACATCCGGCACTGTCTGTCTATGTTTGATTTAATATCCTTTATTTTGACAGGGTTAATATCCTTTATTTTGACACTTATTAACCTTTTTTACTAAGACATCCGTTAAGTAACAAAATGTGAAAGGTCTCCAAGCCGCCTTTATTCTGCATCCTCCAATATTTCTACATCTCAAAATTACAGTCAGACGCACTATTTATAGTAAACTGGTAGATTTGTAGGTCACTATGAGCGCTAGGTTGGGGACATTGGGAGAACTGCGTGTTCCATCGCTTTGGGTGTGTGAAGAGAAAACTAAAAAAAAAAAAAAAAAAAGAAGAAAATATTACAGGTGATGTGTTTTATCTCTCTGATCGCATAACCCCCTTTTAACAGTCGGCCCAGTGATTCCCCTGACTAGAAAAGGACTAATTAATATAATAGATATTAGTACAAACTTCCACACTTTTGATTATCTACATAGATATTATGATGTGTACGGATTAATTAATTTTTGTTACAAAATAAGGAGGTTTTTTTTACATATAGATTTTGGACGATTCCAGCGCTCCAAAATCTACGCCACGTTTAGAGATACCTCCACCAAGTGTAATTAGTTCCACGGTTATTAGTCCGACCATGTTTCCTTTGAAGCCTAATTGGTCTAATTGATTGGTCCGTTCCCTGACACCTGAAGCCCGCGGCCGCTGCTCTCTGCTCGCTGCTCTCTGCGCTCCGTCTGCTGCTGCTGCTGCTGCTGCTGCTGCTGCAGCTTCTCGTCGCTCTCTAGCGGCCACAGCGGCAGACTTCAGGCGGAGCGGCTGCTGCTGCTGGCGGGCATCAGGGCCGATCAGCGTTCAAGTGGATATTCACAGCTTCAGTTTCCATATTTGGTGATGTAAGCTGCCATGCTCCGTTTATTTCCTCACACTCCAACATTTTGTAATTCATAGGGAAAAACTTTCCTCGATGACACAGTGCCAGACTCCCCGTGTAGCCTACTCACTATGCCAGTCAGACTTTGAATCATAATTTGAAACTGTGTCGCATCCTGTTCTTATTACTGGTCCTTATTCCGAGTAAATGTAAATTTGACAGTAGGATCAACCCAAAACGCAATAGATGTGCATGCAGAAAACACTTGAAGTCTGGATATATTTCATCTCCCATATATCTCACTGCGCTCCAACATTGTGTCTCATTTCTTGAGCTATGACCAGTTATTTTCCATGACTCTATGAAATAAGTATAAATAAAGTATATTTTTCTATTCTTCCTACGCCCACTTTATCATCAAGGGTCTCCAGATGTGCAGTGTGACTAAGTCCATTAGTTAGGTGTAGCTGGAATATTCCATGCAGCATGGCTGTGATATACAATGATAGACCTCTGGAGTGGTGTTTTTATCTCTGCCACCTGGGGCTGAAACTCCTCTTTATGTCTCATTCTCTTTGCATCTAATTCACAGAGTTGTACTCTCTGGACTGTGAAAGTTTGTCGCCACTCTTTTTCCCTCACAACCACCACAGTGGATGTTTAAAAAACTGCAGCATCAGGGGGGTGAACTGTGTGTTTTTGTGTAGTGTTAAGGCGGTCTGCGGTTTCCTTTACTTTTGGCAGCTTAGGTTAGCTACAGATCACCAGTCTTTTTGATGTTCAGCAAAAACAATATAATATAAATACATTGGATGACAACCCTGACGGTGACAGATAATGAAATGTAGCAATCTGTTGTAATGAGTTGCTATCATTATGTGTTTGTGCTGCAACAATGCATGTTAGAAGTTGTATAAAATGTAATATACACCACATCAAGGGACACAAATTCTCTCTATTATGTTTATTTCCCCCCTAAGAGAGGAAAGCGCATGGGTCGTACACTCATAATTGGTGCAGATTTTTTTGGTTAGCATCACTTTAAATATAAATTGTGTGATTCAGCTTGACAGATGACAAGGCGGCACAACAGCTTATATGATGGCTGTTTAAGGAAGTCGAAGGTTAAGTTCACGTTCTACAGAGATGAGTGATCTGCCTTATCGACTGACTCAGTGCCAACTACCGTAATTGGCAAGTGCTTATAGGAACCCAAACTTCCTCCAATGAGGCAGATATCTAACGCTTCCTCAGATGTCAGGGAGGATGGAGGGATTAGTTGGTGAAGGGGTAAATGAGTGCAGACTAGAGAGGGAAAGAAGGGGGTAAGAGTGAGTCGGGAGTCAATGACCATTCAGTTAACAGGCCAAAATTACAATGCAGAGACAGAACCCGAGTGCTGGGCTTCCTGTCTGTGACGATGCATCCAAAAATGAAGGCCTGGATCATCACAGTGGCATTTACGTACACATTGTATAAAGCTAAAGACGACATGATACTTGGAAGACGCGAGTGGTTGGATTTAGCTGTTAATTTAAGGTTAAACATAGAATATGCGTATTGTGTGGGCAGGGAAATCACACGAGTCACACAATGGATTCATGAAGAGGCACTTTAACACTTTTGGCAAAATGTTGTTGTTTTTTTCTTGTTTTTTTGTTTTGGTTTTGTTGCCCAATTCTATTTTGTCCGTGAACCATCTGTGTTTTTGTGTGCCTGCATGTGAATGTGTTTATTTCACATGTTACTTTGTTGGTATGTTGCGCAATACACCGCTGTCCAACTGCGGTTTTGTCGGTGTGAGTGCGAGGGCAAGGCCAAATTCCTGCGTCTTAAGACTTCTGTGAATCAGGGCAAGCTTGGCAGGAACACACGTGGGCAAACGGACAGCAGTTGCAAAGATTGTCGAGATATTTCAAACAAAGTATCCATGATCTATGGTAAACTGACAGCTAAACTCCGAACATAGAGGAGAAGAAAGAGCGCCAGTTTGAGCCATTGGCATGAGATGCCAAGACTGGAGAGGAAAATCAATTCCTTAGGTGCTTATAGAGGTTGCTTTTGATTTGCCTGCCATCGGCTGCAGCAGTTTCCAAACAATGCCTTTGGGAATGGAGTACCAACTACAGTACAAGAATGATAAATATGGATCATAATTATTGACTACATATTGAGTCCATGGCATAGGCATCATTCCTGGTATGGGAAAATAAGTAGACAGTTATTGTCTGAATTTAACTAAAGCATACGAGAGGAGCGAGTTGAGCCCAGTCCCTCATGAAGAGTGAATTGTAACATCAGGACCAGAGGCTAAAAACATCATCTGAACCACACAACAGTATGCCGTGTGTATTTGGCGGTTTTCAGAACATGCACCTAACCACCCAAACCCTCTTTGTTAATGTTTTTTTCCACTGAGTGTAAAAAAGGTCATGATATACAAGGATTTCCAGGAAAGTGGCATGCATGCGATTACAATACAAATTTATTTCTTCCTCTTTGATGCAGTTGGATCTGTATGAGTTACGGTCTTGAGTTTTATAAGCTTTGAATTTTTTGATATGTCTGCAATACGTTGATAGCACTCCATTTATCTACGTGTTTTCAATCATGATGCCTAAACACAGACTATCATGTTGAAATACACTTGCTGTTACTTAGGAGACTTTAAAAACGTCTATTACAAGGCTGTCAACATACAATTAAAATGATTCAAAGCTATAACCCAGGGCTTCTCTTCTTGGAAGTTACAGTCTGGTGAATCATCCAACAAATGAATGAAGAGTGGGAGATGAAAACCATACTGTAAAATAGATCACCATAATCTAAACACTGTAGTACTTATGTACATAAATAGAGTTGTAAACATGGTATAAATTACTGTCATTAGCACTGCACCATTACTCTCTGATGCTGATGCTGAGACAGTGGGTGATTAATAATAGCCTATAGCCTACTGTAATAAAAGACTAATGCAAGTGAAATAATAAACCCCCTTTATTGTAAAACATGTGAATAAACTGGGAGTAAACTTTCCAAATATCAAAATTTTAAGCTAAACATGACAGATAAAAATATTAAGTTTTTGATAGTTGCATCACTGAAAAGCATTGTGGTCTTTTTAAGGGACGCTATTCTACTCTAGAAGTTCAACCTGTGGGAAGTGTTATGACTGAGGGATTTATGTATAGATGGATATATTACTGTATAGCTAAGCATGTAGCTTGTACGGTAGTGTCGCAAGGCAGTTGGACCCTACAGCTGCACTAAAACTATACAGTTTGAAATATATAAACCTGAATTGAACCTTCTGGATCAAGTTGAATCTGGTTCTGTTTTGTGTCGAACACTGTAGAATGAAAAATCAATTGAACTTAACACAACAATTGCAACTGTATTCAGGATGTCATATGGCACAGAAGCTTTAAGTCAGGTTTTGATTGCTGGATGTGTATGAAGCCTTCATTATAAAGGCCAAAAGAACCGTATTTTGAAAGCGCATAGTATTTTTTTCAAGTGACTGCAGGAAAATGGGCTGTTTTTCCACAAAAATGACAGTTTTAGAGCCTTGATACAAGAAAACAAGGTTGTTGAGATGGAAAGCAAGAAAAAAGTTGGATTTGGTTAAACCCAACAAGGTTTTGAATTTTACCACTTGGTGTCTTATTGTGTAGAACTTCAAATAGTTTTCTACATTTGGTTTCCCAACTGAAAAACAGTTTGAGAACATTTGATATATATTTCCTTCCAAACATGTTTTAGTGCTGAATGAATTACTGTTTTAAAGAAAGCCTGCCAGAAGGTCACTGAGTCCATCCCTGGCACCAACAGTAAGATGAATTCCTGCTTGGAGCTTTTAGTAAGATGGAGGCTGGTATTACTAGTATAATACCTACAAGCAGGTCAGCAGCAATGTGGGGCATTGTGGCTTACCAAATGTTATGATATCTCCCATTTTATTATCAATTATCAGGAGGGCGTGACCAGCGGTATGGCACCAGCCCACCACTGGGGACGCCACAGACCATATCTCCTAAACTGCCCCAAAAAGTAATCTTTGTCTTAATATCTTACTCATTACATGAACACTACAGATGACATTGTCCTGTTCCTTTTAACAGAGATCTCTGGTGTGAGCTCGGGGTGCCAGCAGGGTGGCTGTCTGACCTGCTCTGACTACAATGGCTGCCTGTCCTGCAAGCCGCGCTTCTTCATGCATTTGGAGAGGATTGGGATGAAGCAGATCGGGGTGTGCATGACTTCCTGTCCTCCAGGCTTTTACGGCACACGCTCCCCAGAAAGAAACACCTGCACGAGTAAGCCCTATAGCACGTTCTCCTGTCTGAAATGAATGGCGGTATTAGTGGCCAGCCTTCTGTGTAATTAACTGTCCTCTGAGTGGATGGGCATTAGACACAGCCTAATCCTCTATCATAGCAAAAACGTACAGCCAAGGATCTCAAACTTGTCTTGAGTTAAATGTGGCCTCTTAACATTGTGTTTTACTTTAACATGACAAGCATAAGCTCGGCCTCAGGACATTGTCAAACTGTCTGTCCCCTATATACGCAAAGGTCTAATACCTGCTTGTGAAATATGGCATGATATACACATATGTAAATCTTTAAATAATTGAAAAACTTGACAGTAGTAGGTCTGTTGAGTATGTTTTCTCTTTGGTGACATTAAATCAAATCAGGTACTGCTTTCCTAAAAATCATATATCACCAGCAGCCACCACGCAAGACATCAATCTGCTTTGCCGTGGCCTATATTCCTAGTCAGACATGTGTACATGAACACACACACACACACACACTGACGCCCTGTATATTTAACACGCATAACACACAGGATAACTTGTACAGTTTAAATAAACGCTGGTGTTGGGTCTGTGTTTTTCTGTCAGAGTGCAGGTTGGAGTGCGACTCCTGCTTCAACAAAAACTTCTGCACGCGCTGCCGAGCAGGGTTTTACCTTCACCTGGGCAAGTGCCAGGAGAACTGCCCCGAGGGCCTGGTCCGCAGTGACACACAGAGGGAGTGTGTTCCCAGTGAGTTCTCAATGACATTCCCACGTTACCCATGTATAACTAACCAAACAATTCTCACTTGTGTTGGAGCGTAACTGCTCCATAAAACATGCTTTTGTGTTAAATATGACCAGTATAGACACAGACGTAATGACTGTGTTTTTGTCTTTGCAGGGTGCCCTGTAGAGTGTGAGTCATGTGCGAACAGTGAGACTTGTACACAGTGCCGGCCAGGCCTGTATCAGCTCAGTGGTAGGTGCCACCGTGTGTGTCCAGAGGAGTACGAGCCCAATGACAAACTCATGGAGTGCACACCACAAGGTCAGTCCAATGTGTGTGTGGATGTGTCAGAAAAAGAAAAAAAACTGCCAAAGATGCCTGTCCCGATGGTCAGAGCCCATGCCAAGTTTTTGGCCCCTTTATGTGGCTACAGATGGCAAATAAGCTTGTATAAAAAAAAAAGGAGCAACCACATTCAATCACATAAAATGATTAAAACAACGTTTCCTACCCTCACTTGTCTTTCTCCATTTCCTCCCGGGCAGTGCACTGCGAAGTGGGTGAGTGGGGCGAGTGGAGCCCCTGTTCTCGGTCCGGTAGAACCTGTGGCTTCAGGCATGGCAAGGAGACGCGCGTACGGCAGATCCTCAAGTACCCATCACCCTTCGGTAACCCCTGCCCTGAGATGGTTCCAGAGAAGAAAGACTGCCAGGTCAAAAGGAGGAAATGCCCAGGTAAATTAAAAAATATGGACATAACTGTGGTAGACTAGACTTACAGTATTCCTGTACGTCAGATCCCTCTGATCCAGCAGCTGAACCTAAAATGTAAAAAAAAAAAGACGAGTTTTCAAAATGAGACATACTGCACACTGTCTATTGTAGTCATTACACTCACTGCCAACACTGGATGTATGACACATGGCCAAATCTACTCTATAAATTCCAGACCATGGTGCTTTCGGCTTGTACAATCAGAGCTAGACTTTCTTCCGCTCAGGACTACGACTGTTTACTCAGAGGATTGTCATTGTGGTCAGAGTGAGGACAGTGGGGGGAAGACACATGTGCGATGTTGCAATGGGTATGTTGTGTGTTTTCCCATGAGACCTCTTTAGATTTTTAAACACTAAAACCACTTTCTCTGCCTCTAGTAAACAGAGAATAGCGTGATCATTTCTAATGAATAGAGTGAAAACTGCTTTCAGACGGGCTTGTCTCTTTAAAAAACCTGATGCTGCTGAGCATTTACGATCACTTTGTGTTATATGTGTAGTGCATGTGTGTGGTTACGGAGGTGGTTGGCGGCTACGGCTGGTTGTTTTTTAGTCCGGGTTTTGTAGTGTTAAATGACAGATCGCAGACAGGGTAGGAGGCTGAGATCCAGCCCCCTGGGGCCTCACACTTACAGAACAAACACTCCGTGTGTGTGCGTTTGTGTATGTGTGTGTGTGTGTGTGTTTCTTTGCATGTGTGTGTCTGTGTGTGTGTGTGATGCAGCAGAAACAGCCAGCTCAACATCAACATCCTCCCTCTGGGAGGCACGCGGCGACCAGGGGATCAGTATTGGTTTATCCCCACAGCTGCCAATACACACACTTATACACACACACACACACATGCAAAACAACACATGCACACATATCCTGATACAGAAACACCCTCTCCAAGTCAGACAAATGCACAATGTCGCACTTGCATTCACTTAGGTACACCAAACCAAACACACACACACACACACACACTTAATTCTCACTAGAATAACTTGACAGTCATTGGTACTGGTGGTAATTTGTGAAGAGAATCAACTGGGTTGACATGATTTGTAGGGCAGACTGTGAAATTTGCCCTCTGGCACCCTGGCGATCCCCTTCTCTCTCACTTTCTATCTGTATCTCTCTACTGATCCATTCCCCCAGCCACACACACACACTCCCTATTACACCAAAGAAAACACAGACCCCCATATAAGCTCCCTGTTGGCGCTCCCAGTCAGTCGGGTCGGGGCCGAGACTTTAGTGTGGAGTCGACGGCTCTGTTGATCTAGGCAGAGCCCGGGAGGGAGGGAGGGGAAGGGGGTAACAGCAAGATGGGATAGGAGGAGGAAAAGAGAAGCAAAGAAAAAGGTGAAGAAAGACGTAAAGAAGTGAAGAAAGAAAGAATGAAAGAAACCAGAAAGAAAGAAAGAAAGAAAGAAGGAAGGAAAGGAAGGAAATGTAATGTACAGTCCAAAACACTACAGACCCCGTTTATCAGTTTCGCCCCCGCATGTGATTACCTAGTTGCCCCCACTCCAACAGCATCCGCAGAGAATGAGAGCTAATTATCTGCCTCGGTGCGTCCTCTCCTCAATGTTTACGTTCTGCACACGCTAGGGGGTCAGTGGTCCGACCTCAGAGAGCCCCCGGTAATCCTCCAGCAGCCCTCAGACACTGATACATCCTCCTCCTCCTCCTCCTCCTTCTTCCTTTCCTCCCGTTTTGCTTCTTCTCCCCCTCTCTCCTGCCTCTCCTCTCCTCTCCTCTTCCTTCTCCTTGCTACATCGCTCTACTCCTCCACATGAGTATACTATCAAGTGTTGGCTCATCTCATCCTCTTTCTAACCCTGTTCCTTACGTTTGCCCTTTATTTTTCTCTCTTTGCGATTCTTTCAAGACATGCTCTCTCATCCTGAGCCAAAATCTAATCAAAATTTTAATTGTAACATCATGTGATTACACCTGTGGAGGCCGCACCTCTTTCTAACGCATTTGAAGCTTCTGTCTCTCTAACCATGACCTCATGCTCAGATCTTTAAATTTTCTCACTGTGTAGAAGCGTGAAAACTCTTTAGTACAAATCTTTAAGAGTGTCTCTTGTTAGCAACATTAATTTAGAACATTTTATATTCTTTCATAACTTATTTTCTTCACATCAATACCTCAGTTTCTTTTACTACTTACTGAGAATTAGATGAGCGGTCCAGACAGTACCACTTCCATATGTAATATGAGGCTTTTAGTCATGATATTAGCTTAATTTAACACTCAGACTAGAAGCAAGTGGAGATTGCTAGGCTGCCTAAAGTTAACAAACTGCCGGCCAACACCTCGAAAGGTCATTTATTAACATATCTCATTTGTTTAATCCAGACACAAACATAATAAAGTTAAATTTGGGATTTACTGGGATTTATACCAAAACAAAACCAGACCAAGGATTGCTTGTTTGCTTGTTTCCCCTGCGTCCACTCTTCACGCTAAACGAAGCATCTTTCCTGGCCCAGGCCACACATTTAACGTGCAGATATGAGAGTGGTGTTTATCTTCTCATCTCAATCTCAGCAAGAACGCAAATAAGCTTAGCTATTTCCCAAAATGTCTACTATTCTAAGATTATGGCTTAAGCCTCTAGCTCTTCCTCAGCCTCGAGGCTACAGAACCTTAAACAAATCACAACTTCCAGTGGGTCCTGATTAAATCCCATAAACAGTGTTTTTTTAGATTACAGATATCATGTTAGAAGAGTTGTAAGACTGCAGGAAACATGGTGACATATTCAGGCTTAAGAGTCAGAAGAACTCGGCTCTGCTCCTCTGTTATCAATGGCTCGAGATTGTGAATGTTTACACGCACATCCTCATCATGCCGCCATCTCTCTCAAGTTAATGCTGGCTAATTTGTCCTTCGATCGACCTCGCTATCTCTGCAGCCGGATAGACCATGTGCCCTCTGCAAACCTTAGCCCCCTTTAACCCCCCCCACATACAGACACTTGCGCAGCCCTATTACACACAGAGAAACATACAGTTAAGCAAGCTAGTACCAACCAGTCAGTGAGGGGGGGATTGTTACACACACACAAACACACACACACCCAGAGCCCCCCACCACCCCCATGACATCCTGGCGGCCATGCGGCAGGCATTCCACTTGTGGGACAGCCCATAGCCTTTAATCCCAGCCTGGCTCCCGCCAAAAGCTCCCCGGACGACAGAACGCCTGCCACGGAGGATGTGCCATCATAAAACACACAGTGCGCCTCTAACCACATACTCGCACATACACACACACATAGGCTACACCACACCTCCCCTTACCCTCTGTGCCCCTTTTTGCTCCCTCATTTGATCTGTCTGTTTCCCACTCGCACTTTGTTCTTTGGGTCATTTTATACTCTCTCTGGATTGCTATTCACCTCTTCTACTGCTCTCTTTGTCTCTGCACAAACTCTTTCACAAACATGCTCACTCACTCACGCTGCCAGCACACACACACACACACACACACACACACACACAGCCTGTAGTGTCCCTTTCAGTAAAGCCCCTCTGTGTATGCGCTCAGTACAGTTTACTGAGTCCTGCCCTTTGTGAATGTGCTGCAACAGATTTCTAGAAGTTACATTACAGCCACAGACAATTCAGCAGGTCTGCACTCGTGGCTGTGTTTACAGTGTGCAGGCAGGGGTTTAAGGGGAATAACACTGGATGAAAAGGATAACACATTTCTGCATACATTCCCCCTCATTAACTAGAGATTACAGGAAATGTTCTTAACTTGTACTGTAGTGATGACAAATGTTTATCATGTACTCTATAGGCTACTGAATATTGCACTAATTGTTTGGAGAACTTGAGAGAAGTTACCAATGCTATGATTTGACCCAGACTTGTAATTTGGCACATATGCAAAGTGCATTTTTGTGCTGTAGGTCTATTGTATGGGTCATAACAAACATTTTAGAGTGTATAAAAGTGACAAAATCTGAAATGGAGCATGCTGTATTGTCAGTAGGCTAAATAACTTTGCACATCATATAATCTGAAATGTATAGGCCTAATAGTTTATCTCTTACATTACAGCAATTGTCTGTGTTGTGTTTTCATATGCTCTTGCTAGACAGTTCAGTAGGACGTGCATTATAAAGTTAAAGTTATGGCAGCTAGCACGTGAATTGCAACTGCATTACCATACATTAGTTTACTATTTCTATGAAGATTCACATTTAGAGTTTACAGTTGTTTACTTACCAGTCAGAGCTTCTTCCTTTACCCAAAAGGTGTCGTCAGTGGTGGAAATGTCTTTGACGTTACTAAAAGTAACGTTAGCATGCTAACCCGGCAAGGCGCGGTTTATGTTTATCACGTCATTTTACTTAATTAATTAAGTTAAAAGGGTTTTCTTTTTAATTGCTCCTGTTGTGCAGTAGTTCTGGTCTGTTCCCGCATCGCATCACAACTGCTTTTTTTCACAGACAACATACACCGAGAGGTTTGTTTAGCCTACTTCAAGAAAAAGGAGGATGTTTAAACGGAGCTGTGATACAAAGTCTCGCAAAGTCTCGCGAGAGTCAAGTTGACGCGCTCTTTACAGGTAGTCGGAAGCTCCCGTTTGTTTTATCAACAAAGGAATATCAAGTTCGGGGGGCACGACGTTTTCGTAGCAGTAAGAGTAAATCTGGCTATTGATGTTTCTACCTGTAAACATCATGTATGGTAAACATACTGAGCGCGTCAACTTGACTCTCGTGTGAGACTTAGCAAGACATTGTATTACAGATAGAATTTGCTGGTCTTTGACAAGGCTAACAGTTTCCCCCTGCTTCCATTCACTATGCTAAGCTAGGCTAACTGCTCCAGCTATAAAGTGGGAAGTGACATTTCCTAAAACATTGGACAGTTTCTCTAGGGATACAGTCCCCTCTAGAATAACTGTAATACAGTCAATGTAATAATTGAAACAGTGCAGTAGGCTAGTTAACTTTACAATAACAATTGAATTGGAGTAATAGGTAGCCTACAGATTAACTGTGATTACATCACACACTATAATTGATAAGTAGCCTATCACGTCTTGAAAGTAAAAATGTTTTCATTGATTCCCTAAAAAGAGTCCCTAAAAACCTCAAAACAAAATCACTGGCTGGAAATCTTATTTTGTAAGAAAACTGGATATATTTTTGTGAGGTGTTTATGCATCCCTTCATCATGTTGGCCTATACTTTACAAATCTCATTGTTCCCCTTGGATATTGTTCTTCACTGTTAAGTTAATAATGTTTCCACTTCAAATTTGGAGCAATGCAGATTTTTTTCTTGTTCATATACCTTCTTTTTTTTTCTTTTTTTTTTATTACCATGAGCACAAATTACCATTCATATATTCATATTTTTGTCCCAAAAGCCAACTACTCATTCACTGCCAGTCTCAAAAGTCTTGATGACATTATTCAAAACAGAGTTTACAAAAAAACCTATTGGAAACTGTTCCAACTAACCAATTGCAGGTTGGTTTGATAAACAGTCACATGGATTAGGTTTCTCCTCTGGCTCGACAAAAGCTCGGGGGCTACAGTATGACTAATCCACTGAATTTGTAAATAGTTATGGTGTCAGGACAGTGAAAACAATGAGAGCGAAGGGGACTTCCTGTGTTTATAGAGGACGGGGGGCAGACCCCGAATGAGTCAATGCACCAGATTACTCCATCCATCCATTCATCCATCCATGCACCCCCAGCTACCCTCACTATCTTTGATTTTGATTACACTTTTCTCACTTTTCACTGTCCACATGGATATGATGATGTCCACACCTTCACTTACTGTATGTCCACTTGTCTTTCGTAATTTCTAGAAAAAGATAATGCACAGCAGGCAGGTAGGGCTTGGTATCACTGACCCAGAATGTGGGGGTCCAACCAGAGCCCTGTCTTGTTTAATAAAAAGACAGATAGGGAGAGGCTGAGCATGGAGGGGGCAAACATGAAGCGGACGGGGGGAGAAAAAGAGAGAGATCTCTTTCTCTCTCTTTCCCTGTGTCTGTGCCTACTGCCTACTTCAGCAGTTTCACAATCCCCGACCGGCCAGCCAAGCAGTCAAGCAGGCCGTGCTGCTCTGTTCCACTCACACATGAACAGCAGCAGTACAACAACAGGAAAGGGCCTCCTCTGCTTTCACTTGCAGGTCCTGTCTCCAACCTCCCTGGGGGTGGATCTTGTTATTATCATTAATAGCTGTAGCTCGAGCAGAGATAAACCTTCAGCATTCCAAAACTCTTGGTTTTGTTTATGAGATGGTGTTGCAAGAACAGATAAATTGGGGGTTTATTTAAAGGTTTTCTATTTTGGACAAAGGTCTGCTCATCACTAGAAGAGGGGCTGCAACAGCTGATAGTCTGACAATGTAGTTGTGCTGTCTGTGATTAAAGTCTGGCATCTAGTGGCAAACCCAGGGCATTGCAATAGCCAGTAACACTGCAGAGGGGTATGATAAGATTGTAGTGGTTTTTGCCATGTGCACATGTATTGTGGATATTTTCTGATGCTGCATTATTGCATTTTAGGCTACAAAAGTCAAATAAGTAATTATTATATAATAATAAATAATAATTTGTGTACAGATGTAACACAATTATTTTATCTTCCCGCAGGAGGTCCCAGAAAGAAGAATGACAGAAGAGAAAGGAGGAATCGCAACAACCGCAAAGATAAGGAGAACCCAGAAGGGCGACGGGAGAGGAGGAGGGAAAGGGAGCGAGAGAGGGAGAGAGACCCAGGTGAACGCGAAGACTCTGATAACAGGAACAAAACAGAGCACAGGCACCGCCGAGGCCACGACACAGAGCCAGTCTCCCCTGACGACGGCCTCATACAGTAGTGTCCGGATGCTTCCCCACCTTCATCCTGTTATCCTCCCGTTTTTTTTCCTCCTCCAAACTTCCCGCCACCTCAACCCCACTGTTCGCCCCCCCCACCCCCTCCTTGCCCCCTCTCTGTAGGGGTGTTGCTGCTACCTGTATGATTTGAAAATACTGTTTGTGCACAAATGGGATGGGGCACATTCAGCCACAAGGCTTGGGCCACTCTGGACTTTCTAGTAAGTTTTTTTCTACCCTGTAGCCTCTACTCCTTCACTTCCACCACTAGATAGTCTCTATTGAAAGGTGCAGAAGACACTGCCGAGACTGCTGTTGGGACTGAAGAACAACGTGAGAAGTGTCTGTGAGCCTGTGGAGGACTGGCAGACAGATGAACAGAGAGACAAAGACGTTACACTATGTGCTTGTTGATATGGTTATTTAATGGGGCCCTGGTACATCATTGCGCGTCTTGGTTTTTGAATGTAGATTTTGCAACATTATGTAGAACAATTGTTTATTATTGTTGTTCCTGTTCTTTAGATCTCTTTATTTTATTTGGTGCAGATTTGTAAAGAAAAAATAAAAGTGAGTTTGCTCTTGCCATCTTGTGACATTTTCATAATCACAACCAACAGCAGCTGTAGCAGAACCTGCATGCTGTGAATCAAAGGAGTAAGGTAAAAATCTGAAAACCATTAAGATGTTCTATATGTGTTGGGCAAAAGCTAGTTTTATCCGGATAAGTGATAACTCTTATCTACCACTGGTTTTTATTTTTGTGTAAATGGAATCTGTGCTCTCAGTAAAGCTCCTTGACTAGGAATCAAAAGCACCTGTATGTCCAATAAAACTATAATGGGTTTGTACCTGTGTCTGTTATCCATTCTCTCATCTGACCACTTCCTCGCACCAGCCAACGTGAATATGGCTTAAAACTGCCTGGGATGAATTGAAGGTGAAATAGAAGGTGCAGCAACTTACTGCTGATTCAAAGGTCACGGTTACCTAATTTAGGTACAAAGTGTTGCAGCAGAAAGATGATACATACTATAAAACCTGGACAACTTTCTTAACTACTGATAATCCATCTCTTAGTGCCATAAGTCTCAGACAATATAGTCTTTCACAATTTAGAAGCACTGATAAAGTTAACAGTAAATTACAGTGGTGTTTCATCTGACAGTAAACAATTACATAAGCTATACCAACACTAGCAATAGCTTGTTGCTAAACACATATTGTGAATCATTCAAATCAGGTTTAAATGAATTAAGAAACCTGTAGTTACTGTTATTGAAGTCCTCGTCCATAATTGTAATTTTGTTTTTGCACAAGGGACAGTACCACACCTCCTTCATTTTTCTGCATTATCAATAGTATGAAACTTTACAGCAAGATACAGTTCATCTGAATTCATTCAAGTGTATAATTAGTTATTTTTCATATGTTTCACACCCTTCAATGTCTAAAGCATTCAAATTTGTCAATGCAACAGACTTCACATGTGTAGTTTCAAGTCAAGTCATGTCACATCTATTTCATCAAAAGCACAGGTCATTTTGCCACCATTTCAGTAATATGCTGTCAAGTCAAGTGATTATTTTTGAGTAACAAAAAGACAAAATAAAAAAGGATCATGTTTTAAAGCTAGACTGTAGTTTATTGGTGGAGTGAGTATTTTTGCTCATCAGTAACATCTACTTGCATCAACAGGCATGATGACAGCATTTCCTCCTCATTCATTCAGCAGAGACGTTCCCACTAATACAGACTGTACATGAATATGTAGCAAATTTTGTTTACATTTGACATTTGCAAAATATAGATAAGTTACAGTATTGTATGTATGTACACAAATTAAAAGTGCAATACAAACCATTTTGAAACAATACAAATGAATGGGGACCAAGGTCAAAAGCATAATTTCTGAATCAAGACAATCCTACTGTGTACTGCTAAAACAAAAACAAGAGGAAACACTGTGACAGATGTCGACATTTACCCAGATGCCTTTAAGACAGAACAAATTATCAATCACAGCTGTTTGTTTTTAACTAACTTAGAGCCTCCTGTTCACTTCATCTTAGCCACAAAATCCTCGCCCTTCTTGATTGACCCCTTCAGCTCATCAATGGCATCGGCCACCAGCTTCTCCTCGAACGCCGACAGCTTGCCAAGCCCAAGGTTCTTCTCAATGCCATTCTTGCCCAGCAGCAGAGGTGTGGAGAAGTACTTGCACTCTGTTTCCTCAGACCTGACGTAGGCGCACTCCACCACACCTTCCTTTCCATTCATGGCATCCAGGACGGAGAATGTGAAGCGGGCACCGGCATAAGCCATGGAGAGGGTTGCAGATCCAGCTCCTGCCTTGGCCTTCACCACCTCTGTGCCGGCCTCCTGGATCCTGCCAGTCAGTGCAGACAGCTGGTCAGCGGGGAACTCAACTTTGGGTGTGCATTGAGAAATCAGGGGGATGATGGTCTTGCCGGCGTGACCGCCAATGACTGGTACATTGACGCGAGCTGGGTCAAGACCTTTGAGATCCGCCACGAAGGCGTTTGCTCTGACAATGTCCAGGGTTGTGACACCAAACACTTTGTTGGGGTTGTACACTCCATGCTTCTTCATGACCTCTGATGTAATAGGGATGGTGGAGTTGACTGGGTTGGCGATAATGCAGATCATAGCCTCGGGGCAGTTGCGGGCGCAGGCATCGGCCAAGATGGCTACAATGGTGGCATTGGTGTTGAAGAGGTCATCACGGGTCATGCCAGGTTTTCTGGGCACACCGGCGGGAATAACCACGACCTCGCAGCCCTTCAGAGCGGCATCCAGCTGGTCGGCGCCCATGTAGCCGGTCACCTGGGCCCGGGTCTCGATGTGGCTGAGGTCTGCAGCCACTCCGGGGGTGTGGGCGATATCATAGAGGGAGAGTTGACTCACCAGGGGGCTATTCTTAAGTAGCAGTGATAGCGGCTGGCCTATGCCGCCCGACGCTCCGAGCACCGCCACCTTCGCGTTGTTCTGAGACGAGGTGGACAAGCTCCTGACGAGGCTGACGGTGGGTCTTACGGCGCGGGAAAACATCTTGTTTCTGTTACTTCTTTTTGATTATTTGAGTGGAAAATAGAAACTACCTGAAGAGCCCCTCTCCTCGTTGACACGAACGTCCTCTAGCCACCACGAGCGAACAGGAAGACTGGTGAACTGTCATGCGTCGAAAATAAAGGTCGTGCGATGTTACGTCCGATTGCGTCATCGCGTAATGTTACGTCGTCGTCTTTATCTTAGGGTTTTTTTCTCTATTCCCGAGGAAAACAAAGCCAGTTAACACTGGAAGTCGGTAAATTAGCATTGGAAATTGGCGTCGTCACACGAGTTTTATCTATAAAACCAGCATATTCTCACGGTACGGTACGCATGCTTTGTCTGCGGGGGGCAAGGGGAGGAAATAGCCTGTTTATGTTGCCGTGCTAAAATATGCTAGCGCCGTTATATGAACTGAACTCCGTCTATTTGCTGGAGTCAGAGTGCTGCCCTCAGCTTAGCCAGCGTTAGCTACAACAGGTCTCATTGTTGTGGTCGCTTTGTCAGTGGGAAAAACCTCTCGGTGCTGTTTTTATTTCTCAAAAAATGGCTTTGTTTTTGTGACGCTAACAGCTAACACGTTGATTTTGAGTAGCTGTTACGTATCGAAAAACAAGTGTTGTCACAGGCTGCCAGCAGTCTTGTCTGATTATCACGTCGTTAGCTCGCTGTGTCCATCACTACTAGCCCTGTCATTAGGCCAGCTGGGTGGGTTAGCACAAACTTGTAACAGTTAGCTTGTTGTCAAGTTAACACAGCAGCCCTTTGTTCGTGACACTTAGGTAACCTCTTAACATTACAGTAAGTAACTTGTAGCTAATCCGTTTTTAAAAAATCAGGATTTAAATGCAGATTATTTGTCATATGACTGTAACGGTTTGGTCGTCACGTTGTGTTTATATTTTATTTGTGTATATATACATATTTATAGTGATATCTCGCATTGTTTTTCTATCCAGTCTGTAAACAAATATTTTACAGTGCTCTCTTCTTTTGGCAGTGGCGAGTTTGAAGGTCCATCAGCTCTCCTAATGATACATCAGCATTAAGGGTACTTCCAGTAAGTATCAAATTGCATATCTTTCAGCCATTTTATATCATTAAGTATTTGTAATTCTTTAGTTTGACTTAATGTTGTGGCTGTTTGCAATTCAGCGGTTTTAGTTTGTGTTAGTGTGTATTTGTCTTCATGGCATAGGCAGTAAAATAAAAATGTAGTTTTCATTAGAGAAGATGTGTTTTCACAATAATTTTTCACCACTTAATGTAAACACAACAGGCGTAATAATAACGCTCTTGAATATTCTAAGTTTGTTGTGCTTTGTCAAAATGAAAACCTACATATAAAGATTCATGCTTGCCCATTATAATAATTATCTACAACTGTCCACTCTCCACAGTACTTCCAAAGGATGGCTAGTTGTGGGGAGGTTGACCACTCTGTTAACTCGCTTCCATCCAGCAAGAAAGGCAGCAACAGCGGCGGTGGAAGCGGGAGCAGTGCAGAATCATCATGCTCCGGCTCCAGCAACTCGTCCCCAGCCCTGCCTGTGCCGGAGTGTGCCATCTGTCTGCAGAGCTGCGTCCACCCAGTCCAACTGCCGTGCCATCACGTATTCTGTTTCCTGTGTGTGAAGGGAGCGTCCTGGCAGAGCAAACGCTGTGCTCTTTGCAGACAGGAAGTACCAGATGACTTCCTGGAAAGGCCCACACTTCTCTCTCCCGAGGAGCTGAAAGCGTCGGCAGGAGGTCGGGGCGGCGCGGCAAGCGATCACGCCTGGTATTACGAAGGCCGTAACGGCTGGTGGCAGTATGATGAGCGAACCAGCCGTGAGCTGGAGGACGCTTTCTCCAAGGGCAAGAAAACGGCTGAAATGCTGATCGCTGGTTTTTTGTATGTAGCTGACTTGGAGAACATGGTGCAGTACAGGCGCAACGAGCACGGTCGCAGACGCAAGATGAAGAGGGACGTTTTGGATATCCCCAAGAAGGGAGTGGCAGGACTGCGATTGGACACTGAGGGTGTTGCCGGAGCCATCGGGGCAGCAGGTCGAGAGAACTCTGCCGATGGGGCTGATACCATAGTAGCAGGTGTACAGCAGCCAGTTACAGGGGTCTCTTCCACCGTCACAGCTCCTCCACCCACGGCCAGGCCTCCCACCTCCCTCGGTGGTCAGCCTGGCACCAGCACTAGCCCCTCTCTGGAGGATGCTCTCTCCCAGCTGCAAATCAGCCCAAGGCCCACGCCCTCACACGAGCGGTCCGAGGCCGGGGAAGGGGAGGAAGAAGACGAGGAGGAGGAGGTTTCACCCTCCAGGTCCTCCGATCCTCACACCTCCGTGGACGAGTCGGGCTCCGGAGACTGGAGTGACGACGAGGAAGAGGAGGACGAAGAAGAGGGGGGAGACGGAGAGCACGTGGAGCCCTGGGAGGATAGGCCACGGAGGCAAAGACTGAATCCAGAGGACAGAGCCCCCCCTGGTGCAGAGTCCGCCTCTCCTCCCTCTTCATCCAGTAGCAGTGGAAGGTCCAGAATGCCTGACGGCCAGTGTACAGTGACTGAAGTGTGAAGTCATCACTGAAACCAACCAACGTCACCAATAATATGGCTAAGTTCCATTCCATTAATTTATTCCTGACTTTATGTTTTCCCTCACTCAGTCACAGGTCGGATGATGTGGGTGGGATGCTTGGTACAGGAGCGATTACACACTCGATAACAAACATGACCATGTTTTTAGGTAAACAGCTCGGTTTTAGCCGCCGTCATAAATTTTCTGCCTTGTTTTGGCTCACAGTGATCTGGATGTATCTGCGTGATTTGTTTGTAAGTCTTATCCTGTGTCTCTCCCCCCCAGCCTGTAGAAATTATGGTGGATTTCATGTTCAAGCACTGAGCGTTCCCGCACTGAGATGTGAGGTACAGCTTGGTAAACAGATAAATACAGCATGTTGTTTTTGAGCCATGAAATGTTCATTTCATAATTCTCCATCTAGCACATCATGGGACGTAGGTGTAACAGACTTACTGTGGTTGTTCAGCTCACTTGTAGCCATTTGTTTATCGGCATATTGAGCCTCTTTCTTTTCTTTTTTAACTTCCAGAAAAGTGGAGGCTAAAAGGCTAAAGCGATTCGCCAACCTGCTTTTGCAAAATCCAAGATACTGTTGTGTATAAATTCACAATCTAATACTCAGAGGGCTTTGTGGGCGGCCCGTACAGATTTGTGATGTGCAGTGAAAGAAGCATAAATGGGGATGTTACTCCTGGAAATGGAACTCTGTCATTTTCATTATCATGAATGGCTGCATTCGTATCATCTACATTTTAACTCTCTCAGCTAACATAGCACTCAGAAATGGGCTTGTTGGAGCTCAACTCATCTGACTACTATTGGAAAGAACTTAATCCTTGATAAATGTCCCCAGCCTCCACCCTACCTAAAATAACTTACTCCAGATTTCACTGATTGTGGAGCCTTTCCTTTGACGTTCTTCTGACACTTAACTGTTAACAAAGTATGTCATTTCTGAGGAGACAGTGGTTTGAAGGTTGTTTCACAGATGAAGAAAGGAAACAGACGGGGTTACTGATGCTCTTAAGCTTTGTGGGTCATTAAATTTCACACTTCATGTTTTATGATATAGTAATGTAACACAGCAGCCCACAGGATTATCTGGCTACCTGCTTTGGGTTTGTCCTCACTTTGAGTTCAGTTAACCTGCAGCTTGTGAAATCTTAAAATCTGTAGAGTTCAAAACTTAAATAAGTCCGTATGATAGAAGTGCATATCAAATTTATTTTAACTTTTCCAAGCTTTGAATAATTGGCATTTCAATGTGAAGTATCAGTGTTTTTGCTTTTAAAGCCATTGAGGCATCTGGACCTCATTAGTAATCTTATCGTCCCGGACTAAAGTATTCTCAATTGATGTGTTTCTAAAGTTTTGTGATTTGTGCATGTTTGAAGAGAGAGTTATTTAAACACTACTGGTTGGCAGGATGTTGAGAATTAATATGTTTGGCTTCAGTTTGAGTAAATGTTTTTAATTTGTGTTTGTTTTTGCCTTTCTTATGGTTGTAAGTCCTCTTATGTATGATGATGTCTGAAGCAGTGGGAGAACAAAACCATACTACTGCTATTGGCCATCCAAGTTATGTTATTTTTATATTTCTTACATGTTTACATCATCAGCTCAGTTTTAGACTTTCCATTCTGAAAAATAAAGTTTGTGTAACAGTTTTTGCTTGGCAACTTTTTTTTGTTACATGGTTTGTAATTTAAGAATAAATTGTGTCATTTCATCATCCTAAAAGGACATTTTGTGCTTGCCTCTGAATATTTGGGTAACTTTTTTCTCTCTTCTTGTGTGTCAGTTTGCTTTCACTCAAAAATATATTTGTTCTGAGGGTTACATAATGACCATCAATGGCTCCATTGTAAGTAATATTTCACACGTTTTTCTCTGCACAGCCAAGTGTAGCAATTTTTTTTGTCAGGGGGAGAAAAAAAAGCTCACATTCTCCCCCTCTGGCTGAGTGGCTGAAGCATAAATCATATCACAACAAAGCATCCAAAGTAAGACTTCGATTAAGCAGGTGACACGTGGACAGAAACAGCTTGTGGAATTGGGTAAAAAGTCATTCTGGTTCTGTCAATAACCTGAATATATACAGTACAGTGCTGTGAAAAAGTATTTGCCCCCTTCTTGAGTTCTTACTTTTTTGCATATTTGTCGCACTTAGATTTTTAAGATGGTCAAACTATTTTTTAATATTAGACAAAGATAACCCAAGTAAATTTAAATGCAATTTGTAAATGATTATTTAATTTTTTAAGGGAAAAAAGTTATCCAAACCTACCTGGCCCTATGTGAAAAAGTAATTGCCCCCCTTGTTAAATAGAGTTAGGTGATAGACCTAATTTAAAACCTAACCTATTTTTTTTAAAGCTTAGCTGACATCAATTTCACTATCCACACTGCCAGACCTGTTGAATCAAGAAACCACCTCAACAAAACCTGTCTGACAAAGTAAAAAAGCAACACACGTGCATCAAAGAAAGATACCCACATCTCCAGTTGGCATTGTAGTGTTTGCTAATTGTAGGTCACATAAACAAGTGTTTGTATACTGTATATTATAATGAGGCCAACATTACTCTCAACCCCCCCTTTATTCACCTTGGAGCTGTTTGGTATTCTGACAACAGCAGCCATTAGCGCTCCAACTGGGTGTCTGGCCAGGAAACATGACCTCTGGAAGGGGAACAGGAGATACAGGCCTGGCATCCTCCGGGGACCTGCCCTGTTCTTGTCCTTTCAGCTCTCTACGTGTTTCTACTCTCTCATTGCCTCATATGCTGTTTGAGCAAACTCATTTTTACTATCTAATGAAAATATCAGCCACAAATTGGTGCCAAACGTTTAAAAACATTCAGTTTGTGTTTTTCATTTGGCTGTGTATGTTTCAAATGAGATGAAGAGACACTGTGCCAGATATTGAAAATCATCCAAATAATGCTCTAACCTTTAGCTGAGGATCTCTCAATAGATCAGAAATAAGAGGAGTGGGGGTGATCGAGGCCACTGTGAAGCACAAGGAACATGAAGGAAATGCTGAGCTAACCTAGAAAATGAGGTAAGAAGGAAAGACGTGCAGCAGCGTTGCTCTCTATCCTGCAGACAGATGCCGCTGCCTCATGCTTGTTATTCCTGAGTATCTGTCTGTATGCTGCTGTTATCTGTCTGCTCCAGTTAGGCTCAGTCTGTCATGATCTAATCACCACATTTTCAGTCAAGCTGCAGGTAAGACAGTGTTGATTTGCTTGACTGATGGGAAATATTGTCCTTTGCTGTAGGTCTTTGTTCACTGCAACGCCCAGAGAATGATGCAGCGTATTCACAGTCTTATGTTACAGAAAAAAAACACAGCCATCAGCCATAAAATAAACAGCTGACTTGTTTTAAATGGTGGAGTAAGGACATGAATACATGGAAATAACTGAAACAACAAATTATGTTTAAAATCAAATTAGCAATGATTCAGAATGAACTCTTTAAAACAGGTCATACACCAACAGCCACAACAATAAAATAGGTCACCTGTTTTAATGTTATAGCAGACTGGTGTATTGCTGCTTATCTTATCGACTCAATATACTATATATGACATTTTGTGCATCAGTTTATGCATTCATGTCTCAGTTTATTTACTTGTGCAGGTAGGCATGATGTCACACTGAAATGTAAGGAGCAAAAGTAAGACATGTTTCAGTAAGAGATGGTTATTAATGCATTTAATTGAAATAAAATGTTTTATTGTCCTTTTCCCATTGACCAGTAAAGAAAACACACATTTCAGTCATTTCTACCTTCCCACAGCAACGTCAACCAACTTTTATGACATGTTTATCATTAGCATGAATAGTACTTAAACGCACCACAATGTACTTTAGTGTAAATGTCCCACCAGTCCCTCACCAGTAATCTCAATCAACTCAATCAAGAGCCACATAATCTTACAAACATCAACGATATTTGCTGATCTAAAGTCTGAGACACTTTGGCCACTTCATTTGTGTTTGGACTTGCTGGCCAGGGCCTGCAGGTTCGCCGGCCCCCCCCACACCGTCCCAAACACGTCCTTCTCAGTCCTCAGAGCCTCAGGCAGAGGGAGCTCCCTCCCTGACAACACCACCTTCTTCACAGCCTGAATCACAGGAGCTGGTCCTTTTATAAAGCGACTGAGCCAGTTTTCAGCGTTCTGCAGAGGGGTCCCTGCACCCTCTTCCAGGACCCCGTCTGCCAGTCCGATCTGAAGGCCAAAGTTGGGGTCCACTTTCAGAGCTCCACCCAGGAGTTTTAATGCGTTCTGGCTTCCAACAATGTGGACGAGTCGTGCAGCGCCGCCCCAGCCGGGGACCAGGCCCATGTGTTTGTGGACAAACTGGATCACACTGTCAGATGCCATTAATCTAAAAAAGGTAAGAAAACCCATTAATAAATTAGATTATCAGCGATATTAGGAAAGAAACACTTATTATTTATTCAAAAATAAAAACCTCTACCTACCTGAAATCACAGGCAGTGGTTAGTTCTGCACCTCCTCCCAGTGCTCTGCCCTCCACCAGAGCAACGGAGATCAGAGGCAGCCTGCACCGAGAAAACAGTTCTGTCAGCATACTGTAGTGCACATTACATAACGGCTAAACTCCAACTCCTTTAAACTCAGAGGGGTTGCTGCTGCTTTTGTAGTCAACATATACGTATATATTTAGACTAGAGTGGAGTGAAATGAGAGCTTTTACCTCAGTAGTCTTGTGAGAGTATTCTGCATGAACATACACATCTTCATCCCGTCCTACAAGGCAAAACAAGCGTCACCACTCAGGCCTCTTTGAGCATTCATGTCAAGCACAAACAGGCTAACTGTGGTAAGAACACATAGGAAAGCAGGTATTGTGGGGTGTTTCTTTATTCCCCTACCTGTGGGTTGGAGATGGCCCTGACAGCGTTGAGGTCTGATCCAGAGCAGAAAGTTTCAGCAGCTCCCTGGACGATGAGGCCTTTACCATCGGTCCAGTTCTCCAGCTGGCTCACCTGTTCCTCCAGGTCCACCATCATACTGCCTGGGAGGGAAGCAGAGCTCCATTCAAGCAAAGCAGCAAACTGTATTTTTATTTTTTTGCTTTGCTTTTTGTATCCTCCCTTGAACATGCAAATCCACACTTACCGGAGAAGGCGTTCATGCGGGATGGGTTGTTGATGGTCAGCACAGCTACGCCAGAGTCGTGTTTGTGGAGATCGATGGATCCTCCAGAAAAAGCCCGGAGCTTCTCTTTGACCTCGTCCTGGTTGAAGCCATGGATGTTGGAGTACACATCGCCACTGCTCTGTCTCTGCAGTGACCTTGAAGGAACACCATTCAAGGAATTATGTTATATGATACATACAGTCTGTTGTAGTTATTTACATGATCATTGGCTCACGAACCAATCAGCTCAAGTCTATGTAAATGTGCATATCTGCAGTATACAGAAATTGTATGCACAACAGCCTAATGGAAATCAGGCATGCTTACCCCCACAAACAGAAGCATAGCTGATTTTAATAGTCACATTAGTATAAAGGAGACGTGTGTTTTGCCATTCATCAACTCTCTATACTTGCTGTTATTTATGACTATTGACAAGGACCAGTGTGGTGGTAACTAGGGGTGGGCAAAAATATCGATATGGCAATATATCGCGATACTTTATACCGCGATATGATATCGATATTCAATATTTAAATATCAATTTTTTTTTCCCCCCCAAAAAAAAAATAATTCAAAAAAAATATTTTTTTTTCAATTTTTTTTTCAAATAATAAATCATGTTTCAGACGTAAATCCAATTGAATATGTTGTTGTAACTTGCACTTGTATAAAATGGCATGGATAATTTGAATTACATTGTTTTGACTCAGTTTGTCCCATGAATTATCACTATCATCTAATGTACATACAACTCGGATTTTAAGATGCATAATGCCTTTTACATTTTTCAGTGAACTATGTAGAATATCGTAGAATATCGCAATATATCGCGATATATCGCAAAATTTGGATATCGCAATATCGTATCGTATCGTGACTCAAGTATCGTGATGTGTATCGTATCGTGAGGTCCTTGGCAATACCCACCCCTAGTGGTAACCTGGCTAAACCCCCTCACCTGCCCCAGGCTCCACAGCTTCTGCTGCTTTGCAATAGTTGCCGCCTCAGGACACAGAGAACCATCCTGCTGCTGCGTAAAGACGAGGGAAGAACATATTGGGAGAACATATTCAGTTTTGTCTGGATTTAGAGAAATAACTTCATACATATGACTTTATATTGAAAAAGGGGACTGTTGGCACAGACAAGGGAAATAAAGTTTGAAGACAATGAGCAATGATTGTTTTTCATGCAAAGCAATCACATGAAAACCGTGCCTGAGAATTTTCACAGCAGACATTTGAACCGATCAAAGCCGAAAAGAGCCTGAGGTCTAATCATCAACAGTTGTTGTAGGAGTTTATTTTGCATAAATAAAAAACAGACATTGATCTTTCCTTATTTTTATAGCTGATGATGCCTGAAGAAGGTCACAATGCCCAAAAGCTTGTAATAAATTGATAATATGCACAGTGTTTTAGTGTGTGGTCGCTATTTTGTTGTTTTTTTTTATAGATAAAAGCTGTCGAAGTTCCTTTCTTGATCTGTTCATGAGCTTCATATAACTCATCTGATCTTACAGTCTCTGCCATTTGTCTCCAAGTTCACAATGTATTTCACAAAAGTATAATAGGCCTATTTAACATTACTATAGGCTACTGTGGTGCATTCACAGCATCCATTAGTATGAAGCCTGTGTTTCAAACTAGTTAGAGAAAGCACTGAGAAACACACATTATTCATATCTTTCCAAAATGCATCTGTCTCTGCGAGGTGTTTGTGATTTAACATCAAACCGCTGGAAAGTGAATGTCACACAAGGTTTCAGTAGGTCTATCTGTTCCGTAACGTCACTGCTCCGTGTTCAACGAGCTGCAGAAAAAAATTGTATTTTTCGAAAATAAAACTCTACACTGTCGCTGTAAGAATCTACAAAAAACATTTCATAACCAAATACAAACACCAACCTTCAGGGGAAGTCGCGTGGTGTTACTCTGAAATCCGTCCCACTAGAAACTCGAGCAGTGTGGAAACAGCCACGGGAACACAGACCTGCAGCTGCTCAGCTGCTCCACTGGGGGGCGCGGCAACACTGCCATGGCATGCAGCCATGATCCATCCATTTCAGCTCCTTCAAAGACACAGAAGAATCCAGTTATTTTGCAATTCTGACATCGAGTCTCTCTCTTTTCTTTTTTTGGGGTATATTTTACACAACAGTCTGCAAACAATAAATAATTTATTGTTCAACATGACCTGTAGTATCGTTCATCATAGGCCAAGGCAGTGCACAGACTAGAGATCTGTTCTTTGTCTCTCACAGCTCTGTAAACACAGCACACTGAGAAACCAGCTCTGTCCTTATTCAGTAATATTGACAGAGGGTTTTTATATAACACCTACAAGTTATATTTCAGCATTGGCCCAGGCCATTGACAGTTATATAAATATGGCTTCCTGACAACTCAAGTTTTCAGTATTGTTCTTTGATCTAATGTCGGATATTGTTTGATTTGAATTTCAAAACACATTTGCTGAACACCAGTAAAGTGGCTAAAAGTAAGAGATGTCCAAGTCTAACACTTTGTTAACTTCTTGTCAAACAACAGCCTGCCTTTTGGATTTTGGTTTTATGCTGAGCCAAGTCACACTGCCAAAACAGTGTCTTCAAATGTCAGTGATAAATATTATTGGTATTTTCAGTAAGACTAGATTAGGGATGTTCTCCTGTGCTGGAACAGAGCAAACATAGTTTGGTGAACAGACTGTCAATAGTATTGATTTATGAGCAATAATAGCTGTTCTGACTTTGGACATTTGCCAGTAAAGTTTCTGAAAGGTTATATTAAGAAATATATAGTGGAGTTATGGTGTCCTGTAAAGGAATGGCACAGGGCTGCAGCCTCCATTAAAGAAATCACATTTGTCCTCTGAAAAGGTGTCCAACAAAGACAGCATGGGGACTACTGACTCAAATCACACTTGGCTGGGGGACCATCAAAACATCCATAAAGTGTTTTAGGTTTTTACCACCTCTGCCAGTCTCAGTGGTGTGGCCTGAAGGTGGATCGAGGCCTGGGGGCTTTCTGGGTGGAGTCTGCACGTTCTCACTGTGAAACTGGCAGTGTGCTCCCTGATCGCAGCCGTGACCCTGCATAAGGATAAGGCAGAGCCAATGGGTGAATGGATGCTGTGCCACATCTGTGACGGCAACGATTGTTTACAGAACCTTAAAAAAAGACATCTGTAGAGATAAAGATAAAGCTAAGATAAGAGATAAAAAGAAAGTTTATTTGCAATTTGTACATTTGTTAAGGTACATAGGAATTCTTGTCAGAGGACACTCAGAGTAGGCTACAGACATAAAAGAGTAATGCTATGTTAAGCAAGTGTACACAATTATAAAAAACGATCTAAAAAGTAAAGAAAAAGGGTAAACAGGAAAGAGTAAAAATGAATATCAAATAGATGAAGCCCTTAATGTGGAATTTCATAATGAAGGCAGTAGCTGGTGTGAAATGCTCTGTGTGTAAAGGAGACATGGAAGGTCAGATGATAGATCAATGTCTGAGACAAACATGCGTAAACAAACAAGAAGGAGAGGGTGAAATACAGACACACGCAGGGAAGGAAGGGGAAGATGTGCCAAAACAGAGGGAGGTTGAAACACTTCCTGTCCTGTGGTCTGATATATGGCTATTGGGAGGATAAATCCTTCAGATCTATCCACACATCCTCTCCTGTGCAGCTCTGAACATGTCTAAAAACAACTTAAGGAACCAAAATACCTCACTGTTTCTCTGGGGTTTGAAGTTCTGTGAACTCATTCCAGCTACCATCTCAAATCTCTGCTTTGGATGCATATTTCTTATAGTAGCCTACATATATTTTTCCACACACACCCTTAAAAGTGCAAACATTTACTTATTACGTATTTGTTATTTAAGACACCGTAGTGCCGTCACTAACACCAGCCAAGTGTATTTTGTGGAACCCAAACTCCTTCATGACCGTCCCGCAGACATCAAAGGTCATCAACAAGGATACAGTACACTGCATCCAAGACTGCAGAAGAGTCAACTCTGTTTTAGAGCCCCGCACCTCTCCGGTCTATTTAAAAGTGGGGAAGGAATTCAAAAAGGTCGGTGGGACTCTTCCCAGGCAGAGATTCCAGACACACTGACTCTCCTTCCTGCTCTGTACAGTACATTCAGCTAGGTCAGCTAGCCCGCAACCTGTCTCTAAATATCATTCTGTGAAGTGCAGCACCTGGAGGACATGTTGGTTTAGTGGAATTTGCATGCATAGTAGCCTCTAAATCATCAACATGTGTGTGTGTGATTGTCTATCTGGGTTAAGTGTGTGATGGACTGGTAACATGTCCAAAATCTCCCCCTTCTTTATAGACTTAAACTTAAGTGAAACCATTTCTGACTGTTTGCCTGTCCACATCCATTCATCGTCTGCCCGGCCTTTTCAGCCATTTTGATTAAAGTCAGCCCCGCTGTTTTATGATCCATCCGGATATCAGAGATGCGGCCGCAGACTCCTGCTGATAATGGAGGCCTGTCTGAAATTACAACCTGGCTAATGGCACAGAGAGAGAGAGAGGAAGAAAGAGAGGCACATTTTCCGCACACATTTGTCTGGATGCATGCACAAATGTTGCTGGATGTACAGTATTCCTGTGTGCTATCACAGTGCGGTTGTGTGTGTGTGTGTGTGTGTACTGCTCGTGGCCTCTAAAATGATGCATCAGTGTGCTGATCGATATGCAGCTGTCTCGGGCTCCACAGGCAGGAAGTCGGGGAATGCACTGCAGTCAGCATGACTATACCAGCTCACCAAGATAAGAAAACACACACACACACACACACACAGTCAAGGAGATCAAATAAGAGGCAGTCTATTTCAGGGCAGGGAGAATGGCAGGTTAGCAGGTGCCAGAAGCTCTCTGGGGCTGGAGGTTTCCTGTGGACAGAGAGCCAGGAGACACTGGGGGGAGGTTCAGTTCACTGCACACTTTTGCACAGCAGCAGCAGCAACAACAACTTGGATGTTTGTGTAACCACTCCAAATGCACAGACCATCTATTGTGTATTTGAAACCATCCATAATAAGTATCTCATTATGAAGTATTCTGCAAAGACAAACCAAATACACCATGGACACTCAGCGAACCGCTAGTCAAAACACAGCCTTGACACCAGTCAACAACAAAAAGAACACAAGTGGCTGTTTAGGATTCCTACACAATACAGAGAGGGGGGATTTGCACTCGAGCTTGTAAGAGGAGGGAGACCACAGACGGGATCTGCTCTGGTCTAGACACATCAAATCACATCTGATCAAATTGTGTGCAAGTCTGATGGGTGTTATGTTTCTGTGTGGATGTGGAATTTCACCGAATGAAAGCAAGCTCTGTGTAGCGGCATGATTACAGTAATCACATGCAACAACAAATGTGCAGATCTATGGGAGAGCTGTTACTAGTACATCACTACTTTTAATGCACATTATGAATTTACTGTAACAAATGTGCAACTATTATATGCAACTATTCTGGGAAAATGTCCTCATCTTCACAATCACTGTTATTGTCGCAAATAAAGGCAGTGTTAACCTGGTTAGTTTGCCAATAGCTACGGCAAAGTAGCTGCTGCTGATGACGGTCACTTGTTATGTCACTGCAGCAGCATAATGTTTGCAGGATAAAATACAGGATTGTTCCATAAATTCTTTCCAGTGTTATTGTGTTTTAAGAAGCAGTGAAATTAAAACAGTAAGTGCCGGTTATATAACAGCTTCAGCATCTGGAAACCTCCACACTTGAGCACAGGCCAGTGCTTGGAATCTACACTCCTCCTGCCCAACCTTGACACAGGAAAACAGGGCGAGACAGCCAGCACAGCGCTAGGCAGGGCATCAGGAGAGGATGACAATATTTATATCAGCGCTGGGGTAGGATTTCTGGCACCATAACATTGTCGCACCTGTTATTTCAGTCAGCCTTAGGGTGCCAGGTTTCAGGGTGAGGGGTTAGGTGTCTGTCTCTCTCAGGTCTGAGGGTGTGAAGAGCTGCATGTGTCCCTTTGTAATGTTTATAGAAGTGAATGGGCATGTAAAAGTGCAGAATTGATTCATTTACCAGACAGTGGCATAAAATGACAACATATTTTGTCAAAAAAACATTCATTTTGTAGAAACCTAAATTGGATTGAAGTTCACTCCACCTGTGATGTAAACAGAATCTCACATGTAGATAGAAGAATGCATTCAACTTTTCTGGAGGAATTACATACATACACACCGACCACTAACATGAAAGCACCGACACACACTCACGCTATCAGAGAGATGGATGGTTCCCGTGCTGCCGTCCCACAGCTCAGCAGTCATCACTCAGAGGAAGAGATCACAGTGTCACCAGAGACGTCAGTCGCCAAGATGGAAGGAGCCAGACAGTCGTTCGGTTCTGGTGCTTCATCTTTGAGTTGAACGCTCGCCGAGGTCTCCTCTTCAAGCAGTCACAGAAATATTTATGTGCAGCGTCTGACTGATGCTCAGAACTTTTTGAATTATTGCTCCTTCTGCAGGATGAAAACCAAAGGATCCTGCAGCAGGGAATGAAAACTGCACAGTAGCAAGGCTTGGTAAACTGGTAGCTTATGAATTAAATTATTGGAGCTAATTAGGAATAAAGAAAATACAACATGGAGATTAAATACGATAAGTGATTGTATATACCGGGTATCTTTACTTTTGAAATACTACTTAATGTATTGTGTCGTAATTGTGCTTTCGCAGTCAAACATCATGAAAGGGTTTACAAAGCCAAGAGAAAACATTTTAGAAGTGGGTAAATGATTTGTTTATATAATCATTCAAGTCGTGAGTTTAATACTAATATACATACGTCAGTATGTAATGTGAGATAAGAAGAAAACGGTCAAGTTCTTATGTTTATTACACAAAAAGAACAGCAAAGGCATCACTTTCATCATGATATGATTCACCACTTTGACCCAAGAAAAAAAACAAAAAACTATTCTACTCAGCTGAGTGTCCTGATCTGTGACCATTCAAAATTAGTAAAAGTAGAAAAAAAGGCTTTTCAGTATCTTTTTTTGATAAGCATTACTTATGTTATGCACAAAAGCAGGCTCTCATGAGTGACCTTTAACATACATTTTGACCAGAAAACATCAGCTATGGGTGGACAGCCAACACAAAAACCTTTACGAACAATGCATTCAGTTTTCAAATCAGGAAAATGCATAAAAAGAAACCAGCCTTTGGTACAAAGTTATAAAAAAGGAACTCACATTTTTATCTATCTGTTGATATCAAGTAAATGTTGTTTTTGCTTAATCATGAAAACATATAAAGCCCAGTCATGAGAATAAAGCAAAAATGTTTTAGTCACAGGCAAGGTACAGTCCAGGCATGTCCTGTAGGTAATATTCAAGAAGGCAGAAAACCAACACCGCTCCACTCAGCACTCTGACAGTGATGCCGGGGGAAACCTTCTCCGCTGCATTTATCTCTGAAACCAAGATGATCCTGCATATTGTGAATGTCACATCATATTTTGTGCAAAAAGCACACAAAACATGTTGCACGTGAAATACAAAACACAGTAGACACAAACTACATTGTTCTGGATTTTGTTTCTAGATCATTTGAATATGGGTCTGCTGTTGGTAAATCTGCAAGGCTACACTATTCAAGGCTAGAACCGAGACCTGAGCAAAGGATATCCATTCAGATGGTTGACATGAATGAACGATGCACGGGATGTGACTGTTCCTTTGGAAAGCGATGGTGTGACTGTCCTCTGAGGCTTTGCTTGTTGCCTGGAAGGTTCCTCAGGAGCACACTGCTGAATAACTCACGCTGCTTCAGGTCTTGCTCCCCTTGGTCAGTTAGGCTCCTCTGGATGCCATATACATTCTATAGGTGAGTTAGTGAACTCACGACTAAAGCACTTCTGAGTCTGTGGGCATGGAGGAGCAGTCTGGGTTTGATATACAGACAACAGTAAGGACGAAAAGAGAGAGTTCAGAGGTTATCACTGAAGGCTTCTGGTTGGTTACGCACACACAGTGGGATGGAGGTCAAATGATGACAGTCTCTATGTGAAAGGCTTGTGAGAAGGTAAAGGAGGAGGTATGTTTCTGGAGGGGGAAGGACTGCGGTATGACCGGGGTGGTAGAGGGAGATGACGAGGTGGAGGAGGAAGACGTAGGGGAGCGATTGGCCCATCGGGAGGGGAGGCGTCGGTTGGCTGGACGGGCTGGCCTCGAGAAGCTCTTCTGGACAGAGGAAGAGGAAAGACAAGAAGACTCTTCATTTTCCTGTGGAGAAACAAATGAATTAACATTTAGGATGATCACACCGTCCTGCCAGAAATCAGATTCACACACACAGATACTTTACATTTTGTCACGTGTTCCATCGGTAGTCTTCTTGATCCTGGGGAAAACGACAGGCATATTTCAAACAGGAACAAACAGTAAGGAATCCAGGACGCTCATGTGGAAAGATCACACGAGCAGATCCCATTCCTATTTGGTCAAGAGGAATGCATCTGAACTTTAGTACCTCAGACGTGTGCAGCAGTTCTCCTGCCACTTACCGGCACTTCAGAATCATCGCATTTTATTTTGGACAGCGCTCCCGGTTGAGGCTAAACTAAAGTGGTGCCTTTAATGGCATTCTTTTCATGAGGTCAAACAGAATTGGCTTGATAATCACTCCCACAATTTCTTTAACATTTGCATGACTTTAAAGCAGTGTAATCACTCCGTCTTTCTCATTTCCACGGTCCGCCAAGGGCATTTAGTCAGCTGGCTTCTTGCAGATACTTCTGTAATTACAACACAAAGGCCAGAAAAACACTTCCACTACGAGGCCCCATGGAAAGACTGAAAGATAAAAGACAAGTTGGTGAGGGTGATGGACCTCCTGCCAAGTTTAAATGCTTTATATGCCACCCTGCCAGTTCCTTTTGTTAGGAGCCTTAAAGCAATGGAATGGCCCAGATGCCCAGATTATAATGGAGGCTTTGGCCTGCTTCTGTCTCTTAGCACATACCAGAAATAAACAACATTCCCACCGGAGCTGTCCTCAGTCAAGGGCAATTGCTTAGTATTTCATAGTGGAGTGGAACAGAACGAAATGTGCAAGTTCGCCCAGGTCCACTGGTGTATTTGGCCTTGAAAGTATAGTTTGCCTTAATTATTTTGTTTAAACACAAAATGCATACGGACACATTTCATTCCAACAGAGTTCATCTGAAGTCAACATCTGTACGGTGAAAAACACACTTGCTGCATGGTAAATGTGTGTGTGTGTGAAGTGTGACTGTTTATCTGCGACTCTACCCACCTGAACTATAAGCTGCATCTCTTTCAGGCCCATGGCAGTGTGGCTGAGCTGTGCGTGTGTGGTGTGTGTCTTTGATGTGTGTGAAGTCTGTGTGAGTCTCAGAGTTGGAGGTAAGGGCAGAGGGTCCATGTCCAGCATGTCCAGTTCTGTGATGCTCTCCTCCTGCCTAACAATGAGGCGAGGACTTGAAGCCGTCTCGCCCTGTTGGTTCTGACCTTGCTGAGCCCGGGCTGCGCTCTCGTAATTCTTCAAAATCCTCTCCACTGCCCCGTAGTTAGACCTGGATCCCTCAGGCCGTGGGTACGCAGCCAGGGTGAGGGGCTTCCAGGGATGGTCGTTCATCATTCGAGGCCCATGTCTGGAGGAGTCAGACTGGGAGGGAGGAACAGACACATGCCTTGGCTGTGCCTGGTGCCCTGGCTGTGTCATCTGTCTTTGTTTGTTCTCTGCAGGCGGCTGCTGGAGTGAGACACTCACTCTGCTGGCTGGCTGAGGCTTTACTCCGTGTGCACTCTCCTTCTTAGAGCTGGAAACCTCTATATTCTGAGCTGGCTGGCTGTTTGCAGGAAAAAGAGCCTCTGTGGCTGCTCTGGGTTGCATTTTCCTGGAAGGACTGCTTGCTGCTCGAACTTTGTGCTTGACCTCGGAACGGCATGTGGGAATCTGAGAGGTTATTGTGGTGGCGTTGTCCCTGAGTCCAACCTGTGGCTCTTCAGGTGAAAGGTCAGAGGGGATTTCTTGCTTCATTCTGACCTCTTGACCTTCAAAACCGCATCTCATTTGTCTCGGTTGGATCTCTGGGCTCCGAATTGTGGAATCTGAAGTGGAGAAAGTGACTTCAGGATGTCCACCCACCACACCAGTGGTCTCCCTGGGAGGTAACACTTCATCTGATGGTGTAAGGACCGGCTGGCAACCCAGAGAGGCGACATCTGTCACGGTGCAACTGTCTGGCTCCTTTACACCACGGCCCATCTCAGCTTGAAACAAAGTTCTATTGAACTCGGCTGTTTTTTGTTCCAGCATTATGTTTCTTCTGGAGCCCTGGAGATTGGAGCTGACAGGTGTTATTTCCAGAGAGGACAACAGCAAATCGACTGATAATTCTTCGACAGGTGGCGGCACTTGCAGCTCAGGCTTTAGGTTACTTGAATGAAGGTCTTTCCCAGCACTCAGTATGTTGACTTCAGAGAAACTTTTCTGTACAGTCCCTGCAGGCGACTTACTGTTAGTGAACTTGCTTGCATCACAGGACCAGCGGCTGTGGCAGCAGCCCATATTACAGTTATTGTTAGAAGGTACAGCGCACGATGCAACGACACCATCTATTAAAACCTTCCCTTCGTTCTCTTGTAGCATGGCCCCAAACTTCCTGATGATAGACGGGCTGCTACACTTTCTGTCCGCCAGAACACAGGGGCTGTGACATTTCCTCATTGTCGTCATGGGGGATTCTGGGATGTGGAGTTCTGTGTCTGGGTGGGTCGGGCTGTTCAGATTCCAGGAGGAGGATCGGGGTGGGATGGGTGGAGCGGCTCCATCTATCTCAGAGTATATTTCCGGGCTTGCCTGTGTGTCTCTGGAGCCGTCTGGCTCAGCAGCACTTGTTCTCCAGGATTCACTCGAAGCTCTTTCGGCCCGCCAGGTGTTATCTGGTGACAAGGTGATCCAGTTTTCCCTTTCCAGCGCACGGAGGTCATCGTAGATCTGGCTGAGGTCACAGAGAGGTTCATTCACCTCCTCAGTTAGGCACTGGGATTCAGATCGATTCCTGAGAGAAATACAACAGTCAAATGCCGTTGTTGTCCACTTTTGTCCTTTTTACCAAAGACATATATTATCAAATACATCTACAGCACTGAGACAAACACTGCACTGAGATTATATGCACAAGCACATCAAGACTCAGCGTGTAGTTATTATCATAGTTCCATGTTGATGCCAGGAAGTGCACATAGCAGTGAGGATTAATTTACCTCTTATCTCCGCTCTTCTTCCTGATCTCATCCTGGTAGCTACAAAGCTCCTCACTTACACGGGCAATCTCCTTCAGAGCCTGAGACACAGAGAAGGAAAGACAGAGACATTAAGAGATTTGCTGGGTATATTGCTAAAGATCTGAATAAAAGAAATTATGGGTCACAAGGATCCTCTATTCAAAGACAGTAACAAGAACAATGATGAACAAACCACAAGAATTTGACAGCAAAGCAAAGACAACCACACCCATGTCTCTGTACTGCATATAGTGCCATTATCAGATATGAACATTGTTTATTATAACTCTTACAGCATTGAGCGCAGTGGTGTTCTTCTTGTCACTGCCATAACTCTGCTCCGACCAAACGGGACTTTCTTGTGGCCTGATGTGGACGTAGTTTTCATTCCCTTTGGAAGCACTTTTCTGTGGGAATCCACACCCAGGGGCTCCTTGAAAAATAGCATCCAGCTCTGTTGTATCCACAGCCTCCCGGCCATAATCAACAGAGTCTTGCTCCCAAGCGCCTCTGGATCTCAGCTCCACCAGCACAGGTTGTGAGTGGTCCTTGTTAGTAAACTGACCATCAGCATTAAATTCACAGTGGCTGTCTGCTGCTGGGAAGCAGGTGGGCTGGTCACCAGTGATGATGTTTCTGTTGTGACCAAAGCCAGGTAATGCTGGTTGTCTGCTTGGCTCTGATTGGCTGCTGCTGCTGAGCGGCTCAGAATGGGAGTTGTCGCTGAGCAGGCTGGAGCCCGTGCTGGTGCGACGTACACTGAGCCTGTGCACAGCATCATCATTGTACTGCCTCCCTCCGTCCAGTCCGGTCCCCTCTCGCTTGGCTCTGACTTCGCAGTACAGCTAGAAATAGGAAGAGGAAGGTCATCACTTTTCAGCAATACTGCTACAGCCGGCCCTTTGTTTTAGGAATGGTTTGTTTAAAGGTCATTTTGAAGATTTGATGCTGGATTAATTTAATAAATCTGAAATTATATCAGTCATACACATCCAACACTATCGAAAACTCTTTAAATAATGATATTTTATATAATATAACAGACACAGAAGGCACATCTATGTCAGACAAATATACATATATAGCATGTATTGAGACTAGAGTCTTCATGATGGAAATGATAGACAAGTGTGAAAAGCTCAGACAATATTAAAAATGTAAATTAGCTAATGAATATACAAACAGTACTACACTGTAGATACCCCTGCATAATCAAAAATTAATATGGGACGATGAGAAGCCAGGCAAGATATCTTAGCAACCAATCTTGTGAGCATATTTAGACCAAAGAGGATTAAAAAAAACATTCAAAGAATTCTTTCACATAAAGTTGGATAACCCCTGGCCTGCTACCATGGAATCTCAAAATAGTAACCATTTCATGTTGACTGGGCTCCCTTCCCATCACGCAATGTCTAGATGGGACTTCTGCCTTGTAGCCTGCTTCATTCTCTGCTGTTTTCCTCTCTCATTTTCTGGTCTCTAAGGGGCCAATGAGAGCCACATGTTCTTTTCATAGCAAATTGTTTCAGTGCCTTCGCACTCTGTCCAACTACTTGTGTATGGCTTTCTTCAATGAAAACATTTCTCCTCTGCATGTGTCAGATTTTAATCTGCTGATAGGTGCGGGATTTATCACCACCCATGCAAAACTTTCTATCTCTACCTTTGACCGTCTCTCTTTGGCTCATCAATTTGCTCTGAATTACTTCCCTGTCTTATCCTGTTACAGTGTACAATATAATCTATAATTATTCTAACCAATGAAATCACAGTTTAATTAGGTATATTTCCAAACATGTCAGCTTCCCTCTCTCACATCGCATCACTCCAGTGACAACTAAGACACAGACTGTCTTTATCACAGCATCTGTCTCAGTGTCCAGAGGTCAAATAATTGCAGCAGAGCTCTTGCCCTCCTTCTTCCACTCCTTCCTTTCCTCATACTCTGCAGCTGCACTGATCAGGGGTATTGTTTCAACAGTGTTTATCGTTGAACAGGATGTGTAGGAGGGAAATGTAACCCTGAGTGCACAGGACACCATATATCACACAAAAGGTAAGAAACCAACCTAAGAATGAAGAATAGTTAATGGAATGGAAGTGAATTTGTTTTATGTACTTTAGTGGGGGGGTTCTTTACAACAGAAATGTGTTTGCTTTAGTTTTCCCAAATCCCAAATCCCCAAAATGCAGATATATTTTCATGCAACCACGGTCGGAGCATCTTACCTCTTCTATTTTCTTCTGCATATCTTTCAGCTGGCTTTCCCACTCCCTCCTCTCCACATCAAATCTCTCCAGCAGCTCGGCTTTCTCCCTTAACCAGTCCCTCTCATTGTGCTCCAGGCGATAGCGCAGGTCCATGGCTGTTGAGTGCGTGTCTGCCAGGATCCTTCGCTGCTCTGCCCTCTCCCAGCGCAGAGATGGAGTCTCACGGTGCTGGTCTTCAGTGCTCTGTAACGCAACAGAGCCAGGACCTGCTGCTGCTGCTGCTGCTGACTGGACCCCTCCACTCACCAACCCCGTACCCTCCCTAGCCTCCAACTGGAGAGAGAGAAACAGACAGCGCAAGCAAAGAACACAAGGGTGGAGGGGGAAAAAAGGAGCAGGGAAGGGAAAGAGTGGGAAAGACAGAGGAGCAAACAGTCAGTGTTGATAATGGATATATAGCAGTTGCATAAAAGGAGGATGAGAGTCAGATGACGAGACACGAAAGGCAGGAGTGACAGACAGTCAACAGTGGAATTAAGAGAATGAAGGAGTGGCAGGAAGAGAAGGTGGAGGAAGTGGGGGAATAATGCACCACAGGGACGAGTGTGAGTGGGTTCAGAGAGGGGAAGAGGGAGAGAGGAGACAAGAGTGAAAGATTAAAATATCCTGCAAGAGCTCACACATACAGATCATTGGTTTAGAGGTCAGGTCTCTTTTCTATGGTACTTCACTAACTAACAGGATACAGGGCAGGATATGGCAGATTCAAGCACAGCAAAATATGTCTGTAGAGGATGCATGTGGCCTCAGGCAGACGAGTCTGTGGTGCACCAGGTTTTAGAGAAACACTGCATTGAAATGCAGCTGTATTGTTCAACTGGACTTTATTTTACCAACGATGTTAATCAGTTCAAAGACTCTTTCAAATGAAAACCTTGCGCATATCCCCTGGGAATTTCATTGTGTTTGCACCAAAACCAAGTTCATGTTATTTAAAAATGAAAAGAAATATTCCAGTTTAGATGGTACCGCAAAGTCAGACTCAAGTCAGACTCCAGATTTCGCTGTCCAAAAAGAAGTTCTGAATTTGATAACAAAGATCTTGGTGCTTGGTGGTTTGTAAATAATCTAAAATGTCTGAAGGAAGTCTGTGATTCAGAGAATATCCTCTTACATACTTCAAAACAAAGGGTTTATTTTTAGTACATAGATCTGTGCATTCTGTGGTAAATATGTACATTTATGTTCTCGTAAAAACAGGCAGAATTGCTTTTGAACTGGAAAAACACAAGACAACGCCTGTGCATGTGTGTGTCTTTGTGTGTGTATGAGTACGCATGCATGCATGAAGTGTGTGTTAGAAAGAGGGAGAGAATGCAACACAAGCATGCCAGAGTGTGTTATTTCAGTGTTCAGTCACAGACATCGAGCAAAGCCTTCTTACAAGCCTCGGTCACGCTGCTATTTCTGCCTGTGGCCTGGGGTCAAGAAATTATGGAGTAGGGAAACAAGTCAACCCTCTCTGTCTGCCTGTGGCCCTTCTCAAAGGCACACAACTCCACAATTACAGATGGACGATGATGGGTGCTGTCCACAGTCTATTTAAACATCCAAATCCAAACAAATAGTGAAAGTGCAAAAACAAGATGGTCGAAGTCAAAATAAAACAGCTGAGGACATTTTTATTGATTAAAAAGAGCAAAGCCAAACCATCTGCTTAAAGGAAGTTCTGGAGGAACGGAACATGCAAACGGGAACAGGTTCACAGCATCGCAGCCAGCTCAGGGAATACACACTCATGCACGCAGACACAGCTTCAAACCAGACCCAAAGAGCCACCCCAGCTACTCTGGATCACCCTGGCTGCCACCCTATGGCATAGGGTATATAAAGGTGACTGTGTCACCACGGTGACCCACTATAAATAGCGGACACACAGCCTTGTACAATGTCACATTCCTAGGGGAGGTGGAGAAACGAGGTAAAGGGAGGAGGGGGAGCTGGCTGCTACGGTAGAGTGAGATGTCTCCTAGCTGCCAGCAGCTTTCATAAATCAGTGGCATGCAGAGAAATATGCCTGGAAATATCCAGACTAAGACCTCAGCCTGGGACCTTGGATGCTTGCTTGGTATTTGGTGGTGGACGTGACCAAAAAGCTGTAAGGTGTGGAAACACCTTACAGTAGTGGCATTCACAGAATACTGTGGAAACTGGGGTGCCATAAGCTGTTCCTTATAAGCTGTGTGGATACTTCATTGACTCACTCTAATTAGAGTTTTTAATTTGGTATCTGGTATGGCTAAAGTATGAAATACAGTACCAGCTAAGGCAAAGGCAAAATGATGCAAAGATTGAACTACAATATGTGACACACAGCTCCCGTTTCTGGATGAAAAACCAACAAATTATAAACCAATGATTTAAAACAGCTGAAACTATTTGTAAAACTAAGACAGACATGGACATTTTATACATTAAATTCAATTTATAAATTATGTCGCAGCTCAGTTTGAGGATTTAAGGAGAAAGTCTTGGCTAAAAAGGAGAATGATGGCTTTAGAAATAGAAGCAAATGCTGTTTTACAAAGTGCACACAACTTCTTTTCTCTTCTACCACCAACTAACTCCAGATTTGTATACACTTGGCTGCTTGGATAATCCTCTGCAGTATTCTGTCCCTCCCTCTCAGTGTGTGCTACTACCTTCAAAGTCTCTCTTCAAAGTCCAGCAGAGATCAAACAAAATAACAAGTTTATTACAACTGTTGAGTGTCGTTCTCTGACTGCGTCACACATTCACTTGATTGCATCAAAGGGCTCTACTCAGGCGTACCTGCTAATTTTACCATTACATTTCAGCTCAGTGCTATTCTGGATTGTCATCTGTGTCAGCATTTACAGTTACCTTCTACCTCTTTGACACCCTGCGTTTTAACTCTGCCTGCGCTAAAAATGGTTGCTCTGCCACACTGGTTCAGTGAAACCAACATGTGGATAATGACAGAGAGGTTTCTCACCCATGTTGAAATTGTTCACATTTCACTTCAAACTGATCTGGAGTTACACCCATTCAGCTCTGCTGACTCCACTGCCATGAATTGCATGCATTCCTGTCTATCTTTCAGGTTGGTTCCAAACCTCTGAATCATCGGATTTGTTCAGCAATTAATATAAATGAAGTGAGGTGAAATAAATGGAAATTCTGATTCTGAAAGTCTGCTATTCAGGCTTTTAAAAATATTTTCTCTATAAAAAAGGGACAGTTTCTCGCTACTTTGTTGAATAGTCAAATTGACCCTTAAACTTTGCCACAAGGAATACGAGATAGTATGAATGAACTATGTAAATTAGCCGTTTGATTAAAAGCTGCAAATGATAAATGGAAAACTTGGCCTGATGTATTATGAGTCTTATGTGTAGCCTTGGATTAGCAGTTGGCAAACACATACCCAGAAGTATAAACTATGTGGCAGGATGTGGCATCAACAACTATTACAATGCTTCACTCCCAGTCATTTCCTTTGGTCTGTTTGTGAAATCAATATAGAAAAGTATGTCTGCATGTTTGAGTGTGTGCATGTGTACATTCCATTCACCATAACTGTACATTTTGAGTATTCACCACAGATTTTCATGAGTCTGAGAACACTTCGACTTCCCATCGAAGGGAAAGGGACACATATGTGGGGAGACCTTTGGACTCCATCGTATATAAAAAAGAGAAATGAGACTTTCTCTCCTGCCCCAGACAAACAGTCCAGATCTCCATGACTCTCCAAACTGGACTGTCTTTAACACAGATGTCTCACATGTACATTTGGCATCACTGTGTGTGTGTGTGAGTGTGTGAGTGTGTGAGTGTGTGAGTGTGTGTGTATGTGGCATCATGCTATAACCTCCTGCAGTACATCAAGTCTTGTCTCCCACTGCTTCACTGGGCTTTTCAAACACAAAGCAGAACAGTAAACGTCTGTTTTTATAAGACTCTCCATCAACCACACTGTGAGAAGGCACAGAGCCAGCAGGACAAAGGGAAGAGCTCAACAGTAACATTGTGCCATCTACTCACACACTAGAATAGTTTTGTACGTGTGCGTGATCTGGTAAAGCCGTGTTACTGTCTTGCATTTCTGTGTCACCAGTGGTCTTGTCGAACACTTATCATTGCACCACCTTGCTAATTTCAAGCAAGCACAAAGTTGAAGAATTTTTGAGCCATTGATTTTTTAGTAGCTAGAAACAAGAGCTGCATGTGACAAGTGATCGCATGACCAATCAATCTAAAAGTCTGTGATAAAAATCATGAGGTTCAATTGGAAAATAAAGACAATGTCACCACAACATCAGAGAAAAACGAGTGGGCGCACAGAGGAATCCAACTCTGAACAAAGTTCACAGTAAAAAAGAAAAAAAAAAGTTAACTTCTTTTACTCAACTTCAACTCAGTGAAGTTTTCTAGTCTAGACCAACCAAATAAATCCATCCTCTGATGTAACCAGAAAAAAAGCTAAATCCCTAAAAGCCACGTTGCTTTGAAGAATAACTATGCATGGTGCTTCAAGTGATCTGTGCGATGCCTGATACAGCATGGCACTGGTATGCAAACTTAACTCTGTATTTTCTCCCCATTTCAAGGAATACTTCACAGTAGCTGCCCGCGGTAAAAAAAATAGGTTAACGTTTCGTCTGTTAAGAGAAAGCTCTTAAAAGCCAAGCTGGGTGTCTATGTCTGGCTGACCGGGGATAACTGAGTTTGTCTCCTCAGTGCAAATCTTTTGTCTAAGCTGAGGCTTGAGTTGGATGAATGCCAGGTCGACTTATCACCCTGCCATGTGGGTGGCTAACGTGGCATGTCCAATTTACACCAAACTGGAGACCAGACATCCACAGACACATATGGGATGTACTATGAGCTATCAAGAAATAATTCAAACTTAAACATCTTCTATGTGCCTTGCAGTTTTTGCCTGCCTTGCTTTGTCGTCGGACAGATGACCTCATACCAAGCATGCACCTGTGCTTAACACTGAACTATATAGAAAGTAATGTATTTGCTCCACTAACACACACATACACACACCCACACATCCTATGGCATTGTCATCCCTCACCTACCTGTGCAATCCTGCATTTGAGCTCAGCCTTCTCCAGGTCCCAGGCACATCTGTCTCTGGTGTACTGCAGCTGGAGCTCACTCCTCTTCTCCTCCTCTCTCTTCACCTCTGCCTGCACTTCCTCCAAAACCGTCTTCAGGTCCAGCAGAATCCTCCTGTTTTCCCCTCCCTGCAGGGAAACACAGTTGCCAGCGGTCATGTCAGCCAAATAAGAAAGTCAGGCTACAGTATTACACTTCCAACTATTAAACTAAAACAACCAGAGGAATTAAGAGGAAATAAAACGTGTGCTGCTGTATCTAATTATCAGAGTTTGCATTTAAGGCGTTTATAAATGCTGCTGTAATCACTGAGTGTCATTCACAACAAACCCCAGCTTCCCATACACCAACATATTGTGGTACAGGAAAAAAAAAAAAAGATTGAGTACATGCTTTGACTACCATCGACGCACTCGTGGCCCACACAAATATAGCTTTCACATGGGTGGTAAATATTTCCAATTACTTGTATGTCAGCCACTTCTCTCAACAATGACTCCTTCTCGCGCATCCACTCTTCCTTGTCCTGCACGTGTCGCTTTTTCAAATCCACAAACTTCTTTTTAAGCCGTGTGTGATGCGTTTGCTGCGGCTGCTGCTGCTGTTGGGGCTCTGTACCCGGCCACATTTGTCCCCTGAGGATTTCAAGCTGTGTCCCAAGTTCACCTGCTCCTCCACTCGTAGTGGAGGCATCGAACTGGGACTCGTAGATGTGACTGAAGACGGTGGGCGGAGAGGAGATCCTTCTCAGCGGACTGCGGGCTTTGTCCCTGCCCCTGTCTGCCCTATCCATCCTGGAACAAGGCACAAACTCCCATCCCTGAGACGGTACGTATCCTCCACCAGCACCGCCCCCACCACCACCACCACCACCATGCAGCCCCGAGCCGTTCATAAACGCACTCCACATTTCTCGAGCACATCAAAATAAGTCATAAAATATATATTAGATTAAAAAAAGAAGAAGCTGGTGGTGACCAACCTATTTTGTGGGGTGACCACTTCTGCATAAACTGGAATAATGTTCGACACAAAGCAGCATACTGTTTTTTTTTTTAGTTCAAACTTTTTAAAAGATTTTAGTTGGTGGCCGGTGGCACAAACTAATAATAATTTTAAAAAAACAAAAAAAACAAGACAAATCTAAACTATCCAAACCCGGCCGACTCCCCTGTCGGCCACACAGCAGCACTCAGGACAGTGCTCACACAGGGGACCGGTGGACGGGAGGCTGCATCGGTCCCCTCCATATCTTCACAGCGACAAGGTCAAGCCGTCATTTCTTTCTTTGTGTCCTTTGTCCCCCCCGTGCTGTCCTGTCCTCCTCGCTGCTGCTGCCTCCCTCTCACATGTTTGCGTGGAAATCTCAGGACGCACTAACTGTGTCGTGTCGCTGCACCGCACGGAATCATCGTAGGCGACAGAAGTTGGCAGAGACAGACACCCAGTAACCGCTCCGACGCGAATGGGAGACGGTCCCAAAAATATCACGGAGCGCACTGATGTAAGAGCATGAGCGGAGTATTTTTACACCACCCCCTAGTAACCATGAGTTTATTTTTCCTAAAGCCAGATAGTTGGACGACGGTGTCAACCCGCCGGAAGAGGACCAGTATCCATTTATCAACACCGGGGTTGCTCTAATTACTCTACCTCGCGGGACACCTTACGCTGTGTCCATGGCAACAATTCCAACACCGCCGCGCCGTGGCTCCTAGTTACCTCGCGGGACACCACCTTATTACGCTGTGTCCATGGCAACAGTTCGCACATTGCATCGTGGCTAAGGGGTCAAAATTAAAACAGCTGTAGCCTATGCCAACGCGGTCACTATTTAGAGGCAACATGCCGCTTATTGCGCAGTAATAGTCACACCAGATGCTACTCTGTTGCAAAATAAGCGCTAGACTTGTCTTACCTTACGCGTAGTAAAAGTTAGTGTGCGTACATTTCCCCGTTTCTCATCCGTGACAGGAGTCCTCTTTCAGTCTTCTGCCATTTCTCATCATCAGTTTATTAGAGGGAACACGAGGGGAATGACTGTCACGAGGAACACGGCGAGGGGTGGGATTTTAATCATTTTGATTTGAGAGATGATAACACGTTGTTTACAGTCGCCTCTACAAAGCGTAGGCGTTACTCGCTGAATATAACTCGCTGAATATTAGCTATAGAGGCTAATATTCATGCATGAGTTAGGTTTCTACACTAAACGTGTGATGTTCGCGTTTTTTTGTGTCAGTTAAGTTAAATGCTCAGCTCGAGCGCAGAAAACTGCGAGGAACCACGTGCCACACGCAGTGAATAACAGAGCCTTACCTCTTCTTCACGGTCCTCCCTCAAGAAGAGCCACGAGAGCACACATTTCCACCAGTTAAGTAGCTGAAGTGTACTCCGGGTCGGAATGCAGTGGCTTACAACTGCAGAGCGACAGCCTACAGCTGAAATGATGCTTTCATTAACGGGAATAAAAAACTCCTTTTTCTGTCTCTTCCCCTCCTACCCTCCTCACTAGCCTACTCTCTTTCTCCCTCTCGCTCTCCACAGCTGGCCCTAATATGTGACGTAAAACATCCCACCGGTGGGATGAAAGAAGTGGACAGGTTCCAAAAAAAGGAAAAAGAAAAGAGAAAAAAAAAGGAGAAGGAGAAGTGGACCGGTTCCGCCTCCATCCTGGTGGTCAGGTTAAACCGATCCAACACCAGCCCATTTGTGGCTTATGGTTTTAAGACCCACCTTCTTACAATTTTACACACTTCTGAATGGCATATAACCAACATCCAAATGCCACAGCTCATATCATATTCCCATGGACATCTGGACGATCTGACATGCTGACATCATGGCTCAGGCAGTAGGCCTATAGTTGCCTAACAAGAAATTTCAAGAGACATAGGCCCCATGCATTTGTAGCCTGTTTACTGCCAAAAGAAACCCTACAAATAGGCTCATGTCTGTGTGGATTAAAAACATTTGCTCTTTTACTTTTTGTCTATTCAAAATGTCACTGGATGAACAAAGAAGATTATGGTGCGCAACCTATAAATAACTGCTCATTACACGTTCCAGTCCTACCCATTAGACATCTGCTCAAATGGAAACTGGACTGGGCTAATCAGGGACCTAAATGATGTCAACCATCTCTATACACTTGTAAAGCAATAGTGTGAACTAGAAGGGAAAATGAGACAGATGTCAATCAAGTACAGTTGGTAGGCTACACACTCACAGATTCCTGAGCAGCAGCTAATTAGGCATAGTAAGTGAAAACACCTAGAGTGGTATATACTGTATGTAGGTCCTTGGAGACTGTATAAAATTTAGAATTTGGATAGTCTTAGTCTGCAAAGAGATCAGGATTCACATTCAAACAGTAGTAGGCTACTCACCTAACGCTTCACTGTTGCTCCACGTTGTTCCCTCTCCGGTAAACGTTGAAAGCATCTGAGTACATGTGTGGCTTGGGTCTTATGTGGAAAATGATAATGTCCTGTACCTTGACTGACCTTGTGACGTGACATGTTCAACATAACAGTACTGAAATTAATGAACAATTAAAGAAGAAAAAGAAATAACAAAAATGTGCATAATATGATAAGACATTGAGTGGTGTAATTTACAGAACAAAGAACAGGGTGAAAAGAAATACCAATTTAAAAATGGTGGCATAAGAAAGTGAAGAAAACAGAACAAGAATGAGGATCAGCAAAATAATGGGCTGAAACATCTTGGTTGGACATAATGAAAAAGGAGGAAAGAGGAAGAGAGGAGCAGATTGATATGTTAGATTAGTGCAAATTAGACTAGACAGTCATTACAGTTGTGCAGAATAAATTCATGTTTATTGTGTATATGCTTACAGACAGTGGCTCCTCTGCCTGTTTATCCTCTTGCTTGGGGACATCCAGCCGGTCTATGAAGGTCTGCAGCTCCTTCCTAAAGGCTTTCATCTGGGCATTGATGCGGTACAGCAGCTCATGCTCTCTGATCCTGTGGAGCAAAGATAGAAAAAAAAAATGTTTGGTCTGAATTAATGATTGGACAATTGAAATTTATGTAAACTTGGCTCTAATTTTTTGCACTATATAGCTTATCATTTCAAAAGCTGTGCAAAGGAGGACAGGTTGTTTTTGATGTCTTAATTACCTGCCACCTTCTTCATCCTCATCCAGTCTGGCAAACAGCTCCCCGTTGGTGACATACACTCGGGCCTCGGCGATGATAGTGCTGGTATCAGTGATAAGCCTATCGATGGTCCGGCCCAGCCTCTCCGCCTCAATGCGGATGTCTATCATCTGCTGCCGGTCCTTCAGGCTTCTGGCTAAAAAACGACTGTCCACAGGTGAGTAAAGAGAGCGTGTCGGGGTGAGGCAGCGGATGTTCCTCACCTCGTCTGAGTCACTTTCCCCTCCTATAGGACCCTCGCGCTTGCGGTGGGGCGGGAGGAGGCGAGGGGATGACGCTGAGGCAGAGGGGGTGTCGTCGTCCCTTCCTCCGTCACTCTCTGCGTCACTGTCCCGAGGGCTGCCGCGGATGCCCAGGTGGGAAGCCAGGTCATAGCGCTGCATGTTGGAGAGCAGCACACGGTTCTCGTACTGGAGCTGCATGACTTTGCCGCTCAGTTCATTGATCTGCAGACGTGCTGCTTTCAGCTCCTCCTGCAGGGCCTCCATTTTAGCGGGGTCAACTCCTCCTGGGGTTGAAACAAGGTAACAATGAAAAGTGGAACACCTCTGTAAATGGGACTTTAATATAAACCTCCTGGAGGCTTTATAAAACATTTTCCATCTGATAGTGGCTGATATATAAGCTTAAGCAGAAGAGAAGAAGATACTCCTGGTTCTGTTGTTTTATCTCTGGCAGACACATTGAAAGACTGAGAAAAATGAAAAACAAACCAACCTCCTCCATGTCTTGATCCAGCTTCATGGGATCCAGCCTTGTATTTCAGTTTGTTGAGTTCACTTGTCACCTAAAGAAAAAAACTGAATGTTATTCCCATAGTGCTGTGTGCATAAATACTTCACACACAGATAACAGCAAGCTTTCATAAAAGGCCTCAAAGTCACTGATGATGCCATTAATAGCAACAGATACCCAAAAAAGGAGACAAATAAAAAGGAAATCTTGCATCACTACAATCAAAGTACCATTGGGTAACCTAATACTAACAGAAAGATAGCAGTTGCACATTTAGAAAATAACACAGACAATTCCTATACAGTCATATTTAAAAAGGGAGAAAATAATGTATGTGTAGTTGTTTTATCTTTGGATCTCAATACTCATTCATTTGGGTTGGCAGCATTTTTCAATCTCCAATCTAAACTACATACCTTTTTGTTCTCTTCTTCCACATCTGCTAAATTCCTGCGAAGAAGTTCTGCCTCATCTTCCACCAGTTGGAGCTGCTGCCTCAGCTCTGACAGGGCCTCGCCCTGTTCCCTGCACTGTTGACCTCCACTGCCAGAGCTGTCCACTCCTGCTGCCGCCATACTACATGAGGAGAGGACAATAGCATCAATGACTGTCAAGTTTTATGGTCACAGATTACAGATTTTTTAGCCCAGATTCTTTTCAATAACAACCATGACATATTGCAGATATAAACAGTTTCCGCCATCAAGAATCTAATGGTTGAATTCAGACTACCTGTCCTCCCGCATGTCGTCCAGCTCAGCCTTCAGACCCCTGTTCTCCACCTCCAGCTCCACAATCTTCCTCCCCAGGATGTTTGCCTCCTCCTCCACTAGGCGTAAGCGGAGCTTCAGCTCAGATTCACGAGTGGTTGGAGGCCCTCCAGCTTCACCTTTAGGCAGAGGGCTGTCCACGTCCCCGTAGAAGGAGCGATACTTCTGCAGCTCCTGCTCCAGTCGGTCCTTTTCCTTGTCAATCTTTGCCATCTTTTTCCTCATCAAGACAGCTTCCTCCTTGATGAATGCCAGTTGGCATTTCAGATCCTCATTTTCTTCCTGTAGGCAAAGAAGATAGATTATTTGTTTGTTTAAATGAACATGGACAAAACTAACAATGTTGTTTTTCTTGTGTAATGAGTTTGGTTAAAACTGACATTCCTGAAATGTGTAATTGCCCCATAACATATTGTAATGAGCTAATGGTCATGTTTTTTCTATAATGTTACCTTCACTGAAAACAAATTATAACTCTTTGATTCATCATTCTGCATATTTCATGATTTTTTAATTTAGGAAGAGCACCGCAGAGATCAACTGTGTTAAGTATCTTTGTTGTAGCTTATATTAGAGTTTTATAATCCAATAAGGTAAAATGCTGACTCACCTCGGCTGGGGTCTGTGGAGTCCTCATCCTCTCTGCTCTCTGTCCATCCTTATTTCCTTTTCTCTTCAGTGAGAGCTGCAGGGAAACAGTGGTTACATCAGCAGCAGCAGCTCACTCTTTTCTCACTGAAGTCAGTGATATCATCCAGATTTATGGAACAGTCGAGGCTCAGTAATGGAAAAACAGGACTGCTTCAAGTCACCCTGAACACTTCTGGTAAAATATTCAAACTGAAATTTTATTTGTAGATTATCGTTTGTGTGTGAGACTGGGCTCCTCATAAATTATAGGTAATGAATCAGTTATTGTTCTGTGTGTTGTGGACATTGATTTACCGGCCTTATTTATGGCTTTGGAAGATATTTCTTATATCCATAGCATAAACAAACAAGATTTTCCAAACTGTAGGCTGCATTTCACTTCATCAAGTCTTCACTTCACAAACAATAGCCTAATGTTCCAAAAGTCTGTTTTGTGAATAATAAAATGATGGCACACTTAAAGGGATATTCCGGCGTAAATTTAACCCATGATCCAACGCACCGTGACACCGAGTTAAACCCGAGACCGAGTTAGCTTTGCCTGGTTTCTATTGAAAAGAGACTTAAATAACTCACCCATACGTTATGCAGCAACCAGGCACTGACAAAACACGACTGGCAGCACAAAAACATTCAGTTTCAGCGGCCATTGGCAGGCAGTGACCCTCTTTCCCTTTTCTCCTCCATTTCCTTCAGCTCGTCTTCGGTAAACTCGGTCGGTCTCAAACTGATAAGGGCGCCCATCGAAATGAAACCAGTCGTCGTCGCTGTCAAACTGCATAAACTCAGCCGTGTTGTCCCTTCTGTGATGTCTGCTTGTTACTGCCATGGTTACAGGAAGTCCGCTGGCGTGGAACCGTTTTACCGATTACCGAGTGAAGTTGAGTCCCGCAGCTCAAGGATGAAAATGTGTGATTATTACTCCACGCAATGCCGTCAAAGTTCCTATGTATCTTGCCTATCAGTTTATAAAAGTTATTATCAAGTGTTCACAGGGAAATGAACGGAATTGGGCATTTCTAACTTTAGATATTTGCGGGAGAAAATCACTTTTTTTTTGCGGGAGAAAATCACGTAAACAAACGCGAGATTAGACGTGACGTCACACGCGAGATCTAGGACGACGTTTGTTGCCGGAAGAGACTGCCTGTAACTGTGAAGCAGACATCAGAGAAGGGACAGCTCGGCTGGATTTATGCAGTTTGAGAACAACGACTCCTATCAGTTTGAGGCCGAGTTTACTGAAGACAAGCTGAAGGAAATGGAGGAGAAAAGTGAAAGAGGGAGAGATGCTAGTGGTCGCCCCGGTGCTGGACCTGGGGGAATCAAGTGGTCATGTGTGGTCACTGCCTGCCCATGGCCGCTGAAACTGGTGTGTTTTGTCAGTGCCTGGACTCTATAGCTACTGGACGCGGAAAGTTGCTGCAGAGCGTATAACTGGAGGAGAGTGGGTGAGTTGTTTTCGTCTCTTTTCAATAGAAACCAGGCTAAGCTAACAGATGTTTGATGCCTCGTATTATGTGCTGGGACCCCGTTTGTACTGTTGATGATGCTTGGTGCTGTTCTGACCATTATTTGTGGCTATGAGTGGCTTTTTGATCGTGGTTTGCGCATGGAGAAATAGTACTGCGCTGTTTGTTATGGTGCGGTCTCTGCTAAAGTTGCTACAACTAGAGAAGCTAGCAGTTAGCAGACTTCATCTCTCGGTGTCACGGTGCGTTGGACCATGGGTTAAATTTACGCCGGAATATCCCTTTAAAGGGTATTTTCAACTTAGCTTTTGAAATGGTTGAGTCAACTGCACTATCCAATCACACAGGGACAGTAAATGTGACACAAACCCAGTGCACACACTACGCACCAGCACCCCTCACCTCTTTGGCTTTCTCCAGCTCATTCTGCAGAGCCTGCTTGGTGACCTCCACTTCTATCAGCTGCTGCCTCAGCTTCTCGTTCTCGTCCTCTGTCTTTGTCCTCTTCTCCTCCACATTCTCCAGCTCATGGTGCAGACGCACAGACACATCCTTGGCCACCTGAGACAGGGAGCCAGACAGAAAGAGAGACACATTTTTGTTTATCATGAGCCTGTAGGATATATTATATTCTATGGTGCTCCACCCTCTCCACACACTTGCCTTCAAGTCCTGCTCCAGACTTCTGAGCAGCTCTCCATCCACCTGGCCACTCTCAGTGAACCGGAGCCTCTTCCTCTCGGCCTTCTTCAGTCGGTACTGAAGGATGCGACAGTTCTTGTTTGCTCTCTCCAGCTCTCTGCGCATGTCCTGCAGCTGGCAGGCGTCCTCCTCATAGAAGGTGTCCCGCATCTCATCCATCTCTGCCCGCATCTCCTCGATTTCAGTCTAATCAGAACACGGGGAGAAATTGAAAGGCATCACAAAATCATTTCGTCCCACTGTAGAAAACTGGTTAAACAAACACCTTTTTCCAAACAAAGCCCGAAGCTCCATGCAGCAGTCATTGTATGCAAATACAACAGGTGCGACTCCTATACTGCGCAGCTAGCAGACATAGAAAATTGATACTTTTAATATGTAACCAATTTACCTTGAGATCATCGTTCTCATCCTCCAGCCTCTCTATCTCATCCTGCAGTCTCTGGTCTGGCTGTGGAGCCGGTTGTGGGTTGTCGGGCTCGGGGGAAAGCTCCGGCTCCGAGGCGGGCGGAGATGCTGATTTCGCCTGCATCTTTGTCCCTTTCTTCCCCAAGCTCTTATTCAAGTGAAACTGTATGAGCTCGGATTGCAAGCATCCCTCCTTCCAGAAACCGGGCCCGCAGCCCACCGTGCTTTTAGGGCTCTTCTTGCTGCCGCTTGTCGCCGCAGCAACGGCCTCCCCTCCTCCTCCTCCTCCTCCTCCTCCTCCTCTCGGGTTTTTGCTCCTCAGTTTAGGCGACTTGGATGCGCAGGGCTGGTCGGAGACGACGCGGCTCGAGTCTGCTCTGGAGGGTGAGGGGGCATCGGAGGCGAGGCGGGGCGGGTCCTCTGGTGTCTGGATGCCGCCTCCTCTGTCTGCCGCCGCCGCGGGCCTGCAGCTCTGCGTCGGGGTTTCAGCACCAGCAGCAGCCTGGACAGCAGCCGCGCCTCTGGTGGCGGTCTGAGCGCCTCCGGCCGGCCGCTCCCTGCCTGTGGAGACGGGAGAGTGACCTCGGCTGCTTCGCCCTCCCCCTCCGCCTCCTCCACCACCACCTCCTCCTCCTCCTCCTCCTCCTCCTCCTCCTCCTCCTCCTCCTCCTCCCTGCTTTGACGTGATGAGCTTGGACGAGTTGCTGCCCTTCTGTGTAGCTTTAGATCCGCTGTCTTTGAGCCCCGCCGGAGACGACGACCGCTGCTGCTGCTGCTGCTGCTGCTGCTTTCGGCTGCTATTGTCTGGCTGCCGCGACGAGTCGGCAGAGGATGATGGGTTCATCATGGTGTCAGAGGCTCAGCTCATCCTCAGCAACATCCATCCCCTTCTCCAGTCTCTTTGTAGCTGGACAACAGCTGCCTTTCCAGACCTATAAAGGCTCTAAGAGACAGATAGACTCTCAACAGCTTATAAAAGCTTTTAAATCTCTCGACCAAAAAAATAGGCCTATAAGTGTGTCACATAGACCTCCAGCCTGAAAGTACAATGAAAACAGCCGAAGATGGTTAAAACATGCACATCAGACGTGCCATGCATTTTACATGGAGCTTTATAGGTAATTAGGCTAGTGGGAGCGGAAAGCGCCCAGAGACAGACATGTAGGGAGGGCTACGTGACCACCAGTCATTATGCAGTCGGCCATCCAGCCCGTTTGATGATGAGATGTGTGTGAGATCAGCTGCAGCTCGGGCAATTAGACAATCCACATTAGTGTCATGTGCGCTGCCCAGAGGGCAATGGACTAGAGAGAGAGAGAGAGCAAAGAGAAGCCAAATGACTGACTGACTGACTGACTGTTCAACCTGAAGCAGCAACATCAGCAGCCAATTAAAGTGCGCTGCTTATTCTTCTGACACGGAGCAGAGTCTGAGTGGCCTCTGATCTGATCCTAGACCTATATACCCGGTAGAGACAAAGGATGAGCCAGCCTCTAGATACTAGATGAGCCACTTCCAGGCTCATGAGAGAGCCGCTTCCTGTCAGCCATCATCCAACTCCTCATTTCCAACAAGCTCGATGACTCACTGTGGATGGAGGCAGGTTGCTTCCATAAAAGTGTCCGAAGCGACGGACGAAACATTTCTTTGACCTATTGCACAGGTGGCACAGTTTGTTTATTCCCTCTTTTATCTCTTTAGATGAAAAAAAAGAGAGCAAAGAATCGTCACACAGTCTCCCATCCAGTGGAGACTCTATCATCAGACTAAAGAAGGAATCAGCTCCGTGTTGACTTCTTTACTGCCTCGAGTGTTTTCTGGCTACATAAACAACAAGGAGCAGCAACAGTAAATCAACCCAGCAGGGACCAGAATGTGGACCACAGTCTCTCGGTTGCCCTTCATACAGGTTACACTTGTCACATTTGACTGAAAACACGCCTCTGAGCTCAAAGAAAATGGATTAACCCATGCAAAGCTCCAAATGAATTTCTTACCTTTGCTGTTGGATTGGATGGTTTTGTCGGATGCTGAAGGGTGGTGGTGGTGTTGTTGGTGGTGGTGGTGATGATGATGGGGAGGCAGAAGGGATGCTGACTCTAGCGCCTCCCGACCACCAAGCAACCTGTTTCAATATTCATGACATTACATCATCGCCAGGGAGGGCCGGGGCTGCACGGAAACGGAGCTGCGCGCAGCAGGCTGCTCTCATTGGAAGAAGACAGGATGCTCTCTCTCTCTCTCTCTCTCTCTCTCTCTCTCTCTCTCTCTCTCTCTCTCTCTCTCTCTCTCTCTCTCAACAGTGATTGGATGTAGTCATTGCTACTTTAAGCTCACCTTGTTTTCAGCCTTTTAAATTGACCTTGAGTATTTGGACTTGAGTGTAGCCTCCCACCAGAGAGAAAGTCACTTCCAAGGCTAATAATCAGTTCTTTCCACTGGCTCACGCCATGCACATGCACTTTACTGCCAGGAAGACAATATGGCTGAAACCATGTCGAATGCACATTATTCAGCAGCTGTTGTTGAACCAGAGAAGGTAGCCTATACAGCAAACAGCCTATATGTCTAGACTTTCAGTAGAAGAAGTATAACTTTTACAGCAGCATACTGAAAAACACAGCGAGAGATTTGTGGAGCTGTTAGGTTTGATCAGTGTTGTGTTATCTCATCTATGCAAAAGAAGGCACAACAGCTGCAGCACACGATAAGATGCATTTCAGATATTTGGTTCAATCATCAGAAATGACTCATCCATTTGTGGCTTTGGATTTCAGTGAAATATGCAGTTTGGTCATGGAGATTCTTGTTTTAAAGCCGCACGGCTGTGTTTCAATCCACTGAAAAGGTTGGTGGGTCCAGCTTCACACTAATCCCTAAACTGAGGCCTTCTTCCACAAATTCACAAAAAACATTAATCAAACAATTTAGCGTCTGGAGTGGAAAATTGGGCCTAACAGTGCTTCATGTTGTCAGAGGATAAATACATTTCATTTGGAGTTCAGCCTGACAACTAATTGCTCCCAGGATTTTCGGTTTGAATCTGTGTTGTCAGGAAATGGAAATGTGAAATTAGAAAGGATTTGGTTTGAAAACAGGTTCATGTGTATGTGTGTGTGTTTCCACTGGAACTAGTTACCGACTAGAATCATTTATTCTGTTTGGAGACTGGCCCTAATTCTCCCTGGCTCCCCATAAAGTGAAGGCATCTTTGATTGAATTATACTGCACAGGCCCAGAGCCATCTGACCAGTCATTTAGACTTTTAATTTCTTGGCCCTTCTCCAGTCACTCTACACACACACACACACACACATACTGTATCTGAAGTGGTTCAGAGGATGCACCACTAAAGAAGGTGGACTGATGTTGTATGCATCATCCTTGTGTGAGTAAAATAACAAGTAAGTTAGGAGGAAGTGCCGGGAATTTGCTCTGCTCTGAAAGTTTTACGGCAAGGATTTTAGCTTCTAGGCTTCAGTAAGCACAGCTCTTAGACTCCTACCTCTGTGCAATACATTTGCGTCTGTCACAACAGCCTTACAGCAATATATCTTGATCCATTCAGAAATAAGACGAATGTAATCACAGTTTAATTGCCAGACAAGATGCAGCAGAGCCAAACAGCCCACACTGGGCAATATTGATGATCCATTATCCTCTGAATAGGATAACAGATGTTTGGGGTCTTGCTCTCCCTCGGCTGTGACACACACACACACATTCATCACTTCCCCCACCTATCCTCTCTTTCTGCCCCAGGACTATTCAATCATTTGCTTGCATTTAAGTGACAGATGTCTGTATTATGGAGGCCCCAATGTGCCCCACAAAATTACTGATCCTGCTCTGTCTTAAGTAAAACAAAAGATTGAGATGGTTTGATTCAAAAGGTGTCACTGAGAGAGAAAAAAACACATCTCTTAATATCTGGGAAGTATTATGTCACCATAGTAAATATGCACTACTTGGGCATTTTACATCTTAAAGCAGTTTAAATTAAACGTCTTTGTCGTGTGAATCATTCTGGAGGAGAAAGTTCAATTGCAGCTTTATGAGAAATGTTTCAACAGTATCTCTAAAAGAAGTTGACTCACTGTATTTCATCCCATCAGCAATGACTGTTTCAGACTTGATACAAGACTGAGTAACTGCTTAAGATGGACATTTTCACCAGTGATGATGAATTCCTGCCAGTATTGTCACTGTAGCCAATGTTATCCTCATAGGGCAGATTATGAGGGAGTGAGAGAGTATGGCTGTAAGAGAGAGAGAGCGAAAGAGAGGGAAAGTGGCCCGGATGGATACTTGTCTAAAAATAACACCCTCATTCATTTCACACAGCCGGATCTCTCTCTCTCTCTCTCTCATTCTCACTTCTTCTATTATTCACACACGCGCCCTCACCCCAGATCATCACAGTAACATTATGTGTAGACAGGGATCCCAGGTGGCGTATTTGTCAATGTTGAACATAATTGGGAACAATCTGCTGTGTCATGCTGTAGCTCCTGTGAGGGCTTTTATATTTTAAAATTGTAATGTACAACATGCCCCACATGTCAGTTTTGCCTTATTTAATCCTTTAAACATTAAGTTTGGTACATTGCTGCTGCTGCTGTTAGTCCGACTCTTAGGCTACCAAGCAAAGTGGCAGTCTTTACTGAATGAATTTGTAAGTGTAAACAAATATATGAAGTACATGTGGAGAGGACTCCACAAAAAATGTCATTATTTATCATTTATTACTTATCATTTCTGCAGTAATCATATGCTATATGGATGAAATAGTCAAAGACGATCTTGCTTGAGTATATCCTGATGGGTAGGCGGAGGGATTTGTGAAACTTGTGTCGTCGGCATGAAAAGCATGACTGTCTCTGGCCTCATGCTCCACTTATCAAGTGAGCCTCTGACAGGCAGGAAAATTGTTACTTTGCTGATAATCCGCAGGGGATTTCACAGAAGGAGGCAGCTCTGCACACACACAGACACACATTCAAATTTACATAGTATGAATGCTGAGGTAATCGTCTTTGTATTGTCAGTGGTGTACAAACACAGAGGTGTATATACATTCATTCTTTATGTCTGTTTTTGTATTCAGTCCTTCCGCTCATGTGTTGTACGGAGACAGAAAAGAGAGGAAGGTTGTTTTCCACGAGCAACATTTGAATGAAAGCGTTAGTCTGACATGAATGTAAGCAGCTACATTAATGAGATTACACTAATTAGAGTTAACACCAACACAAAACGCGTCAACGGGCATTCTTATGCTAATGCCATGCAGGGATAAGTGGAAATCTATAAGACATAAAAAGGCTCATTGTTTAAAAAGAGCTGCGAGGTATTTGATTGTCTGTGAAAAATCTTAAAGTTTGGCCATAATTTTAAACACATTTTTTCCGATTTATACCGTACACCAACTGTATATTACTGCAGATGTTTCAGTGTTATTCCACAGCATGTGATTCAGCAGCGTCAGTAATTCATTTGTCCTGCAGAAACCTCCCCTCGCTGAGCTTTTATTCTAAGGCCTGTCCACCAGAGGAGACAGTGAGGAGAGGGGTGAGACAGTAGAGGAGGATACGGGGCCCTTCTCCTCCTCCAACAGAAAGATTTTCTGATGATGTTACGGTTTTGTGTTACTGGATTGTGAAATGATTGCCCTGGGTTGAGGAATAACACAATCATCATCCATGTAATACCCCTCAGCTGGTGGAGGCCTCCCACTCATAAACTCTGCGGGGGGATTGCACACACACACACACACACACACACACACACACACACACACACACACACACACACACACACACACACACAAATGTGTTTCTCAATCTCTCCACCTATTACACAAGTAAATGCATACACATAACTGAAACCTCCACCCACTCATATTTTCACACACACACACACACACACACACACACACACACACACACACACCCACTGAAGCCCTGTTTAATAGTTTATTAAGCTTCTGCTGTATCCCACTTGGACCCCGTCCGATTCAAAACGAGGAAGATGCAGGGGGAGGGGGATGAGTGAGTGGGGGTGGGAGGGGTTTGGAAGGTTGACGGGTACGGAGGGGGGGAGGATCAGACGGCAGCTGTGTACAGTTACCATGGAAACCTTTGTGTGAATTCATCAAAATGGGAAGTGATTTCAACAGGGATGAGTAGTGCTATAAATTAAAATTTAAGAGGTTTCCATTTTATCTAGAGATTTAGCTTTGTGTGTGCGTGCGTATGTGTGTTTGTTTATCACAAGCAACATGTGACTTCAAACATGACAGACGTAACCCCACCCTGCACTGGAACCACCCTCCTGCACTCTCCATTTTAATGCTTATTTGTGATACAAAGAGATGACAGAGGGTGGCAGAGGCCTTACCAATGAATTTAAACACATGACACCGATATCACTGATTTAGCAGCTTTGATAGTCTGACCACGATGCTAAATTGAAAAGCATAAAAATGAGGATGAATTGCAACAATAAGTAGCAATACCACAAAGTCCTGCATTCATAATCTCAAAATGTAGCTTTTTCCTCTGTATTGTAAGTATCAGAAGAGAACATGGTAATCAAGCAGAATATATTAAAATATCCTGTTATTTCATTATCATTTCTGATGCATAAATGCATGAACTGCATTTGAATGTTGCAGTTGACCAAAGTGGAGCCCATTTTATTACCCCATAGTTTAATCCATGACAATACATCATGTCGTATTGATTAATCATGTTCCAAGTAGTTTTCAGATGAACTTAGTGAAGTGAAAAGTGCAATATTTCCATATCAAATATGGCAGAGTAGAAGCAGCAGAGTAGAAAGTGGAAAAGTAGCAGAAAGAAAAACTTGAGTTATTATACATCGTTACTTTCTAACACTGGGCCTCAGCCCATTTCACAGATAATGAAATCCAAAGAAGCAGTGTTTAAGACTTGGCTGTGCTGGGGTGAAATGAGTTTTGATAACAACATAATACTGGACCGATAACCAGGATTGACCCTAAAACTTCCCAGATCCATTAAAACCTTTGGATGATTTTATTGCTCTCTCAGTTATAAACCTTGATAACGTTCTTTATCATGAGCCGAGGTCAGGACCACAAATGTTGGAACATGGTGGGGCTTAAGCAACTGAAATGTTCATTTACTAAAATGAGATCACGTTGCCCTCTAGTGTTGAAAATCTACTCTGCACTGCTGTTACCAATAACAGCCACATATGTCATTAGTGTAAAAACATGGTCTTGATTTGCAGAGAAGGTACAAGCATCTACATCCTTGTTATAGGACTAAAGCATTTACTGTATTATGAGTTAAGATGCATCAAATGAAGAAATAAAGCCAACAATTGTACAGGCATTCAGTTTAATTTAATTTGAAGAGAGTTCAAAGTTATGATACTTAAAAAAAAGAAGAGAGAAACACACAGAAGCAATGTGGGCGTATAAATGTCCAAGCTAACAAGCTGGGAACATTCCCGAATGCGCATTGTACAAATTATCACAATGTAATATGTACAACACAAAAAGAACACAAATACACAGACGAGCACTCGCAGATAGGTGGAAACCGGTATTTACATAAAAAATAAATAGAACAAACCAATAAATAACATCAAAATGCATTGGTTGATGGATGACATAAAGCTGGATTTGCTGATATAGAGCCAACCATTGATTTATACTCTATATTCTACAGGCAGAGCAAAGTTATTCTTCATAGTGGTATAACATACACAGTCACTATAGAGGTTCACCAGCTCTTTTTGTAAAGAATTCATAACCTTTATCTTTTTTCTATGCAAATTTCCCCCCTGATAAATTTACATTCAAGCCAGCTCAGGATATGGATCAAGCCTGAAAACGTAGACACAAAAAAAGATATCTGATTGATTACTGGAAGAAAAAAGCTTTGTTAACATGTGATCAAAACTGGCTGTAAGCTTGTTCTGAATTCTCCGCAAATACAAAGGGAACCCAGATTCCCAGACACCGTTTCTTTGTTCGGCACACAAACATTTTTCACCAGCGTGTTAAGACAAACAACGACATCAGAGAGGATATAAAAAGACAGGTAAACATCTGCAAAGACAAAACTCCACCAGCTTCTCTGTCAAAAGTGGGAGACATTGAGATAATCATCAGCTGCTTCATCATTTCTCTGGATAATATTCATTATATTTCTTCACATTACATACAAGTAGGGATATATAAAACGGGTTATGGTTGCATACAGAAATAGAAAACCTAAATTTTAACCTACTGTGAGCAACAATTGCTGATTATTTCATTTTTAGACAGCGATGAAACAACCTTGTCCAAGTCTCAAAGGGTTAGAAATCTATTTTTTCTTTTTCTATGTACATCTTACCTCTGGATACTGATTTATTTTCCTTCTTTTGAATGTTACTGTGCGTTAATGGATGACAGCTCAGAGGGAAGAGTCCTTGACTCTTAATAAATAAGAATATAAAAAAAATCTTCACGAATAAGTAGCTAACTGCAGAGGTTGTAAACTTAAATCTCTCTCATGTAACATCAATAACAGCTTGAAGAAGATGAGGACAAACATGACATGAAACTGTACATCAGCATCCGTCTTATATCAGTAAAAGTGAACAACAAAAAGGAATAAGCTCAAATATAAACTGACATGTTTGTGCATGTGTTGTGGTGTGTATTCCTGTCTCAGTACAGCAGTGATCTCTAATAATGATGGTATATAATCTTTTCCAAGCAGCTCAGGAGCATTTAATGTGGCATTCCCAGCATGCCTTGTGGGCCTGCTAAACTCTGTGTGTGATGTTTCCCTCTTCAGTCTCAGTTTTTAGTCGTTGCAAGTTGCTCTTTTGCAGCCACATCTACCGTACTTGGTACCACAATAAAGAGAAGGAATACTAAGTTCTACCCCCGAACCAGACACTACTGTATTTTGGGTTATTTGTGAAAACGGTCAGCGTACTGTAGGCACGACCTTTGACACCTCTTACTAACACAATGATCCTCTCTCAACACAGGCCTGTCTCAGATTGTATCTACAACACTCAGATCATGGCTTAAATAAACACATCACACCTTAACATATCCATTCATCTAAATTGTCCTCAAATGAAGTCTTTCATGTTTTAGCACTATCAACCGAGAACCCAAAGAAAGGCCCTACCTCACCTCAACCCCTCTCCCTCCTCTTCCTCTAATCTCTTTTAGCTCTTCCTTTCCTCTTTCTCCTCCCAGAGTTCTCCTGGGGCTTTTCCTCTTTGCTCCCCATCGTCACCGCTCCGTTGGCAGCCTTGCTCAGCCCATTGAGGGTCCCATTAGAGAGGGCCTTGCCTGCTTTGGAGGAGGAGGAGGAGGAGGCGTCGCGCCTGGGCTGCTGGCGGCGGTAGGTCTGGTAGTAGAAGTTGCCGAAGAGGACGATGAAGGTGATGGCGTAGCAGATGAGGGAGTAGTGCATCCAGTGAGGGAAGTCACAGTTGACGTAGAGAGACAAGGCCGTGTGGCCGATGGTCACGTGAAACTGGATCTGGGGACGCACAGAGAAAAACAAAATGTCCCCGTCATGGTTTCACAGCATGTTGTGATGCTCATGTGCTAAATAAATAAATGTGATGGAAAATTTGCCACAGGGGAAAAGCCTTACCATCTGGATGATGGTCAGGTACTTCTTCCACCACAGATACTTTTGGATCTTCGGTCCGCAGGAGGCCAGGCCATAATACAGGTACATCAGGACGTGGATCATTGCATTCATGTGTGCACCAAAGAATGCTGCAAATGGAAGAAAAAGCCCATAAATATTAATTTCATCAACTGTGGAATGAGAAAACACAAATATCACAAGTCTCAAACATGTTTGCCTAAATCCTATGGTTGTATTTTTACACTGAAAAGACAATAATGTTTTTTATTAGTAAGTATGGCTCAAGAGACGGAAATGTCAATCAGTCATGTCAGTAATGACACTTTAACATCACACCAGGAAAAAATGTCAATTTTTGCAATATTTATAATATTCATAGAAGGTTTTGGGTTTAATTTCAAGGCTTGGGGCTTTTGGCCGGTGTTTGCATGGTCTCCCTGTGTGTGTGTGTGTGTGTGTGTGTGTGTGTGTGTGGGTTCTCTCCGTTTTCTCCAGTGTCCTCCCACAGCCCAGACATGAATGCTAAGTTGACTGGTGACTCTAAATTGTAAGTAGGTGTGAATTTGTGTATGTGTGAGGTTGTTAACTCCATATGTCTGCCCTGTGATGCACTGGCGACCCATCCAGTGTGCCCCACGCTTGCCATATATTAGCGGGGATTGACTTCGGCCCTGCCACTACCCTGGACAGACAGGGTGGTAAAGCCAGTGGTTGGAGGGATAAATACCTATATTAACATCAACTACACTTTGGAATAGAAAGACTTTGCATGCAAACAGGCTAAAATGTTCTTTCACAGTAGCATGAGCTACTCACACTGCCCTCCTGCCACCCATTTGATGCCGATCCACCAGAGCGTGAACATGGTGCAGTGGTGGTAGACGTGCAGGAAGGTAACCTGGTTGAATTTTTTCCTCAGGATGAAAAACACTGTGTCCAGGTACTCGACGCCTTTAGAGACGAAATACCACCACAGAGCTCCTGCCACCTGTGTAGGACAGGACATGAGAGGAAAGAAAAAAACAAGGAAACACAGACAGTTAGAGCAGCAGTTTTATGAACTCAGATATAAAGCTGTATCAATTAAACAGAATATTTGCACTTTCTTTATCTAATCTATTCTGCAACATCTCAAACTCATCATGGTCACCTGAGACCAAACCACTCGTCTTTGTGTGTCAGGTGTGGAACTACGTCATGGAGCAACAGGAAGGAAGGTGTAACTGAAAACCCTCCACCTTCCATCTTCCAGCCCGCTCTGTTTCTGATAACAGGACCGAGGTCCAAATGAGTGGAGGGTGATCATGTTTCTAAAACCACTGAGAATGAAGCTTCACTGGCGCTCTGACAAGGGGCTTTCTTAATAATATGGGAGCAGCAGAGCTCCACGGTGAAGTGGGATTACCATCTGTCTGTCAAACATGTTAGCAGAGTTAGGAGAGAGGTGTTTGGTTTCTCCTAAAAGACTCATCAATACAGATGTGAACTGTATGAAACAACATTACATAACAGGGCACGTGATTTCCAGCCTATTAAGTGCATACAAGTGTGTGTGTGTGTGTCCAGTTCACCCAGTTTGTGACCATCACTCTGTCTTCTACACAAACTCCCATTTGAAAACATGTTTTTGGAAATCTGTTGAACACAGGATCCAGTCTATTAACACTCAATACAAGTGTGTGTGTGTTTGTGTGTGTGTGTGTGTGTCTTCGTGCAGGTGCCTGCAGTTCCAAACACTCACCCTGACTTCATTGGGGTCGTCTGAATAGTCCACGGGTTGACAGATGTAACTGTAGCCTGCGGACCGGGCTGCCATGAACAGCTAAAGAACAAGAGAAGGACTCTATTGAGTGACTGATGTAAATGAACAAAGACAAAGATGCAACAGAGAGAGACGAGGGAGGTGAAGAACACGCAGAAGAGCTGGGATACACTGTAATAAATTCAGTCTAAACCCAGGGGTTGAAGCTGCTGTTGTAACATCTTCATCTGGACGGATATTTAACGGTCAGGATGAGACTGAATACAAAACTCTCAGTTTTGAGCTCATTCTCTCTTAACAACCAACCTCTTTAAAGATGAAGAAGTTGAGGAAGACCATGCTGAAGTTGTAGACGATGAGGGTTTTGCGGAGCTGGAGGGGTTCTCTGTTCTTCATGTATTTGGGCCCCAGCCAGAGGAAGAGCAGGTAGGAGGTGCTGATGGCCAGTGTGGGCAGGGGGTTGTCCATCAGAGGCCATTTCTCCACTCGCTTGTCTGTGGGAAAGATGTTCTCATAGCATTACGTAACTTCTCCTAGTGTTTGTATTACATTGCAACAGCGTGGGTTCAGTGCCAAGTTATTTTAAGGGGAGTGCAGATCTAATAGGTGTAGAGAGTAGGGATGCAGATGATGGATTTTTGTCCCAAGGTGACCTGTCTGGAGGGCAGTTAGACACATGGATTACTCTTAAATGTGAGTGTTCATAACGGCTCTCCAGTGTGGTATTGTTTATAGTGTAGTTATCCCTACAGCAGTCTTCATTTATTCACCCTCTGATTCCAGCTCAGTTAAGACAGAGGTACAAATGAAAGAGAGAGACAGGACAAAAAACTAATTTAAAACCTTCAGACAACTGGGATACATTAAAAATCAATATATTGCAATATATTTGAAGTCACTTTATGAGCAGGGACTAACACACACACACACACGCACATTCTTCAATATATAGTGCATCTTTGACTCATCCCCTCATAAATTCCCAGTGTAGCACCATCCTCATACTGACTCATTCTATACTGACGCACAACAGAAACAATATACAGAACCTGTGGATGCATATATTCAGCGCACACACACATACACACATCTCTGTTTACTCACAACATATTTGTCCATTAAAAAAAATAGAAAAAAGATCTCATACACTGACTCAGACGTAAATACACAAGATTATTACCTGCAATAGTCAGGGTCCATTTGTAGAACTCTATGGTGTCATTAATTAGGTGTGTTACAATCTCCATGGTTGTGGCTGAGGAGCTGAAATTTAAAAAAAAAATTAAAAAAAAGAGAGAGAGAGAGAGAGAGAGAGACCTTTCAAATCTCAGCATTTGATGGATAGACCTGGTTCCACTGAGTCAGAGTGGTGCCATCCTCTGCAGTCAATAATTAGTATCACCCTAACTGTGCCTGTGTCTTTAAACAGGATTACGGTCATAATTGTCACGTTATGCATTATTATGACACAATTCAACGTGGAACAGCATAGGCTATGTATGAATCTGTCAAAGAAACAGAGGCAGGGCAACAGAAGGCCTGCTCTAAGCCTACAGGAGCCTATGTGGCCCCCATGAGGCCCTGATAGATAGATGGGCTATAGGTTTCATCGCGCACAAAGGCTGGGGGGAGCACGAGCCGGCAGAGCGCATGTGTCAGCAGATTTTTGGCTTCAGCGCGACCACCGGCCAACCTGGTGGTGGTGGTGGTGGCCCTTGATAATGAGAGAGGGGATTGCCCGGTGCCCCACTTTCACGGTGAAATGGGCCATCATCATCTCCATACAGCGCCAGATTGACGCATAGGCTGATGATAAGTAGAGGAGAGCTCGGTCAGACAGACACACAGTGATTTAATGATCCTAAAAAGATGACGCTCCCCCCATCCCCACCCCCCTCTCACCCTCCCTCTCTCTCCCCATCTCTCCAGCCTGAAGCGGATCAAGCGTTGCTGCAGCATCTGCCATAGTCCTGCACGCCACTTACCCTACTATGAGAATAAATCATTCATATCAAATTACACACTTATTTAACATCACGATGTATATTTAGAATATTGGCCTTATATATTTATAATGTATTTATAAAATAATTGTTTTTATCAGTATGGGATTTTCTGCATTCTGCGGCATGCAGTCCGGCCTTCAAATAGGCTGCATACAGTCTCATTATTAATATGATATTTCACAACCTCTAAACTGCTCCCATCTGAAATATAGGCTACAAAATAGCCTAATTACGGTCAATAAAATGCTCTAAATTAAGGCTGCACCCAGTAAACCCACAGCAGACCATAATAATATCCACACAGGTCTCGCCTTCTGCGCCGTGAGAAAGAAGATGCTTGTTACCTTACCGTGCCGGTGCTCTTAAAAAGAAAAATCCCTCTTTTAGGATATTCACTGCACGGCCATGCAGGGTGCGTTATTCCGGTTTGTAAACAGCTGATGGTGTGTTTTTCTTCTTCAAGGAGCTGGTTAATTGCTCCGTGTCCTCGGTGAAATGAACGGGCCGTTGCGCGGCGATGGCATGAATTTCCCGTTCACAGCCCTCTCTAGCCTCCGCTCCGCGACCGCTTCAACGATTTTTTTCCCCTCCTGGCTGTCAAACTAGCCAGAATGAACCACCCATTTCCGGTTACACCTTCACAATAAAACTAAATACGTTATTCTTTCCCAGTAAGACGACAGTAGAAGTGTCCTGATAGAGGAAAAATGAATTCCATACCCACACAAATATATTCTGCATACTGATAAAATATATTCGTAAGATATTACAAAATTTCCCATTGTTTTCCATGCTTTTATTTGAAAGTACAATGACTGTATATCCGGTTTGACTCTAAATGTCTTTGTAGCTTGACGCAGCTCCCCTCCCAGACCTGCCACTTGTCGGGAGAGATGGTGGGATGCTCTGCGCAGGCGCACCACTGGAGGCGGATGCAGCAGCGGAGCTACAGCAGGTCCGTCAAGTCAGCAGCAGGACACAACCAGAATAAAACGGGAATGCAAGTGGATGTACCTCCAAAACAAAACGGTCAAACATTGTCGTCCAATTGTACTGCCATTTACTGGTATTTATTAAACACTACCTAGTTTTTTGGGGTTTACAATACGCCAGACGCTGTGAATGAGACTAAAATTATGACTGGCTTGGACTTTCCATGTAATCATAATAACAGGTCATCAAGAGATGGTTTTATTTTGAAATTCCTGACCTTAATCTTGTGCCTCACTCCGTCTAACTAGACACTTGGTGATTTTACGGTTGCACCGGCTTCCCTCTTCTTGTCCTTTACATGTCTACGAGCTGTTTTGTTGTTGCAATCTACTGATCACATGTTTTCTGTCTCTTAAATCCTGTGACTCTGTCAGAGCATTTGGCGCAGTGATCCACTCGCAGCTGCAGTGAAGCGCTCCTGGGACTCTCTCCATTGATGGTCGTGAGCTTCCATCACAGGCCCTGCTCTCAGATCAGTGCAGCTGCGGCTAGTGCTTTATAAGAAAATGGTCCGGTGAGAGATGTAGTTTCTGACGACGAAGGGCTGCTTCAGCGAAAAGCTTAAGTCTGTGTGTTTTTTGGTGAGGGGAAAATGAAGATTTGGAGCACGGAACATGTTTTCAGGTCGGTTACACTCGTTTTTTACTGTTTAGATCATTAATAACGCAGAGATAAAGTGTGTCTTTATGTGTGAAGAGAGGATGCCGGGACCTTCAGCCTTGTTATCAGAGTTTGAAGTGGAGCGTGACACTGTGACGCTTATGACTTTATGATTGTGGTCAGCAATTTCCACACACAGACTCCAGTATGAGTCATTAAGAGCATTTAACTGTATGATGAACCTCAACACAAACACATATTAACACAACACAATACTAGTTTTGTCCTTGGAAAAACTCATAATGGATAGATAGATAGATAGATAGATAGATAGATAGATAGATAGATAGATAGATAGATAGATAGATAGATAGATAGATAGATGCCCTATTGTTCTAAGGGGATTTTTTTCTCACAGTCCGTCAAACATGTGACACACATGAGGGAAATATCATATGAGCTGAGGAGTTGATGAAACCTGTTCCATCTTTGTCAGGTTTGTGCATTTCTTCCCATTCATGTTGTTGTGTTGTGTTCTTGTTTGTGTGCAGTTACCCGTGGGAGACGGTGATCAAAGCTGCCATGAGGAAGTATCCCAACCCCATGAACCCTAATGTGGTCGGGGTGGACGTGTTGGACCGGGGCCTGGACACTGAGGGGCGTTTGCACAGCCACAGACTCCTGAGCACAGAGTGGGGCCTACCGGGTATCGTACGAGCGGTCAGTCAACAAACACACAACACACACACACACTTTTGATGTTCATATACTGTACATGCTTAAAGGCACACAGGTAGGCTACATGGAGAAGTTAAAGATGAGCACTCGTTGCTGTAGAGATCATCAGCATCTCCTGTAAAAGTCGTTTATGTGCATGGTAAGTGATATTTCAGATGATAACATAAGGTGTGTTGTTGTTGTGTTTATAGATACTGGGGACCGCCCACACGCAGACCTATGTGAAGGAACACTCCATCGTCGACCCAGGGGAGAAAAAGATGGAGCTGTGCTCAACAAATGTAAGTTAGAGAGACTTTGATCAGGATTAGTTTTAAAGCCCTCACTTAACATTAGTTACACAGTGTATTTAGACGCTATTTTGTTTGTTTAAATTGTCCCAGCTCTGTTTATTCTCTTTTTCACCATTTTCCACCACACTCATTTTGAAAGACCCCCAGTGTTTCCCCCAATCCCCATAAGTTATCACCATGAAGATAGTGTTTCCTTAGTTCAGTACAGTCACTGCTGTGTGTAAACATGTTTTTATTGTGGAAAGCACTTTGTGTTGCATTTTAACTGTATGAAAAGTGCTATACAAATAAAGTTTGATTGATTGATTGAGTTTGTGATCACTTAGAGATGTCAAACAGTGTGTTAAAATACCGGTAGCATTTATAAACCACAAGTTTTGGACTGTAGAAAAAAAAAAAAAAAAAAAGAGGAAACACTCTGGTGCATGGCTCCAGTCAAACATCATGTAAATATCTGATAAAGTGAGGAAAGCCAACTCTGTTTTGTCTTCCAGATTACTCTCACCAACCTCATATCAGTGGATGAGAGGCTTCTTTACAGACCACACCCAGACAACCCTGAGGTGTAAGTAGCCTACACCACTGTGCAGTTTAACAATCTTTGTGTTTCACTTTTTGGCTGCAGAGGGTGCGTACCTATTTTCAGAATGTGACTGTGCACACCACCACACACCAAAAACAGGAAGCAGAGCGAGCTAAACATTGCAAGTATATCTTACGATATTTCACTTCCCCCCACTCGCCCCCTCAGCACCATCCTGACCCAGGAGGCCATCATCACAGTCAAGGGAGTCAGTCTAAGCAGTTACCTGGAGGGGATGATGGCCAGGAGAATGTCAGCCAATGCCAGGAAGGTACAGTAACACAAAAGAACAACAGTACACCCCTTGTGCTCTATTTTGCATGTAATCTGAATTCTGGGTTTTAAAGATGTTGCTGATTGATTTTCCTTTGCATGCCGTCTAACTGGACCAGTTTGACTGGACACTGGTGGTGTGTGCACCTGTCTGTGTGTGCAGCTCTTCTTTAATCCTGTGTCTCTCTGTGAATCACCTGTAGGGCTGGGATGCTATTGAGTGGATTATTCAGAACTCTGAAAGAGAGAACGTACCTCTCTGTGACATTTACTAACTCTGGTAACTCTTTGCTTTCCTTTGCAACTTTGTCCTCCAGTCTTTTTCAAGATTGTTACACGCATGCTACTTTTCTCTGTCTCAAAGCCATATGCGATAAGAAGCATGACGTTGGTGTGTGTGTGTGTGTGTGTGTGTGTCACTCAGGTGCTCATAGCTCATTTGTTTGCGTACACAGGCAACTGCAGCTCCACAGTGACAACAACCTTTCTCTGGCTACACCTCATGAACCACCAGGGATCCTCAGCATCTCGGGATCCTCTGCAAGTTGAGACGTAAACTGTGAGGGAGATGTTGTGGATTTTCACCTCACCACAGCCCCCCCGTCTCTCACCTTAAGGGTTATACGCGCTGGAAGTTCAGACAGAAAGACAAATATTGCCAAAGCAGAGAAGAGACGCATGAGAGTTGGATCTAAAGGCTCATTAATCCATTAACAGTTCTAATTAAGGCCTTGTGTTTAACATACTCTTCTGCAGAATCACCACAAGGTTGAAAAAAAGTCACGTGTCCCATTGTGACATTCACCCTCCATAAGGAAATTACATCAACCTTATGAGCGTACCAAACTTTACTGGTTTGAATATTATATAACAGCTCCACGTTTACTTTGATCTCTTGTCATAGCTTCAGTTTAAAAACTCGATGCAGAGGAGGGATCCAAGAAGAAGACACGCACACGTTTTTGAAGAAAATATAATATGCAAAAAACTTGGAAACTTTTATTTTACCTGATGTGATTCATATGTAACATCACACACTAGAGCCTCCTATACTAGCAGTTTAAATCGGAGCTGTTACTGGTGCTCATTATGTGTTCGAAGAGGCACAAACTGTAGATGGTATGTTTGCATGGTAGTAAAAAATAAAAAGGGGTGGGGCGGTGGGGGGGGGCAGGGGTTATTTAAGAAAATGGGTAGTGTGGTAGCTAGCTTGCCAGGCAGCTAGCTATAATTATCTAAAAAAAAATGAAATTATATTGTTTATATTGAAAAAAAATGGGAATGTACCATTAACAAAGCCTTCTGTTTCTGCTGTCAAGGCATCAACACACTGGCACCTTTTTGATGTAAAATTGATGGGCAGTGCTGCCTCAACCAGCAGAGTGGTAACTGAGCTGATAAGGAAGATGAAGACTATATGGACTGTGTGTGTGTGTGTGTGTGTGTGTGGAGGCAGAATGACCTGTTTTTATGGCCTTAGATCGATGCCTGTGTGTTATTGCCTTGGCAGTGTTATCATGTCTATGCCAGTCCCATGCATCATGCTTCCTAATGAACTACTCCATGAACACTACCTGTACGGCCAGTACTGTATGTGCAATGCTGCAGTGGGATATGCACGCCATGACTCACGTGCTAAATCATTTTTCTTGATAAAAAGAAAAAGAAAGAAAAATATTTACATAATATTTGTATGAATATTAGTTGAAAACATTGCATTACAAGCAGTGACTTGATACTGTCATTGTCAACTGAAAACATTTCATTTGCTTTTTTAATTTTTTGTTTTAACTTAACTGTTTGTCCTACTGCAACAATTAAAACAATTGTTTGAGAAAATTTCATTTTAGAAATTGGTGACGGGAGAACCGTTTGTTGTTTATTATCTAACGAGCTTAATTAAGGCTTATTACCCAGGTTCCTTACGGTGAAAATACACTGGAGAGATCTACTTGTTCTTATAGTTATTTATTGCCTTTAGCATTCCCCCACTGCTGTTGTACAAGTGGGCTGAGATGCTTTCTTTTTAAGATTCCCTATGTTTTGTTTTTTATGAGAGCGTTTCATCATCTGAGCGTAGTTTTCGTGTCTGTGTTCCAGTATGAAACACTCAGGTGTGGATACTAGTGATGGATATTCAGGCAGAGAAACCATCATCATCTCTCATAGACAGTTTGGTGAAAGCTGTGCTGACCATGACGTGGTCAACCACTACCTTGCAGTTCACCATTTGTCCAGCAGAGAGCACTAGTTTGCTGTCAGCATCAGGAGAACCAAAGGGGCAGGTCCAGATCCCGTTCACCCCCAGCAGCAGGAGGCCTTTGTATTCTCAGCTCCCTTAAATATTCACATGGCTCCATACAGTACACTGGTTCAGTGTGCGCTGAGAAAAATCCAATTAAGGCTGGATGTAAGGTTATTTTTGTTTATTTATTCAACAGAACATAAACAAAACGCATTGCATAGCATGTACATCATTCTTCACTGTCTGAGGAAAATCTGGGTCACATTGCCCTCCTTCAAACCTAATAGTGCAAGCTGAGCCACTTGCCAGAATCTCAATAAATAAATAGAGGAACACAATCACCTGTGTGTTTAAAAAAAAAAAAATCATGCAGGAGGCTACAGAAAAATATATTTCAGACAACTTTGGTATCACAGCCTCAGATCTTACACACCACTCCTCTGTGAATGTGACATTTGGTGATGATGATAAAAAAAAAAAACGGAGAAAAAAAACAGCATAATGATCTGAAAACATTGCAAACAAGGATTAAGTTGTACCGGTTTCAAGTTTCACAATAAGGCACACACCAGCGTAATACTGACTTTGATTACAATCTTTGGTAATACTGCACTCAGGTGCTGTCGCTGTTGCAGCTGCAGCAGAAAAAACAAACACACAATTGATAAAAAATAAAAATAAAAATCATATCAAATCCATATAAAAGTGAAAAAGAACAAAACGGAACAAAATGAAAAGAAAATAGAAAAGATACTGTGGTGCGTCTACATATCAAAACATCTTCACTCAGCCTAATGATTAATTACCAACTCCCTTTCTTACATTCGTTATCTCTTAGGTAGTGCAGCAAATCAAGATTTTCTCCTCTATCCCAGTGCCAAACTGAATATTACTGCAAACATCTGAACATCAAACCAACTCAGAACCCCTCATGTGAGCAGGCTTTATCATGTCATAACTGAACATTTTTAAATAAAATCAAATAATCTCTACCTCTGGTGCTGAAAAGAACAGTTACAAGGTTTGAAAACCAGAAATAAAATAAAATCTAACTCTCCAAATTGGGAAAAAAATAACAAACAAGTGCACACAGCTAAAGTAAACTGTTCCTTTGGAGGTGTCTTTCCAGAAATCACATTAAACTAAGACTAAACTCTGACAGTTGAGTGTATCCTTTCTCTTCTGCTCTGCTCTCTTCTCCTCCATCGCTCCTACATCTCTTTTTTCTCTCTGTCACATTCACTCGCTTTCAAACAGTGAAACCTGCCAGCAGCCTGTGTTCTCTTCCAAAAGAAACTCGATTGCATAATTGTCCCGCTGAGCCCCCTCCAGTCATTCCTCAACGAAATATACATCCAAGAAATGATTGTGCTGTTTAACAAAAAACAATATTGTACACTTCTATGTACAAGTATTTACAGTCAGTTCATGTGGGGTTTGGGTGGAATCAGAAGTTGAAAAGGTTGATGAAGTCCTGAGGGGAGAGGGACATGGTGCAACTTTCGGGATTGTTGGCTGTGCAGGGATGATTTGTGTCCTGCGAAGGGAGACAAAAGAAACACGAGCGTCAATATTGAATGCTTTTCTGTTTTTCTGATTCATCTTCAGCTTTATGATTGGTGACATTTTTATTTTCATATCTGCTTTGATCAAGTGAAAAGTGAAAGAGACATAGAATATATATATATATATATATACACACTACCTTCCAGAAAAGGATGTGGCAGTGTGAGCAGAAGTGCAGGGTGTCGCTGTATTGTTCTCTGTGAGGATAGCAGCGGCTCAACTTAAAGTACATCTTCTTCCACTCCAGGTGACCTTTATCTGACACCATCAGGCGCTTTCGGATCTAAAAGGTAAAAAAAAAAGGAAAAACAGACTTTAGGACCTGACCCAAACAGAGAGGAATACTTTGAAAGATCCACGTTAATGTCATCTTCCTTGAGAATTTTTTTTCACTCCCTCACACACAGGGGATGGAGATTATATAGAAGATCCTTTGTACCTACAGCCATCGGGTCTTTTGATTCTTCTGCAAATGGTTGATGAGCTGCCACACTAATGAGTTTCCCTTTGGGGATTAATAAAGTAATCTGTATCATATTGTATTTCAGCAGCCTATAGTGGATACAATCCCTTAAAACTAACTAAATATCAACTCTGACCTGTGGAGAAACTTCATTGTAACCTACTTTACCGTATAGACTGAGACTGTTTTGCTTGCTTGTCAAGTGCATGCTTTCTCACACAGTGCAATGATACTGCAGTGTCAGTTTGTACACCCTGTGACCTCCCATTTTCCAACAGCAAATCAAGTTTATCAGAGACGCTTGACCTCCTTACAGAGAGATTTTAATGACGCGTATGTCAAGAAGCCTGCTCCTTTATTTTAACTGTCTCATATATAAAAGTAGGTCAGCTGAAGTAGTGGAGAACAACTAACCTGCACTGTGTGTGTGTGTATATATAACCTTCTCATTATACACATATTACCCATGTATTTCTACTTGCCTGTCTGTCTGTGAAGTGGTACTGGCAGAGCCTCTTCCACAGCAGCCGGTCCTCCGTGAGTGCACCCAGATCTGGACACACTTGGCCCAAACAGACCAGGTCTCTGCCGTCTGACAGATGCTGCATGATGTTGAGCTGCAGGCTGGCTGGTAGGTCAGTGAGAGTCATGCCTGTAGATGTGGGCTGCAGGAAACAGGAGGTGGGAAATAGGAGAAATAAACATTCTGTAAGCGTTCTGTAAGTAAGTCCCTTATTTCTAATATAATTTAGCTCATGACCATGCATTTCGAGTGCAGCCTTACCCTGTTGATCTGGATGCTGTCCAGCTGTTGCTGCCACTGCAGGATGTTCTCCATGCGGTGCACCCAGGTGTTGATGTTCCCAACCAGGACAGATTTGCCCATGTCCTGAACAAGACCACACAGCGAGAGGTACAGCTTCTGCAGCAGCTCTTTGATCTGTCGGACGTTCTGCTGGTCGTCGAGGACTGTGTGTGTGTGTGTGGGAGGGGAGATCAGAAGTGATTCACTGAACTAATTTTATTACTTCAATTATGACCAAAACTGAGGTCTTAAACCCTGAGTGTTACAGAGAGATGAGCAGCGAGCAGGCAAACAGCCCAACAGTAAAATATTTATTGTAAATCATCGAAAATCAAAATGTTGCACTAAATGTTTTGGAGCGGCTGTACTCTCCTCCTGTGACGTTCATAATATTTGGGCAACAGGTTCCATAACGCCTCCTAAACAACCTGAATCTGTGTTTATCAGAGGGAACATTTAGTTTACACTGTGGCTTGCAAAGGGATCTGGTGACTGTCAGTGTTTTTCACTGTGCCATTAGAGCACTAGATTCACTTCTTTAGAAGTTGTCAGGCCTCATTTCCTCACCTAGTGGTGCAAACAACAAAACAGGAAGGTTTCACGTTCGCTCTACTACTACTCTTTTTGTTTATAACCTTCAGTAAGAAGGAGTTTAATACACTTGAAGCGACAAAAAAAGAAAATTGAATCAATTCATTGTCTGTACTCAAGAGGGAAAACTAGTGGAATGACTTTAAAAAGAACAAAGAGAAGAGCGACAGGTCTCACCTTTCTGTACCACCCTCTCCAGAATATTCATGTAATTTTTCTGCGCCACTCCGCTGAGCGAGGGGAGCTGGGACGCGGCGATAAGCTCCAGAAGCTAGAGCAGAGAAAGAAAAGAGACAGACAGAAAGAAACACAACATAAATTTTCATCCTGTCAGCTGCTGAGACTCTCTGTTCCACTGCCTCGTTACTTAATGTTTGTTATGGTGCATTCTTACAAAGGCACTCGCGCTCCGAACAATAAATGCTGTCTAGGGCAAATTTGGAGCCGTTCCACCTCGTCATTAGTCTCTCGACTGGAGCTGAGTCCAACAACATTCTTGGCTCTGATCTTCTTCTCGATCAGAGTCTCTTCAGGGGGAAGAAGCTACTGGAAAGGTGTTGGACCGCGGCCCGGGCTGTCAGCAACATCGGCCTCCACAAACAAGCTTTTCATCATTTGACTCCTGATACTCTTGTCATGTGAATTAGCTGAATCATTTGACAGAAGTGTGTGTGTGTGTGTGCTTGTGCGTCCCATGAAAACAAGCCGGTGTGTTTGTGTGCATGTCTGCGCGCTTGTTGCTACTGGCCGGCGGACAAACAGTGGGTTTCGGGGGCGGCATGTGTGGCATGTAACCGATGCTGTGACATCATGGAGAAACTCAAGTTGACCCTTTGCTCAATTCTGAGTGAGGCTTGTGACCATTGTCATCAAACCAACGTCAACATTGGGCTACTTTTAAGTAAACTTTCAAAAACAAATGGCAGCTCGAATCAGCATTAGCATTCAGCTACATCCTAAATAACAACGTGATGAGTTTGAGGACCTTACTAATACCCAGCTTTGGATTAAATTACTTCCTGTACCTCCCAGTCCGTTTTTACCAACTTTAAGCTTCTTTCCTCCCTCCTGGCTCCCTTCTTTCATTCTTTCCAACTCGGTTCCTAAAAGCTAATCCCATGCCCTGCTTCTTTTAGCAGCTCATCAAGTGCTCCTCTCTTTGTAGAGCAGCCGGGCAGAACAATATGCATTTCCGTATCTACTTTTAGCCCCCGCTGCCCGCTTAAAAAAAAAAAAGAAAAAAGCTGCACTTCATGGCATGGCACGCAGCTCACACTTTTGTTTTTTTTGTCGGACAAACACAAACACACCGACTGCATTAGAAGATATGATGGCCCTGCTAAAAAACAAAGTTCATTTTCAGGTTTGTGTCTCCTTGAAATAACCTCCATTTGTCGTCCCCCAGGAAATAGAGACAGAGAGGACCACTTGGTGTCTCTTTGTGGACGAACCCGATCTGTGTAACTGAGACAGAGTTAAACGAACCGGCAAATGCCATCAGACACAACCACTGAAGAGCAGTGACCTAGGACACCATGTCCAGACTAGACGCTTATGTTACACAGCAACATTGTTCTTTGGTCTTAGCATACTACACTGCTCTCCTAAGATGGGACACGCACTGAAAAAAGGTAATCCAAAACTTCAACAGAGGCCCTAGCAAAGGTTCGATCACATGTGGAATATCCAATTGTTTTGCATCTTGATATCTCAGGAATTTGATATACTAAACCTGTGTTTATGAGCGGAGATAAAAACAACAAAACAGTCATAAAACATGATCCCCCTGTAATCTCACTGCCCTGCCAAAATGGAAAGTTGCTTCGTCCCCTCCTGACCAAGCTTCATGTTGCTTCATCCAGCAACATTCATTAAGTTAACACTTCAATAGGAAAGCAGGGAAGTGAGAACGACTTGGAGACGACGCTCTGTCTGTGTGTGTGTGTGTGTGTGTGTGTGTGTGTGTGTGTGTGTGTTTTGGGGTCTGAATCACCTGACAAGCACCAGCTCTGGTTTCATAAACCCCTGTCAGGTGGTCGCACCTCACCGCACAGCTGTCACCCCCTTCAACCCCTGCACGACCCCCCACCCCCGCACCCACCTCCACCAGTACAAGAGGACATGCTCACATGGGAGCACATGTGGGAGAGCTGGTGTTCAGCTCAGTGCAGTGACGCCAAATGTGTGATGTGAAAGGTAAAAACTCTCAATTTAAACTAAATAATTTTCCATTTATGTCCCATAATTTCAATTTCATTATCAATCATGACATTATGAGTAAAGATTAGGACACATTGCTCCTTGAGTGGACAGTTTCCGTCAAGCCATTTGGCATCCCCAAGTGAAAATGCTATGTACAATGTGAAGTTTTTAAGTGCATAAGTGGATTAGTTTTACACTTTAGTTTATAAAACTGTATCTAAACTAGTAAGGCAATGAGTACAAACTGACCCTAAATGTAGCTTTGGTTTAAATTCAGTTTAGGGATGCCAAGTGGCTACTATTTTATTATTTAGAAAAATGTCACTGCAATGACATGATCTTAGTTTACCACAGGCACAGACATATACACTCCCAGTCAGTATCATCACCACTGGGAGACCCTTGTCTGCAGAGCATTGATAAGAGCATGACAGAAGTCTACACACCCTCTTACCCTTAACCCTTTAAACCCACTGATAAAAACATCCATTTAAAAACCACAGAGGAAGAAAAACAGAAAGACTAGAAGAAAAAAAGAAGGGATGAGGACTCACTCTGACGACGTAATTAAATCTCCTTGTATCCTTGATGGCGCTGCAGAAATCTAAGCGGTTGAAAGCCTCTCCCAGTGTACAATATCCATGGCGCTGGGAGAATTTAATTATCAAGGTATTAGATTGCGATCTGCGGCATGAGTATCGAGTTTTCTCTGCATGTTTACATTAGCAGTGATGATATGAAAAGTTGATGTGAAACCAAATGAGTTCATTTGTTACCTCCTTGGTGCTTCCTTTATGAACATAAATCCACTTTTCCCTGTGGAAATCTGGAAGAAAGCAGAATGTTTATATTGGTGGGCTGCCCTCATTAAGCAGCTCATAAGCACTGTGACGGATGCACACGCACACATCACAAATAAGATGCAATTTCAGACCGAGCGCAGTGATCGAAAAAGAGTTAATGAAATGATGGAAAATGAATAATAAACATTATTAGAATATTATTAGAAGTGCTTCCCCTCATGAAAGTTACATAACATCATCGTGAGTCTCTTCTGCCGATATCCCTGATCCAGGACCCAACTTTTCTACATAGTCAAATGATTTACTACCCCACAGATAAAATGTTATCCTCAGTATATTTATAGAAAAAGTCAAGACTGTGCGCCTCTTTCATTGTGACTCACAGGGAACCTTGGTGTTGTTGTTCATTAGGTCTTTCTTCCTCTTCTTGGCAGCCATGTCGTAGCTGAGAGAAAGCAGCAAGTTCTCCTTGTTGAAACATTCCTCCTGCTCGGCTTTGCAGAAGCTGAGAGAGAGGGGGGGGGGAAACACAGACACATATTTCATTAAAAGCCACATTTTGCCTACTTTATATGTCAGCACACAGCCCAGACTTCATCTGCTGCTTTTGCAGTGACACAAGCTGTTTTCTCCTGTGCAGAAAACACACAGGAGCATCAAAACAAAGGCAGCAACTATGTTTTTTACTGTGTATGTGTGTGTGTTTTTAACTGCAACACTTGGCCACGTAAGTTAATGTGTGTGCAGTCATTATGGAAAGTAGCACTGACTCAACAGACGTTTGTTAATCCACTCACTCACTTGTTGTGGGGTTATTAATAGCTCAGTGATTAGCCTGGAAAAAGAAACATGGCCCCAAGAAGAAAAAAAAAACCCAGAGACACAGAGCTTAGTGAGATGGAAACAAGATGAAGGTGTGGGGCCTGCTGTCTGTTTGTGTTAATAGTGCTGCTTGGACTTTTTTCAAAGTATCTCCCCCCTACCACCTTCCTCTCTCCATCTTTCTCTAACTTTCATAAGTGATGGCGCATCCAGCTGTTGCGCAATTTGAAAAGACAAGTCAGGACTCGTTTAATTTTAAGACCAACCTCTCCACGGAAACGTTGTTGTTTGTGTCGTCTGTTGTTGTCTTTTTCCATCCCTCCTCGGTTTTTACCCAACTCTGACCCGGTGACCTCCAGTCCTGTCCGAGGAATGGCATCCTCACTCGACGGCGTAGGGTTAAATAAATGTATTAAAAATAGAAAAAAGTGTCAGGAAATAGTCCCTGCTTGGCTGTGATGTGTATCCCTTATTGAAGGCTCTCAGTGCAGGACGTGTTTCTTCTCTTCTGTTGTCATTGCGCAGCTCTTCTTATATCTTCTAAGTCAGAACCCGGAAATACACGAGCTCCGCCCACTTTGGAAACTTCCCTGCAACACGTGGCTTTGTTTATCAACTGAAGCGTTGCAAAATGTGCTGGAGAGAGGAGCTCGTAAGGAAGCAAAACCTCGTGTCATGGAAAAAAAAAAGAAAGAAACTGAGGACACTGAGGAAATTAATTCAGAGGGATATTGACATGATAAACCCGTTGGCAAAGCACGTGTTTGAAAGTTGAAAGGCTTGGAGGACAGTTACGTAACTGTCTCTGTAGCTATTGGAAGGTACATTTACTCAGGTACTTCATTTTGAGGTAGGCTACTTGTACTCAAGTATTTCCAATATAAGTTACTTTGAACAAACACGCACTTGCACATGGAAATTGTACTTTATTTACCTCACCACATTTATGTAACAGCTGTGGCCATGGAGAGAGTATCCGACAATGCCCCCTTGGCATCTTGGCACATGCTCCACCTTCCTGTTATACCCTGAGAGCAACACTCATAACTGTGAAGACACAACAACAAAAGGATTCACAGTTTCCTTAGTATTTTTTTTAATGTCTTGTGATCGTTGTGTATCTCTCTTAGGGATTTTGTTCCTTATTTTACTCATTTAGCAGACCTCTGCAGTGATGTGTTTGTAGCCATTTTGTGTCTATTTGTAGCTACTTGTTCAGTGTGTTTGAACTCCTTCTGCATCTCTAGTTGTTTTGTATCTGTTTTAGTCATTTTGGGGCTTGTTGGTCATCTTATGAATATTTGTGGTTAACTTCTTTCTATGTGTGTGTGTATATAAAATAAAAAGGGCCTTGTCAAAAATGTATGACTAACATAAAATATGATGCCTTTTTTTGAGGAAGAAGAAGAAGGGAGAAGAAAATATTGACCGAAGGCGGCAGATACTTACAGAAGTGTGGTGAGTAATGTGACGGATGAGATCTATCCAGGTTTGAATAGATCAGAGCCAACAGTATGATAATAAGAATGATAAATTTGCCCAAAACACAAAGACCCTGGTCCCAAAGCATCATTGTTTTTGGTTTTTGGTCTTGGTCTGGGATTCATAATGATCATTCTTAAACATTTTCACTGACTGCATCCATATCAAAACCTCCACTGAAGCACAACAATACTTTGTCCCACTAATGGCTAATGCTCTTATGTTGATAAAAGCAATTACTGCTCAGGAAGTGTTTTGCTTAAGCTTATCAGTAATGGCTGTGTGAATGTGAATATAAAGGAAATAAAAACATTACAGCGTCACAGTCACATGACTGTAAAGTCCCCTGATTCTCAGTCACTCCTGGTATTATAAATAGATGAAGTTGCCCTTTGGATTCCTCCAGAGGATTGGGTTGCATTGTGGATTGTGTGGGAGTTTGCATGTGTGAGCTTGCAGGAAGGGGTTTACCATTGTGTGTATTTCAATTTTCCCAAAACAGCCCCAACTGATCTGTGGAGACTGGTTGATGGTATTTTGTTTATTTTGGGCCGTCCTGTTAAAGATAATGTGTAACTAAGTCTATTCAGGGCACTAGGTCAGCTCTAATCAGCTTTATTAAACACTTGCCATATTTACACACTCATCTGTGAGCCTTTTGTGAATGGAGTTCAAGGTTTATATGTGATTGTTTATGGCTGTAATAGCCTTCTACACGTCAGTTAACATTGTGCCTTCTTTTGCAGAAAGCTTATTGAAAAACTAAATGTTTTCATGTCTATTGTTTTAGTCAAAGTTGAGGCGGAGTTGTTTATTGGGCCTGTCATCAGAATACAGTCAGAACTGTAACAAAATAATCAAGGAGGAAGTGCTGTAGTCATTTAAAGTAGAGTCTTGTCTGATCAGTGAAGTGTAAAGGGCTGAAGTTCACTTCCTAAAAATCCTGCAGCATGAGAAACACTTTGTGTATTCATTCTCAGTAAAATGCCACAGCAGTGTGCACACGTGTGTGTGTGTGTGTGTGTGTGTGTGTGTGTGTGTGTGTGTGTGTGTGTGTGTGTGTGTGTGTGTGTGTGTGTGAGCGAGAGAGAGAGACGTATCTGTCTGCACTAAGGCAGTGGGAGGGGGAAAAGGAGAGAGAGAGTGTTTTTTTTCACGGGTCCTCATAATTCATGACACACTATACAATCTTCAAAACATGTCAGCAGCAGCACATGGTGCACAACGAGTGTGCGCTTCTTCCAGGAACCAGCAGGCCAGTGTTTCAGCTCATCTAGTGCTTGTTCAGTTCAGTTGTGTTGGGACACATCCTGTGAGAATAGCATGACCAGGGTTGCTGATGTGGCTTATGAGGGTTTTGTGCAGCACGCTAGCTGTTCTAGTTATAAACTGTCATAATATGCTTGAGGGTTCACTTATTGTTGACAAAACTGACTGTTGGCAAGGCCTCTGTTGATTAATCTTCTGTTGTTCAGTTCCTCTATTTAGCCTTATGTGTTATTCACAAAAAAAATAAAAAAATAAACAAGGTTCTCATTGAAAAAAAAACTTATTTCAGTCTCAGTTTACATTGAAATATTCATGCATCACTCATTATCTGCCTTGTGATGCTCAAGATCTTGAAACAGGTGCTTGTGGCTTCATGCCTGAGGTTTTAATGCAACACCCAGATATGCAAAAGGTCGCAGACCTCTACACAGCCCACATGTTTAAATCTGTCAACAAGACGTCATATGAGAATATAGAGTGCACATTCGGTAGATGTATTCTGATACCCAGGGGGCAAAGCAAAAAAACGGACACGGAGCGTTGTAAAAGGTTTGACACCAGAAATTATATCTAGGAACTTCAAGGATTAAAACCTGGGTGGACAACCCGGTCAACTAGCTGCTGGAAAGCTACAGGGGGCTAAAACCCCTTTCTGGGGTCATTTTGCTGGCGAAATGATGTAAATGCAAATATTTAGGTACTACAATGGCATAAATAGTCATACAACTATAAAATTTGGCAGAGAGTATCTTGACACATAGGGGGAGGCATGAAAAAAAGATTCTGGGGTTTGTTGCAACTCAATTTTAAGATATCTCCCTCAACATCCCAAAAAAGACAAAAAAAAGTACTGTTCGCCTGACAAATTCTCATGAAAATTATTATTTTTCAGCACTTTATGCAGAATATCTATGCTTAACATGTATATAGAAAATTTCCTTAATTCATAAGCTTCCATTTGAGTCCAAGATAGCCTTTCTATCTCAAAAGCCCCACTTGCTGTGGCCAACGGTCTTCTCTATCTATCTGTTCACTTTGGGGAGACCAGAAATAGAATGGTTTCTGATCATGCCAGTTAACATGTAGTTTTTCACAATAGGTGTTGCATTGTTTGGAGACAGCCTGTAGCTTTCCAGTAGCTAGTAGAAAGGCTATCTTGGACTCAAATGGAAGCTTATGAATTAAGGAAATTTTCTATATATATGTTAAGCATAGATATTCTCCATAAAGTGCTGAAAAATAATAATTTTCATGAGAATTTGTCAGGCGAACAGTACTTTTTTTGGTCTTTTTTGGGATGTTGGGGGTGATATCTTAAAATTGAGTTGCAACAAACCCCAGAATCTTTTTTTCATGCCTCCCCCTATGTGTCAAGATACTCTCTGCCAAATTTCATAGTTGTATGACTATTTATGCCATTGTAGTACCTAAATATTTGCATTTACATCATTTCGCCATCAAAATGACCCCAGAAAGGGGTTTTGGCCCCCTGTAGCTTTCCAGCAGCTAGTTGACCGGGTTGTCCACCCAGGTTTTAATCCTTGAAGTTCCTAGATATCATTTCTGGTGTCAAACCTTTTACAACGCTCCGTGTCCGTTTTTCAAAAAACTGGGATTTTGCCCCCTGGGTATGACTAGGTGTATTGATTATGATCAGAACTGCTGCCACTGCAGAAGTGAGCCTCGCTGAAATAGCTCAACAGTTCCTCATGTGTTTAACCACATACAGCCACCACAATGTCGGTGAGAAGCAGCACTCAATGGGAACTAAAATGTATTATTGTATGAACTGCAGGGGGTATATTGTGTGTGTTGTGAGTCACTGAAGTCTAATTAAATCTATTTCTAGAGCAGGATAAACTACAGGATGACATGGAAAGTCCCGATGAGTGTTTGGCCAGTTGGTGACTGACTGACTGAGAAGGAAGCCATGACCTCAGGCTCCAAAGAGTTTTGGTTTAGTTTATCCACTGAATCATAAACAATGATGAGTTGTGGTCTGCTTGGTTTGAGCTCAGCTTGTATGAAGGTGAAGTAGTTTACACAGCTCACATAGTAACAAAAAAGGAAAAGTCATAGTTTTAGCAATGCTAAAAATCCAGAGGAGCTGGTGGGGCCAAAGTCGGTCTGTTGGTCAGCAAATGGACCACTATGGTCCAGACTGAAATATGATAATATATGATGGATTGGCATGAATTGTTTGCACAGGCATTTATATTCCACAGAGGGTGACTGATATTATTGATTACTGATATTGGTGATGCTATGACTTTATACTATTTGCAAAAAGCAGGTCACAGTTTAATTTATTACCCGGAATATCTACTTAATATTCATGTAATCAATTGCCACAGCATTCATAGATATTGATGATCCAGAGAAGATATGTCCTAATGATTTTTTTTGATAATCTGACTTATAATGAGCTGCAGCCTCATTGAAACTCTAATGTAATGAGCTGCTCACACGGCTGCAGGCTCTTGCCCAGTTGGACAATATCAATAAAAAAATCTGCATCTGCATATTTCCAAAATGTGAATCTCTCCCATATGTCAGTATTTTTTGGGTCACATGAATGCATGAGGTATCAAATTAGGGCAAGTTAAAAAGGTCATCAGTGAATAATCTCTGTCTGCCTTTCTCCTCTGTCCGTCATCCCTGTTTTTGTTGTGATGTTGTGAGTCACTGTGACAGCTGTTCGGTACTGCTTGACCCTCCAAAAACCTTAATGACAAACACACACACACACACTTCCACTCTCACACATTTGCACACAGTCACACATGTGCACCTGTTGCTGTTTCTCCTGGAGGAGTTTCATCACTCGCTCAGATTCTCTGTTGTGAAATCCTGCTCATCAGTTTCTCGCTCTCTAGTCGTCCCTCACATCTGCCAGCTTGCACAGCAACCAACAGAGCCACATGCCTCACGTGGTGTAGCGTTTGGTCTCTTGTTTGTTTCTCAAAATAGTATCAGATCACCTATACACTATAGTTTTTCCACTCTAACCTTTTTTCTCACCCGCTCCACCCACTGTCCCCTGGTCTCCATTCGCTGGTACTGGAGTGACTGAAACATCTGACCCAGTGACTTCTGGTTTCAACGAAATACAGATTGGTCACATTGTGTTTACTTCACATGGAACAGCTGACATTGGGTTCTGAATGTCACTGATGAATGAAATTATGTAATCTGCTCAGGTGAAGATATTTTCAAAAGATGTGGTGATGGTAATGCTTTAAAGTGACCAGAATCACACTAATATTATCTTTCATTTAATAATTGTGCTCCTTCTAACACTTAAACAAATCACACGTAATATCATGGCACACCGGCTTAACAGGCTGCTACAGACTTTGATGCCACACTACAGTATCTGCCAACTATTTTCTTGAGCATCTCCAATTGACAGACGCATAAAAACTCATGTTAGTTATCTAAAACATCTTGGGGCACCCCTGGCTTTAATTTCACCTGCAACAGGTGGAGCAAAAAGAATTTCCAAATGTTCATATAGAAGATAATATTTAGGGCTGGTCTATGTAAAAAGATACCTTTTCCACATTATCTACCTCGTGTGATGGTGTCAGGAACCTGCCTAGGCATGTGGACGTCCAGGAGTGTCAGTGGGGTCAAACAGACACTGAGACATAGTAGCTATGTCTCAGTGTCTGTTTGGCGCATGTGTCCTGTATGTCTGACACATGTGCCGATCAGATTGCATTAGCAGTCGACTGACTGAGAGCTGTTTAGATATACTGTTCAGAGACGCTACAAGTACAGGTTCATTTTATTACCAGAAAGAAGGACAATACAAAAGTATGAGAAAACCATAAAAAAAAACCAAATGTTATTATTTCAAAGTACAGTAACAACAACAACAACAACAACAACAACAACAACAACAGGATAATGTTGCATAGCTATGCTGCTCCATTGACATCATAGGTCCAAAGTAGCAAAAAATAAATAAAAATGCAAAAAGCTACATTTTTTTTATGCATTTGTTAATGTCACCACTCCAAGAAATGCATTGAAGCGACAGTGATCCAAACCTGTACCAGACACAGCAGCAGGTTCAAACCTATCAGCTGAGAATAGCTTTGACTTGCACCAAACAGCACACAGCCCCAGGATTTAAATATGACAAGTCAAATCTCGTGATTTAGAGCAGGCTGAAAATAGCACTTTCACCCTTTGTGAAGAAGTCGGAGAGGCTGTGCAGTAGATTGTTTACACAAGTGTGGGTGTTAAATAAAAACACACAAAGTAGCCTACATTTAGGGTATAAAAATGATTTTTAAGTATGCCTACACCAAATGTGCTGAGTTGACAGGAGAGGGTAGTGTTGATGGTCACTTGCCAAGATCTTGAGCTATCATTGTTTTTACAGCACAGTATGCCCTCTGGACAGCACTGCTCCCTCGGGGCAGACTGGATTCTAGCCTAGTGACTCAGTATTGGAAAATGGACAGTCTGGCCAAGCCAACTGGTTAGCTTGCTAACTTCAGAAGAAGAAATGTAATAGTCACAGAAGCTAACAGAGTGGTTTCTTGCAGCTCTTGGTAAAGTAAAGGAATGAAGTTTCATACCGACCTTGAAATAGCTGTTATGCTGAAGTTGCTACTGCTAATGCTAACATTGGCTATAGCAAAACATAGGGAGCTATTTCTAATTTCTTAGCAAATTAATATAATTCAAATTACAATTAGACCTCAAACACATTGACAAAAAACAAATCACAACACTAGTTCCCATCCTTTCTGCCTCAGCTATGACTTTGCCCAAGTCTGTGAGACACATGTCAAAGTCAGAGAGCCGTGGTCAAACACTTTGTACGGCAGAGTCCCTTTGGATGTCCAAGTGTCTGTCTTTGGGTCATAACACTCAAAATTGTCTGAGTCCTCGATGGTGTCGTGGCCGTTCACGTAACGTCCACCTGTGACGTAGAGTTTGTTTTTGAGAACGGTGGCAGAATGGTGCATCCTCCTCTCCTTCAGGTTGGCACATTTAATGAACTGGTTGGCCTTGGTGTCGTATGCAATCATTCTCCTGGTGTATCCTGTGTGACAGGGCAGATATTAGTGTGAGAGTGTGTGGCTTTATGAAAATGAAGTGATATAATCCTGCTGTTTGATGTATCACAAAAAAAAAATCAATAGTGCTGAGTTGCAGCAAAGACGAAATGGTTCTCTGTATTAACACTATTTATTACTTGAATTTATCACATTACAAATTCTGTGTCAAAAGTACTACACTTTAAAGTCTTTACCACTGCTCCTACCTCCAATGATGTAGATTTTACCATCCATAACAGCAGCTGGAGCGGACACGTTCTTCACCGTTCTGTTCTCCATCTTGGACCACATGTTCCTGGTAATGTGATACACCTGTAGACAGGGAGGGGGTGGGGATTGGGGGGTGAAGGGAAATAGAGTGAATGAATGAGTGGACAAATCAATAAAACCACAATAAAACGAAAACATAACCTATCACTAAATGATTGGAGAGCATTATGTCTTACTTGTATTATTCTGACAGGGTTCTGCAGGACGTCTTCTCCTCCAAACATATAGATTCTTTGGTTGGTAGCAGCCACTGCTGGGTGCAGCACGGCCTCGGGCATGGGCGCCATGGACTCCCACTGGTTAAACATACTGTTGTACCTGGTATAATGATTGAGATGTTTTATTTTCTGCCACATGTGTGTATTCGTACCGTGGTGTTTTTTGAATAAGGATAATTATGGTCGATCTCACCTCTCGACACTGTCTGTCATCCGCCTGTCGGACCCAAGGCCGCCCAGGACAAAGATGAAGTGCAGATAGGAGACACTCTGGTGGGCAAAGCGTGGCTTCAACATGGGCTCTGCTGTTCGCCACTGGTTGGTCTTTAGGGAGAGGGTGTAGACAGTCGCACTGACTTGGCTGTACTTTGTGTTCGTGGTCAGGCCTCCGATAACATACAGCACACTGTGAAGGGCAACATAAGAGGCCTTGTACAGACGAATGGGCAGCTTGGCAAGCCACTGCCAGTTCTGGTTCCTCTCATCAAAGACAAGGGCCTCCCTCGAGGTCTGCTCGTTATTTTTCCTACCTCCCACCACCACCAGCATATCATGGTAGGGGTAGCGCCTTGGGGTCACCCAGAGAGGCTTGAAGCCCAATGCTGTGTCTCCGATGCATTTTGTGTTGACAGAAAACATGAGGCGTCTCACAGACTCGATGAGCTCTGTGCAGAGGGTGGAGGACTGGATCAGTGGGTCATTGGCTATGAACTGGAAGAGGTAGGTGGGGTGGATGTACCGAAGGCGGACTTTCTTGAAAAGGTCACTAATGGCTCCACGCCTAGATAAAGGATCGTGGTGGATCCAAGCCACAAGTGTCTCAAAGACCTGCTCCTCCTCAGCGCAAAGACTGTCATCCTCCAGATATCCCATCAACTCTGGTAAGGAGAGCTCACACAGATCCTCGGATGCTGACACATCAGAGAAGCTCTTCATGGCCATCTCCTTCGCCTTGTCTCTCAAACTGTTACAATTCATGATCTCAGATAGTCTTATCATGCTCAAACAGTTTTCTGGACTTAGCTGCTCCTGAAGGAAACTTGAGCAGGCCTCAAAAAGGCGGCCATATTGCAACATGGAGGCCCCCTGCATAAGAGGCAGCACAATATCTATGCTGATGATAACAAGTCCGGTGTAAACATAGTCAATTATAGTATTGAGAATGGCTGAAGTGATGCTCTTTAGGTCAATCTTGGTCTGCTGCCTTTCAATGAAGTTGCTACAGAACATGGCTCTGAAATAGGGGCTGCTGGATACTAGGACATTGCGGTGGCATGGGATCTCTATATTATCTGCACAAAGTAACACATCTGTCAGGATTTTCTCCTGCCTCAGTCTGTTGAGCTGCAGGAGCAGGTTGGACGACTGCTCTTTGTCTTTGTAGTGGAAGACTTTGACTGCTGGTTGGTCCATTCTGAGGAGAGACACCACAATGGTATTGTCAAACTATCTGAAATACAAGTTTGTATAAGCAGCCAAATGTATCTGTGGCTATCAACCATCAAATATGTTATTGTAGCTCTACTTCAATGCAAAATTAGATTTTAGATTAGATTCAGTAGGTTTAAATCATGTATTAGTCATTTCATCTACAAACTTTATGTGAAATCCAGTCAAAATTATGTTGTTTACAAATGTGCAAGCAAATTACAAACCTGTCTGGTTCATAATTATAACACTAACTTCATTATCATTTCCATTTAGGTCATTGCCTTTCAGCACATGGGCCCAGTGCAGCGCCGTTGCATGCCTACAGTATCCCTGCCTGATTATTTTGGTGACTGGTTGTCTGGGCAGATTACTGCAAAAACACCTGCACAACTATTTACAGAAATGTCATTTTCATGGGACCACTGGCACTTCTGTTGTGTGGCAATATTTTACGCATTGCCTTAGTGATATTGTTTTGGTTTATTTTATTTTGCCATTGGGTGCAATTGATATGAGTGCGCAATTGTGCAAAAAACAACAAAAACAAAACAAAGGAAGGTAACATCTACATTTACAGCAACATAGTAGAAGATGCCGCCTAGCAGATTACTGTTTACACTTTGAAATTGCACATCATTGTGTAAGGCACTTATCTTACACAACAATGTGTAAACAAGGTGCAGCTTATGTTTGATGCATATCTACCTGAAATGTATTCAAAGCCATGCCAGCACAAGACAAAACCAGTGCTGCCTGTGGCTCCTGAAGCGGTGCTAGAATATATGTCTTACCTCTTCCTCTTCTCGCTCTCTTCTTTATAGGCTTTCCGGAGGTCTCGCTCTGTATCCGACGCAAGATCTCAGCAGAAAATATGATGTCTTGACATTTTCCTGTTCTATCTTCCTCTTTTCTCTCGTGTTGATGCTGTGTGACTATATGTTCCAAAGGGGGCCGTCTCTTTGTAGGCGCGTGTTGCGTACTGTTTGTTGTTATGGTCTCTTTCCACGAGGCCTCTGTGTACATTCCTTCCCTAAAAATAGAGCCGCTCTTTGGCAACACCACCACGCTCACATGTGACATGTTAGAGCCCTTTCTCAGTATGTGTCTGACTTCATCGCTTCAATGTCTGTCTTTCCATCTATTTCTTTCCTTCCCCTTTCCCCCCCTAGGATCCTATTCTGTCACCATTTATTTTACCTACACAAGACCTCTCTTTTCTTCTGTGTTGCTCACATTCCTATTCAGTCCATCATCTCTATCTCTGTCTGGCACATGATTGCAGCAGTAAAAACAGCAGCGATACTTGATAACACTCATTTTATTGGATGCTTACTCTGCCGTCTGGCTGGTGCGACACACTGAAATACAAAAACAGGATTAGGTTACTAGAAGCAGCATCAACACAGATATGAAGACATCTGCAGACAAGGAAAAGGAGTAACCACATTTAAAACACACTGACCACAACTATTGATATTACAAATAAGTCACTGGGAGTTCAGGAAATATGTTTCTGATTAAGCTCAGGATAAAGGGGAAAAATGGGAAGCTTTTTTTCTCTAGTCATGTGAAAGCCTTCAGGGATCTTTTCTACACATGCTATTCATCCTTTAAGCATAAAGAAATATCCTAATTTAAGTGAACGTCAACAACAGATGCTTGCATTGCCTATCTTTGTGTTTGTTAGGCTCATTTCCATCTCATTTGTTTCCTGCTCACTGAAACACATAAAGCTTATTCACCATAGTGCCAGCTTTCATGGTTTACATCCCACAAAGTGGCGTTATAATTGTTTGCCCGTTCCTTAAACCTGGAGAAGAATCAGGACATCAAAGCTTGCAGGTTTTTTTTTCTCCCTTAAATGCTGGCAGATAAAAACAACAAAACTAAAGGGCATTTTTAGTCAACACAGATGCAGATGTAACATGTTTTTCTTTCTTGTACTTGGACTTGTTTACAGAGCTCGGCAAATTGGACCTAAATAGCTACTTGAGCTACCACGACAACTGGAGTGCAGTTCAATGTGGGTTGCACAACAAAATCACCACATTAGACCATAAACTACTTGTGTTTATAGGCCATCTATGTGGGCAATTTGTCATCTTGTTGTTTTTGAGCAGAAAGCACACGCATAGAAAAATCACTGGGATTGCAAAGAGGTGTGCACCAGGCATGCAAATTCTGCAGCAAAGGAGCTGTACATCAAGGCTGACAGGAAAGTTTTGTTTTGGAAAAGTTGAAGTTAATATTCTCTGGCGTGACACCACAGACCCAGGGCTGCTTTCACTCAGTAAAAGCAGCATGTAACTAAACAGCACCATCTAGTGGTCACACCAGAAACACTTAACTGGGCAGGAGTACGTGGAATAAATGGTTCTCTTTTATAATGAAATTCAACTTATCTGACTTTTTAAATGTGTGTGACCGGTGGTTTATTTCAAAGGAAAATATGCAGCAACAGGTCAGCTAATTTGTAGTGGATGTGTTGTTTTCGCTTGGTCGTGGCATTAAAATCATCTAATCAATTCAATCAAGGGCAAAAGCTCAGCTTGTTTTCCCAGAAGACTGCAGTGTCATTTTATAACCCACACTTTCATATTCAAACTGTGATTGCATCCTTTAAAGTTAAGCACATTGTGTGTTATCTCTGTTCCTTCACCTTGACAAAAAGGACTCATTAATGTCTGCCTTAAGGCAACAACTTATATTAAAAGTTAAGGCTCTGGCACACAGTTTGCATGCAGAGCATTTTCATGCAGCAGCATTACTGTTGCCACCCACCACCCGGTGCTGTGTCTTCATATCACCAAATGATTATCTTCTCATAAGCACATGGTCTAATAGAGCCTATACCCAGCGGATTTAGATCTCACTGATTAGTATGTGTGTGTGTGTGTATGTGTGTGTCTCTGTGTGTCTATGTACGTGTTTGAAGGGCAGACATCTCTCCTTGGTCAAATAAAAGTCCATTTGAAAACAACATGGAAGCTGACTTCACTTTAAGTCTATTTTCTGTTCTGTACTCGACTTCATTTGATTGTACTCTACTTAGTGCAGGACCCTACTACTTAATGCAGTTTTTACACTGAGCCCTTTATTTTCTTTACCCCATGACTTAAAATGTGTTTTACTGAATGTGTTGTGGCTATGAATAGGAGAAAAGAGCACTTATTCTTTTATACGGCAGATAATAATTCTCTTTCAACTGTGTTTGCTCAATTAAGGCCTTTTATATTAAATCAATGTGAAAGTGAATGATATCCATTGTATCATTTCGGATCTGTAGCGTTCAACAGCAACATCATGGAAAAGTTAGAAACCAATACGTTCTCCTGCAGAAAATGATATTTTCTTAAGATTATAGTGCTCGCCACCAGCACCTGGTCCTGCCATGAAAACCACACCAGAGCCCGCTGTCTTTCCTTTTTGACTCAGTGCAGCTCTTCTTTCTATCCTTCAATTGTACATTTCTTCCCAATCTATTTCTTGTGATAAATCTCAGGCTTAGTCTGAGGTATTCTGGTTTGTCACTTTGTCATGTCTGTTTAGATAGCTTGCTCTGGCACCAGGGTGCTGATTCTTCGCTCGAATGAGCTCGCTGAGGCGTGCAGCCCCAACAATCCCTGCTTCTACAAAAAAGTCAAACAAGGCTGGTTAGAGACTCGAAAACTGTGCAATTGATATTTTGGTTGTAATGAAAAAATGTTAATGATTCAAACAGGTATCGTCCTTATGATTTCACTTCTGGTTGATACAAAAAATGTCATAATAACAAAACGTTATTAGAAGACCCATGTGCACACTAGCATAAGTCTGGGCTGACCACTGTCAAACTGTCATCCCATATGTCCATGTACGTGATTTATTTTCTATTAATATATTTTGTATTTGCATGCACTTGATGCCTTGTGTGTGATTGTTCAAACTAATGTAAAGAGGAAACTAATGACTGTGTCAATACATCCAGTGGCTATGTCAAATAAACTTAAATAATGGATTTGACAGGATATAGGAAACCTAAAGCTTCACATGACCTGTTAAGTATTGACATTTATGTGGATGCTCAACTGTGTAAAAAGTATTAAATTACATGTGTGATTATTATGTATACAACCCAACATTTATATTCCATTTGCAATTTAAAGACTAGATCAAGCACATGTTGGCACAGAGTGCACAGACAACTTCTCCTGAAAACTTTGTTCATAGCTGAAACAAGTTTGGGATTGTTAATTTAGAGAAACAGATGGAGACGATGAATTCAGTCTAATTTCTATCATCTTGCCAAATACACGCTTTAGACCAGCATTATTGTATCCACTAGGTGTCAGGCCAACGTTATGCAAATTTCAGGATGGTAAAACACTTACTTTGTCCCTTGTGACTTGTGAGAAGCTATCAAGGCTAAACTCACAGCCAGTGAGTAAACACAACAGAGGCATAAAATGGTGAAATGAGAATAGTCTCCGTATTATTTTATCTATTTTTAGTCCGGCACAACAGAACATTTTCTATAAATACAAGAAAATGAAGCTATTAATCCACCCAGATATCTCCAGACGGCTTTTTTTACTGCTGCAAACAAGTGCTCATGGTGTGAAATTTAAAACAGCCATTTACTCACACACAGATAGCCCAAACAATTGAAACAGACAGTGAAAATCATGTGATGACCTCTTGAGTCAATCTGCCACGGGGCATTACTCTCAGGCGCGAAGAGATCCACGCCATGCAACGCTGAGAGCAGTAATCTAGCTTTGATGGAGAGACATCCATGCGTAAATCAACAAAGAGCGCAGGGGAGAGAGTGAGGCTCGAGGGGTAGCCTGTAGAGACACAGAAACACGGGAGAGAAAGAGTGGGGTAGGGTGGTTTGTGGTGGGAAGGTACGAGTGCATGTGTGTGTGTTTCTGTGCATGCACGTGCACATGCAGGGGATGGGGTCTTAAAGGGCTTACAGTTAGCTGCTTAAAATTCTTCTGATGTAACCAACACATGCAGGACATGTTATTTGGAAAGAATAAAAGTGCTTTGTAGCAACACAAAAAATGTGCGTGTGGGGTGGGGGGAGAACTTGCTTTGTGTTTACTCACTGTGCCCTACACTGCAGCTCTGCCAAGGCTCCTCTTGTTGGTATGGTGGTCATTCAGTCATCGCCACTGTGCAACATGGCAGACACAGCTTCCATTTATGTCTGCTCTAATAGAGACAGCTTTTCTGTGTGGGTTAGTGGAGGGGAGGGTGTGTTTGTGGACATGTGTGTACTGTATTCATGAATGCTATATGTCGCTACATGTGTGGGAGGGAGGGAGTGATGAGCGTGTGTGCATATCTGTGTGTGTGTGTGTGTGTGTACAGCAGATATTGATATTCCACCAGCGGCAGAAGCTGAAGCCAATGTCTTTAAAGTGTCAGCCCTCAGCAGCCAGCCAGGTGTACCTGAGGTAAAGCAAGAGAGAGGGCAAGCGAGGAAAGGGAGTAAAGGGAGCAAGAGATAGAAAGAGAGAGGCCATGAAAGACAGCAGAAATACAAAGGCAGACGAGATGAAGAGACAGACACAGAGACTGGAAAGCACCACAGAGCAAGAGAGAAAGAGAGAGAGAGGAAGATAGGAAAAAATATTGAAAGGAGAGCGAGCGAACGAACACTTTGGCGGGTTTTCAGGAGGTGAAACTACTCAGATGTCTTTGAAGTCCTCCATGACTGTCTTCTCCCTCTGTATTCTGTGCGACAGGCAGACAGACAGAGAAACAGATGGACACAGAGGGAGAGGTGGATGCAGGGACAGGCTGTGTGGAAATGTCAGATTTGAAAACAGAGCAAATGAGTGGCTTTAAGGTGCAAGCAAGTCAGCGAGTCCATCACAACACAAAAACAATAATTCAGCAGATCATGAAACAGCACGGTCAGCCCTTAAACACGCCACAGTTAAAATCATGTAACGTTTTCCACAGAGTCTGCACGACTTATCTAATCATGCAGTACTGCATGTTTTTTTTTTTAGTTCATTTAGTGTGGGCTGGTGATTCAAACAGCAGCTAAACACACTATTTTCAGCCAGTCTGGCTAATACCTACTACTACTTTGAAGGGTAAACACAATTTTGAGAGCAAGAACAAATAGCACACATCTGGACAGGGATGGAGACAAGTCCTGTTCTTGTCCATCAGTGTTTGAGGTATGACCAGGATTGACATATGGATGGATAAAGAGACAATGTTTATCATAAAAATGAAAATACAATGAACTTCCACACACTGCAGCTCTTCTTTTTTAAGCATTTTGGCAAATTTAAGCTCATTGTTTTGGTGTTACAGCCAAGCTATTTGCCTATTATAGCTAACTGACAAAGTTAGCGTCTATCTATAAACACATTCACTGGCTCAAGACTTGACTGGGAGACTGAATATTGGACGATAACACAGCTCTGAATGCTGAATGCTTATTTGCCTGATGTGTAAAGTAGCTTGTGTTTGCTGACCAGTTCGTTGTTTCAGCTGTATTAAGTGATAATGTCACGTTGTGTTTACGGCTTGTTCCCACTTCTCTAAGTGGCCAAAAAAAAAATTAAAAAAAAAATCACCTCACGCAGGTTTAACCTTAATGCGAAAAAAAGTTTCTCAGAGAGAAACGCTCTCTTTTCTGGAAACATGCTGTTCACTCTCACAGATGGACGCTTCCCAGCGCTGCCACAATCTGAGCTGCTCTGCAGGCCATTATGGGCTTTGCTTAAGGGCCCCTCAGTGATGATAATGACGGGAGCAGTGCGTTCTGATGTAGAAAGTCATTTTTGTTGAAAGAAATGTGAACTTAATGCCGAGCTCCCAGCTCTGGTTTACTTCTCTTTACTGAACGTCTGCTATTACTCTGAACTCCTCCTTCTCTCCTTCCTCCTATGTGAAAACATCCATCTGCTCCTTCTGGTTCTTCTCAGGTTCACCACATTATCTTATTTGCTCTCACGGCTGCCTCCTTGTCCATGTCTCTTCCTGGAAACCTGTTACACCTCTCCTCTCCTCTCCTCCCTCATTCCTCCTGCTTTCCCCATGCATTCCTCCCCCTCAGTGTCCTCCCTCCCTCACATTGCTAAACACCGTCCAGGTTAATGGAATGTACTTCAGCGGCCGATAATGCAGCTTTGGGATGATGACTGTTCTGACCTTGTCTAAAACGGTTGTGTTTTGTCAAACCAGACCTATTCAATGCTTTGTGAGTGGCTTGACTTGAAAGAAACATCAGAATCAAAATCTTCTAAACACACGATAAAAGACTAGCAGTGAATGGAGCATGCCTCCTACTTGTGAAAGCACTTTTTTAGCCCTAAATGTGTTTGTTTTTTTGGACACATGTATCTCTCTCTCTCTCCTGGAATGGCTGTATATGTGTCTACTGGCTTAAGTTCAGCATTGAAACAGCAATGTGATAACAGCACAGTCTGTGTTTGTTGGAGTAAAAAGCAAGAGGAGTAGTAATTTCTAGCTGAGTGTAGCCATCTACATACATCAACTTAATCTGAGAAGCTACATTTACAGTTTAGTTTTATCTGCTCTCTGGTCTCCACCTGACCTTGAAATGTGCAACTGAGGACTGAGGCAAACAAGGTTACTTGGGGAAACAGCTCATATAATGTCCAGTTATTTGTTTAAATGTGAAAAGAATCTGTGAATGACAGTGTTTGTGCTGAGATGAATGACAGTTTTTTTTTCAGTGTTTTTTTTTCTTTCTATCAGCAGTTAGCTGAATTTGACCCAACCTTGACCCTGCATGCAGTAGGAAAGGGGCCCTTTGTTGACAAAGATGTGGTTTACATAACTAACATGCTTGGATTGTTGTTCAGTTTCTTTTAGCCAGTGAAAATAAACAGGAATTTTGAAATACTTTTCGATCAGAATGAACATTGTTGAAATGTGCTATTGACCACGACAGATAAGAGGTTTACAGGTTTGATTTATTATTTACTCTTCTATGTAATGTCGCTTATTGCCAATGCATTTTCAACTACTAAAGATTAATACAAATCTGTCAATGTAAGAAATAGACTTTAGTGTCACCTAGAAAAACCTCTTTTGTGTTATAATCGCCAGCATGAAGAAGCCCACTCACACTAAGAGCGATACTGAGGAGCTGTGACATGTAATGTATTGTAGGTAATTGAAATTGTAAAAAAAGAAAAAAAAGAAAAGAAAAATCATTTTACTCACAAACTCACTTACACCCAGCCTAATGAGGCTAAAACTCATCTGATGTTCGCAGAGCATTTGAAGAGTTTTGAACAAGCTGGAGATAATTTATTGAAGACAGATGTGGTGAATGTTAATGAGGAGCATTACAATAAGAGCATTACAATAATCTTACCAGCCCGACACAAAGGCGGCAATGAATTTATAAGTGTCATGACCCAAAAGAAAGAATTTAATTTTTGTAAACTGGGTCAATATTGAGAGATTATTATTAATTTGTCATTGTGAGATTTCTTGTAAAAAATAAAATAACACTAAAAAAAAAGAAAGAAAGAAAGAAATGTTAATCTCTGTGAGACTTTCTGAATAAAAAATAAAGCATTAATGAAACTACGCACAAAATACAATCTTACATTTCTGCAGACATTTGGGCTTTATGTGATTAGATACAGGGGAATGTGGACATTTATCAACCACGGGAGTAGGGCCAATAATTAAATTCTCATCTTTGTCAGCATGCCTCCCTTGATGTCATGAACAAAGTCATTAAATCTGCAAATATAATTTGCATCAGAGAAAAGGTGCAAACAGGTATCTGTACAAAAAGATAGGAGATAACTCACAAATGATAATGAAAAAAAAGAAAATAGGAAGTCTTCAAAACTGGATGGACCAATGAGGAATAGTTACTGACCAACAATCAAAAAAAGTTAGAGGCTCATCTATGTATTTTTTATTATGGGACTCCACAAAAATAGCTTTGTTTGATTCATAATTAAAGAAAAAGTCCTTGTTTATCTCTTTGTCTATTTACAATCAAAATCTGTAAACACAACACATATTGAATCTTCTGGCATCAGTGTAGGAAAACCTGTCAAAGTAAATGACAAATAGTGGCCAGACTTTCTAATGAACAAAAACAGATTATCAAAACAAGAACACACACTAAGTCCTCCAGTGTCAAGAGTCCTCGAATGAAAACCAGCTTCACTGTCAGAAACGAGCCCACAGATGAACAAACACAAACTTAGATGCTTTTTTGGACGTAAAATAAACAGGCCAGGTCTATAACTCAGTCCTCAGGCTACTGGTTTCTTTTAAAAAGTAGAAACATGACCAGGTGTTGTGTACAGTGTGTTCCCTGTTGTCAAAATTTCTATTGTTGGTTAAGTAGTTACAGAATAGTAGTTACATTCCTGAAATTTGTTTTGCATACATATGATGTGCAGGTACTTCAGACAGATGCCAATTTTGGGCTTTGTACGTGCACAAAAAGCCAATATAGCGCACTAAAGGAGAGAGAGAAACTATAAAAAGGGAAAAGGGAAACTGCTCATTTAAGGAGAGCTCCAGAAGACTGGCTACTTTCTAAGACTTAAAACTCTAAAGCTTGGTCTGAATCTGTTGTTGGTCGAGGTTTTGGTCTCATTAAAAATGGATGGACACCTGCAAGTTTAACACCAGATACAGAACCAGGGGAGAGAGAGCAGAGTCGGGCGAATGCTCCTTTTAAGTGTAGTGAGAAGGTAAAACATCTACAGGGCTGGAGGAGATGTTGTGGTTAACCATGTCTATGACAGGTGGAGGGGTCTGGATATGAGCGCAGCAGCATGTCAATGCACAAGTTAATAGGAGAGATCATAGAACCGATAGAGTCGATCTTTCCCACAAAGACTAAGGCAAACGTTTCACCTTCCTGGCAGATGGACCGGAAATCTGTGCAAACACACCACACACTTATGCCACATACAGATTTTGAGGGGGCTAAACAAACCTGACAGTGGAGTCTCCGGGCAGAAGAAGCCATTTTGGCTTTCACCATAATGACTGTGATAACCATCCTCACACAGCAGCTATACCTCTTACCTCTTGTGTACGCAAGGAAAAGAGAAACACCAGGAGAGCGCAGGTGGATGATGTGTTTTTTCTTGAGAGGTCATTAGGTAGTGACAGAGGAATGCCTCCCCCTTGTTTCCACAAATAATGTATGACAATTGTCCTTATTTCAGGTTAATATAAAAACAGAGCAACACTAGTCCACTCTAACATCTCCCTGGTTAAATATGAACAAATGGGAGCATGGGGGGTGAGGATTATTAAAAACGATCAGTCAGTCCGATAGCAGCTCATCCTCTCACCACACTGCTGCCAGCCTAAAGCTGTGCGTGTCTCTGTGGAGCCCCTGATATTGAATAAAGAGATGCCACACTCACAGAAAATAGCTAAATATCTTTTTTTATAAGCAGCAGCAGCAGCAACAGCAGCAATGGAAAGTTTTCTTTCTCCTCAAGGCATTAGATTTGAGTGTGACATGCAGCCTGTAGTTCAGTGGCCTGGTCCAAATGGAAGTGGAGTCAACACAGATGAGATGAGAAGGAGCGCCTCGTTAAATTAGACGGAGAAGAAGACCAGTCTACTACCACTCAGCTCTATTTGCACTCTGCTTTCTCCATGCATGTGTTCTCAGTGGCATCTCTGTCATATACTGTATAGCTTCAATGCACATGGAGACAGTCATCAGAACCCAAACTGCTAACCTTCAGTCAAAGTTACCAAAATGACCCAATAAGAGCACTAAATCCAGCCACTCATTTAAAAAGTAGCTCAGTATTTGTTTTAATTTTTACCAAATAATTTGCTGCTGGAAGGAAACTCTCTCTCTTCTGCGCCATGGAGCTGAATATGACTGCAACAAAAGCAATAAAGCATTGTGCTTGCAGTTAGTTAAAGTATAAATGAAGAGGAAACAATGGGTTCAGGAACAAGTTGTCTCCATCATATTGTTAACGTCACAGAAGCGATGACAGGACAAAATCCGATCATTATCACGTTACAGTGAAATGAAATGACTTGTTTTGTTGTTTCCATTAGTGAATCTAAATCATTATCTACTCTAGAGTCTATCATTATTAAGCCTCCTGGAGCAAATTTCAATGGGCCAGTTAGATTAAAAAATGAAGTGCACAACTGCATTTACCAACCAGAACTGACAACACTGAATGTGGAAGGAACTAACCAGAGAACTGGTGGTCTGGTGAGGCTTTTTCATCATGACAAAATATGGAGTGTAGCAACAAAAGTTGAGAAAACAGGCTGAAACTACATTCATGCTCTGTGTGACAACATCCTCGCTGACAGATGTGTTTAAACCAGTGGTTCCTAGTTTCAGTTCAGAGTCCACAGTCAGTTAGTTGCAGTCCCCTTATGTCCGTTTCTGAAACAACCCTCGTTAGCATGACCGAAACGAGCAAACAGCAGGAGCAGGATTGAAGACCACTGATCCAAGCACTTACACCTGCAGCCTCTGCTTCTCCTCCTCTCGCTATATTTCTTCACTTCTTTTCCCAACCTGTAATCCAGCGATCAGTTGTCCAGGCAACAGCACCGGCTACCGTTCCGCCACGTGCACAGTGCTGCCGGGTCAGGATGAAAGGGCCCGGAGGGGGCGATGCAAATCATCCACTGCACCCCACTGAAGATCCACACAGAAATCCTGGGCGTAAGCCTGCCCCGGGGTTTTTCTCCCAGCGATGGTGCAACATGGTGTTATTAGTGCTCTGATGTGAAAGCTCTCCTCCATTCACATAAATAAATTCAAGTCATTCCAGATTTGATGCTTCTTTGATTTAAACAGAGCTTAGTCATGTGTTTATAAGCAAAGTGCTTGTTTTTCAGCTTATTTGTTGCTGCATAAATTCATATTTTATCAACACAATGTGTTATTTTACTCTAGGGTTGAAGCTGCGAACCTCACAAGTTATACAACTGTTTTGAAACAACTTATTCATGCTATTTAAACTTGCATAATGTTGCAATATATCAGCTGCTGAAATGATATGTAGAGCGCGCAGGAGTGTGACAATACCTCGCTGGAGTGTGGAAAGGTGAATCGGTGGGAATCCAGGTAGAGAGGAATAAAAACCGACCTTGCACATGTGCACACATCGTGGCTCCACAAACCGCGCACGTCGAAGGTACGTTGTCTGCTTTCTTACATGGAATCAACAAGACTCATCGGGCTCACTGTTGTTGAGGGTATTAGCTCATAACCTTGTGCACTGCAGCTCTCAGACTCCTCCATAATCTCTCCCGCAAACTTTGTGTGAACTCTTGGTGCAAATAATACCTTCATTCAGGAGTCAATGGCATGTGGAACAACAGCACAATGCAGCTCCTGGATTCTCAGATAGTTATGGCTTAAAGTCACACCTTATTGAGATGCTCAGATATTGTTAACTGAGTGAGGGAGTAAATGCAAAGAGTTACAGCAATTACAAAGGTCTGACCCCTTTACAGTATATAGGTTTAAATGTGAATCACAACAACCGGGAAGGGTCATGTTGGTCACTTCATACAGCTAAAGACACTGGATGGGAAATCAAAGCTTTCTTTGCTTACAAGGTCTACACTTTACTGTGTCAATTTCATCTCGTGTCATTTTCTCTCTCAGCCTCCGTTGCTGCCATCGCTCTGTTTAAAGCCTCAGCTTCTGTATCTGTGTGTGAGTCCCTGACAATGATCATGAGGATTCCTGCTTTTAGTTGTCAAACAAAACCATATGCACCGCACCTCGAAATTACAAACTCTTGTCAACAAACACAGTGTACGCTCCATTTTCCCTGCGACGAAGTGACAGGAAAGAAAACAAAACAAACAAAACCAAAAAAAAGAAAGAAATCTGCGATAGTGTGATGACTGAAATTACTGTCTCACTGCCTAATGTGAAGTGGAGACATAATTTGGCAATTTACTGTTCTGTGAGCTGGTTTCACAGACGAGCACCATGAGTGGTTTTATCTGTTTGTGCACAGGAATACATTGTATCACTTCTACAAGGAGAGAGCGAACATTTGGAGTTTAATGGCGTGTCTGTGCAGCCTGCAGTACACACAAATTAACGAAAGCCTCAAGGGCTTTTTTCTCTGAACTCGTGTCATTTGAATCTCTTAATAATTACAGGATTGTGAATGTAGTCGATGTCACTCTGAAACGAACGTGACAAGCTCAGCTCCCTGTGTCTCCCCCTGTATCAATGGTCCTTCTCAGCAGAATGGGACCTGACACCTGTACCAAGATTCACACTCTTTGCAAAACTCAACTCCCACTGATTTGATTTGTGTCACTTTGAATACTCCTTTTTTTCCCCTCCCCACTGTTCTGTCACTGGGGACCAGACCTGTAAATACTCATCCTGACCTCGAATAGCCTGACAGCCCCGCGAGATAATCCCACAGCCTCACAGAGGAGCGAAGAAGCTGTGTTGAAAAATCCCCAGGGAGAGAGTGACTGTTGGAAAATTCTTACTGACTTCTTTTTCTTATTTATCTTTGTGACAGTGGGTCCAGAGAAGGGGATGACAGAGAGAGCGGCCTGGTGTGTTTGCCCTGCGTGTTAGAGAGAGGCTGTGATCATGACTGGCAGTAGAGAGACAACAGTGAGGGGTAGGGACGGCGGGGCCAGAGACAAGAGCTGCAATGGTAATGCATGTCACATCGATGAGGCCACGCCAAGAGAAGTTGGGAATAGGGTCAGCTCCACATCCTGCCTCCCAGTGTCTGCGCTCAGGGCTCTAACTCCAATTTTCACTGCTATCATTTTTCTGGTCTTCCTCCGTATTAGTCTTTTATTTCCCTCTAATCTGCCGGTTTATCTTTGACTATTCTTCCCTCTACTTCTCTCTTCTTTCTACAATGGGCACTATTCATCTTTCTTCTCTTTGACAGCTGCCTTATACGTTCTGGACGCCAGACTTTATTAAAATATAACAATAGCCTGTTTGTGCTAATGCTAGTACAGAATGGGGCTGTCACTTTTTATTCAAACTAAGTATTTGATCTGTAATCGTTCCTTCAAATTCAAAATGTACAATGTACTCACCATCAAGTGCTCTGTCCCATAATGCATTGCATGCCCGCAAGCAAGTTGCACTGAATGGATGAACTGAATGTGAAGTAACGCAAAGAAGCATTTTTGATTTGACATCATTGAACATGGATGGAAAAATCATGAAAAAAGACTGTGCAGCTCTTTGCAGCAGCTAGCTACTTAATGTCAACTTAAAGTTAGCTTGAGTTGCTATTTTGAATTAAAAAATTCAACTTTTATGTAGCATACTAACTGTGTGTATGGTACATAAGTAAAAAGGAAATCCTAAAGTTAAGTAAATATATCCAAAAATTGTACTGAAGCAGGCTACTGCACTTAGTACAACTTTCCACCAACACTAATACAATTAATCAGCCATAGGCACAAGTGGATTTTAATATCTATTAATTACAAACCAGGTAAAAACTCCTGAATAAAAACAAAGTGGGTGCCTCTTAAAAGGAAAATATTAAAAAGGCAAGAGGCAAACTAAACCACCACTGACACACAACAAACTATTAAAATGACAGAATGTGTCGTTACAATAACTAATCCTCCACTGTCTCAGAGCTCATGACTGAGAAGTGTTTGCTAAAATTAGATTAATAAACATATTGGTATTGAAATGCCAGGCTAACACTGGAAATGTAAGGGCACATTACCAGCTGGCTAACATTAATTAGCTAAACTCTTAAGAGAAAAGTTAGAAACCAGCTAACGTCCTATGTTTCCCACTTTGTATGTTCCCCGCTTTTCTCCAAAAGGACCCAGGGAACATGCAATTTTTAGTCCCATACTTGGAAGTGGAGTTGTGACTTTGCAGATTTCTGAGTGAGAAGTTGAGTTGTTCCATTGGTTGGGTTTAGGCAATGAAGACAGGAGTTGGTTAAGTTTAGTAAGAAGACCAAGTAAGGCTAGACAGGCCAGATAGATAGAGTTGTAGAGAGAGTCCATTGACCGGCAACAGTGGGGAACACTATGTACCCGGGGAACATGCTCCCATCTGCACCACACATAACAGCAGATACTTACGAACATGAGCTACTGATAGGAGGAGGGCAGACAAGATGATCTCTTGTCTGCCTTACCAATTCAAAGCCATACCCATATTGCTTCAATAAAATATTAAAGCAAACATACAATGGTGAAGAGAAAAGAAAAACCCATTTACTTTGATGGTGTTGTACTTTTTACTTTCATGGACCTTTGATGAATATGTTGTTTTCCATTTGCTGTCATTGCATGTCATTTCTATTCTGTCAGTTCTGCAAAAGAGGTTTAAAATGCCCCCAAAGATTAAAAAAGTGCTCCATCTGACCAGCTGCAACATTAAATGCTGCATCCACTTTAAAGAAAAGAGAAGATCAATACCACCGGCGTGGTTTTCTCTGAAGTTCAAAAATGTGAACCATTACTTCGAAAGCTCGAAATTATGATTGTATCTCTTTTATTGAATCCATTTTTTCTTCAAACGTAAAAACGGTCATTCGGTTCCAGCTCGTGTTGTGTGCTGTGACTATTTCCTGGTGAGCAATTGACGGGTGCGTTGACTTCTCAGAGTCTTGTTGTGACAGAGAGGCTGTCAAACAATCAACACAAACGTCAACAATCAAGATGATGTGCAAAGATGCTGTTGTTTGTCATTTACTTGTTGTGTGCTTGCTCATTTGGCTTTGCACTGAGTGAAGCTATCACTGCTGCCCCTGCTTCCCCAATTTCAGAAATGTTCACCTATTCTCTGATTTCACATGTCCAGATAACATGGTGATCAAATAAATATAGAGTAACACTAATTCTGCAAAGTGCAGGCTTTCTATTTGATGACTCAGTACTTTTGCATTAACCTTGGTAAGTAATATTTTAAATGCTTTAGTTATATTTAATATGTGTTCTTTATACTTTAACTATCAGATCTGAATGTTTTCTATCCACACAGTGCCCTGCTGGAGATAATCTGTACCTATGCAGTTTGCTTGTGTCTACACTCCCTCTTTCCCACAGAGTGCCAGGCGGGTGGCATTAGTCTGGGTGGGCGACACCAAGGTGTCCAGAATCCCTCTGCAGCCCACTGCTCCATTGAGCTGCACAGAGGAGCTTAGGAAGAAAGAAAACAATGCTAATCATTCTCCACACCCTCACCCACCGCCCTTCCCTTTCCTCTCTGCTCCTTCCCACCTCCTTCCTCTCATTAAAGTAAGTCTGAGAGCACTGGCCTGCATACTGATGCATTGTTAAGCACTGTTAATTGAACTTGAGGATTCTTAATGTGCCATCATTCAAATGCTTATTCTGTGTGCCCCCGGTAGCTTAGTCCGAATTGCCCTCTGAGCTGCATTTATCTCCTCCTCCTTCACTGCATGTCCATTCAGTTTTTTGTTTTTTTTTTGGTGGAAGGGAAGAAGGGCTCTGTGGCAGACTTGTAATGTGCGGCCACGGAGGGAAAAGGACATTGACTCCTAATACAACGGAGGGAACAAAAGCGTTCAGTGCGAGCCAGCTGGGAGTTTTATCATCAGCCAGGAGAGAAAGACAGAGAGAGAGAGTGCAAAGTGAGAAAGCGAGAGAGAGAAAGGAGGCAGTGGGAAAGAGCAAGTGAGTGAAAAAAGTTATTGGACTAGATGGGGCAGGGTGACATCAATAGCATCCCAAGCAGGGCCACAAATTAGCTGGGCGCGAAGCAGCGCAGCATGGGAGCCGACAGCTGGGGCCCTGTGTGCAATGCCACCAGGGGATTAGCGGGGTTTCAGGATCTGACACAGAGGGGATGAGCGTCATGGGCAGAATAAAGAGCAACGCGGGGATTAGAGAGCTTCCCGACACTCCACCAACACTCATGAAGGGCTTAAAGGGCTATAGATATCATTAATGAATGGACAGAGAGTGAGAGAGAGAGAGGCTGGGAGACAGAGAGAGAGAGAGAGAGAAGGGCTTGGGGTGGGGTGGGTGAGGGGGGGGGGGGCTATGCACTTGCTTTTATTCACCCTGACCCCCCTGCAACGCCACTCAGATTTTTTAATGAGCATACATTCCATGTACATACATTAAAAGTCAATGACAGACGAGCCAAAGAGGCAAACTGCCTGTATGTTGATCATTCAACATAACACATGGCAAACCAGACAGAGATGGCCGGCGCTGACTGGTGTATGTTCAATTCATGCCACCCTCTGAAGATTAGGTCTGAATTATTCATGTGAAATTCGTGATGAAAATGCCAAACATATATTTGAATATTTGTATGCTTTTGTGTGAGCATAGTGGAACAACAAGATAGTATTCATTGTGTCGTGCATGAGGGTGTGTTACTGGGCTACATGTAGGTATCGAATTTTGCATTCAGACGCCGGGTATGGGGTGATTTTTAGGGGCTACAGAGCTGTGTCTTGTTTAACAAAAAGGAAATTGCTGAGTTTTCGCTCATAAACAGACCGTGCCTTCAGATAGGCACAGCCCCACCAGCCTGTCCACACCGCAGCAGCAGGGATTTGGCACAGAGATAACCTTTGCTCTTGTAACACACAACACACCAAAGATGAGACAAATTCACGGAGCTAATATGATTTGGGGAAAATGTCACGCAGAACTGAAAGTTTACAGAATATCAGTGCAATCTCTGAACTTAAAAACACCCCCCCATGCAGCTTTTTTCATGATAATGACGCTGCTTCCGAGCCAAATGGGATATCCTGGACAGGAAGGCATGTGGAGATAAGTCAGTCTGTTGTTTAGGAACATGGAGTTATCTTTTTCTCACCCCCTCCCCTCCTCCTCTTCGCCACAGCTCTGTGTGCAGCACTAATGGAGTCTTTATCATGAAAGAGTTAACTACTTATCACTGGTTTGCCGCTACACATCAAGAGCACAACTGGATTTGCTGAAGGGGCAGAATGCCCTTTGATGAACTTCAGTCAAAGTTTAATGAAAGCAAATGTGTGTACACGGTAAGGCCTTGGCTTGTTCTCTTAGCGGTCACTCAGTCAGTGGGTACAGGATGGTTGTTTTTGGCAAAGGAGAAGGTTGTGTGTTAGATGCAACCCATGACGGACCTCTGAGGTAAATACACAAGGTCGTTTTCTTTCATGTCCGAAGACAAACAACAGATCCTTTGTGAAGCTCTTACGCACACGTTTTCTTCCTCACGGTGTGGACTTCCCTTCTGCTTGCTCAGTGTGCCCAGACGACTCTCATCCGAGTTGTTATGGAAATTAATCATTTGGTGCTGAGGAGTCCTGGCCTCCCACTGCGAGCAAACACATAAACTGCTCGTGTCCTACTGTGTCAGAGCAGCAGTGCCTCATACTTGTGTACAGTGTCCCACTATTGTCCTTAAAGATCCCCTGTGATCCCCAGGAAGGGTGTGTGTGTATGTGCGTGTGTGTGTGTGTGTGTCTTCTCCTGCCTTTGAACCAACAAAGACAGTATAATCTGTTGTAATATGCCCGAGGAACAAAGAGCATAATGCTCTCTATGAGAAGTTGTATTAATTTATAGTACTTCTTGTTGCCTGATTTATGCTACGCAGAAGAGCCTTGTTGCAATTAATGTGCCTCTGTACTCTTGTTGTGGCTGCGTAACACATCGCAGTATTCTTGTTGACAGGTGCATAGAAATAAAAAGAAATAAAAACAAGACCTGTCTCTAACTTAATTTACGAGAAAAGACTCAAACGTGAAACACTGCTGTACCAATAAAACAGTTCTCCACAACTGTAACGATGACATTGTGGGCGATTTCTCAAAGAAACTTTTGATACGAAGCTGTAATAACAAGGCGCAGAAATCTAAATGTAGCTTAATTGCTTCTTTGTTGTCGACACATTTTGTTAAAATTGGAATCAGGAGCTTTGTTGACAATAAATCTCAAACTCAGACCTTAAAGAGAAGCATTAGTATTGCTTCAGAGCAAACACCCGGGCTCAGGAAGGTAGTGGTGTAGTCATTACTGCCTCCCATTTTCACATTGAGATTTTAATCATCAGCTACAGTATTTCTGATTGATGTGTGTGCGTGAGGTTGCGTGTCTGTGTGAATTGCGTGCACACTCACATATATCCTTGCACATGGAGGGTTGTAATACATCTTCGTAATTAGTCTCATAATTATAAGGCAATAAACTGCAGTACACATGGGAGATGGATCCATCTCTGGGATACTGCAATTTCCCTGCTAAGATGTGTTGCTGTGACAAATCTCTAGAAGCAAAGTGGAGCTCTGCACTGTTCCAGTTAAAACAACATGCAGCGCAGACTTGGTCCAGGTTAATGCCTTAAAAAAATGTGGGAGGAATTTGTGAATGAGTGAAAACAAAGGGTCTGCATGGTGCATGTGGCCTGTTTCTTGGAGTAGACATCGGTGTTGAGTTGATTTCAACATAAATTCCAGTCCTGTCACCACATCTTTCTGTGTGTCTGTGTGTTTTTTCTTTTTTCAGCAAAGGCTGTCTAGACTGTGGAATCCCAAATCTCCAAATGCTGATGCACAACAGCATGTCTTCAATTTCTTGTCAATATGGTCGATGTGGTGATATCAGACGGCCACTGAGTGAGTCTAAATTGGCTTTATCTCTATTAGCTCCAACTGTGCCACGTTATCAGCACCCAACAACTTGGCTGCAGGACCAGACCTCTGCTCCTCTGCCACCCACTGGTTCACATATCGCACACATGCAGACACACACACACACACACACAGAAACACAGACTCTGAACTCACAGGTATGCAGGCACACACATATAGAGATGTTTTCACTTTGTCTCTCATTCACACTCTAATACTTCCATTTCCATATCTTTGATTAAGCCAGCAGGATGTTCAGGTTGCTACTGAGCACACCTGCTTTCGTGGCGGACACCCACAAAGGATGATGGGATGCTTATCAGCAGGAGATGGAATAGGAAATCACAGCTCTTCCCATTGGTGGGAAGCTGGAAAAGCGTGAGGTTTTTTGTGGCGGTGGAAACAAGCGAAACGGGCCCTGCTGTGCAAATAGCAGTGATTTAACATGAATGAATGTGAGCATTGAATGAATGTTGAAACACCCCCCACCTCCCTCCCTCCCTCACTTCTAAACGGCAACAAGTTTATGAAACACTCACTCAAAAACGTGTGCAGCACATGTGTGCGTGCCCCTAGGAAGGGGACACGCATACACATAAATTTGCTCAAATGACATGTGTGCACACATACACACAGCTACACTGTCGCTTGGCATATAACCTTTTCTCAACAATGCTCAGTCCCTTTTTCCATTCAGCATGAGCGATCACAGTCTGAACATGGATGTCATGCCTGCATGTCATACTCCTGCAGAACACCGGATCAAACATCACTTGCTACACTTTCTACTTTTTCCATTTAATATTTTAAAACGATGAGAGATCATTCAGAAAGGCAGATAACAGGTAAGCACAGGTTAGGATGAGGGCTTCAAATCATACTTTATTGGTAATTTGGATTCCTGGGAACAATGTCGTGGGCATGTTACGTTTTAGCTCTTTTGAAATCTGCAGCCAGAAATCTTTCTTTCATAAAACTATCCCTGGTGATTATTGAACTTTAATTAAAGAAATTGCTTGACATTTTGAGAAATAAGCCTCTTCACTCATCTGCTCAGAGTTATATGAGAAGATCAATACCACTGTCATATCTGTTCACTGATATAAAAAGCTAGGAACTGGTTAGCGGAGCTGAGCAGACAGACAGGACACAGTGGGAAACCACTCGGACAGACAACTGCTGTCCAGCACATCTAAAGTTTGCTAATTAATTAAGTTGAGTAACAATCACTTGTATTTACCCACAAATAAAAATAAAAAGGTCTACTCATACCCTTAGTCTTTATGCAATCACCTGCTAGCACTGCATGGCCCAGCGTACAGACATTGGTTGTGTTGTCACTGCGAGGTTGTCCGCACCTCAAAGACAAGGCTGTCATGTGAAATAGGATGATAGCATCGTGTCAAAAAAAGTGTTAATTTATTACCTAAGGGAAGTGCTGGTGGCAAGATTTTATTACCCATAAGAAGGAGCCAGACCGGCTCTTTCCAGTCTGTATACACTAAACTAACCAGCTGCTGGCTACAACTGAATATTTTTGCAGCAGTATGACGTGACAGCAGTATCACACTCTCGGCAAGAAAGCCAATAGCTGTACAGCATATCTCAAAATAGCATCTACTCTTTCAAGGCTTTGGTAGGATAAAGCATTAAGTTCAAGGATCTGCTTTTTGGCTCCAACACTCGATAATGATCATGACTCTGTGGTCCGTCAAGTTCAGCACCACTATTTACACTAGTGCTTCTCCTCTGTGAGGCATGCAGCAGGGGACAGCACTGCACAAACCACCGCCAGTCATTCGAAATGTGCAATTCATAAGGTCTGGTCAGGTAATATTAGAAATGGAAAAAAAGCAGACGTGAAAAAGTCTGAGCCACAGACATCGACTGAAACAAGTCAAAATGAGACAGAAGGTAAGTAAGGAGTGAGTAAAACAACAAAAGGAAGAGGCAAGGACGAAAGGATGGAAAGCACATGAAAATGGAATACCTGATTTGTTTTTTCTGTTTCTATCTTCTTTTTTTTGGTGAAGGGCATTAGAAAACACAGCTCTATATCCCTGACAAAAACACTGACAGAGTACGCGAGCAGCAACATGGAATTAAAATGAAAGAAGAGCACGAATGTTGATAAGTGCTAATGTGATTCCCTGGGATCTTGGAGGAAAGTTTGAAAAGACAGCTGCGAGGGTAGACTCTATTAATTGCCAAAAAAAGAGAGAGAGGTAGACTCTCAGGGGATTATGACTCTTGCTGCCAGGTAAAGTGCACTCTACACACAAATACTGATATTTTTTCCAACACTGCGTGGCTCCTTAATGTTTTCATGGGTCTAACCTGGTTATTTATTGAAGAACTTTCCATCAAATCTTCCCTTTAACTGCTAGATACTAAAGCATTGATGTAAACATGAGCTAAAATATTAAGAGGTCATTAAACAGAGAAAGAACATAACTGAGTCAGAGAAAGACAAATAAAAGGCATTTTCTCTGCTTATGTAACTTGTTCCAGCAATGAGGGCTTACAACTGTATAATTAGCATAATTGGACTCTCTTAAATTGTAATTTTTCAATTTTTAAATCTCTGGTTACCAGTAGTGTTGGCCAGTAAAGCTGAAGAGGCAGGGAATCTTGCAATGACTCAGGACAAGATGAATGTTGATAGCTATTGAATCAGCCTGCCATAAATAATTGAAGTGACAAACAGGTCAGAGCGCTTGAAGACAACAATTCTCAGTCACATCTCAGTGTGTAGTATGTGAGTTTAAAAACTACTCTGACTCCCCCCCCCCTCTCTCAGAAGGAACTAGGCCTCCCATCCCTGTCGTTAGCTCTTTCTTTCCTTTTATTCATTCTCTCATCCATTACCATCATAAGAAATAGGGTCAGTTTATTAAAGGTCTCCTCCGGCCCATTCCTGTTGTCTGGCTCCGCTTATGTAAACCAGACAGCCCCGGCTGACCGGACACGACAGCTCAAACTAGAATAGAGTCTGATTCCACTCTGAAAAGCTTCTCATCAGCCACTGTCATCCAAGAATTTGTCGCTCTTCCTCGGGACTCAACTATCAAATCAGGCATATTCGTACCTCGTCTTACAAAGCTATCCCTACACATCGTGCCTTTGCTCAGCCTCACTTGCTACATTGGTATTCTTGTTATTTCCTTTGAACCATCATGATTTCTTTGAACTGATCATTTCTGAGCACAGCAATTCCTCAGCTATAGCTTTTAACAGCGACTTTACCTTCACACCCCGGTGCTCAGTCCTATGAAACCACATTTGTCGAGGAAAGTGAAAGAAACCACAAACAAAGGCAGGGAACATTGGTTGCCTGCCTGTATGGGCAGTAGCATACAAACTAAATTCAATTGTTGTGAGTGGAAAAGTAGCAGACGAAGCACAAACAATGTAAAACTAGGCTATGGGAATACTGCTTAAAAAAAAGGAGAGCAACCTTGGAAGGCCGTGCTTCCGGGAGGGATCGGACTTTGCCATTGTGTGGCTGTGAAAACAAGCGGTCACCCCACGCCGGGACAAGAAAGAATCACAGTGCAGCGCCAGTCTGAAACGAACAGTAAACACAGTCCAGTCCAAGCCAAACTGGGGAAGGGGGGCTCCCTGTAGATGATTAACCCGATGCAGGCATGTGATGCTGGAAGAAAAATCAACTTTACAGTGAAATGTAAAAAAGGAAAAAAGCTGTGCAAGCTGCAACATCATGGAGCAATGATTGGTAATGAAGGCAGTGTTGTTAATTTTGGAGTTACAAGGGCTTTCGAGGTTTCATTATGTTCTCTCTAATTCACAGGAAATGGAGCTGTCTCTCCAAACACAAGCATAAACGCATAAACATGATTCAGGTGGGTGGGCAGTGAAAATGGCCCGACAAACAGAGCCCCACAGCACTCACTCCCTGGCTATGGCAAATTATTTTGTAGGTGAGGGAACAAGTTCATATTTTTAAATCTAACTGTTAACAAGAGCTGCCTGGATTTTATCTGGTGCCACTGCTCACATCAATGTTGGCAAATTCTCAATTCAGGAATAATCGACACATTCAACATGGTGCTGTTAATCAAAGGCTATGTAATCATAGTAATCACTTTCACTATCTTATCTTACAAGCACACTCTCTTCCCCAACAGCCATTCATAAATGCAATTCTTTAATGGTTATGTGGTTAAAGAGGATTCCTATCTGTTGGCAAGAAAAAAAACAAAACCTTAGCAGTTCAGAGATACTTTTTGAGCAGAAAAAGATCAAGTGGCAGAAAAACAGCAGGTTAATAAAACCCCTGAGGTGAAATTCAAATTCAAAATAGTCAAGCACATAACGTGATATTGTCAAATGTCCTAAAAGTATCTGTCTTTAAGCTACACAGTGTTTGTCTCACATGGATAACAATCTTGCAGTGGCTTGAGGCCACGTCTCAAATACACTCCCATTTCCTTTAGGCCTGTCAGATACAATCTCCTCATGAGCCCGCTCCTCTTAAGTTCAGACATGTGTGCGTGTGGGAATGAGTTTTGGTAGATAATGACATTCTGTAAACATAAGGTGGGTCTGATTTGAGTTCTGGCGTGTCCCCAACTTCTGTAATGTTGCCAGTTTTGCCTGAAGGGTGTGGGCTTCCCTCCAGTCCTCCAAAGAAAAGATGACAGACCAACCAAAAGCCTGACATCAGTCAGCCAGCATGTCAAACCAAGCGCTTCCCCCTGGTTTCTCATTTTGTGTATCATGGTAAGAGGGAGGGCTTTGAAACACATCACTTCACTAGTCACTTTTAATTTCAGTTAGTCACAGATCTCACTGCAGGCCTTTTTCTCTAAGATCAGTCAGGGATGCATGATGGCCCCCATTTCATGGGACACTGGAGTGAATGTGAAACTGCTTTCATTTGTGAGTAGATTTGCTAAATTAAAGGCACACTGCGGAGTTTCTGACCACTGGCAGTGCTACGGAGCAACGTTTTAAGAGCAGGTCCCTGTTTTGTGTGCAACTGTCACAAGGCCAGTTGCACAATGTTCTGCTCATCAACAGATGGTGGCAGTGGTGTGCAAAGCATGCAGCCACACATCAACAAAGGCAGAAGGAAAAGGCTACAAGCTAGTCAGCAATGTAAACAATGTTGGATTGAAAATGTTTTTAAAAAATCGATTAAAAATCTGTTATGGGAAATAACATAAAATAAAATAAAAACCATTCTACAAATTTTCTAGGCCTCAAGGATACACGGTGAATGGTGTTTTGATGTAGTATTCAGAGTGAATACAACTTTTGTTTACAAAAAAAAACTGCACAGAAGCTTTAAAATGTCACTGACATGAACTGCACAATAAGCCAGTACCGAAAATTAAATAATAATATCAGCTCATCTGACAGCTTGATGCCCCTGTCTTGGATAAATATTTTATATGATGTTATCGGTTTTTTATATATGATACAGAACAGTACATTCATGCAGAGGCTAAATAAAACCCACACATTTGTGGAGATCAAATCAAATTGAACACAATGGCTTATATGAACGAAGTCTGATTCAATTTCAGTTTTGTCACTCATGATGAAACGCGTTAATATTCAGTCAGACAACTCAACTGGCTGCTGCTTTAACATTGTGTGTTTCTTCACCCAGCGCTGAGTAGATTATGTTGGTGTTAAAAAAAAAAAAAGAAGAAAAGACTGATTATCATAAATATGCATCCCTTACACACAGAGACACTATTCATATTTCATCACCGTGGTCGACCACAGGGGACAGAAGAAGTGCTAATGTGTCCAGCAGCTTTTCTATTTGGTACCAGAGCTGATCATGATCCTGCTTTGGGTCCAGTGGGAGTTTACCTGCAGCAAAAATGACTACAACATTATCTCTATGCAAATATTACCAGAGGAAGACAAACAGGCAAAGTAACTCATGGCTATGAACGAGTCATCAGCTTCCTCTGAAATATAGAGGGGGGGTGGGGGTGGGGGTGTCTTAGCAGTTCAAAACAACCTCAGAGTCTGCTGCAATTTCCGTTAAAGCCTCCGTATGTGAAACCACTGCAAAGTTGTCCACAGGCATCTAACATTTGACATTTCACACTTGCTGACATCTAAAAGATCATGTGTTATCTACACTGTTTCCTGTTGAAAGATGATAAATCCTTAACATTTATGGCTTGTTATTCCATCCAAATTATAATGTTATCAAATTATATAAACTGCAGATGTATCCACATCTTCTTTTCTTTTACCTTCATGGGTTTCTGTAGCTGGGAGAAAAAAAAATCTGTCTATTTGTGGTGGTATACAAATAAAATTGCACCTTTGCATGAAATTTAATGAATGCTGTAATTCCAGAGAAAGGAAGGAAAGCCAAGTACGGGGTGAAGAACATATTTAGCCTGTGGCTAAACTTTCAAAAATGACTTATCTTCAGTCGGCAGAGGTGTAAACAAAGCAAAAATGTCCAGCATGGTTGGAACACAACTTGACACAAGCTAATAAAGCTGATGTTAGAGTGGTTTCAGGGAGCTGCTGCTGCTCTGAGGGGAATATTTAGATCAAAACTGGCAGCATTAGCAGCTTTCACTGTAGGGCAGCCAGCACTCCTCACCACACAACCACAAACAAAAAGCAGGGATCTTACAAGTTGAACAGGTAGAGCTGTGACTCCTCCGGGGTGTGTGAGCTGGGATTGTGATGGTAGGGGCGTATAGCTGCTTTCAAATCCTGTGCACAGTGCTGGTGATTAGGATGCAGCGTTTGGAGAGAATATAGAACAACTTCTTCTACTTTCCCTGAGATTCATGTTTTGAAAATTATTGATCTATATTGTAGAACCATTCCCATAAACCATGTAAAAGGTCAGCTACCATCCTTCACTGAAAAGGGAAAAACGTTACTGTTCAAATATAGATTTATTTCCATATTCCTTCATACAAACATTTTCCAAAAAAATAAACTGTTGAAAGGGATGAATCAATATAAGTGCACAGTCATAGCTATGAACCACAAAATAGTCAGAGTGAGTAAAGCTGTGTGATGATTGGATATAAAGCAACAGACGGGAAACCTCAAGGTTGACACAGAATAAGAAAAAAGCTGTTTTTGTTGATGTGTCCCTTCCACTCTGTATTGGTCTCCAACACCTGAGTTGTAGAGGAGCAAGCGCTCTCAGCACTCTCGTCAGGCATAAGTACATTGGAGAGGTTTTGCTCCTGTGTGCAAAGACTCATTGGATTAGAAAGATAATTATGGGCAATTTCATTCCGACTTCATCCCCGAATGATTACACTGCAGGTGCAGCTCCGATGCAAATGTATCCATCATTACTAGTCACTTAATCTTGGGTTGAGTGTGTGAGTGTGTAAAACATTTTTTCCTTTGAAAGAGGGAGAAAATCAGAGCCAGCAATTTTCACTTGTTTTCAATGCAAATCAACTAGTGGAAATGTTGTTTTGACCCTTGTGATAGGCTTGACTAATGCACTTAAGAATGGAACAAGTGCCACTTCAGATTTCAGAGCATTTCCTCTCATTTCATTCGTTTTAAGATGAATTTCCACTCCATCTGTGGTCATTTATTTGCAGCGTGACGAGTGCACACCGGCTCTTTGTTGAGTAACTGTCCCCTCACCAACACACATCCTCTGTATGTGAGCACGGAAAAACTGGAGATGACCATCCACTATCAGTTAACAAAACGCTCCTCTTTGATTTCATGTGTTGCGTTCAGGTGGTTGGCCAGCTCTTGCATCACAGCATCTTTCCCAATCTGATCGTTCCTCCTCTTTTCCATGATCACGTCCTCCAGGCTCTGAAACTCCAGGACGTGGTTCTTCTTTTCTGAAAAGAGTAATTTTAACCTGTATGGCTGCTTTCCAATCCGTATCTCTCCTCCGATTTTGAACTCCCTTTTGCCAAAGCGGCACCAGGCGGCAAAACACTCCGAGTTCCTCCAGTACAGCTCTTGGTCTCGCGAGCCCACATGGTCCAGAGCGTTGCGCACAATCACCTCCGGCGGGAGCGCACGGTACCTGTAGAGGCCGTTCACTATCCTGCCTTTTTTGCCCTGGCTCACATCGGCGAGAAAGTTGTTCTTTATCTCAGCCCGGTGCAAATGAACCACCTGGAAGTCCCCGACGTACACGGCCCAGTGTGGATACTGTCCGGTGGCCACGAACTCCAGGAGGTCTCCCGGTCTGCACTTGTTCAGGAGACTCTCCGCGGTCTGCGTCGCGGCTCCGCTGTGCCTCTCGTAGACGCTCTCCTCCCGGTAGTAGATCGCGCACTCCAGCTCATCCTGGGGGTCGAACGGCTTCTCTTCGTGGTTCACCGCGTGGTTGTCGGATGAAAAGCGGTCCATGTTGTCGTCCTGGTCGTCGTCGTCATCGTTGGAGAAAATGTACGAGACGCCGATCCGCGGTCCGCCGTCGTCGTCCGGGTCGAAGCCATTTGGGTCCGACGTTGGCACCTCTGCGTAATTTAAATGCGTAAGTTTCTCCACCTGGTTCCCCATAAGGGTGACAGGTGGATGGAGGGAGGAGGGGTGGGGAGGGGGGGAGGCTGGAGCTGAACACGGGAACAGGATCCACCTGTTCAATAGGCGCACTCACTTCACCCGAGGAGGAGACGGGAGGAGGCGCAGCGTCTTAACTAAATCCAAAGCGGGAGAGACGGCACCAATAATCCATTGTCCAGCTGTACGCGTGCATCCAGATGAACACCCACTGAGGCCGCCTGCAACAGAGACACGGACGGAAGACTTAAACAGAGTTCACCACACAGATGACAAAGTTAAAACACCACGCGTGGTTGGCATTCCCAACAGGTATGACCTGACACACCTGTTGGCTCAGCGTCTCCGCCGAACTCACACAACAACTCCTGCCACGTTGACTTTGTATAGCTACACCCTCATCCCTGTGCAATGTCACACACACGCACACCCTATCTACCTTTAAGTGTGGACGTGAATTATTCATCTTCATTTTTTCAGCGGGTCAATTCACATTAAAGTGACCGAGCGGCGGACACGCACTCACCTGCAGCTCAGCTCGTCTCTGCAGCTCCTTCTCTCTCTCTCTCTCTCCTGCGGTCACATGTGTCAAATCAGCAGGACTTTGAGATTGAGGCCGGCAGCTGCTCTCCTTCCTGTGTGGTTTGCTCTGCTGTACAGACTGTCTGTAGTAAGCTGTGAACCACAGTGTTTTGTTGCAGCGAAACTCATCCAGGACCTAGTGACTGCTGGGAGGTGTTGCCATTTAAAGCGACAGTACGCCTCTCTGCCTCATTGCCATATTCACTCCAGTGTTGTTCAAGATACTGAATCTACAAAGAGGCTTAAATGTTCCTGTAGGAGCCTAATATTATTTGCACAAGAGGCCTATCAAAGTAAAATATTGCCATTATTCATTAAATCAATTGTAAATGTTCACAATAGTAAGAGCTTCTATATTAAAACTATGTATTTTAAAATTTTAGCCTATAAAACCAAGATGAAGAATGTTATAGTGATGCATAGGCCTAATTGAAAAAGAAAGTACATTTATCATACACACACACACACACACACGCACACACGCACACACACACACACACACACACACACACACACACACACACACACACACACACACACACACACACACACACACACACTGGAGTCTACATGTGATCAATACAGTGATTTCTCAAAGCGAGAGGAGGATCCCTAAAGGTGAAAAACAATTAAAACGCACAGTATATCTTGATTATTAATCCATAAATTTTCATTAACAAAAGCCGTTTTAATGCATTTCTACAAAAGATGTGTGAGCCCATTAAAAAAAAAAAAGTCGATAAGGAAATCATAAAATGTCAACATTTTCACGAACAGAGAATACGGGATGACACATCCCGTATACAGGAATGATAAGAGGGGCAGTTAAGGGTGAGGAGGAATAACATCCATCTAAAGACTTCCTGTCTGCTGTTATCAACACTGGATGATTAGTTTCAGACCAAAATGATGTGGGGAAATGTGACTGGGAAGAAAATGTTTGTACTGGTCAGACAGCCAGTCAGTAATTTCAGTATTTACATACAACTCAGAAAGTTGTGTAACAAGATTTAAAAGTTAAATCAGATTATACAGTGAAATCTCTTCTGCTATTTGCATAGTTGTATGTAGTTTACAGCAATTTGCAGCGTGATGTAATCTAACGACTACAGCTCAGGAGTAAATGCTGTTAAGTGCAGTTTTCGTCATTCTGAGGAGTAAGAAATAACATTTAAAAATGTATTTGATAAATTAAGGGCACACGTTCTATTAGATTTCCCACCAAAACAGAGGGTATATCATTTGAAACAGCAACACAGAACTTCACTTGATCTAATCCAAGCTGACTTTACAGAATTACAAAGCTCTTACTGCGTTTTTCATTGAGAGAAATATCAACTTTGCATTGGATTGTGACATTTCGCTTTAAAGCTTCCTGAGCTATACAATGTTTAAAAGTATTTCTGAAACGCACTCTGTCTGAATGCAACTTTCAGCAGTTCCCTTTTTAAAGCAGACAACATGACTTGTCATAGGACGGAGGAAAGTACAGGCATAAATAATGACAGGTGTTTAAAAGTCATGGCATTAGCATGTAAAATACCAGCACCCTGACACTGAAGCAGCTGAATGGGATTCAGATGTCATTCATTTCAGTATTTACACCTGTGTTTTCCCTTCTGTCCAAATTTTTCCTAACTGCAGTATTTGAGTGGGAGCACAGGAGTCCTGAAGCAGGAGGCTCCTGCAGGTAGATTTACACAACACACACAGTCAACAGTTTGTTGTCGTCTATCTACTCGCACTATATTTTCTGTAAATTCTGGTCTCGGCTGCAGCCTTAAACACTCAACTCTGCTCTGTAGGAAACTGCTATATTCACTTCAGAGAGGAGGGGGAGGTGAGGTGAGGTGGACAACCCCAGAGAGAAGAGAGATCCCCCTGAGAAAGCTGTGAGACGGTTCTCAACTTTGTCAGGCTCCTTTTTGATGGGAGTGTCAAACTGTTCGGATTATGCCCCCCTAAAAAAAAGAGCAGGAGGGAGCAAAGAGCGGCACCTGGATCAAACCAGAGTTCAGAGTGGCCGTCTTATCTGAACCCTGCTGTTCTCCTCCCTCCCTCCCTCCCTCCCTCCCTCCCTCCCTCCCTCCCTCTCCATCCAGCTCTGGCGCTGCCCCAGCCGAGGACTCCTGTGCCAGAGAGTGGGACTGTTCTCACTTCCACCAAGAGGTAAAATCCTCCTCGGACAAGCCAGATATCCAGGCTTACAGTGTCTCAGGCAGCCATTACACCTACTTCTTGGAGCTTTTGAACAGATGAATGTGAATTCCAGATCAAACATAACGAGAAGGCAGCAAACATCTATGGGGAATTGATTGGCTTTTTTTTTTCCCTCCCCCCCCCCCCCTCAGCATTGCGTGTATGTGCAAAACTGTGATTGAATTTCTGAGGTTATTTACAGCACCCGGATCCCTCAAAAGAAACAGCTTAATGGCTTTGCTTGTGATATGGTGAAAGCAATGCTGATGGTTTGTTTGTGTGCGCACGTTCCACAAATTGAACGGCTGTTGTAAAAATTACCTGTGACTTAACATGTTGGTGCAATAAACAAGATTAGGATTCACAGGGAGGTAATTCAAAATGAAGCCGAGTGGAGAAATGAATGAATCAACATTAGCTAGATCATTTGTTGCCAGTTAATAACTTCATTGGAGAAATGCTCTTAGTGCTGTGTGACGCACTCTTTGGAGGGAAGGAGCAATTAGAGATTTTTTTTTTTTTTTTTTAAATGCCTGATGCAAGGTTATTAAAAGATTAGCTTTACCTAGTTTCATCTCAACACAGCCTTTGTTTGTTTCTCTCTGGAACAAAGACCCTTCACAAGCAGTAAGAGCAGGCAGGAAGGGAGATTTAATCACTTAAGTGCATTCCTGCATACGTTACTGAATGCTTTGTTTATGACAATCACAAAACTGTTTTTTTTTTTTTGTGGAAGTTCTTCTGTTGTCTCCAGGATCCTCCTTCACTTATTTGCAGTGAGAACTCGTCTTATTTTGAAAAAGGATAACAAGGCACGTGATGATTTAAACAGTTCCAATACTCCTTAATTGAAGGTGAAAGTGAATTCACTGATTGTTTATATTTCTAAATACAAATACAATGAGCACCTCCTGGATTTAATTATCAGTGATGGTAATTAGCATCCCGCAGGCATACCTGGAGCTGAGATGGGATAATCCAGAGATGAGAAGTTCACGTCTTCTACTGTGGCTCTGCTGACTACATTAATCCTGGGTCCTCGTGCAGAGGCTGCTCTCTTGTGGTTCTGTCAAATTACTGCATCGTGTGCGACAGAAAAATAATTGAAATGTTATGTTTTTACCTATCCTCACATTACAGACACACAACCTCCGTGGTGTTTATATAAGCAAAGTTTGAAGCTTTTATTCCCATTCAACAAGGCTTTTAAAACAAAGTAGAAAAAGCTCCACTTGAAATACAAAAGTCATCATCATGTCAACAATAATCCAACACCAGCCCACATAGGCTAGAACTGAAAGCAGTGATGAAAACAACTGTCTCAAAATAGGACAAACGTCACACTCTTCTCTTACTGTACAAATTATTACCAAAGCGTTCTTTCTCTTTTATGATAAATAACTACGTCCGGTTGCTGTTTCTCTTTTGGCTCTGGATCTTTCTCCTCAGCATCTGGTCAGGAACGAGGTCTGACTCTTTCACATCCGTGTTCCCACAGCCCACCACAGGACAGCTGAGAGGAGAGAAACAGACAGTACAGCAACACGTTAAAAATATCTCTACGTATTAACCTTGTACCTGTCAGAGGGTTTGACACTCAAGATTTGTAATTTGTGTCAACCATCTTTATTTTTCCTTCCTCTGCCATTGAGGCTGTGCTGCACCCATGTCTTTCTGTCCGTCTGTTTGTTTTTTTAAGAACAAAATGACTCAGAAACTGAAACACGGGTTTGCAGTGTGGGAAGATCCAGACCATTTGTTTAACTCGTTTTTCTCGGAGGTCTGGTCTATTGGACACATAGTGGCTAATCTGGACTAATGGCAAGTTTCCTCGTGAGCTGGGTTTTGGCTGTAGGGTGAGAGAGGTTGGGAGAGACGGAGAGAGCCGGGCCAGAGGGCGAAGAGTGTAATCGATCACGCTGTGTTGTGGTGATCAGCCCAGCGGAGCAGGCTGCACTGCCCACTATTTTACGATTTTTATGGTTTTTTGGCTCATTACCATTAAGAAAGTGTCTGATGAGCCAAATGTCATTCCATTCCTTATAATCATGCGTAACTTAAAAGATGTACATGCTTTGAATTCCTTAGATATAGTAACACACTGCTGCTCTAAGCTGAATGGATGGCATACAGCACGTCACGGACGGCTCAACCCCGAGAGACTTGATACTTGGGTTGAACTTTCTAAAAACTGACTTGTGAGCATATCTGTTGTTAGCAGCGCCTCATTTATTGAAGTATAATTTTACATAATACATATTTAAGTGGTCAAATGCCTGGTTGCCTTTGCTTCATTGGGTTCGCTTTTCTGCGTTTTTATTCAAATCTATGAATAATACATTGAAGGAACCTCTTCAAACAACACACATGCACTGGTGAGTGCTGTTTGAAGCTTTGTTGCCCATGAAGACTTGAATGATGATGGGCACTTCAGGGCTGCTACTTTATAAAAGATAGCAGTGAGTGATGAAATGCTGTTGTACCTGTAGTCAACACTAATCAAGGAAAGCCCTCTTGGGTATTCCTGCTATGACTTCACATGTCAAAGTGTGCACGGTGACCACAGTCACGACTCAAGACAATAGGCAGGTTTCGTCGACAACAACATACGTAGACAGGCTCTGGGATTTCATCAGTTTTCCTCTAGGACAAGCCGCATTTAATTTGACTCCAACATCAAAGCGCTATAATAAAGAAATTGTGAATTAAGGCAGACTGCTGGTCCCACGCCAACCCGCCGAGTTGTTTACTGCAGCAAAACCTAATTCAACTTTCTAACAGTCCTCCCAGGGAGATAGTCTTACCGGCATTTCTTTTTCTGGCTGTGCCGTGTTTTGATCAGACCCCGTATGGCTTCTTCATCATAGTGGTGGTTGCACTTCTTATTCTTAACCGGATTCACCATTTCCACCTTGAATACAGATACACAGAGGTGTGTTTATAATGACACACGGTAAAACACAAATTGAGAGAATTCTCTGCATTTTTCTTCTTCGTGTCTAATATATTATTATCAGTGACTAGGTACAGACAGGTAACAGACATAGATGACAGTGCATAATTTCTAAAAAGTAAAATAACACATCAACAAGCTGGAGTAGTGTACCTGCGTCAGTGGGCAGGTCAAGTTGACTTGACTCTGAGCGACAGCGATGTCCTCATCGAGCTCCTCCATGTCTTCTGCTGACTCTTGGTTGGCTGAAAAACACAAAACACATACCGTACATACGATGTGGATGAAAGTACACACCTATTGAATACTGAAACATTTCTCTGTAATACTTTCAGAGCTAATCCTGGATATATTATCAAATGCTCATGGATTTTACTACAGGATTTAAGCCTCCATACACATGAATAATTTAGCACCATTCACAAACAAGATACACAGCCACATGGATTTATATAGCAGCAGATAGCCTTGAGACATTACACCAACAGATACAGTTCCCTCCCTGGACACACAAAAGCCTCTCCCACTGACACAGGTACAGACATCCAACATACCCACCCACACATTAAACAATCTCTCCCATGTTTTGAGTCCAAGTATTTATTGCTGTTGTTTCACTGCAGCTACAACTATCGAATGACTCAAAGGTCACTGGGGGCCTAGGGTATTCAAGAAAACTCTACATGTTGCCCGCTGAAAGTCATCTTTGCCACACTGCAACGTCACAGCCACAGCTACAGCTATGTGTCACCTCCAAAGTTTGTGCACCTTAATAGCAGCATGGAGTGATAGTTCTGACACTAATTCAGCAGACAGCAGTGATGTGACGTCTGATGGGTTACTTCCTCTCAGAATACATTGACTATGCATGAAATGATCTCAACTCAATTCACAAAGTTCACACCTTTAAATGTTTTCTCATATATATCTATATCTATATATATTTTTAACTGGGGAACTTCCAGTCAACCAGGGGAAAATGTCATGGCCAAATGCAGCAGCAAGTTCACTTGCAGCAGAATAGAGACAACCTAAAAAAAAACACAGCATTGTCTGTGTGAGGCCACCTTTTTAATAAGGGGTGCGATGAGGACGACAATTAAAAAGCAGAAAACAACAGCTACAGGGTGTAAGGCAAACATAATTATTCGGTAAATAAAGGGAGTTGTTTGTTTAAAACTAAGCTAATTATCCTGAACCACATCCCAAGATTCCTCTCCCCCCTTTGGTGAGAAGCTCTCCTGCAAGCACAGCTATTGTCAGAGTCTATTATAAACCCTGAGTCCACTGCACAGTCTAGCAATGACAAATTCAGACGGCTCCCCCGCCCCTTGTTTCTTTCTACAGGCCTCACCTGGGTTCAGAGAGTTCTTGATGCTGTCCTTGAAGGCCACTACTTTCTGGTGACTGTGCAGATCAGCATCAGAGAGTCTGGCCGTTCTCTCTGTGAACAGCTCCTTCACTCTGGCAGACAGGCTGAACATGGCCTCTGGCTGCTGTGTGGCAACCTACAGAAAATGAAGTATGTTTTATACTTTTTCCATGACCTTTACAATTCAAAGTCAACTTCAGTGTTTTTCTCTGGTGTTTCAAACTTCCACAAAATCTCCACATTTAAAAAAGCCATTCTAAAAACGCTGTGCGCTAAATTACTTAGGAAAGAATCAATTTGTCTTATTGCACTTGCCATTAATTTACGTCGTTCTCCCACTAATGCAGTTTTAGCCTGACCTGCTCACTTAGTATAGAGGAAAAAACATGTTTTCCATTAATGTAATTAGGCTGTGCTAGATTGCTCTCACCTCAGCTGTGACTTGTTGCACAACATCAACAAAGTAGTTAATCTCCCTGTCCAGTTTGGCACACTCCAATATCATGGCCTCCATCTCTTTGATGCCAGGGTTCACCTCCCCATCTGAAACACAATGAAGCACAGTGTTAGAGTGAGTTAATAGCTTCCTTACTGATAAGTCAGTGTAAATATCAAACTGAGAAGATACTATTTTACAAGTAAATGTGCTGCATTCAAACTAAAAGTCATTTGGCAGCAGAGAGGTATTAGTCGCAGGTAGTGTTGCAGTCCGGTCTTGTTGACTTGTCATGGACTCAACTAGATTTTTACTCGGTCTTAGTTGAGCTGGACTCAAGGTTTTTTCCCAAGACCAGTCAAGACCACAGCTGCAGTGACTTTTTTTTGTCAAATGTCAAATGTCTCTCTCTGTCACTCACTCACTCACTCACTTTGGTTTATGTAATGTAATTCAATACATTTAAGATAACTAAAATTGTTATTCAAAAGTATATGCTTGTGTAACAATAAAAAAAAACCTTAGTTGCATCAGTGTCAACAGTGGGAAAGACTTCAGCAGGTTCTGTGCTGCTGTGTTATTCTGTTCAATCCAAACTCTGTTTCATGGCATAGACTTTATATAATAATTGTAATATGTAATGTAAATATCGAGCCACATGTGAATTATAGTGGTACTGAATACAGTGAGGGTCTTCAAAACATTGGTTTGGTCTTGACTTTGTCTCGGGTTAGGTGGTCTCTTGACAGCAGCACTAGCAGCAGGTGACTTGAATTATAATTAATTGCTATAAATATGGATGATTACCTCAAACCTTAAATTAAGCTCAGTATCAGTGTTGCTGGTTTCATTTACCAGCCGTTCTGCACATGGGAAATCAATAGTACCACCACATCATTGAACACAAACACAGGAGACAGACAGTGACTTTACTCACCTTGTGCTTCCGCCAGGTCCATCGCCACATCGGTCACTATGTCCATTCCTGTCCCGATGTCTGTCTGACAGGACTTCAGGCTGGTCAGAGTCCCGTGGACGGCGCTCAGAGACATTACGACGACTGATTTTTGTTTTAACTTTTCGACTCTAACTCACAAACATAACAAATGAAGCTAACGTCACGTTAGCCTAGCTTGCTAACGTCTCCTGTTTCTGCTCTGTTTGGTTTAACCGGCGAACCAGCGACCTCCTGTTGGTGAAATAACAGTGTTTTGTCTCCGTATCTTGGTAAAAAGTTAGTGTGAAATAAGCACTGTACATGTAAAATACGTGTAACTATTACAAATCACCCGCGAAACTACAGTTGACTCCCGTAGGCAGCAGCGGTTCAGTTTCCATTTCCGGGTTTGATTTTCAAAGTAAAGGTCTCGATGAACAAAACAAGAGACAAAACACAAAAGTATGAACGATCGTTTTTATTAATGAATTTCATTTAGAAATGGCAAATGTTGGCACAAAGATAATTCATATTAATTGTTCTATCTATGTACAATCTCTTATTAGTGCATTAAGACATCAATGGTCTAAACAATGAAATGTTAAGTAAACGGTTCTTCTTCACAGAGGACATATCAACATGTCACCTACAAAAATCACAGGAGAAATTCATATTTATAATGACTGCCAATCATTTAGCTGTTGCAGGCCTGATAGTGTGCAAGCTGGCTCTTACTGGTACAGAGCCATGTCAGTAACAACTGTGCTTATCCCGCTATGACGAAGTCAAAATGTCTGCCGTGAAACAAGCCTATGACAGCATCATTTTCTGATGAAGTGGTTCATCCAGATCTTCACAATACTGTTCTGAACTCATCAAAAATGAAACTGGGCACATGGGCTTCAGCCACCTAAAAACAAAAGAGAAAGTAGAGTGAAATGCAAGTTGTAACTGCTCAAAACTGTCTCATGAAAATATCACAATGCATTTGCTAATCGTATTTTGCTCATATCACACTAGCGACTGTAAACTGTGGTCTATAAAATGTTTTTAAAAAAAATGACTAGCAGCATTACACAGCTGAAGGAAGCCATACCTTGCGTGACAACTTCGTGTATTTCACATAGTCTTCCAGGAACATCAGAGCTCCCACCACGTCAGAGGGCATGTCAGGGATCTTCTGACTACAATGGATTAAAATGGAAACTCCAATGTAATTTCATAAAGCCATAACAGGAGACACCACATAGTATTCAACTAAAGCAATCAAAAAGGACGTTTACTTAAAACCAGACAGCAATAAGTGCTTAAATATGTAATTTAAATAACAATTCGTTACCTTGTGCACTGCTCCATGATTGAGCGGATGAACTGACCGATGAGAGCCAAGAACTGATGTGTGTATCTAGAGTGAAACTGCTTGAGGAGGGTGAGCAAGCCAAGCACCAGTGGAGGCCAGTCAACTGGGTCAGTTGCCTTCCTGCAGGTCATTCCTGAAAAGACAAAAGGCATGAGTTATGCACATGTACAGTACATGATGTGGATGCAGCCTTACAAACACTAGTAACTCATGTACATTGACGGAAATATCCACCACAAAATGTACGACTGTGATACCAAGAGTCCTGTGCGCATGAATTCCTTGAACCTTTCAGGTCCAATTATTAACATGCTACATTTCCCCAGAATAATCCTCTATGTATGGTGAGTAGCCTGTCCACCACCGTCACACTCTCAGAAATACAGAAGCCGGTAATGGGTGTAGTATCATGTGTCATGTGTGTGGTAATGGTTTGAATGAAAATTATAGTCAGCAAAACCATCTAGGGCCAGAGCAACATGTGCTTTTTCCGAGATTGGATGGATTATCAGAACTAGAAAACGAGGCTCTGATTCATCGTAATACACTGGGTCACCTGCTGCACTCATAGATTTACGATTGAGTAACATCAGTACTTTGATTAGAGCTGTGCGTTACCTTGGTTTTTGTTGTACTGAAGTTTAGGCAGCTGAGCAATGATAAAGAGGAAGTTGATGATGGGAAAGTAAGGCAGACGCTTGGTGGTGATGTAGATCTGTGGATGAAATAAACAGAGAAAAAGGTCAGAACATCCTCCAAAGTATAACCAAACAAAGAAACACTAGACTTGGAGAGAGTGCAGATGATTAACACATGTGAAAAGGTTCCTGTTTGCTGCAGTTTCTAAAGTTTAAAATAAAAATTAAAAAAAGAACAGGTTGAAAATTTGCCATTTATCACATTGTGTGGGAAGGAGCAACCGTAGTCTGCTGCGCTGCACACCTTGTTGAGTGGGTTGTGAATGCCGCCAGCCTCCAGGTAGGCAGTGATGTCGTACAGAAGAGTATTGTCCTCTTTAGGGTAGGGCAGGGACGGGTCCTGGTAGTGGGCTTCTATGTCTGCCAGCAGAGACCTGGCAAGGTCACAGTCAGAGGTGACATTTAGTAAGGGAGCAAAAAAGGTTGAAAGAAAATCTGAATTAGGGCTATTATATGTGCTGAAATCATTTTTTATTATTATTATTATTATTATTATTATTATTATTATTATTATTATTATTTTCTTCTTAAAGCGAACAGCATAAAGTCATTAAAACTGTATCAGCTCATTTTTGCATTAGTATATAGTGCTTCTAATAATGTGCTACTATTAAAAGGCCATAACAATGTTGCTATTAGCTTTCTAGCAACAGTGTAACAATTAATGATAAATATAAAATACAAATATGATGGTTAATAGTGTCTGGCAACATTTTGACTTACTGTGGTAATCCCTATACACCCTATTATCAGGCAAAGCTTTAAGAGCATTTTGCTGCAACATCAAACAGAGGTACTATTGAATTATAAGCATTTTACAGGGAAACCAAACTGACTTGTTGAGGTTTTCCAGGGCTGCAGATAAGTGTTTGGAGTCAAACTTGCAGGAGTAGTTCAGCTCATTGGCAATCTGCTGTCGGAGGATCTGCATCTGACCAACCTACGAGAGACACCAATATTAACATTATTATTTTTTTAAATGGCATTTCGCCTTCTGCTGTCTAACACTAGAGAATAACTTGGACCAGTACCTTCATGATGGCTTCCAGGTATGCGCCCCAGACCTTCTGTGTTTTGGCCACAGCACTTGCGTACACTTTGCTGGCATTAGCTATAGCATATAATACAAATGTAAAAAAAAAAAATCACATTTTAGTATAAGGGTTAAAAAATCCTGGCAGGTAGGAATATTTCCTAAATCCTACTTACCCACAATGCCCTGCACCGGGTTGACAGCACCCAGCATCGCCTTAAAGACATCTACCACTGCTCTGTCCTTTAAGATGGTCTTCTGAATCATGGTCAGGAAGTTCTGATGGGAGAGACAGGTTGTTAATGCTAATGCCCCAGCAGACAGACATAGCCTTACAGACTAAGTGACAGCAGTTTGTTGATTAGTATTTCACTCTCCACCTACCCTAACCCTTAATTTGTTGTGGGATAATTACCTGCAGTTCTTTGACAATCATGAAGCAGAGCAGGCGGTCCAGTCCATTAAGGCCAAACGTACCCAGAGTGCCCTGGATCTCAGAGAAGAGCCTGTTGTTGGTCACCTCCTGGTGGCTCTTCAGGTCATACCAGGTGTTCAACTGGTCAATGTAGCACGTTACCCTGGAGGAAGGATCCACATTTACTCATGAGCATAAAAATACTGCAGAATCTTTCATTAAAGCTGTACAGAAAAGAAAATTGAATTTGAGCCCACTCTAGGTCATAAAATTAGTGTAATAACTCGGGATGAAAGTGTGTTTTTTTTTTCCGCATTGGATAATGCAGCCGCACGGATTATACGTCATGTTGCTCACGATTCATCAGCCACGGATATTGGATCCGTCATCCATCAATCAAACGTCTGAGACACACACACACACACACACACCGAGCTTGGTCTCGCCCCAAGCTTTGAATATCCCGCCCGCTCGATAACGACCAATCAAATTAGTTTTCCTTACTCGGGTAAACTCGTGCGGCAACTCGGCGCAACGAACAGGACAAACGGCCATTTCTGTACAGCTTTAAAGCCCAGTCGTTGTAAGAGGAAAACAACAGTGCCGACAATCACACTATCATATTAGCGGAGACGTACTTTGGATCAGTGATTCTGAGAATCTCTCTGCAGAGACGACCGATGAAGGTGGCGGACTCATCCACAGAGGGAAACTTGGGGATGGGGATGTGGGTGGACTGGTGCACACTCTGCCAGTCCTGGATCTGATTGGCACAAGGAAAGAACCATTCAGTCAATCATAGTCCCGTTAATGACTAGAAAACCAGGTCAGATCAGTGCTCAAGGATTTGATCAGAAACTGTTAACAGCACGTTAATGTTGGGATGTCTTGACCTTTGTTCTGAGGAAGCTGTTGCATTCCTGCTCCACGTTGTAGTTGATGATGCGCGACACTTCCTCCTGCCAGATTTTAAGGCCATAGATGCTGACGTAGTCTTGGATGTACTCAAACGACCTGTAGAAGCCGTCCATGGTGGCTGCCATGTCCTTCAGCTTGGGCATCAGCTCACTGGGCTGAGAGAGTGGAGTATTGTACGTTTATTTAAATGAATCCTTTAATTTTTCACAGTTGTTTACCTTTGTCCTCACAGGCCAAGAGCAAATACACATCAGTTCATAACTTTTTTAATTATAATTATAATCAGCCAATAAAAAAGTGTTGTAAGTAGTCTGGGCAAAACTTCTGACTATAAATTATTAATTGTTTTTGTCCTCTGTCCTGGAGAGATGATACAATTAATAATTCAGTGCTTTGATTTCACACAGACCAAACACTTCACAAACTTGTGCTCAAGATTGATAATGAGTGGCAGAGTGTACACATGAAAATATGCATTGGATCTGATGTCTGACCTTAGTTTTGGGATTGAAGATTAACCCCTTGTGCAAAGCATAAGCCACTCTCTTCACCAGCTCCTTCCTGATGCCGTCCTCCAGAAGCTGCTTAGGGTCCACCTACAGCATCACAGTCATTTAGTCAAGGAAAATCCAATAGATTAAATTATCTCTGGATAATAATCTATATATAATTATTCAGCCATCATGCTAAAGGTAAAGATAGAAAACTTGGAACCAAGTCCAAACTGCTTCATCACATCTTCTACCTTAATAATCCCAACTAGAGTGGTCTTCATCATCAGGATGCCCTCAGTGAAAATGGAGATGTCATGAGTGAGTTTGGCCACCTGTAATTACAAGAAGCAGAAGGATATTAAGGCACACATATAACAGAGAGACATCAGTAAACCTAAAATTAAATCAGTCCAATGTAGATGTTTGAAGTTTTAACTGTAGTCACAAGTTACACTACACTTTAAGAATCACTTGGACTACATTTCAAAATATGCATTTTCAATATCAGCCTGATAAATTCAAATAAAAAAAGAAATTAATCAAATTCAACCAGGGCTCTGCTGGCAGTCTATTTCTATGTCCATCTATCTTTTCTCATTTCTTTTTCACACCAAAAGCTGTGTGACTGAAACATGTTTAGAAATGCCACTTGTTCGTGATTGCCTCAGACTCACATATAGCAGACGGGTTGACATCAAAACAGAGCAACTTGAGGCCTCCAATATGATCATTTTAAATATGTATAAGATCTAATTATTTTTTTCATTACTTCAATGACATTGTGAATAACACTCAGTAAGTAGAGTGACTGTTTCAGCCACAACAGTTTGTTTACTTCATAGCGAGCCCCGAGCTGGGAGTAGTCCTTCAGCTTGTCCTTATCCAGCCGTGTGGGCACTTCCATGATGTCATGGATCTGAAGCTTGATGATTTTTGCCAGAGAGGTGAACATACTCTCTGGGATGATCTGAAGCACCTGAAAACGACACCAACAACCAAACTCAAATTATGTTTGATGGGTTTGAGAAAAAGGAGTCAAAATATTCTTAGATGGTACATGACACCAATCAAAGGAAATGTCTGTGTACAACTAAGAAAAAATCCTGAAGCATTAAAGGGATAGTTCACTTTGATAATTCACAAATTTTCTACTCACCATCATGCCAAGGAAGGGTTCGGAGAACTTTCGGATTTATCAAAAACGCTTTTGGAGTTCCAGGGGAGTCCAGCTGGCAACGGATTTTCATATAATGGCGGCGGATAGAGCTCACTTTTGAATCATCTAAAACACACACTATGAAACATCCAAATACCTCCATACTGCTCGTCCATACTGACCCAAGTGTCCTGAAGCCGCCACATGAAAAAGTTGTTCGGAAAAAAATAATTTGATCTCTGTTTTTAGCCTTGTTGTAGTAGTAGTTCCCAGTGGCTCTGTTGATGTTTGTGTGCATGCGTGACATTTGCTGCCAGATGTTTGTTTGTCATTGTAAACCATTAGACATGATGTAACCACGGAAGAACATCTATTTGATGTTTCATAGTGTATGTTTTGGACGATTTAAAAGTGAGCACAATCCGCCGCCATTATATGAAAATCCGTTGCCAGCCGGACCACCCCTGGAACTCCAAAAGCGTTTTGATGACTCCTCCAAACCCTTCATTGGCATGACGGTGGGTAGAAAATTGGTGAAGAATCGATTTTGGGTGAAGTATCCCTTTAAGTAACATACAATGTGGTACATTGAACAAGGAAGCAGCCTTCTATATAAGTAAGGAGCAGCTCAAATCTTATTTTTATGACATGCCTTTAATCAAATCAATTTTTATTTGAGATTCCTTTCATATGGTTTTATGGTTTTTATATCTTTAAATTGCATTTACTACTATTAGTCTTTTTTATTACCCGAATCACCTCTTTTATTTCTCTATGATCTTATCTCTTTTTCCTTTTCAGGATGTTATTGCCTTTTTGTTTTTTATTGCCTTGATGTGCCCTGTTTTTAAGTATCTGTCGTTTTGTCTTTGAGCTGCGGTTAGTTTTATGAAAGGTGCTCTATAAATAAAATGAATTGTTATTATTACTATTAGTTATCGTAGTAGTAGTTATTAGTAGCCTATGATGAAGATATGTGTGCATATGGCTCTAACATGACGTACCTTTCTGACATAAGCCACCAGCTCTCCAGAGTAGAACTGCGACACACTCAGCAGGTCGGCACTGTTGGCTTGGTTGATACGGAGCAATGGAAGATCCAGTGCAGATGCCAGCTGGTAAAACATACACACACACAAAGTGTTTTAATATTACAGGCAACAATTTCAAAACGAAGGCAAATTTATGGGAAAAAAACATCAATTTTGTCTGTGTCCGCGGGTATTAAGTGGGCACAAACAGACTGACCTTCAAAAATGTAGCTCTCAGTTTTGTGACCATTGATGGGTTGACTCTGATGCTCTCCTGCATTATAGATGTGAAGCTGCAGAATAAAACATAATCCAGAGATCAGATCAACAGACTGTCTCACAGAGTTTGGATGGACATATCTGCAACCATCAACATTTTATGACAAAATATTAAAGGATCAAAGGAAAATTTGTAATTAATAGTGTATTTAACTGAACTGTATAGCAACCAAGGATTCAGACCACAGTTTATTTGTGGTACTCTTTGCAATTTCTTCCTTTAACAGCATTTTGTGTGGCTTAAATATTTATCTGCGATTCAGTACCTGTCAATTATCTGCCATGCGTAGGAGAGGTCGCCGACTATCTGCATGGTAATGAGCACTTCTTCTTTGATGTTGATGGTGCGGATCATTTGGTGCAGGAACTTTCTGGTGTCAGCCAGGAACTGACAAACCTGCAGGTTAGACTCCAACTGGTGGAACTCCTGGACCTAAAAATGCAAAGAAATGCATTTTTATAGGTCCTCATAACTGCACAAAAATAAACAACAGAGAAAAGAAAAAAACAATCTCTTTTTGGCTTATAAGGATCATTTGTAATTTATATCCATGGACAAAATAATTGTGTGAAAGGAGATTTAGACTCAACTCAGTTTTCAATGAAAATGATATTTGTTTTGGTTCTAAGTTTATAATGGACTGTGGTAGAATTGCCAGGAGAAAACAAAGATCTTGCAATCCATTAAGCCAACAAGACGTTTCTATTATGTATTCTAATTCGTTTTTATTTATAAGCATTTTATAGCTGTTCATTCTGTCTTTGTTTTGCTACTGTTTGTAGACAGTGTTCTTGGATTTAGTAATTAGCCACATGCATTAAGATAAAACAATGAAAGCAAGCGTGAAACTGCATAATAATAAAACATGGTTCAAATAATGTTATCAAATGTTACTCACCTCAACAAGAGCCTGTATGAGCTGAACTGTCTTTCTCCCAGCAGCTGTAGAGTCCTCATAGTTCAAAGACTCGATCTGCTTTGAGATTTCTCTGAACCAGGCTTGTAAGTTCTCTGTGAGGAGTAATAAAGGTGTGTAGTACAAGCAGACAGATAATGTTATCAGTGTGTGTGTCTCTCCACTAAAGCTGGAGTCACAATGACAGAGTAAGTATGACTGATGTAAATGTAATCCGCCTCTCCCCACATGTGTTTCTTTTATGCAGGTTTTCCATGATGATTCTCTGCCTCAACATTTTTCCTCTGGAGAGCTTCAAGCTTTAACTCACTCCAACATTTGTGTTCCAACACCAAAACAATCCATGACATCAAAGCATGAAATGCTGCATGGTTGAGGCTCCTTTAGTCGCTACCATGTTTTTTTGCTACATGATGTGTAATCCTTCACCTTATCCATCATCTCACCGTTTTTCTCCACCCTGGTGAGCGGTTTGATGCCAGAGAAGACTTCGGCCAACTCAGTCATTCTCTCTGATCCCTCCTTCTTGTAGCTCTCCCACTTGATCTGCTTCTCTGACAGCATCTGCTTGAACATCTGGAAGAGGGACAGCACAGATGCTGAGTCGATGAGGAAGGATTAGTCTGATGAGATGTGTAATGAGAACGTTAGATTTGTGTCCTCTCCTAATGATCGACTGGCAAACCATATGCTTGTCTGAGCAGACAACACAGCAGACACTCCAAACAGATACACACTTGGCTGAATCAATTACTCATTATTGACATTAATTTCACATTTAACTGCTAACTTCACATTTTTCACTATTGACGAGTGACTCTCACCTCTTTGAGTGTGAACTCAAACTGAGCTGTGTCTAGAAGGATCTGGAACAGGATCCTGGGGTTGTACTTGGAGTCGTTGAGCACTTGGTCTTTGATCTGACGCAGTCGCTTGTTGTTTGGGTCATAGGCTATGAGATGGATTACCGGTAAGTAAATTTTCAGTCTTTCCAAAATAAAGCCACAAATCTGAAATTCTTAAAGGGATAGTTCAACATTTTGGCAAATTGGCCCATTGCCATAATCCCTATAGTCTTAGGAGTAGGTTTGTTACCTTTAAATGTCGGTGCAAGCTATTTTTAGAACGGTGGAGGAGCAGAGCCGTGAGCTGCTCAGAGCTAAGCTACAGAAGCTCATGGGATTTCTTGGTTTCCCATCTCATCAAACTCATCAAATACACAATCCAACAACTCCAAAACGCTCTGGTGGACAAGTTGTGACCTGCACGTTCACCACGCTATGAGATAATAACAGAACGTTACGAGACAGAGTTGTTCTAGAGGTAAATGCAGAGACTGCTTGATGAAAAACTGCCCCAGACGGGAACTCGCATCAGCGGTTTTGCATGAATTTACCTCTAAAACAACTTTCTCATAATGTTCCGTTATTATAGCAGAAATAATGTAGCGGAAATAATGAAAGTATGGCAAACAAACATATAGAACAAGCATATCTCCAAAATCAGGCAGGTTTCCAGGATGCCAAGTAGCCTACCGTACTCATTTTAAAAAAAAAGAAAAAAAGATCAACAACTTCATGATCGATTACCATGGTAACGAATGAAGCTTCGATTTTTTGGGTCAGCCCTAGTATTTGATGAGTTTGATGAGGGAAACCAAGAAATCCCATTAGCCTCTGTAGCGTAGCTCTGAGCAGCTCACGGCTCTGCTCCGCCGTTCTAAAAATACTTGCACCGACAATCAAAGGTAACGAACCTACTGCTAAAACTATAGGGATTATGGCAATGGGCCAATTTGCCAAAATGTTGAACTATCCCTTTAAGCAATGCACTGTATGAACTTTTTCACAACAACTAACTAGAAACGAATTAATTAATTTTATTTTGAACAAACGTGTCTAAAATGAAAAAAAAAAAGTATATCATCATCAAATCATAATATGCACAAGTTCGAAAAAGGAGTAGGAAGAAATGAAATTCAGGCTGAGAGAAAATAATATATTCACATTTTTATGACATTACTTATTCAGGAACAGGCTACATTGTGGCTCCAAATTGAATCTGCCCACTATGCTCACCTGACTCTGCAGAGTGCAGCATCAGCCAGCGAATAGCGACATTACAGTCCCTCAGACAGTTGAGCAGTTTGGGAATGTTGTCCAGGATGATCTCCTCCCTCAGGAAACCTTCCTTCAGCAGCTGCTGCACCTGAGGCCTCAGACTCTCCATGCTCGCTGCGTATCTAGTGGCCTTAACACACATACAGTAGCGATGGTGGTGGTGAAAAAAACATCTTTCATCTTGGATTAATCATATATTCACTCCCACTAACGGCCTTTTGAAAGCCTGGCAGTGTCGCCACACAAGGACAGACAAGGATCATTCAGCTGATTCATATCTGCCATGCTGCAGAGCGCTGCAGAGTTTTCTTTGTGATCATGACACTGTGGTTGTTTGTTCTTAGGCCTGAAAGACACACTGGATGTGTGGCGTGAGCTGCTGCTGCTGCTGAGAATCACTCCGAGTGGTCACACTGACTGCATCTCATCGTCTGCAGAGGGCTCGAATGTTAAGACGTCTTGTCATTATAAATTTATTTCTTATTCATTTTTGACAAGAAACATCAAAGTGCCACCGTCTCTCTCCACATGCAGCTGCTACAGCATTCAAAATAGATTCCTATCTTCTCATTTCTGTGACACATTCAGATTCATGTGCCCCGAAATGCACATCACTATGTTCTGCAGCTGCACCACTCACACCATGCAACCAGTGTGTCCCTGGTCTTACACTCTAGCTTTGGTTTCAGCTCATGAACTCACTTTTACTTTTTAACAAGCTAACTCTTCCAGAAAAGTACAAAAAAAAGGTCTTTCTAAAGTCACTGATTTGATTAATACCCTTGTGTTTCAATTTGAGATTCTGCATAGTCATTTCCAACTCCTGGACACTGTTATCAGGAGCTGCATACAATAGAGTGGCACACGGAGGGAGTGTAAATTGAATAAGCTGGAGTCTGGATGACATTGAAGGAGATTCATTTGTTTTGTACCTGCTCCTTGGTGTTAGCAGAGTCCAGGGTATAATTGAGAGCAGTCTTAGCCGCTTTGTATGGTTCCCAAGCCTCCACCAAGTTCACTGTGATCCCCATGTAAATGCTGATAACCTGCAGACGGACAGGCGAACAAACAGTTGAGGTCAGTACGAATGAAAAACTGCAGATCACACGCTGAATCTGATATCATGTCAAGAAGTCATTTATATTCAGTTCTTATCAGTGAATATTAAGCATACAGGACCTCCAGTGAACTGTCCTGTCATATAAAAAATGTCTTACCCAGTTGTCAGGGAAGTATTTATCCACTATCTCTCTCATCTTGGCCTGCTGGGTGTGGAGTATGGACGGGCTGAAGTAAAGGCAGACGTACAGCATTGCTGCCTGGTTAGCCAGCGCCGTGCTGCGATGCTCTGGTAGAGGGTACGCAGACACCTGACAGACACGAGGAAACATTTGTAACTCATACAATCTGCAACTAGGGATGTCACAATTACTTGTTTGCACAATTAATCGTGGTATTAAACGCCACAATTAATTAATCGTAAAGATTTTTCAATACCGCCACTTTCCAAAAAAAGATTATGTTGGAAACACAGAGGCAGATGTGCACAAAAGTTAAGGTAAATGTAAGAAATACTGGTCCATTTACCTAACGTAACATACAATTGGTAGGAATTTAAATGTTAGCATCTCATTTGTGATAAAAAACAAACAAACAAACAATTAAAATGAACTTAAACATTTGGTATAGATGACAATTAATGATTTGAATATTTGAAACACTTCCCCTGGAGGATTAATAATTGGTAATATATGAATAGTAGATACTTAAAATATTTAGTGTAAAAATGTGTAATGTAATTATATTTTGACTGTATTTGATTTTACACATTCATATGTTGTGAAATTAATTAATGCATAATAATCGTGATAATCATAATACTGTGATTAATTCTCTGACAATAACCGTACAAAGAAAATCTATAATCATGACATCCCTATCTCCAACAAATGCAAAATCACAACAAGTCAAATAGGAGCGCACAAAATCATTTCAGCTTCTAGACATCTGTGCAAAATGTTTCTCACTTGGTTGTAGATGTCATCCGAGCGCAGCCTCCCAATGACCATGCTAATAAAGGTGGCACTGATGGGAACTCTCTGGAAGTAGCTCTCTGGGTAGTTGGCTGGGCGTTTGGCTCCGGGCTGGCTGGAGTAACCGGTGCTGCGGAGGAGCTTGCAAATGTCGTCAAGGTTGGAGTCACCCGACGAACGAGCGGCGCTGAAGAAAAGGTGGAACGACGACACATTGTGAAGTGATAAGACAACAACAGAGGTGTATTTTTAGGAGAATGTGAAAGTGACTCAACATCGCTGTGAGCAATCTCGCTGGCTAACAAGTGATTGAGCACATGGAGCTCATGAGCCAGTAGGTGTACATGTGTGGGTGTGTGTGTGTGTGTGTGTGAATCACAAGTGCACCTGTATCTATAATAGGAAACAAGCATCCTCTCTCTGACCTCTCCTTCAATTTTCTGGTCAATAACCAGCAACATGACTCCGTACAGATACAGAGCCTCGCACTGGGTGGAAAGACAGAGATCACACAGTCAAATATAATATAATAGCAACTATCTACTCATCAGAAACGGGTAACAAAAGATGCAACATTATCTTACTCGAGTCGTTTAATGTTATAAAATGAAAACTTACAGATTTGCATCTGTGTTACTCACTAGAAGTTGTTTTCCATCCTCATTTAGAAGCACAGTCTCGAGGGTCTGCTGAATATAAACACCCTCATGTAGGTCATCCAAATATCTGGAGTGAAGAGGGGAATGATAAGACACCATCTTGCAACGTAAGGGCTTAATTATGTCTTGTGTTTTAAAATGGGGAAATGAGAAAATGTGATGTGAGCGTCAAACACAGTTTTGACTGAGCTGAAAGTGAACCTGACCCCCCCCACCTGTCTCACCTGTTAAGATCCACTATATATTTGTGGACGCTCTCAAAAGCCAGATAGAACCTCGACAGAATCTCAATGTTGTTCTCCCTGAACTCTTCATCCAGGTCTTGAAGCTCAGGTTTGGCTTCCAACTTCCCCTCATAATACTCTGGGCCCTGGAGAGAGGACGGCATCATAAAACAAACCCAGTGCAATCAATACTCATATCCTTATGAAGATATACACAAGGCTATGGAAGTGGGGCATCCAGTTATTTAAATTAGAGAACTATTATTGTTGTAAATCATACATAGAGCTATGTTTTATGCTTACAGTAGCACATAAGTAGTATTTAATGTGCACTTATTTCAAATGAGATTAATTTCCATCTTCCTCTTTCTACCATTAGTTAAATACAAGTGCTCACTCCTTTAGAAACTGAATATACATCATCTGCCTAATTTCCTTAAATCTATAAGACCCAAATGTATTTGTCCTCTCTATTAGACCGCAAATAATTCCTTGTATTGTTTAACTATTCAAGGCTCATAAATGATCTTGCAAGACAAAATCGAATCCGCACCTTGAAGTAGCTGAAGTCACAGATGATGTCTCCATATTTCTGCTGGTCACTTTTGTCCTTGAGTCTGAAAACTGTAGGGATGAAGTCAGAGAGGCGCAGGAGCTCAGCGATGATTGCATTTCCTCTGGAGACGATCCTGAGGATGGCCTGCCCACACAGGTTGTTCTCCGCCAGGAAATCCACCATCGCGCCGATGGAGAGAGACTGGAGGGAGGATGATGATGTACAAGGCAACCACACCTTCACCCTCTGTTATTCCAGTGGATGTCGCAGCTAAAAAAAAAAGGAAAAACAGTTTGAATACATAATGAAAGATGGTGTTTCTCTTTTCATACAGGGACAGAGTAGCTTCATCTGTCTCCAGTACCTGACTGGTCCTGAGCTCTGGATCTCAGATAAGTAGAGGGCAGAGGTCAGGGCTCCAGACTAACATTTTTTATTAGGAGCACTGTGGCCTGCAACTTAAAATTTCCCGGGTGCAAACAGAAAATGTAGGGGCACCCACTGTAAATCAACTTGCAAAGCAAATATTCACATTTCCTTTTTCAGTCATGATCCTCACACACATTGGCCACCTGTAATGGCAGATACCAGATTCTTTGAGTCAACCCTTATGTTTCACCAGTGTTTTTAAAAAAAAGAAAAAAGAGAGAGATGCAAATGTACAGGTTGCACATGTGCAAGTAGATGAAACTTTTACTCTGAGTCTCACATTTTTAGGGGTAAAATGCCCCCATTTAGGGTCAGTCTGGAGCTCTGGAGTTCATAGTTAATAACATTAGTATTACTAGTCCAGCCTCAGTGGAGGTTTCCCCACTTTAATATGAGTTGTTAAAGCGTTAATGCACAACACTGCTTTTAATGTTAGTCCATAAACGTCTCTAACATTAGCACTAGCTCTCGTAATCTCCAGGTTTCTCGAGAACACATTAAAACACACTGAATGCACTCGTTTAACTGAGACGTATTATCATTTTGTCTCTAAACTTAATTTAAAGAGTGTAGTACTTCTTCTACAGTCATGCAGTCACTGTTAGCTCCCTTACCACCGAGCTACCGTAAGCCGCAGCCTGCTAGCAGCTTTCATCAGCCTTCATGCTACACACGACAGCACACCAAGATATAAAAACACATCTGTAAGCATGAGTAACATTTGTTTTACGTTTTCATATTTTAATATAACGAGTTGTGAAGATCTAAGACAGCAGAAAAAAAACAACAACCTTGCCTCTTTGAATCTTTCCTTCCCTGTTTACTTCCTCATGACCAATCACATGACGCTTCACGCGGGGTGTGTGTTTGATTCCGTGTCTTCGACGCACCGGCGGAGACGAGCGGGGACAACCGCCACAAGTAAATAGGCTACAGTATTATTTGTGAAGGATTCTTACATTTCCTTTCCACTTAAGTTCATATGATAATTCATTTCAAACAACTCACAATGGGAACAAGTGTAATTCACAATGAAATATAAATTAGCACCTCAGCCTGCAGATATTAGCCTATGGACCCAACCAGGTTGGTTGCATGCATGAAGTTTCTGTAGATGGCGACAGAGATCCACTTTACCCTGAGTTTCTCTCCCACATTGAGGGTCTGTGAGTGCAGATTTCTGGCTCCGCGGGGATGCAGTGATTTGCAGGGATCGAGTGGTGGTGAGAATAAGCTGGAACCGAAATTAAACCAACCTACTGTGGAAATCCTCAAAGGTAAATCCACAGGGAAGAGAAAGTATAACATCCTCTGGCCTTCAGCTGACAAAATATCCTCCTCTAATACAATATCTCTTTCTGAAGGCCTCTGAGGGGACTTTACTGTCCCTTCCACAGTAAATCATTCCTCATTTATCAGCATCGATGCAATAATGTTTAATTTGCAGCAGAAATAACAAACTCTAACTTGTTAACACTGAGGTCTACCGGCAGCCACTGTGTCCTCGCATTGGTTGAAATGAACTGACAGCCTGCATGATCAACATGTGGTCAATATGGATGAATAGGCATAAGCCCTCATGTTTCCTTCAAGCTCTGATTGAATTGGACTTTGATTGCCAATAAGTCTTACACACTGGCAGGCACTTCCTTTAAGCAGTGTGAGCCAGAGGTTAATAACAGTCATATGGAGAGAGCTGTTTGTTTAACCTGTCACCTCTCTGTGTGGCAGAGCAGAGCCAGGTTTCATGTCAATCCTGAACCAGCTGCCATGACTGTCATTCTTCAACATTCAGCATTCACCCCCGGAAAGCTGTTGTCAGTACACTGCTGACTTTATCATTGACATGCAAAGGATTCTCCGCTTCAGGTGTTTATTTGTTTTTGAATTTAGTTTTATTTTTTAAGATTTTTATCCACATGCTGCTATTATTTCACTCATTAGTGCTGAGTGGTACTTGACAGGTAAATGGGAGACAGAGGAGGTTTGTGTCATCCTGAACACCGTTGCCTCTTATCTCGCTGAGCCACCGTTGCAACAATATTTCAATGCATTTTATAGTGGGACAGAGGAGGAAGAAGACAGACAGGTACAATTTAGATTCATTGCTCGCCTCTCCATTGACCGGGCTGTTCACAAACTACACACTGTGTCCCTGCGGCTGCTGGATTTATTACCCATTTACCATCACACCAAGGTCACATTCTCAGCAGCACCGGGGTCAGCTACATAGGCTTCCTGGGAAGCATCATGAAAGGTTTTTAACTAATGAGGGCTCTCACTACACAACGTCTTTATTAACCTCCTGGTGCCTTAAGGGTTTTCTCTTCTTGTTATCCTGATCTGGAAATTGCTTTTATAGTAAAATGCCAAGTTGTTTGTGATAAATCCTTTTGTACGTGCAAGCAAAGGGCAGCAGCAACAGTGTAACTCAGTAGTATTCCACGCATGTTGTATATTCATTTAGCCATTGAGTGAAGTGTGACCAAATGACACTCACATCCTGCCCATTAAGAGCATTGACGGCTCTCAGATCTCGTTCCCAGAGTAGCCTGTCGGCCATTGACTGCTGGGTCAGGTAATTATCATTTGTCAGTGAAAGCCTTCAACGGGCTGACAAATGGTCATTCCCTTTTTACCTGTGAGCTACTTTATGTAATAACAAACTCACCGAGCGACAGACGTTGAATAATGTTTTCAAGAAAGAGTGGCACAGATTTATCAACTGGAGCTTGTTACCAGTCTTCAGCAGAGGAGTCATTTTGAAGCTGTGAGTGTGCAGCATTTATGCAAAAAACACTCTTGATGCACATGCACATGAATGTGTGTCTATGCCTTGACTCATTAGTACAAGCATGTGTGTTGCATGTATGTCCGTGTGTGTGTAAGTGCGTCCCTGTGTCCCCTTAGGTCCTGTGTGCCCTTTATTAGTAGCAGGTTGACTCTATTCAGCTTGGCTAGTGATTAAACCCTTTCATGGCGGGAACTTTCACACCGCTGTGAACCATGTGAGGTGATTAAAGGCTGCTCAATTTGTATCCAGTCCCACTGCTATTCTTCCTCATTGATCTTTTTCAGGCCCTTGAAGTGAGAGCTGCACACAGCAGGCTTCTCTCATTGGAATAAGACGGGATACACTGGCTGCCCTCCTCTTTCTGTCTCTCTGCTCTCATGTCAGCAAGTATTTCACGGACGTGTATCAAATCTAATTACTGCTAAAATTAGCTGCCATGTATAGCTGGTATTTAATGGGGCTTATGTGATTGATTTTGTTGTGTTTCCTTTGATATTGTTGTATGAATTTAATGAGGATCTTTTATGTTTAACAGCAAGTAAACACTATCAATCACATGGACAGGAAGCGCTGATTTGTAGAGCGTATGAACAAATAGTAGAGCCACAGGTGATTTTTGAGGGAAAATGTAATGAATTTGTTCAAATATTGTTGTTTTTTAACCCTTTTTATTAAAAAATCTAAACATCATCAGCCATGCAAGCAGCTCTGTGAGACTGTGCTGAGGCTCAGTGGTGCTTTGAGCTAAATGTTGCTCTCAGCATACTAACATGCTCACTCTGACAGTGCTAAGATGCTGCTGTTTAGGACTCGGGATAGTAAATTTACTTTGTTAGCTGGCATGGAAAATGTGCGCATGGTAAGTAAAGGTAAATGTTTTTGTAATTCACTTTTTCCTTGTCAAGGTGTTATACAAATTTTAACCCCATAATTTGATTTTCATCCACATAGTTGAATTAAGACTTTACTTGATTCCTTAGAAAAATGTGTCTACTCTCAATTTCCCTCAGGAGTCCACAGCTAAAACACAAATTCAACACTATTACAGATTGCAGAGAGACAAGAGACAGCCAGGAGAAGGAGTGATTACATCACCAATACTAGATGCCAAAACACTTCCCACAAGGAGTTTTGAGGCTAACAAGCAGTTACAGGACAAATAGCAAAGACTGATTGTGGTAATGCTCTGATATCAGATCTGATCAAGCAGCAGATGTCTTTTTTTTTATTGCAAGTCATTACTGCTGTCATACGTATTAGCATATAAATGGCTTTTAGGCCTTCTGAGACCTAAAAGTTATTGCATGTGTAATTGAACCTGATCTCTGCTCTGTGATTGAGATGTTCTAACACACACACATTGTCGTGCACAAAGGGTGGTGAGCATATTGTGCTCATGTAGTAGCCTACATACACACATATCTTTCCTTTGTTTCTAACACATATTGATACAAACAGTAGAGGAGAAAGGGGGACGAAAAAGAGGAATGATGATAGTTATGATAGATATGACCTTTTGCACCTTGAACTTTTTCCAACTATTTGGATCAGCTGCCTGAAAACTGTTTCTCTATATAGCTTTATTGACTGATAGATATGTTTGCCTTGAATGATCTGCTCAAATCCATTAATGCACAGATAAAACAGGAGAAATGCAAATGCAAATAGTCAACAATTCAACAAAACTTGGGAGCAAATGCAAAATATGCATTACTTTCTGTCAAAAGAGTGTCTGCTGTTCATTGCAAAGAAAGAATAAAATATCAGTCTTTTACAGAAAATAGTAATTCGCTCTGAATTTAAAAAGGGTCATGACAGGGTGAAAGCTTTTTATGTCTGCCATTCAAATTTGTGCAGGCCTTTATGAGTGAAGCATATCACAGAAATTACTGCCAGAAGCAGAATTAGACTTTCATTATTCACTGGAGTTAACATTCACATTAACCTTAGTGTGCTTTTATCTTTACTGACAATTTTGACGAGAAATAATAATATCAGACTGATCGTCACAAGACAATGACATTTTTGTAAAGAACAAGAAAGCCCTTCTGGCTCTACATAGCACAGACTTACTTAGCCAATAAATTTAACATTTTGGTCATGGATTTAGATTCATTTGCCAAATTATCTCAGTGATATATTGAATATAGTCTAAGAAATGAATAAAAAGAGGCGTAATTTACATTTAGCCTACTATGTATTAATTTGGAGCCATCCTGTGCTGACCTCAATGCCTCATTTACATTTTCTAAGTTCTATATGAAAATCAATTGACATCCATAAATATTAATCAGTTACAAGCGATAGAAATTTCACCTAACAGCCTGAGAATGTATAAATGGAAGGACCACGCTTCTCCTCTCTCTTGGACTAAAACCAGATACAGTAGTTTGCTGTTTGCTTTCTTGCTAAACATTAGATGAGAAAATCTATGCGCCCAGCAGCTGGTTTGTGCACAAAACACTGTTACAAAGCCAAGCTAACCAGATCTGAACGAAACAAATGAGATGTAGCCTACTGGGTCAGGCTCTTTGTTTTGTGTTGCTTCAAATCTAACGCAGCCGTGAGAGTGGCATCGATCTTCTCATGTAACTCTGGGCAAGAAAACTATTTTGGGGGCTCCTGGTGTGTGATTTTAGAAAATATCCATCTACATGACTACATGACTCCCACTGAAGGTGCCAGAGGTACGGTATCATGGAGCCCTCCATTTAAATCTTCGGGGGCGATCCTACCCGCCACTTCTGCATCGAGGCTCTGACACTTCCATTTTTCACATCAACCCTTCATTTTACTTTTCGTCCTGATCCTCTGAGATGTGATTTGTGCATTTCAGCATCAACGCAGATGAATGAGGCTACTCGCCAAGGCTGTCAGTCTCGGTTGGGAGGGGACATTAAATCATCACATCCAAGGCTGTGCTCTACATGAAAGAGACACACATACATAGCAGTTACACACCCACAAATGGCTGTGTGTGTAAGTGCACATGCATAATCACCCATGTGTCTGCGTGGCTGTGGTATATACCAAACATTGTGATTTTTCGTGCGAATATATGAGTGGGATGTTTAATAACAAATCTGCGCTGCATTACAGTTATTGCTGACCTCAAAATGTACTCAGAAGGAAATAATAAATCTCCATTTGGCTGTTTAGTCTTTGGCTGCCTGACTTGCTGGCTGGCTGGGAAAACTATGCTGACCTGGGTGCATCCAAATTAGATATTGGCATGGTTGCGTGTATTACACAGTGGGAGTGCTGCTCTGGCTCAGTCACCCTGCTGCTCTAAATCTGGCCAGTACTCAGCCCAGCAAACACAATGCAACAGCAGGGACACAGCATCTCCACATTGTTATTAAGCGGTAGATAATAACTAAACACAGATGTGTGTGTCTGTGTGTGTGCATGCATGTGTGTGTATATAGATATAGGTATGTATTTGTCTCTATATTTGTTATATATTTGTCTGCATTCCTGGTTGATTTCTTCTTACTTTGTTGTCATGTTGGTTTTGAAGTGATGCAAATGAAATCCTACTGGAAGTCCAAAAATACATTTCAAAAAGTAAAGTGAGGGACTGTTACAAGTCTGCATGGATATACCACTTTAAACTCCTAGAATAAAAATTCAGTGACATATAAACAAAGCACATCTGATCAGTTTAGTGGCAGATGCTGAAGAACATTCATCTAACCACATCAGTCAGCGGCGACACGACACGACACCCCCCTCGTAAACCAGTTAAAAGGATGAAAGAGCGAAGAGATGGAAAAAAAAATACCAGAGAGCAACAGAGGGGACGATAGAGAGAGAGAGTAAGAGAAGGAAGAAGGAAGGCAGGAGAAGGGTGAGTGGGACAGAAAGAGGGGAGACAAAAGAGAAAGGGAGGAGGTAAAGAATGAGGAGGTGGGCATCATATCCCTCCCTGTCTTTGATCAGTGGCCCATGGGGAACTGAGGCAGTGCAGATAACTGGTCCACAGCTCCTGAGGAACGCAGCTTCACATTCCTCCTTGCTCTTTCCCCGCTTCTGCAAACTCACTTCTAGTCTTTCAGACCAGAGCAGCTGTGAAAACACATCATGGCTTAATACATGCCAGAAAAGACCTGGCTAATACACTGCAGTACCATTGTGCTGCTGGTCCATATTCACTGGTACAATTCCTCTCAGGGGCAATCTCTTTCTTTATCCCTACCTCACATTCTCTATTTCTAAATTGCATAAATTCATCTCCAAAAGAAAGGTCAGAGGTCATGTTCAACAACAGAGCAGCACTGCTGTACCCAAGGATGCAGTATTTTATTAAAAGGCCACTTCAGCTGGATCAATTTACTGATGAAGAACCTTCACCATCCAATAAAAAGCAAAAGAAAGAATCCAACTCCCCCAATCTTTCAGGCATCCTATTTCCGGTCTTTCAGCAGTTGTAGTGAATCACATATTAATACAGGGCCCTGAACCAAAACCTTCTTTGAAGCACGTTCCCAGTCCGCCAGCCCTGTGCCAAGATGGTTTATGGTAACCATACAGTAATGGACAATGCTGCCACTGCTAAGATTTAAACCCACTATAATTACAAACCCACTGACTGTGTATGAGAAAACAGTATGCCTGAAAACTCATATTACTATTATCACTGTGGAACATAATGCGATTGCCGTATTTTAGTTGTAGTGGCTGTTTTTACATTGAACATATAAAGAAATGACGATGATGTGAGTTTTTCATGGCCATGTACCACACAATCATGCTCCTTTATATCTGCCGAATATAATTTGTAAGCTGGAAAAGCTCTGTAGTAGCATAATGCTTCATTTATAGCATGTTTTAATGCATTTTTACCACGGTCAAAAATGTAAACCCTGAGAAAAATGATGTTTTTGATCACCCAAGGGGAATTTAATTCACACCTATTTGTTGACTCCTTTGTAAATAATAATAGCCTCAAACTAATAGCCTACCAGAAACAAAATTAAATTGTCACATCTGCAGTTTATATGACAATCATGTGATCAAAACTCTTTCTTTTTTTTCTTTTTTTTTTTACAGCCCTGTGGTGGTTGTTTTGTTCTTGCTTCTGCTTTTTTATTGTTTCTCCATTTAACTACTCTTCAACTTCTCCTATGGTTTGATATGGTTCAACAGGCAACAAACCACAACTCACAATCCTCTAGTCTAGTGAAATCAGTGCAGGAGCTCTCCCTCTCTCCCTCCCTCCCTCCCTCTCTGGATGTGAATGGGTGCACTGGAAGCCCCGCCCGCCTCGGATGTAATGGGAGCCAATGATAACGCACCGTGCGCCGTGGAAGGACGTCACATCATCATCATCATCATCATCATCATCGTCGGCAGCAGTCGTTTCGTCCTGGTGGTGGGACTGCTGTGCCGTGCTGTGCTGTGCTGTGTGCCGCTCTGCTTGGCTTGCAGTCTCTCTACAGCAGCAACTCCTCTTCTTCATCTGTGTGTGTGTGTGTGTTTGTGTGTGTGTGTGTGTAACGTTACTGGAGGCATTTACGGAGAAATTAGCCTGTCGGGTTACGTCGTGAGAGAGCAAAGGAGGGAGATAAGTTGTGGACAAAACGAGAGAGAGAGAGAGAGACATGGTTGTTGTGGACGCCGGAGAGGAGCAGAGCAGAGGCTGCCTTTCTGCCTGGCTGTCTTTACTTACTTTGATGCGACCGCTTAGCTAACAAGCTAACTGGGAATAATGTTTTCACAAACTAGCCAGGTGGTTAGCTGTAGCTTTAGCTTGCTTGCTAGCTAAAAAAGAAAGAAAGAAAGAAGCCTATGTTAGATACTAGCTACGTTACACTTAGCCACAATGATAAGCCTCTGTCTACACGGTTTAGTAAAAAAGAAAGCGCAGTGGTAATAGGTTGAATGTTTAGGGGCTGTGCTTGCTCGCCCTGGTAGCTAATTTCCAGCAGGGACAATAGTTGACTGTCCAGGCAACAAGTCTGGTCCACACTGCTACTTATAACAGGCTTAAGTTTGTGCTAATTTTGTGCAGTGTTATTATTAGTCACCGTGTGGCCCCCTGCTTAGTAAGTAAGGTAAGTAATGCTCTTGTTAAAGTAAAGGTAGCTTATATATTTTTTAATACAAAGGAAAGTAGGGTGTACCACTTCAGATGCACCAGATTGAAGGTGAAGGCAGCAGCGCTGTGGTGCATATTATATAGCAGAACCTGTTGTCAGTTAATCGATACAACTTATTGACGAGGAGACGAGGTGGATGGACATTATAAAATCGCCCACATGCGTTGGATCAGTTCCCGGACTTGTGAAAGAAGGCATCTGAAGCAGAAGAAGGTGGTGGTGGGGGGAGACGTGCGCGCACAGCCCTTGCAGCCCGGGGGAAGATGGCGGAGGAGCGCTCCCGCAGGAGACTGTGGTGGTGGTGAAACCAAAACTTGGGGACTCCTACTTCTTCTTGGATTTATCGCCAGACATCTGATCTCAGATCGTAGGACACATGCAGGCCAAAAAACGGTACTTAATCCTGTTCTCCGCCGGTGCGTGTCTCATTCTGTTGTTTTGTTTTGGGGGGATACAAGTCCCGCTGTCCAGCCGGCGGCGTGATGACCGCAGCCTCGCCGGTCATCATCACCATCACCCCGGGGCGCGGTGGCGTCGCTTCCCGGGGTACCTGCAGCCTTTCAGCTCCTGGGAGCAAGATCGGCGCGATGATCACAATGAACACATATCTCCCAGGCAAAAGAGGGACGCTAACTCCGGTGTTTACACTGGCAAACGCTGCAGGATGGACTCCTGCTTTGATTTCTCCCTATGTGAGAGGAATGGATTTAAAGTTTATGTCTATCCCCAGCAGAAAGGGGAAAAGATGTCAGAGAGTTATCAGAACATATTGTCCGCTATTGAAGGCTCCAGGTTTCACACACCTGATCCAGGACAGGCATGTTTGTTCGTCCTGAGTCTGGACACCCTGGACCGGGACCAGCTTTCACCCCAGTATGTACACAACCTGAGAGCTAAGGTCCAAAACCTCCCTTTGTGGAACGGGGGCAAAAACCACATCATCTTCAACTTGTACTCCGGCACCTGGCCAGACTACACGGAGGACCTTGGCTTTGACATCGGCCTTGCAATGTTGGCTAAGGCCAGCATCAGCACCGAGAACTTTAGGCCAAACTTTGATGTTTCAATTCCTCTTTTCTCTAAAGACCACCCCAGGACAGGAGGGGAAAGAGGCTACCTGAAACATAACACCATTCCCCCTTATAGGAAGTACATGCTTGTTTTTAAGGGGAAGAGGTACCTAACTGGAATAGGTTCAGACACTAGGAACGCTTTATATCATGTTCATAACTCACAGGATGTGGTCCTCCTCACTACCTGCAAGCATGGGAAGGACTGGCAGAAGCACAAGGATGCACGCTGTGATAAAGACAACGCAGAGTATGACAAGTAAGTACCACCCAACTACATTTATTCATATTTTATAGTAGCTCTTTGAGATATGAGTTGATTTATGTTTTTGGTACTCCATCTTGTCTCTTTATTTTGTCCTTATTCTTGCCTGAATCAAAACACACTCATATTTAACTCTAATAATGACAAAGAGTCGTCAAGACACCTTGAACTTTACTTTTTTAGGTATCTGTAACCATGGCACACTAAATTTAACTAAATCTTTGTGTTTATGTTGCTGCAACACAGATATTTAAATTCATTAATGATTAATATTAATATTTGTCCAAAACTTTGCCTTTTTATCTGTGTTTTTTCCATGTTTTTTATGCTTTTTATTTCATATTGTGTATGACTGGTTAAGCTATAGCTTTGCTATTATTGGAGTGCAAGGCGATCTCACACAGCCTGGGATGTCTTGCACATCATTTGTTGTTATGCATCCCATATATGACAAAGTGTGATGATAGTCCTAAACACAACATGGTGTCAAGGCAGTCAAAATGCTCTTGTCCCACATTTTATAACAGTTCTATTTGCATTATTGTTATATTCAACAGCAACAGAAACACACTGACAAACATAAAAAAAAAATCAAATTTAAAAAATCAAAATTTAGTGGTTTTCACTGATCTTCATATCATATGACTTAACTTGACCAAATTACACATCACAAGGCACAGATAAGTAGATTAGCTTTAATGTTGTTTTCCACAAAGAGCTACTTTATTAAACGAATTCAATTGATATCCGTATCAGTCTCTAAATACTTCCTATTCACCAGTGAATATGCTTCCATTACTCTTGACCTTTCCACCTTCCTGCTTGTCAGTGTATAATGAACTCTAAATCACTCAGTGTTACAATGTACACACGCAGCTACCTGTTGCCATGATGCTCTGGATTTATGAGCAAAAAAAGATGAGTCCAAGTACCCCCATCCCTGCTGCAGGCAATATTGCACAGCCCCATTGCGTCAAAAAGTTTCTCTGTGATCACCACCCAGCCCTACAGATAAGCCAAACTGATTTCTGTGCCCAAATCTGATGAGCAAACCGGCGTCTGTCTCCCTGCTTTGGCCAGTGGGATTCATTTCGTGTCCCCCCAGACTGTGCTGTGTTGTTACTGGTGACTATATGGCGCTGGGTGTTTGACTGTGGCTCTTTGGAGTGGATTAGTGGGGACAAAGCGCTGGTGCCAGTAAGGGGAAGCCACTCTGGCCCCTGTTTGCTCAGTCATTTCCCAGACAAACCCAACTGCATCAGCCAGGAATGCCCTGGCCCCAAACCGTGTCCTGCGTGACCCCGGTGTTGTTTGGGGGCCTGTGGTGATTGACCCCCATGTTGCGTCTTCATGATGTTGTCAGTTGTTCAGTTTGGGTGACACACCATTTTATAGTGTGTTGAGGGGTCAGCTATGGCACTTGATTGCAGTATGTAGTGAAAACAAATGGTATTTTTTTTTTCTTCCTGTCCTTTTTAACCTTGTGCTGTATTTTCACATCATGTGTTTGCTTAGCATCGATCCTCTCATGTTGGTGTGTGCTTGTGCAGGTAAGTACCAGCTTATAAGGTTCATTCATTGGCTCAGCAGAAGAACATTCTCCATATCACTCTTAAGACACAAGCTATCTGCTCACTCTGCCTTTCTGCCAGTTGACTGCTCGCTGCCAAGTGCTTCCAGGGAGTGATTTCACATAGTGAGATGGGTGGCATCAGAGCCATAACCCAAAGGAAAAAAAATAATCCCCCTGTCATTAAGTAGCATAGGGGGAGAAATGGGCTTTTGGTATCTCACTAGCCCTCGCCAGCTTAGCTCCATTGCGTGGCTACGTAATGTTCAGAGGTTTTCAGTCAGTACATACTCAGTAAGCCACACCACTATAAGTCAACAGGCTTTGGCTTGATCCATAGTCCGCTGCTGAATTATTGTTGAATTATATAAAGTTTATTCGCTCGTTCCAAAACTGATATGGTTACAAGAAGTTATTGCACTTAAATAACGAGGAACATATATTTCATGCTGTTTCAAACAGGAAGCTTGACAGTCCTCTTCATCTGAGCCAACCTGTGACTTTTATTGTGCTGGAATATATGGACTTGAAGGTCTTGCTCACATTATGACCTGGTTTTGCCAGAACACATCCTCATATTTTAGATCTCAGTGTTTGAAATACAGCAGCAACGTTTTCATCATACAGATTTCTGAGGAACAGAGGAAGCAAGATATAATACATTATTTATAAGAAGTTTGTTTGGAAAGGATCTGGTAAAAATATCTTCAACGACCCAATGATTTTCTAGAATACATTATATATATTGTGTGTGAAATAATACTTGATTTTATTCCTACTTTTTTAGGACCTGTGTTTCATACCTGATCTATTGTAGGCTGTGCAACACTGAAATTAATGCTATCTATCAAGCATGTTGAATTTAGTATTCATGGATTACCTGGTATGATTGACTGGCTTTAGCGGTGATGCTAATGGCACATGTGTCATATTTCTTTTTCTGTTGTGGAGGATGAATAATGAAAGGATGCTCATAATATAAAGTAACTCACTCTGATTTTCTAGAAGATGTTAAACACAGAAGGCTTGCTTAGGGGTTCGTTGTTAATTCATTAATTGCTTTCTGGCCACTGTCCAGCAGGACATTGGGTCATGAAAATCCTATTGTTACATTAAGCTTTTTAGCACGTCTGTCTGGGGTATACGGTCGGCTTTTGCCTTTTTTAGGGGTGAATCCAAATGGTTAATATTAGTTCTGACACAACCCATTCATCAGTCCCCAGAAGCCAAATCATTTTCAGCTGTAATCATACCCAGACCTACTTTATATCCTATATTATATCACCCAGTTATGCACAGCTTTCCAAACAAGTGAGATGTGGAGGGGTTGCGATGTGGGTTGGATAGTAGTGGCGGCTGTTGCCAAGGAGATCAATAATTGTTTTTGTATCATGGATCAACTTTTCAAATGAAAAGTGTCTCTGACTTATATTGTGCCATGAACAACACATTGGCTAGAGTAAGCAGCTTGTAGCATGTTGCAAATCGGAATAATATTAAGTAAGCTGAGCTCTTTAAAGCATCTTTGTTAATTAGGTAGCTGTTTGTCAGACAGATTTAGACTCAGGCTAAGACATTGGGCAACTTGTAAATGTGTCATATAACAGCTGTAGGTATGCCATATTTATGCCTGTTCCCTTCAGAGTCATCTGATGGACATAAAGCACAAATTAAAATCTTTAGATTGAACTATTACTTTGCATCATTTTTGGTTTGAGTTCTGCATGCAGGTTGATGTGTGATTGTGACTGAGATGCACAGTCCTATGGGTCAGACAGTGCAGTCTGTGGTCTAACTGGGTGGAAATAATAGTTTCTGTGCCTGGCTGTGGCCCTTTGTGCAACAAATCCCTCTTATCCTCTCCCACTGACAACAAGGAAGTTGTGACAGGCTGAATGCTGCCTCTCACTATAATTACCATGTAATGGCCATGTCATTTTTCTGTAATAGTTGAGAGACTTGATGCTCCAGATGTTAGCTTGGTATGTATGGGGATTTTGATGTGCTTTGTATGGACTTGTATGCTGTAGGTCCCCTGTTTGAAGTGAAATGTGATTATATCTGGGCACGGCATTGCATTCTATACTGTATAATTGTATTTTCTTGTTTGCAGTTGTACTGTACTTTTTATATTCTTGTGATAAATATAGTGCAACAACGACTGAGTTACTGGCCTATGTTTTGTGTTAATCACCATTTGTTTTGTGTTAGTGATGTTGGGAACTGTGACTAGTTTGCCAGCTGGGTGGGGGCTTTTTGCTTTTCCAATGAATATTACTTGGACACAGTACATTTGATGAGATTAGCCTGCATGACGTGAGTAGACGATGAACAATACAAGGAATAAGTTGATGGCAATATTTGCAATAGGCGGAGAAAGCTGTGTCAGGATACTCAATGCATATTGCATTGTAACAAGTTCCTGGGCTTGCTAAGGAATGTACAAGTCCTAAGGTGTGATTAATCAGTCTCTTTTGGCTACCTGCTTATACATCTCTTATTTCAGCTGGGCATGTTGTTCAGATAAAAAATGCCTAGTTATAGGTTTTCCATTTGGCTGGTTCACCTGTTATGTTCCTGCTGTTTCCAGCCAGTGGGAAGAGTCAACTTTCTGCTTCCCTCTTCACCACACTCTGTCTTTCATACATCTGCTCTAGGCCACTGTGCACAAGCCTGTGATGCAGCCAAAGGAGAGAAGAAAAGATACAGCAGGAGGCAGGTCAGATGCAGTTTTAACCTCAAACTGAAAGCCTTCTCACAGCTTGTTTCCAATTAAGAGGCCCTGCCAAGCGAGAGAGTATGAGAGGGATAGAGTGAGAGACACAGAAGACTGGGAGACAAACTGAGAGAGGGAGTTGGAGGGGAAAATAGGACCACAAAGAGAAAGAACATTGAGAGTCTGAGAAACTTAAAGACGAAGGGAGAAAGTAGAAGCAAGTGAGAAGCAGAAAAGAAGAAAAACACATGCCAGCTATCCAGCAGTGAGAGGTGAGTCCAATAGCTGGCTGGGTGCTGACGTTGGTCTGCTAGGTGTATTTATAGACTTGCAGGGTTTTAATCCTCAATATTGGCCAAAGCCCCTGGCAGAGGGCTGCCAGCCAACTTGATGCAGGCTTTGCAGAGCTTGGGGAAAACGATAATCATTGGGGGAGGATGGTCGATCTCAGAGTTCCTGCACATTAACAACTATAAATGCCCCTTTTCAGTCTTGTCTACTCTTGCACTGATCAGTAGTTCGGTTTTTATCTTTAATGGTCTCTTCTGAATAACTGAATATTCCTTGGTTAACCATCATTGTGATACCAAGTAAGCATCAACTCGGTTGTACCAGAGGCAGAGCCTTAGATCCTATGCGCTGCGCCTTGAAACACCTTGAAACAGAAGCACTACTACTAAGTTTGGACTGTTAAAATGCTTTGTCTCATTTCATATACCTTGTTTCAATCATACACTGTTTGTATCTATCTTTCTATTCATTTCAATCACCAGGGTTATTGTTAATCTTCGTGCAATGTTTTCTGAGCTGCTTTAAGGTGAGGATATGCTGTACTTACATGGTAGTGTGTTTTCTCTTGACTGATATCTATGTTTTATTAGGGAAACTGGTGGATAATTATCACACTGAGAGCGCTTCTTCCTGTATCAAGGTTATTGCAGATTGTTCTCATAGTCAGTTTTGCCTGTTTACCATTCTCAGTCCACAGTCGTTTTCTATTATGCAGCAGGCTATGCAGAGTTAAATACAAAGATGCAACTTCAATCGCTTTCTATGGAAGGCTCCTTTATTTGCTATCCACCATAACTCAGCTCTGCCAGTAAACTGCTTGAGTTGACCTCACTGGAAAGAGCCAAATGATACAGCAGGCAGTGAAGGAGACTGGTAAACCACGAAACCACTCTGCATGGATTATATGTTTCCTCTTCATCATCATAGGCCTAGAATTGACACTAACATGACCACATGGTCTGTATTTTTAGATTCAGTTTCTGATGGATTGACCCAGACCAGTTTGACTATGAACATAAAGGTCCAGGTGGTGGAGCAGGGGAGAGGCCTTCAGGTACCAAAAAAATTAAGATGTCCAAGTAGACTCAACACCAACTCTTTCTCACTGTTCCTAGAAGTTATACTAGTCTGTCAGCAAGGTCTTTGTTCAGGTGCACTATCACTTTGATCTAGGAATGAGTACCTTTCAGAATTTAAACTGATACAGTACGGATACCCGTATCCTGGGAACTAGTCCCAGCATGCAACAATATAAAGTTTTCTGTACTTATTTTCTTCGCAAAAACGTCAGTCAAAACTTCAGAATTTTGAAGATATATTGTTATGGTTCAGTGTAAACAAGCAAGCCGGCATAATAAGAGGTCTTCCTTACTTCATGTAAGTGATTGCTGACGGAAAATAGGACTATTTAGGACTTATATTAACAAAAACATTCCACTGATATCTGCTTTAATTGCATTATAGCGGGATCACTGTTTAAAATGGATGCACGGAGAGGAGGGGCTATTCACAAGCAGTAGAGTTTGGTGCCGAAAATTTAAACTCCACCCGCAGGTGTTAAAGCCCTGTCTTGTCGTGGCCCACCCTCTCTTACATTAATTAATAGAGGAAGCCCGAGGCCAGACCCAACCCGAGTCATTTGTATATATTTCAGCCCAAACGAGAGCATTCAGTCGGGTTGGTTGGGCTGGCCCGGCCCGGCCCGTTGGGACAGCTCTGTTGTCAGTGTGTTTGTGAGAGATAGAGAGCAGGGCAAGGAGGGGCAATGTGCTGCACACAGCTCTACAAGGAAATAAGACTTTACACATTTTGTGTTTGCGTCTGGCAGACACTCCTTCACTCACCGTTTGATTTGACATGAATCAATACTCAGGATGCTATGGGAATTTGGTCGGTACTAATAAAAGTACAGAATTCTGTACTCATCTCTACTTTGATCTACCCACAAGTCTTATGTTCTCTTTTGTGTTTTTCTTTGCAATAGATACAAGATAAGCCATAACTAGATGTATATTGCTCAGGAGTTGTTTATCAAGAGACTAGAATATTGTATGCCAAACTAGACTGAAGAGGCTAGTGGAACTACTTTTGCACTGATTCATTTTGTTGTCACTTTAACTGATGTTGCTAATTTCACAGCTAAATGCAGAATGAATCCAATATATATTTTTCCTGCTTGCTTGCTTGGTTCTCTGTCTCTGTCTCGTCTGAAGGTCTGAAAAGCAGATTCAGTCCCACAGATGAAAATCATTTGCACAACAATCGGCCACTGACAACAATAAGTGGGAACAAGCTCTTCCGAATGCTGTGATTGGGAACAAGTTTCTTATTTTTGTCTGCTAATGTTGATTCGTCATAATGATGACAGACAATAGATCAGAAAATATGTCAGTGGAAGTATGTCAGTGTGACGCAGTTTTCCTCCCACTTCCATTCTACTTTTATCTTTACTTCTGCTAATTTTCTACCATATTTTATGTTTCTTGGTGGACAGTTTGTTTGCCTGTGGATTTTAAATACACGACTTATCTGAGAGATTCTCCTCTCATTGTTAAAGCAAGAAAAAGAGCTTTTGTATACTTTTATGAATATGCATCAACCAGATGTTGTGTATAGTGTATCTTCTGCTTTGTGACTACTGTGTACAAGGGGATTTATTTAGCCTGTGGAGCCTAATGGCCCATGGTCTTAGGTTAAGGGGGTGGAGGGCTCAACTAGATGGATGATGCTCATCTTCCTTTAGAGCCTGGGGATTACAAACTGCTCATATTTAGAAAGCTCGTGGTGTAAGTGATAGCTGAAGAAACAAATGCAGGAAAGCTGATAACTGAGCAACCAGGCTATCACATGGCCATCATTGTTATTGCATGTAACAGTATCGTGTTATACAAAAATGACTAAACTAACTCACTTCCTTGTGACAAAGGTTGGTAGGTCTTACTTATCTTGTTAAAGATCAGCCTGTCTACTCACATCTTGGGACTGAAGTTGATTTTTTTTTTATTAAACCTTTATTTAACCAGGTAAAGATTATTGAGATAGAATCTCTGATGACCTGTGCAGAATGTCTCCTAACCTTCTGTCCTTTCACTTTCTGTTGCTTAAAAAATAGGCTCTGGATTTTCTATACAACATATAAGATCATGTATGTTTGCGTTATGTGTGTGTGTTTGCATGCGCATACATCCCAGAAACAGCAGAAACTGAATTGTTTCCCAGTGGAGGTCAGTCTACTCGTCTCTCAATTGATTGCCATCTCATTTTTCACTGCCAGGATTTATAGAGAGGGAGGTTGAGGGTGACCAGAGGGTACTTCCATCAGTGTTCACATCTTATCACTCATTAAATACAACCAGTTCTAGCTGGCTCTCTTCCACCTTGACTTCAACTCTTGGCCACTGACCTGGTGCAGCCAAATTTAAAAAGAGTTGAAATCTGGCACCTGGAGGCATTACTGGTAGTCATCTTTGTCTTGTGTAGCCTACTTGAGCATGTGCCTGAATGGAGTGGTTGCAGTGGTTTTTTGCTCTTGCTTTTACACTCTCTCCCTGATTCAAATTCAAATATGCTTTATTTGCTTGAATGGGTTTTAACCGCACTCCTACTCTCATTGGAGGCTAGTTGTATGGGACAGAGGGCAGTGCCATTTGTTTGCCATGCTCCCCTCCATCCCGGCTCTTGTCCTGACAGGATGATGTATGTCTCGTCCTTGGCAGCAGTGTGCAGGTGATGTATTCCACTTGGAATGCAGGGAGAGGGGAATAGGGAACGGGTCGTCCATGTGCCAGGCACAGAGTGTGGTCCATTCCAGCAAGAGCTTTCTGTCATGTTGAGGCATACATCACAGTTTCCTTACTGCTTGACAGATGTGTTAAAAGTTTGGATGAGTGAAACTGCACGGCATGAAAGTAAGGGATGCTGCCAAACAAATGTGAATCTGAGAGGGTTGGGATGTTGAAAAAGTGGAAAAAAAGAACAAAAACAAAAACTTTTATGGTGATGGGGATGAACTGAGTGACCTTCATGAAGAATTGATCTAAAATCCATTTTTATGTTGTTTTTTTGGGCCTGATTGGAGTGGTTTATCCAGACCTCACACAGCTTTTTTGACAGGTTTGCTAGAACACTGAAGCTTCTGTGGTACTTGAAGTGTGGAAAAGTCTCTTTTCACCTCCAACTATTGGTCTGCTTCCTGAAAGCCCAGTACCACTGATATGAAAAGTACGATTGATTGATTGATTGCGTAAATTTTACATGGAAATTTGATTTTCTCTGGTGAAGTTAAGAGTCCCTGGCGGAGCATCAAGGGACAAAGATGTGACGTTATGGAACTTGCTCATCATTCAGCAAGGCAGTATTTGCGTGACCCATGCGGCACGTTTACCGTCCTTTCAAACACTCAGATAAGTTGCTTGCTCGGCATGACAAGGGCTTTCTCAATTATCCCTCATGTACAATGAAATATGTTGTGAGCGCTACATGCAGAATTAAGCAGCACTCTAAAACCACAGCCAGCCAAATCCTATGGGCTTTTAATCCTTCAGTTAGTGTGGAGAGTAGGCCTGCCAAGCCCACAGACATTTTTCAATGTCTGTGACTCTTGTCTCTGTGCAATGAAATATTTTTTAAATATTTTGTGTATTATTTCAGGGCTGGAGGAGGGGATTACAGTACAATTCAAATATTTTTAAGACTACTTCTGTTTTTATGTGGAGGAGATGGCTGGCAAATCCTAAAGAGCTGAATTACATGACCATGACTGTCCTTGTATCTCCTCAAAGGTACTTTGGCAACATATCGTCACCATGTGGGACTATGCTGAGCTGTGTTAATGTAACCACACTTGGCAGCATTGAAAAATTATGAGCCACCATGTTGTGGGGCATGGCTGGGTAATGACTTGGATCATCAGATAAAACTGGCATACACACACACTCAGATACACTATCTCTCACTGTCCTCGTTGGACTCCATTTTGTCAGATAAGGGCTTCAGACGGCACTGTGAGAGGAAGGGAAGCTCCAGCACTCAGGATGATAACCCTGAGTATGTGATAGTCTGAACTCTTCCGTGAAATGATGGCCTTACTCAGCCTGTTCTTTGTTGCAGTCCTTAACAGATTAAATTAGACTCACAATAATGGTAAAGTCACTTCATTATGCCAAGAAGAAAAGCAACAGAACATTTCAATCAGGATAAACGTGTAACTGATGGCAAGCAAGTGATCTTTACAAAGACATAAAGCAACTTGTTTGTTTATAAAACACTTTAATGTTTTACCAGATGAGAAAGTTGCAGTGTGAAGTGTGTGAAGAGTGAAACAACTTTTTACGGGGACTGTGATTTCGTGCCTGTTGGCTAAGCTTCATAGAGTTTCTCTCCTTCTCTCACCCGGTGAAATCTGTGACTTCCCCTTGTGAGGTCACGACCAGAGGGCAAGACAGGAAGTGTTGTCTTTGATCTTTCCCGCTGTTCAAACTAATTACCTGCCCGCAGCAGCAAGCACTGCTGGCCGTGGAATTCATTAACAGATGATAAAGCTTTGTTCTGGGCCAGTGTGTCTACGGATACGGAGGAACTCAGCTCCCTGAGAGGGTACGGTGCAGTCGTCAGTCTGCTCCCAGATCTGGTGAAGTTGTCCCTGTGTGTAACATTAAGACACTAGAGATCTTGCACAGAAGATTTTGGTATTTGGCTAAATACATGACCTTAAAGAAGTAAAATACTGGACAGAATTGAGGACCTTGATGTCTGATTGAAAGGACTGGCAGAGATTGGTTTTAGAATAAAATAAACTATATCAGAGCAGCTTATTCAGACGTGAGATTTGAGGATATGTTTATCGTCCTAAATATGCCAGTGACCTTAGCCTTAAGACCAACTGACAGTACATCTTTTCATGCATAAGTTGTAGGTATGTGTATGTACTGTACATACATTCCACACTTTAGACTGGAAAACATAATTCTGACCCTGAGGAAGAGTTATTTAGAAAATTCAAACAGAATTGCAACACAGAAAAGAAATAGTTAGAAACTGTACACTGTGCACAAACTGAGCTTCCATTTTTACTTGTTGGTCACATGTGCATTCAGCGTTTACAGTGTGGACTGTCTCAGCATATGGACTCTGGGAGACACAGATACGGATAGCATGGATTAACCTTTATACAGAATGAAATGTAATGTTTGCCAGATGAGCTCATTAGATTTTCATGCAATTGCATTGACCTCATATCCACAGGTGTTGACATGGCTTTATGGTTCCTGCACCCTCTCATTCCACAAACTGGCTGTGGATATGAGTCATGGAGATGAGAAGTAGTTGAAGGGTAGAATTAAGTAATTAAAGTTGTAGACTATGACAGACAGTTGAAACACGAGCGGAGCGAAGCAGCTGGACCTCACTTCAGTTTTCATCGTGCTAATATGTTGGATGCGGTGTCCAAGTCGTACTGAATCTACAGTGATGCCTGTGACATGATATGACAATGTTGTAAGTGTCCCACAGTAAATTACAATCCATGTCAACCTTTATACTCCACCCTCTAGCCTCCTTTTGACCTCAGATATTTTCAGTTTCACTGATTTTACATCATGTGTTTGGCAACTATTGTAGCATATTCTTTTTGGAGCTGATTACAACATTCTTGTAATTATTTTAAAGATAATTCAAGGTCTGCTAAGTGCTGTGCAGTAGAATTTGTCAGTAGCTTTTCACAGCCCCCTTACTTGTTGTTGTTGTTGTTGTTATTTTTTTTTAAGGTTTTAGGACTAGCTTGTGCACTAAGCACGGTTACATTTTGCATCAATGATAGCCAGTCAACATGGAGGTCTGTGTGTGGTGTATCATGGTATCCGTGGAGGATTAGGTCACCCTCCCCCACAGTCATCACATTACTGTGTGAGGATTTATTAGATGGCTTAAAATCTGAGAGGTGGTAGGTAGTGATGTATTGCAAAGCTAACCCTCCTCTCAGTTTAGGGCTTTGTGAGAATGACAATGGTACAGTGACGTCAGCATAGGAGGTAAATTCTATGCTGTACAATTCCACTTTGAATTTTAATTAATTAAACAGACTTAGTAGTATACCCTTGTTGGAAAACCTAGACTCATCACAGTAGCACTGACATATTTCTGATCACATAATGTTGCTTTACTGCAATAGGAACCTGTTGAATGCCTTTGTGGATGTTTATGATTCAATTCTCTGAGGGGGAAACGTTTTTTTAACTCGACAGCAGAGATATTCACAAGTCTTTTTTTGCATGTCCAATCAAGTTTCAAGTCTTTGGTCACAAGTCCGAGTCAAGTGTCAAGTGTCAAGTCTTTGTGGGGTGATTTAGGCTGTTAATTATAGTAGGTAATAAGATAGAAAGAAGAACTGGTTGTTAATTTTTAAATTAGCTCCTAACGTCATCAACTCATGGGGCGTGTCAACACGTGTAGACTTCCACGCGTGCCTTCAGTCATATTCCGCAGCAAAAAATTAAACAGGAGTACTTAGCTTACATTAGCCTGATATGTGCCAGTTTTGCAGCAGTCCTCGTGAAGGAAGGTCAGGCAACAAATGGACGTCTACATGTGCCTCACCTGTAAGGATGGTACCGCTGTTAAAAAAAACAAAAAAACTGCAGTCACATGTCACTCGAGTTCAAGTCGCAAACTCAAGTCCCCATCTTCGCTCGACAGCAGACATGCAGCAAATAAAATATCCCCCCTTCATCTTTCATTTTGAAGAGCATTGCCAAAGCGTTAGCTAAGTACCACAAATTTCTGTTAGTTGCTGCAATTTTGTGTATCTAGGATAAACTGCAGTATTTTCGCTGCTCCCATCATCATTAGCACAGCCACCACCCTGTAATCTCTCTTTCTGTCACTGAGGCAATGGGGCTTCTCTCTCCTCTGTGGTCTTGTAATTGTGAGGTAATCATCTTTTCCCTCTTGAGAGCTAAAAGACTGTGTTTACACTTCGTTTTTGGCGGCTCGACTTGGCGAGACACTAATTTACTCTCTCAGCAACAGAATGCAACCGCACTTCTCGTTATTTTGCACTGGCTTTGATGTCAGCCGCTTTTTTCCCCAATGCATTTGAAGCTGGTTGTCATTGACAGGTTAAATATTTTAATGAATTTATTGATATTTTTAGCAAATGTTTTATTCTCTTGACTGAATTTGAAAATTCTTGAAAGTATGCCTGTGGCATCTTATGCCTCTGCGCCAGCATTGGCTAGAACCAGAAGCATATTGCTTTGGGGTTGTCTATCCATCTCATTCTTGTGGACATGATGTCTTAGCAATGCCTTGAAGGAACTTCTTTAAATTTTGGAACAAACATTCACTAGGATTCAAGGATGAACTGGTTCTACTTTGGGGGTTTAAGCTCTTAATCATTAATATTGGTGTTGCGTACTTTATTTGTGAAGACTGCCCAGTCAGTTCCCTTTAAAATGCCTTCAGTCCATTCTGACGATCATTGGATTTCCCTTTTTACAGTCTTGGAAAGATTACATTTTGACATGTTGCGGAGGGTTGTTTGACATTTGTTGGTGACAGTTAAAATAATTAATACTGGTTTGCAATGCTATGGCCTCCATTTTCCTGTCCAAAGCTCTTCAGCGTGAGCTTAGCTAAGCCCCCTTGGATATTTGGCTTTTGTGGTTTCCTTGGTTAGAACGCACACTTGTAGTCACACTTGCACTTCCAGTCCAAAAATGCAAAAGTCCATTGGGATGTAAATGGTTAACACAAGTAAACAGCATAAACACTCTCCTTTTTCCTTCCCCCTACGACTCAGTCTCTATTTTCCTCTCTCTCCTGAAACACTTGCAGAAGGCCATCTCCTGGAATGTCCTAAAAAAAACCTCATGCCTGTACACATTCACACATGCACACACTCACGTCCATGGCCTTGCAATTCAGCTGTCGCATTACCCCTCGTCCCACATCACACCCACACACAAACAAACACAAAATCCTTCAAAACAGACTTCTCGGTCCAGGCAGATCCAAGCCCAGCAGTCAAGTTTTTATCTAAATCCCTCTCTCAGCGTGGCGGATATTGGATCAGATCAGACACAGCCCACAAGGCCATTTGATGGAGCATTGATAACAGACTCAGTTGATAACAGCCCATATTCTGACCCAACAGACATTACAAAGCCCCCTTCTCCCTGTCATAGCTGTTGTCACGGTTGCTTTGCCGTTAAAGGAAGGAGGCTGTCTGAGAGTTGACAGGGTTTTTCACCCTGGTTTGAAAAAAAGAAAAAGAAAAAGATAAACGAAACAGCTTTCCACACACTGATACTTCACAGAACTCACACAGGTAGACAGTTTATTCTGTGGATGCACATACATATTTTATTTCAGACTTTTTTTTGGTCCTTATTTTTGCTGATCATATTCCCTTCTGTCCTTTAATCTGTTTTATGTTTCCGTCTTCTTTGCCTGTCCTCCTGTTTCCTTACATAACCATCCCAACCTTCATCGCTTTCCCTCTTCCTCCCACCATAACTCCTTCTCTCCCTCCCTGTCCTCAGTTTCCATCTATTCATCACCCTCTCCTTTCCTGCTTCCCTCTGCCTCACCCTCTACCTCTGTGTCATTCAATCCCTCTTTCCTCTCCATTACTGTTTCCCTTGTCATGTCCTTCTATCTCTACCTCCATTCGTCCCTGCTTGGCTGAGGCACAGAGACATTCCTGACCTGGACTTATCTCTCTTACCGAGCAGCCAGTGCAACGGCAGCTCTATCTCCAGCAGAAGTCAGTTACTAACTGTGTAACAGCATTCCTTCAAGATCAGGAGCCTCTCCGATGAATCTGCTCAGCTTCCACCTTCGTTCAGAGGAACGATGCATTTACTGACTTTTGTCTAATGTGTAGATTCATTTATACGTGTTAACCAGAACTTAATTGGTGGTTGATAATTGATCTGTACCTCTGGCAGCACAAGGCCAGCACAAGGAAAACTGTTGATTAGTTGTTGTTGTTGCATGCAAGGTTATTAAAAAAGTGAGATATGGTGGAATAAATGGCAGTCTAGACAATTTAGGGATTGAGCTATATTACTCTGTTTAGCTATGTTATGTTTTATTTATATTTCTTAAAACCACTCTGCTATTACCAGAGAGGGCAATTCTCACCATGGTCACTGCAGTAGGATAATTTGACCTGGGCTGTTTATTCTGACATCTTTATGTTGACTGACTGACAGGCCTGACATTCCAGCACTAATGGCTTTTCCATTAACACTCATTTCATTATCTCTAAGACTCCCTTGTTCTGGTTTATGGTACCCAGTGAGCACTTCAAAGCATCCCTCTCATCAGCCTCATCAAGCTGATGTATGGCTGATTAGAGAAGTGGGCAAAGCTTCCTCCAAACTCCTTAGGGAGTTGGGGAAAATCAGCTTCTCTTTTATGACAAACATTTTCTGGGTAGATGTTGATAAGTCTGGATGTGTTGGTCAGTGTGTGTTGAGCTCGCTGGAACTAACTCTAGTGTGGGCGTGAATCCATTTTGTGTAGGGATATTTGCAGATGAAAAGGTTTTGCTTTTTGGTTCTCCTGTTGAGAGGGGCTTAAGATGGATGGAGACTCAGAATGGGAATTAGAAAAGAAGAGTGATAGAAGATTCAAAGCAGTCTAATTAGGTGAATTAACCTGGGGTCATGTGGAACTCTGGTAGAGCTTGAGACCCCCCGTGTGTGTCTGTAAATGTTTTATAAAGCTGTCTTTGAACTCATTAACCAGAGGAAGATGAGTGAGCCCAAGGTGCTTTGAGGAAATGAGCAAAGTGTGCTTTGTTTTTCAAAAAGCCATGTTGGTACTCACATCATCTTTGCTCCACTGACTCAGGGCGGAGCACATAGCCACCGTTAAACCTTATTAAGTGGATATGTTGTTTTTTTTACACAGTTTTTACTCATGAAGTGTGAAAACAATTAACTTCCATCCTTTCAGTGTGTACTGAAAACAAACACATGCAGTGGTTTATTCTAATTATGCAATCTATTACCACTCAGTCAAGTGAAGTGTTAACAACCCTACATGTGTTGTTCGATATCAACCTGAAGAGAAAAAGTAGGGGGGCACATTAAACACTACTAGGCAGAAGTGGAAAATGTGTGCACAGCAACAAGTCTGCTGTAACTTGTCAGAAAAAAACTAAAACTAAAAAACTTTGCAAGCCTGCTGTATGCATATATCTGGCACAGATCAGCAGGGACAAGTTACAGACAACCAAAGGCCAGAATGCAAATGGTATAACGAACGGAAGAGGAAACAATGACAAACCTATCTAAGCGACTGAAAGACAGGCGTCCAGTTTGTACATAGAATTCAGGGAGTTAGTGTCACTTGTTAACTTTATGTTAACAATACATCACCTACATTGCAACAGCTGGCATCGACAACACAAGTTTGTCTTTCTAATGTTGTTTGTCACTTTTAACTATGGCTTTGTGTGTTTGTTTGCTGTTTTTACCTGTGGTATCAAATTTGGAATTGAAAACTGTGGAATTTCATTGATATTGCTACTGATGATCAGATTTCTGGTATTGTAATCTCCCTCTTCGTGACCAATAAGTTCATAGAAATTGGACAGTTATCCCTGCAGTCAACTGCCTCTGATCAGTTCTGTGTTCTCAGTTGGCATAATAATTATCTAGAACCAGCACGTAGTCTACTGTGGCTCAGGCTTCACAGACAGGGGAGGTATGTCAGCACTTTATTTGGACTTATTTTTCAGTCTACCTCTTAAGTGAAGCCTGTTTTAGGAGAACTAGATATTCCTCCACAGAAAATATGTTCACCAGTGAATTACTTGCTGGTGAAAAGGTAGAATGCTTAATTATAGCCATCATGATACAGCCAAGCTTTGTTACAATGTGCAGTCTTTTTCAATCAATTTTTTATTTTCCCTGAAGCTCTGCTGCCATCCACTTTTTTTTTGTCTCAGTATCATGTCCCCATCGCTGCCCAGGGCAACATCAGCCTGCGCTAATGCTTCAAAAAAAAGTCACTCATCTCTCATGGCTGCAGGTAAAACTGTCACGATTAACCATCCCATTAAGTGAGGTCTCAGACTTTTGGGCCCCTCTCGGTGTCATTCATAATAGTGTTGCCGATTAATCTCTAATTCTCACATCCTGAGGCCACTGGAGTATTTTCAGGTCCATAACTAATTTAAGCAAGTTAGTGTCGTGTTCTTCAGTTTTCCTGGCTGCTAAATTATTTGTCCTCTACCCCTTAAAGTTACCAGGTATTGTCTGCGTTTCATTATTGTAGTCTAATATGAATCCAGACGCAGATGTTAAGCATTCTGCGATGGCAGGCTCTTGGATTGGATTGGTATTACCCTATCCCTACACGTTCAGTAATACCACACACTGTCTAATGTTACCACGTTCCTTATAGATGACTCTAATATACTCTTCCCATACCGAGGCCTCTCCGCTCTCTAATATCTGTCTCTGATGGCCAATTAACCCTGTGTAACAAGAGTATGAGGCATGCCCATGCTCATTAACCCTATGTTATGAGCAGCCCTTTGATTGCTCTGTGGATTTGAAAACAGTAATGTAATGATCCCTCTCATGCGCGAAAACACAAGAGTATGCTTGTTTAGGTTTTTTACAGGTTATTTGCAGGTCAGTTGCAAGTCCTCCACAGAGGTTGTGTGTGTTTTTATGACCCCATGCCCGTCACTGTGTGTCGTACATGTAACTCTCAGTGTGTCGTCCTGTCAGGGAGAAACAAAGCAGCTCGTACTGGCAGTGTCCTGAGCTATTGAAGTCTCTCTGATCTGTATTGAGATCAAAACAAGTCTTTATGTGTGCGGTTGTGTTGTGTGTGTGACATTCTTGCCATGAGTGGCGCTGGCTGCGTGGGGCTTGGATATAGCGAGCCGGTTGTCAACTGCTGTTTTTTTCTTCCTTCCCTTTCTCATCTGATGACACTCACTTTTACTCAGTCCCTTTCAGGCTGAAATTCCTCTGGCTTGAACTCAGAGTCCTGGCAACAGCCAACTGCCCATCAACATGGCTGAACTGTGACAGAAAAGAGGAAGCAAAAAATGAGATATGAAGTCTGTATGGGATGGGAGACAGCAGAAAGAGAGCAGGACGGTAGCAGAGTTGCCTTCATTTTCCCCTGTGAAGTTCATCTTGGGGAGTTTTCTCTCGTTAAGGATTTTCTCCCTCTGATCAAGAGGAGTGATGGCTGCTCTATGAACCGAAGGCATTTTATTTGAAAGAGTTTTTTGTTTTTTTTCAACTTGAGTCTTTGATTATTCAGGTGATCATTACAGACCATTAAATTTAACTCAAGTAAACTACTTGGTGCCCACTGTGGATGTCAATTCATTTCATGGTACTGATGAAATACTGATGAAATTAATCGCGTGCAGTGAATTTACTCTATTATTTTCTCAGTCATGTAGTCTGTAAAATGTCAACACACTTGAGAAGAATGGGAACTCCAATATTTGTATTCTCCGACTCCACTAAACTAAAAATAAACTAAGAAATGTATAGGTTTTGAAAATGATAAATGAAAAACACTTAGCAAAGTTATATTTCTGATCTTGTCATGGTGATAGTATTAGTTACTTTTGTTCTTTTTCTTTTTTCTTTTTTCTTTTTACCCCTAAAACATACAAAAAGACGAGGTTTGAATATTTGTACGGATTCACTTCCTAATTTATTTAGCAGTTCAGAAATCTGCACAAGATGTTCAAAGTGAACACAAAGTGCAGAACAGAACAGAAATCAGATGAAAGGATAAGGAGAGTCATGTTGTTCCCTGTGACTGGAGCAGATGATCTAGTGTCATGTCATGGTGTGTGGTGGATTAACAGGCCTTCTGTCCCAGGACAGACGACAGTTTGTGGGGAGAAGCTTCGTGCATTTTCCACTTGTCATAGATCATCTGAAGCAGTGCCTCTGATTGTGGTCCTCTCTGTTATGTTAGAAATGTGTGTGGTCCCAGTGGATTATGGGAGACTTACACTTTGGCTGTTCTTCTGAGGCTCCTCAGGCACTTGACAGAATGAGCCATGCATTTCTCTTTCACTCCATCCATTCCCGTTGCTAGGAGACTGGTTGATGTTTTTTTTCTTGACCCAGCTCACCTCCTGTTATTCTTTTCTCTTTCTCTGAATCAAACAGTTTTTCCTGCCTGCAATATTAATAAATAACATTGCATTATTATCCTTGAATGAATCGATGAAAATATACGGCGGTGATATAACAGTTGCTCTCCCAAAACATTATACTAAAGGTGAAGCTTTACCATTTCACTGGCCAGTCCAAGCTCCTTTCTCCAACAAGAGTAAACTTGAGGCATGTTCCAGGAATAGGCTGTTTAATTATTGATCTGAGTTATGGTGTTAAAGTGATGATGCTGCATGAGTACACTTAAGATTTTATCCACTCACCTCTCCTGCTGTGGATTGAGGGAAAACTGTTTGCATATATATTTGTTGAATTTGGTCATGATCTACATCCCCCATGTTAAACCTATATGCAAATCACAGTAAGCTGGCCTCCGCGTTTTCATCTTGGTCATCTCTCAAAGCAGACATTATTTCACAATGCCAAATAATAGAAGTTCCTTGGATGTAACTCCATTTGTATGAGTAAGAGCCCAGCCCATAATATCGAGCTTTACTTTGCTCTCGGTTCATACAGAGGGAGAATAGAAAGAGCTTATTGTTAAGTCTTTGTTGCATATTTTTTAAGATATTCAAAATTAGTCTTGGGCATACTGTTTTGACTTTCTTCTTCATTATAGCCACTATGTCTACTCAAACCGAAGAATTTCAAGTTCTTTTTTTAATGTTCCACCGTCTTTCTCTCCCTCCCTCTCTCATGCTCACACACAGTGATAATAAGAAAGAGCTGTTATTTTCTTAAGATGGTTTCTTACCAAAGTGCAACAGAATGGTCAGAAATGTCAACAGTGTGGTCACTCTGAGTGAACAGTTGGTCGAGGACGAATCCCCACTGAATATGTCCAAGTCCACCACATGCATTCTCTCAGTAGAGAGGCTGAAGCCTTGTGCAAACCTCTACAGCAGGATCCTATGGGATGATCAAGATGATGAGCATTACACTATATTGATGTGCCTGTGTGCATTTCAGTGTAAAACCAACATTCGTCAGTATTATATGGAAATAATATATGTGACAATGTGTACTGTAGTCACCTAAAATTAAATGTTAGTTTTAGACAGTAGTTTATCTTTATATTATTCATGCACTCCTACAATGAAATGAATAAAATAAGCTTTCGCTGAAACACCAACTCAAGTTCATTACTTAAGCTGTGTGATTTTTATTTATTCATTTTTTTTCAGTGATGCCCAATCTGTTACTGTGAGACAGCTTTGCTCACCAGCAGCCATCTGCATGTCGGAGCAGTGAAAATATGGGACAAGGCAGGATTTACCTCGTATCATGTAGAGTTAATTGCAGGCATTTGTGTGAGATACAGGGTATGAGTAACTGCTCACTGACATCTATACTACTTTTTCGCAACTGGACCAATCTGTTGAACACCTTCACGGATCACACTGCAGAATCTGGGACAAATAAAAGAGGAAAATGCACATCAGGACAGACGGTAGTTTATGGAGAAGATGCTTTCTCACTCATCCCTATCGTCTCCACTGACATGCGGTAGCATACTGTGAGACTTCTCCTCCCCACAGGCAGCCATCTGGAAGAGTAGGAAAGAATGGAGGTATGCAGGGAGAGGAACATCTGGTCTTCTCTGAGGTTGCACTGTCAGGAAATGTAATGGATGGTGGATTTACACCCTGTCAGACCCAGATAAGGACCTATACTTTTGTTTTTATAAGCCTGTGAAGCGCTCAGCTGTTACGTGGCTCTGGCAGGATTATTTGTCTGTCATGCTTAATGATAGTCTCATCATATCTGCATTGGAATTAGACTAATGAAATGAAGTCATGGTTTTATAATGCACGGTTGAGAGCAGCCTGTGGTTTTATTAACTCCTATTTGCTCCATAGATAATGGATTTCTGTGTACATTATAGTGTATTACTATAGATAGAATCTAGCTTAACTGTAGCTTTTATGCTTTTTGTGGATGTTAATCTTCTCTAGAGTCACTGTAGTGGCTGTTAATTGTAAATGGTATGTGTGCACTTATCGGATTATCCAGATAAATATAACATAATCACCAAAGTTGATTCAACATTGTAGTTGATATTTTGCATTGCACCCCCATATGATGGTGCTGTCAGTGCTTGGTGTAAACACTTCAGTAAGGCTTTGTATTTGGTGATGTAAGGCTGGACATTTTAATCACAGTGTAATCAAAATCTCAATTTGGACAAGTGCAATATAGGAGGAGGAGGAGGAGGAGGTGCAATTCTTTTGATAAATGTAAAATGTGTCACAATAAATAATATTCTCAAGATGTATAGGGACCTATTTGTTTGGTAAAAGACCCAACAAAAAAACACATCATGATTTTTATGTATTTTTGAATGTGAAAAGAAAAAATTCTCATTCCAGCTGAAATCACAATCTCAGTATCAGCCCATATAATCGCTAGATGAAGTTTTTTGCATCTCATGCGGCTCTGTGTGAACTGGTTACTGCAGTGGATAATGCTTTTCTTTTTTTTAGGCCACACACAGAATAAGAACATAATTAAAAAGTTGTGTTTGCTTGTCCACCAGTTGTCCTTGACCTCCACCAGAAAAAAAATCCTTATCCTGGCTTATTTTCAGAGGGAAACTGAGTTCAAAAGATTTGGCCTGACAAATATCCACTAAAATCTGTTTGAGCCTGTCAACTGGACGAATCTACAAAGTGTGGGTGGTGGTAACAGACACAGACTTCTGAGGGGTTTAACTAGATCTTTCCACTTAGATACTGGGTATATATCCACATATATTGCTCACTATATAACAACTCACTAAATGTCAGTGAACCTTGCCAAACAACAAGTCAAACAAACACGACTGAACATAATGTTTTTCGACTCTTAGTTCCAACCACAACACTTTTGAAGTGATGTTTTAAAAAGCCATCGATATTTCACTCAGTGTAATCATGCATTCCCGCTATAGTGTAAAAGCTTTTGAGGACTTGACATCCAGCTGGCTTGGCGCTCTGTGTCTTTGCTGAATGAAAGGAGTTATAGATGGAAGCACTTGTGTGCAGATGAATCCAAATCATTTGCTTGACATTTGGCAAGCTTTCATGAGCATAAACAAACCCAGCAGATTTCAATATGGAACATGAAATGTGTGAAAGGATGCAGCTCTGTAGTTCATGCATGCTTTTTATCGACCGTTAAATTGGTGAGATGGCTCTGGAATTACGGAAATCAATGGTACCTACTGCGTATAATTGAACCTGCTTGTTGTTTTGTTTAAATCTTTCTATTATGCATTGCTACTCTGGTGCATTTTCATAACACCATGTATACAACATAAAACTGACATGTGTTGTCTGTGCTGTGACTCATAGTGTTGACAATACACAGTGTAATACAGCCTCAGGCATAATAAATCTATATACTCACACACACATATATAAATATACAATAAAGTAACGTGTGTGCCAAGAGCTCTTTCCCCACTCCTCTGTGTACACGGATTGTCACTCACCTTCAAACCCATATTTTCATTCTCATGCAAATGTGACTACAAATGATTTAACATGGGACATAATATATGCGCACTTTTACGGTAGTTGTTGTATCTCACAAAACTCTGTCTGAATGCACAACCAGGCAACTCACAAAATACACACTTTCTGACGCACTCTCTCCTGCACGCATGTAATATTGACACTGAAGGAATTCCAAGCAGCTCCTTAATCCAAGCAAGTGCTGACTGAGGCTTAGATTGGATGGAGGGAGCGAGGAAGAAACAAGAGATGTTGAGATGTGCAGGTGAGAGGGCAAGGGGTTTAAAGATGCACGAGAGAGGGGAAGAGAGAGGAGCCAGGATCAAAGTATGAGATTTTCCCTGAAAGTGCTCGTGACTTCCAGGTACTTCATTCTCCAAAAAAAGAAAAAAGAAAAAGAAAGGCGTCTCCTCTGCTGCACTGAGACTGTTTGAGGAAGCTTCATCCTGATATTGGCTGCATTCCCACAGTCAAGATTTTATTACATGTCATTTTAGTAGCAGGCTTTGTAAAGTAAACCCATTCAAACAAATGCAATGGGTTCTGATGTGCGGGGCGGTGACGTCCTCTGTGATTTTGTATTTACCGTCCTGCATCTCTGAGTAATAAACACTGTGCTGATTTAAATGTTAAATTCCTGATGTTTATCTCTGTTTATCGCTCTGCAGATACGACTACAGGGAGATGCTGTACAACTCCACATTCTGTCTCGTACCCCGAGGACGACGGCTGGGTTCCTTTCGCTTCTTAGAGGCTTTGCAGGTCAGTGGCACTGATACAGACGCATCTCAGACGGAGCTGACATTAAATCTGAATCTTTTGTAATAGGTGCAGCACTGATATCTAAGAACATGCAATGTGCAACATTCAACATTACGAGTTTGATTCCTCCAGCACAATGAACAATAAAGCCATTTATCAGTGGCTCGGAGTGGAAAAGTGATGCACAGAGTTACTCCCACTAACTCACTCATCCACTGCCTGCCAGTCTTTTTGTTGTTGTGCAGCTTGTGTTACTTCTGCAGCCTCTGACTCTGACTTCACTGCTGTGCCTGCTTGCCAACTTTTCTTTCATTTTGCTTCCTTTCCAATTTAACTCCTCTCCTCTATTTTCTACACTTAAGCCTCTATTTGCCTCTGTTCCCCTTTGATTACTGTTACACTTGTGTTTTCTGCACCAAGTCATACGGATTTTATTAAAGCTTTGTTATTCTCAAAATAGGTTTTTGGAATAATGTCTTAGACGTTGCTCTCCACCGTGATCAAACTCCAAATGCGTTAATATGTTTGTTAGTATCTTTTGATAGAGAGATGGAGATTGGCCAGGAAACAGGGAAGCTGTTTTGGAGGCTGAAGTTTTTCCTGTCGGTTTTCCAACAGTGCCGAGTCTGTCTTACTTACTAGAGGTCTTATTCATACAATCTGCCTACTCTTAGGTGAACAGAGATGTTGGTGCCTTGGCCTTATGTGACAGAAGCCTTGGCCCAGACCAGAGATCTGTATTACAGATACAACCTTTGCGATGGAATTTTAACTTGAGGAACTTCAAATGCCCTTTTTACATTCACACACCTTGGTTAAAATATGTAAAATGTACATGTACTGAAGTAAATACATGTAGAAGAGTGTGTGAGTAAAACAATGGACAGCACTGGAAGACTCTGTATTTATTGTCTCAAAGCACAAAATGTAGCTGAAGTCAAAGCGTTAGTTTCCTCTGCATGAGTAATGTGTGTGTCAAGTACAAGGAGCACCGCTCCTAATAAAAACAGCAGAGAGATAGTTTGTGAAGGAAATATGTTTTTGAGCAAGAGGAATAAGAGTGATAGCGTTTTTTTAGTTTACAGTAGAAAATGTGCAGTGACTGTGTATTGACTGGAAGGGGAGGATAATTGGACCACAGGGGAGCAAATGGTGAGGTGAAGTGAGACCATGGACTGATGACCAGGATGACACAGGAAGGGGCAAAGCAGTGCAGCTCAATTGAGGTAGCATGCAGACAGAGGCTGGCTGTGGAGCGGAGGGCCCGACCATCGCCTGCAGGTATTAGTGTCTCTATCCAAGCACAACCTTACACGGGAGCACAGAAGTCGACAAGAGCAGGCAGAAATTGGGGAATTTGGGGGGGAGGTTGAAGGCCCGAGTGCTGCAGTGGTTGCACAGGCTCAGCGGAGTATTACAGCCAAACAGACAGAGCACAGTATTGGAGTCGAGAGTGAAGACGTTTAACTGATTAAGCCAGTTGTACACTGACAAGGACCAGCGCGTGCACAGATATGAACACACTTCAGTGCTATTTCATTCATCTTTCAGACGCAGGCGTTTCATTTTCAAGTGTTTTTGAAGTGTGTCTTTTTTTTCCCACTGAACATAACGACCATTTTTATGAAACCACACAGCTTCCTCACTGTGTTAGTGCTCATCAAGGTACTGCAGTGGCTCTATAGTTAATAAAAATGTGTTGGGAGATGCATTGCAGTGTTTAGTTAAATTGCCAGATGTGATATGTTTGAAAAGGACCTTGATGGCATGCATTCGCAGATCATAAAACCATTTGTTGTTGCTTTCTTCTCTCTCTTCTGTTCAGTTTATCTTTATTTTATTGCCCATACAAATACTAATTATACACAAGGGTGATACTTGGTTGTTCCTTTTGAGAACAAATATTTTCCGACTAATGTCCCAGGGGACATGGCACTGACAGGTTCATATTCAGCTTCCCCACACCACTGAGTTAATACATGTATTATTCATACATTATTTCTTGTAGCTATGCGTTTGCATTATTTCCAAACCGTGGGTGTCACAGTTTCCACAGAGCAACTTTTTTTTGACTGATCCTCTCATTAACCCTCAGTGCATTTTGTGCGTGCTGTTTGTGTGTTGCCATTGCAGGCAGCTTGTGTGCCCGTGATGCTAAGTAATGGCTGGGAGCTTCCTTTCTCGGAGATCATCGACTGGAATACGGCAGCTGTGATTGGAGATGAAAGGCTGCTATTACAGGTGGGCACAGCTTCTTCTGCTGCAAAGACTTACTACATACCTAAAGTTGATTTGCTTTAGTTTTTGTCACTGCTGCAAGGGAAGACGAAACATTTTTATCGACAGACCATTGTCCCATCACAAGTTAATTTTCATTAGCGTAAAAGCTTGAGCACATTCAGAATGTTTTTGTGTGGCCGTATCTTGAGGGTTGGTAACACAGCAGCAGTGTTTAGGTGTTCTTTGCTTCTGATTCCCACATGTTGTATTTATGGATACATTTATAATTAAGCTGTTAATTAAAGCTGTTGTAAAGCTTTAGCACTTATTGAGGCAGATCTTGAAGTTTTTCTACAGGCTGTAGTACTATGTGGATTAAATGACTGTATCCAGTACAGACACCTGGGGTCTGCGTTTGCTCTTGCATGTTGACATGTGTTCACCTCTGTCCCAGATCCCGTCTACGGTGCACTCCATCCACCAAGACAAGATCCTGTCCCTGAGGCAGCAGACCCAGTTCCTATGGGAGGCGTACTTTAACTCTGTGGAGAAGATTGTACTAACGACACTGGAGGTACGCGTACATGTTCATGCATACAATAAAAATGCACATGCTTTTTTATTATGTCATAGTAGTAGGGTAGGTTAGGTTAGGTTAGGTTAGGTTAATTTTATTGGTCTCCACCAGGGAGAAATAGTAGTAGTAGTAGTAGTAGTAGTAGTAGTAGTAGTAGTAGTATACACATTCTTTTTCATTAAAAGAAAAAAAAAATCATCAATGGGGATTAATATTAATTATTTGCCTTGTTGTGCAAGAACAATCATGCATGCTTTCACACAGAGCCATATAAAGGAAAAAATGAAACAAACATAGTATGTATCCATTGAAACCTTTTTCAAATAAAGTTTTTGCAGTTTCTCGACCTTGTTCGTCTTAGATATTTACTTTGTGCTCCACTTTACAAGCCACCTCACTGCGTAGCTGTAAACAAAGAAGGAAACTGCTCCAGACTAGCCTAGAAAACCAAGTGGGATGATATATATCGTTAACCAGTGCTGTCATGTTTCTGAGGCCGTTCCTTGTTGTGGCTTGGCTATCAATCACGTCAGTAATTTGTTCCTGTCAGAGTCCATTTATCTGTATTCTTCCTGCTGAGTACCAGGCTATCATACTGCTCTTGGGCTAGAATTACAAACAAGCAGGGAAGAGAGCAGGGAGGAATGAAAAAGGATAAGGCAACATGACAGAGAAACTGACAGGAGTGTGTTAGGCCTAGCTGTAAGTAAGGCAGAATTCAGAGCTGCTGTCATACCAACATCTTGGATTAGCATTAGTGCATCTCCAGAGCCACCAGCCTCTCACTGTCTAACCTTGACATGTGTATCAGTACTGCATCTCTAACTTATGACCTACCAGAATGATAGGCAAAGAAAATGAATGAATCAACATTTTAACCCATACCTAGTGTAAATGTAATTCATTTAACCCAAATGTTCTATTTAAAGCAACAAATAAGAAATGTATTAGTGATGTTCAGTTACATGTACTATAAGCTGTATTGCTGACTGCAGCTTACAGTTAGTTAGTTAGTTAGTTGCTGTCCACAGATAGTGTTACAGAGGCCTCGTCCCCGGGGGTAAGAAGTCAGGGCGCTAGAAAGCAGAGCTGGGATTTCTCTGTCAGCGGGGTGAGGTTACAGGCTCAAGAAGCTGATCTTCGATCTGTTTACACTCTCAGTATCTTAAAGTATCTGTTTGTCTCGACATACCATAGTACAAGAACGGGAAGCGGTCAGAAGTCTTGGCATCTAAAAACCATTTGAAAAACTGACATGATGTCACTGTTAAATTACATTTGCACTACTTTTTTTTTTTTAATCACCCATAACAAGTTTGAGTTTATGAAGCCATGCATGCCTCCTAAGCCAGACCATTATAATTGTTTTGCAGTATTGTTCCCTAAGTTTAAAGTTTGGAATGAATTTCATAAAACGTTTTCAGCTACTGTTTCATAGTCTGTCTGCAGACCTTCATTGCACACAAGTAAAAAAACCCAACATATTTTAGTCTGGCTACTTGATACATTAACAGTGTTTATGTTAACAAAGATGTGGATTATCAGTTTGTTACTCTCAATGATAGAGATGCGTTTATAAATACATTTTTAAAAGATGGGAGAATAATAGACCACATCAAACATAACCAGTCTACAAGCAAACATTAAAAAGAAAATTGAATTAGAGGGTATGAACTTGTTGTGTATGATAACAACAGTTTAATGAACCACTCATTTGTAGTCTGCAGGGTCCTTGTTTGTTTGAAATCACTCATTGTTTCAGTTGTTAATTTGAGACGTGCCAGAGAGAGGATCTATGTCTGCACTCAGTTTCCAAATAGCATGCAAGCTTGCCATGTTTGTTTGATTTGTAAGTGAATGAATAGAGATCTTCCAAGAGCTTTGAACAGATCTGATGTCCTGCTGTCATCTCACTGACCACAGGGGATTGTGTGATTCTTTACTCTGTCTGTCACAGAGCTGTGAGCATTTTACTTCATTGATTGATTGACAAACCTACAGACAACACTGATTTGTGTTGTTTCCTCTGTTGCAATATTTGTGCAGATCATCCAGGACCGAGTGCTGCAGCAAACCTCAAGGAGTAACCTCATGTGGAACAGCCTGCCTGGAGGTCTTTTCACCCTGCCTCAGTACTCCACATACCTGAGAGACTTCCCCTTCTATTACGCTAAGCTGGGTCAGTTAATTATTCATACATATGGTATACAGTGCGATAACAACCTCGGTAATGACACACCCTCAGGTTTGATAGACTCATTTTCATTATGAGACGGCACAGGAACAGCTGGTGCGTAGCATCTGCCGAATCCTTGTAAACTAACATGCGAATCAGTGACATTGCCACAAGTTACGCAATATATCTTTATTAATTCATGATTTGTCTCAGAAGCTCACCAATTAGACCTGCCATGTTGTTGGTTAATTGGATAGATATGCGGCTTGTTGTTGACTTTGGGATTTGGTTAACTGACACCTTTTCCTTAACAAGCCTCATTAAACTTGTTCGGCTTCACTATATGTCAAGTAAACACAGCTCGAGGTAAACAAGCACCAACAAGGAGATGCTCAAAACTGTCAAAGAGATGTTACCTGTGATTCTTACTTAGAAAACATGGAACTGCAGATGACTTTGTGTCATTATGTAACACGAATGTTAAATAATGCATGAGTGAACTTTTCAGGAGGTTGTTTCTTCAGCTTGAAATCCTACTTGACGGATGTAAATTGCTTGTTTTCTTACCTTTGGTGTGTCCCAACCTTCAATGCAGGTATCAAGCCATACTCCAAGTTTACAGCAATCATTCATGTGGTGACTCCACTGGTCTCCCAGTCTCAGCCAGTCATGAAGCTGCTTGTGGCTGTGGCCAAATCCCAGTACTGTGCTCAGGTAATCAAAACCCCCGGACACACAACACTGCGTTACTCACCTCACACCTGATCCACAACGGTGATGAACCTAGTGTTGAATGGAGCTTAATTATGTAGATACTTACTCTATCCAATCAGATGTATGTTTATGGCAGAGTGTTTTAAGATGTTAGACGGTTAAGAAAAGTGAGCAAAGCGATGAAAGGTCTGTTTGTCATGTCACTGTCACTTAAAGGCTTCTGAACGTCAATGTTTTATTCATGTTGGAGATGAAAGGAAGCTGTCTTTATGATTTTCAAACCTCTATGCCACAACAGATCCACTCTGACACTCTGTCTTTTGACAGTTAAATACTATAATCAATGCTAAATAAAACAAATCCAATAGTAATGCACATTGTAGAAAATATAGGAAACCACAGAACCATTTAATGTGCGGCTGTCAAAAATCTAAATTGTTCATAATGATGCGAGTGAGCTCATATCTATAAAGCTGTTTAAGATGCTGATGGTGACTGTGGTGAGTTTATGGTAGTAAGCCTTTTAACCACTGTGTTATATCGTGAATCAAAGTTATTTTTTTCCATTGGACTTTATTTCACCCATTTTTTTTTTGTATTTTCACAAAAAGAATGCACAACAACCATGAATTGTATTTTCCTGCACAGCCATCTTGAAGATGTCAGCACATGTAGTTGGAAGCATTTACAGTTATATGGTGTGTTGCTGTCACATTAACTGTAGGCGGTGTGACAGCGCTGAAAATAGATCAGCAGTAGCATGAGGAAGTTGTTGTCTCCCACATGAGAAAGGAGAAAATAAAAATAGGGTTTGACTTGAAACAGGCTCTTAATGCAGGTTTTTAGATCTGTTCATTTAATGCTAAGCTGGACAGCTCTGTCAAACATTAAATGGCAATTAAAAATTCATCACACATACATAAGGTGTTCACATGACTGGACATTTTGTGTTCAGAGTGACTAAGCTTCGCCCGTTTTCCTTTTGTTGCAGGTGATAGTCCTGTGGAATTGTGACAAGCCTCTTCCTGCCAAGCACCGCTGGCCTGCCACCTCAGTCCCCGTCATTGTTATAGAGGGGGAAAGCAAGGTAAACACCTTCACTTGATGCCTCGCACAGACAGTGTTACTGCAGCCATTTTGCATCAGGCGCTGGAAGACCGTGTATGAATTTAGTTTGAGACATAAAATATAAAACAGCAGGAATCCCAATGTTTTTAAGTGTATCCAGCTGTATCTGCCTGTCGTGGAGTGGTTTTAAACAACGAATGTTTTCCTTTTCTTTCCAAATTGGCAACAACACATACTCAGTTTTGGAGTCCAAGAACCACAGGCATCAAATTGTACCGTGTCCCAGCTTCAATCCGTTTTTTATTTGAAGGATTTTGAACATTACAGCTTTTTTAAATTTACAATGTAGGACATTTGATTTTTCCTGGTGTAATTTTGGAAACAGCACGTGTTAAAACCCTACTCTAATTCACAAACTGCCTGCCATGATGTGAATGACTCATTATAACGAGCATGGCATGGTCACAAGGAGGAAGAGAAACACATCTCTTCTTTACCTACAGTATATTTACTGAATGCAGAATTTAGTGAATGATGTTTCAAACCAGGCGGACAAAGAAGTCACTCTGATTGTATATATTCATGAAGCTTTATGAAAGTATTACCGGTATTAAATATAGAGGCTGGGCAGGGATCGCAGTGCTGCCTTGGAAACATCAAACTAAGTCCCTTTTTTCATCATTTGTGTGTGCACCACTGTTGAGTGTTTATATAATTTGGCCCAGATCTTGTAGGTAAATATCTGCGTGGCTCTCCACAGTTACCGCTGTTGGGGATGGAACCCCACACACTATCTAAATTGAAACTGGCATTTAAATTAGTGTGCGCTTATTTCTAAAATTGGAACCCACCTTCTATGTACTTGTTACAGAGTAATTTGCATAGATAGATAGATAGATGGCAAAATCAGAGGCTGCATTTCTCATCAGGGAGTGTAACACGCTCCGCTGCTTGTAGATTTCTATCTGTGGGCTTAGCTCATCAGTGAGATGCTGCAGTTTGCTGTCATGGTGTAATGTCAGCTTGTATATTTAGCTGACTCCGCTGTACGCGCAGCGAGATGAAGCGACTCTGCATCACCAACAGACATGAAGAAAACTGTTTGCTTGTCAGGCAGAAGTTACCTCGCTCGTGTTCATATGAGCACTGTTGTTGCACGAATTGTTGTGGATGAGCTGCATGTAAACCGTTTACGTCCCCTCACAAATAAACCCAGGTGATAAGCAGTCGTTTTCTGCCGTACGACACCATCCCCACCGATGCCGTGCTCAGTCTGGATGAGGACACCGTGCTCTCCACCACTGAGGTCAGTCTGCCAGAAACACTACAGCAATTTGTCATCTAGACCACATGTTGCACAAGTTCTTTTTTTTTTTTTTTTTTTTAATAACTCTTCTGGCTTCGTGCCTGCTCCCCCTCTTCTGTCTCTATTCATTTCTTTCTGATCCTGGTCCAGGTGGACTTTGCTTTCACAGTGTGGCAGAGTTTCCCAGACCGCATCGTTGGTTACCCAGCCCGCAGCCACTTCTGGGACAGCAACAAGGAGCGGTGGGGCTACACTTCCAAATGGACCAATGACTACTCCATGGTGCTGACCGGGGCCGCCATCTATCACAAGTACTTACTCTCTACTCTACTACTACTCTTGTACTCCTCTTGCTTCTGTGGTGTATTTCTCTCCATTGTCATTTTTTTTTCTCTTCAGTTCAATACTAACACATTTCCCTCTCACTTTCTTTCTCTCTTTAGATACTACCACTACTTGTACACCACTTACCTTCCAGCCAGCCTGAAGACGATGGTTGACCAAATGTCAAACTGCGAGGACATTCTGATGAATTTCCTGGTGTCGTCGGTCTCTAAACTACCACCCATCAAGGTCACCCAGAAGAAACAATACAAGGAGACCATGATGGGACAGGTAAGGCAGATTTATTACGATGTAAAGTAGATTCATTTTGATTAAAGTCTAAAGGTCGAACAGGCACAGGGATTTTTTTTTTTAGAAGTGAGTGTGGTTATTTATGGATCTGTGACATGGTTTTTCCCTAAAGAAGCAAATGTAGTACATTTCAGAAGTAAATTAATCTCTCTTTCACAAATTCTAGTAGCTGTCCTTCAACCTGACAAGAACACAGGCCTTTTAAACAGTAAAAACCTGCATTATTTAATGATCTATTTTTCACAACGATGGTCAGTTTATAACAGACCGTCAACTGTTTTGCTCCTTATTATAGGGGTGATGGAGGTGACCGTCTAAACCCTACATTGTTACCTGTCAGCAGGGGAAAACAGATCATCGGTTGTTTGTTTATTGCAATATGGCATTTCAATAAGAAAAAGTCATGAATAATTACAATAAGCTCTGAAAGGTCAGGATAATTGCTGATGCATTATTCATTCTGTTGGTGTCTTTCCCTCTCCCAATGCACCTTGTGCACCTATCGTTCTCTTTTTTACCTCTGACTTCACTTTTCTTTTCTGCCCTCTCATCCTCCTGCTGTTCCATCCACATCCTTCCTTACCAACCCCCCACTGTCATTCTCCCTCTCTCATTCACTCTCTCTCTCCACCCTCCACCTCCAATTCCCAGAGCTCCCGGGCGTCTCGCTGGGCTGACCCGGACCACTTTGCCCAGCGTCAGACCTGCATGAACAAGTTTGCCAGCTGGTTTGGCACCATGCCCCTCGTCCATTCTCAGATGAGGCTGGACCCAGTCCTCTTCAAAGACCAGGTGTCCATACTGCGGAAGAAGTACAGGGATATTGAGAGACTATAACCCTTCACAGCCCCCACGCTCTCTGGACCCAACAAAAAGAATGAGTGAGGGGGCGGACATGTGGAGAAACGCAGAGCCCTTTCCATGATTGCATGGACGGATCAATGGAAAAGCAAATAGGATTGAGGAGACGAGGGGAGGAGGTAAAGAAGCAAGGACGGAACAGGAGAACAGCACATTCATTGGTCTCCTTCATGATATCCTTTGTACTTCCTCCTATTTCTCCCCTGTACCTGTTCTCTTATGTGAATTGGGGATAGCTGAGCGCACCGGCCCCACAATTTCACGATGACTATCAACAACTGAAGGACACCTGAGCACTTTAAAATGCTCAACTTTGAACTAAAAGTGGTCAAATTCACGGAGTTGGAAATCACAGATTGCTGCTTTAGTGTCCCAACAGTGGCAAACCACTTCCAACTCCATCCCACTGAGAGAGACTGTGTGTTCTGCTCTGCACACTATGCACAGGTCCCCGAACGTTTTTGCTGACAGAAAATTATTGATAATTATGACTATGAAGAGGATAACACTATTTTGGATTGTGTTTAGCTATTTTTTTTATACAATGAATGAATGGCCTACTACTCTCTCTGTATTGTCTTAATTAAAACCAATAGCAGGGTGGGTGAAGAAGAGGAATGACCTCTCAACCATCGTTGATCTGATACTCACAGTGCCTCAAGTTTATCTAACAGCGTTGGGATGTGGGAGTCTGAGAGAAAGGCATGGTGCAGAACAAGCACCTTGATCTTGCTGCTTTCTGTTTTGTTCTTGTTCTCATGGTTTGTGATTTTCGTAATGATTGATACATTTTTGGATCTTGTAGTAAATTCTTCAGGTCAGCATACACCGTTTTTTCTTTGCCGAAATATAATAAAAATGTCTTTTTAATCAACTGAATTAACTAATGTATCATTGTGAACTTTCTGCTCCTGGTAAAACTGCAACTAGTTTGATTTCTCGAAAAATTGTTATGTGGGAACAGATATTCACATATGCAATCAAAATCCAATCTTTTATTCTAGCTTTGTTTCTTGTTTTTCATTTGCAAAGGTTCATTTACCAGGTAGAATTGGTTCCTGGACATGCTGGCCTGAAGAACAATATAGGATCATAAGAGTTGCCTTGGTTAAAGGAGGCTCATTTTGCCAAGTGAGACAACCAATGGTCTGTTTGAAACGCAAACCACTGTGAAAGCCAGGGAATGGATCTTTTTGGGCTTGTTTAGCGAGGATATTTATTCACGGTTATTTTCTCTGCCATATACCCAATTTCATTTTGTCCAGTGGCAAGTTTGGCAGTTAAGTAGGCCAGGCTCACAAGTACATCACACAGTCTTACATCTAGGAGAATCACATGGTGTTTGATGCTGTCAGAGGAAGAGTTGGCATAATACTGAGTAGACTGGTCTAATTTTTCCTCACTGTTCATGTGGCCAGATCGACAAGATTTCTCGCCATGTGAGTCTGTAAAAGAAGGCAAAGGCAAGGATTGGCACCTTTGATGGGATACGCTCTATTAAATAATTATTCTCATTTGTGGGTTGTTACAACATATTTATCAGAAATGCATGTAATTAGAAGCCTTTCAATTCCTTGTATATTTGGACAATGCCAATTTGTATCTGATCACAGATTTAAACATCTATTCATCTCTTAGAGATTCAGATTGGCAGTGTGATATTGTGCTTGGGCCACATTCAAGAAGCAAAATGTAAAACCAGGATGCTTAGAAATATGTTCCATTCAATATGTCTCATAAATTACATCTTTATTGCTCCCTGTACATAAGTCTTCTGAATTTGAGACATATCTCATTTGCTGCAAATCTGTTCATTGGCTGCCAAGTGTCAGTGGACCATGAAATTGGGTTTTTGCAGATGGATCAATAGGCTAATTGGCTTAAACAAATTCTACGTGTTTGGTTCCATTAATAGTCAAGCTTCATTTTTTGGATCTCGATGTGTCATATCAGATTATCTGAAAATGCTAATGTAATTTGATGAACCTTGAATGTGCACCTGAGTTTTTAAATCACTGTACATCATCAAGTGAAAGTGTATCTGAGCAATTCTGTTAGAAATCTAGTCACACCTGCCCTGACTCCTCCTCCAGCTTCTTCTTTTTTTTTGTGAAAGGTTTTTGTTTTGTTTTGTGAATGATAAAACAATCTTTCTGGTGAGCTTCACAGTCCTTCACAGACCACAACATGTGCCAATAGATCAATTGTGATGATATGAGGATGCCATGCATTCCCATATTTATCTGGTTCATTAAAGTATTTGTTTGTTGATTCAAGAAAGCAAGGAAATGTGTGAGAAAAGGGGAGAAGGGAGAAGGAAGGAGAGAGTATATGTGTGAGAGACTGATAAACTGACTGCATGGTATTTTTCACTTCTGAGAATGTGCTATCAGACTGACAGCAAGTAAACAATCGCGAATTACTGAACACAGCGCTATCAAGACAACTGAATATGGTGGTAAACAGAGTCACATTTCAGAAATGAACTTGGTGCAATATTTAAGATGACATTTTCTTTATCTTTTTCTTTTCCTTCCCTTTTCTTGTTGTTTCAGAGGGCAGGGAGTTATATATTGATGTGCCTTCAGAAGAAATACACTTTTGAGTTTTTCCCCCCCATCTTGTGTAACAAACAGGTCCCTTTTTTTTCATAGTAGTTTTTTTGTTTTGTTTTCTCTATCAGTATTCAGTAACTCATAATGGCTCCCCAAATAATGTTTAACACTGGAATTCTACTAAGACTTATCACCAAACCTCTGATACTGACATTCCTGCCTTTTCTGTTATTGGAACATTTTTCAAGATCTTTTTTGACTCTTACTGACACATGCACTGCCTTGTATTATTATACTTGCGAGGGCCCAGTGGTCCCCTCCTCTTTGTTGTCACAAGTATAGTAATACATGTAATGCACAAATAATTCTCTCACAAAATGAGTCTCAAATGAATCTCTGCCTGCTTCCTTCATTCTCCTCTGTAACTGCAGACCTAATTTTATAGAGATGGAAAGTGGAACGATAGCGGAAAAATCACAATTTTGTAAAAGAATTTTATAAAAACAAAATAAAAAAATCAAGAAATAAAATGTTTGATATAAATGGACTGTCTGTTTGAGTGCTTTGGGTCTTATTTTTGTCATATTTTTAAATGTTTAACAACTGAATGTTGTCTGGTCGTCCAAATAAAAATTGAATTCGACTTCTCAGATACTGGAATGGGATCGGCTCTCAAAGGTACAGTTCTCTTTTCTCTGTGGCACCTTTCTGGCCCTTCTTCCTCTGACCTGCCAACAACCCATTTTCAGGCTTCCCAAACATATTTTGCAGGTTAGTTTTCTGCAGTGCACCCACAGAGGGAGAGCCAAACTAAATAATATCTTTAGCTTCCTCCTTGTGCGTGTGTGAAGCCCGTCCTATGCCAAGAAACTGCAGTGTTTACATAAATCTGTGTCAGGATGATTGGTTTAGACACGCTGCATAAATAACAGCATCTATCCAGGATGATCCCATGGTGCATGAGAGCTGCCAACTCAGCTGGAGCAACAGCTACAGAAGAGATCGCTACCCCCCGAAACACACACACACAGACATTGAACTGGGCAAGTGTTAAAGCAAAAAAAAGAAAAAAGATGTGCCATGTGTAAAAAGCTGGATCAGTGCCTACACAGGATAATCGATCTAGTGTCTCACCAAAAGGAAACGCATTTGAACCGCTAACACCAAGAACACATCCTCTTTGTCTGTGGACCAAAACATGAGATACACATGTGTTTGATAAACTGAGTATTGACACAGACTCTGCTGCTGGAGCGTTTAAAACCACACCCAGAGGGGCTTATCTGATGGCAAGAGCCTCCTCATGATTTAAGAGCATGCTAATCAATCCAACACATCTTAATCCCATTGATGAGATGTGTATCTGCAGCGGAGAGGAATCTCTGCACGCAGGGAGTCGAGGCTCTTCATAACAAAAGTACTTTGACTTGAGGCTACATTTGATACATGTCCTCTCTCTAACGGCTGTATTTCAGAGATCATTGCAGCATACTAAGTGAAATGTTTGAAAATACTCTCAGCAACATTTTGATTGATTATAGATAGATTGGTACATACACAATGGGATCCATATGAGAGTGGGCACATAAATACATCATAATTCTTCACAAAGATAAATCCTACTCACTTGAAATTAAAGTAAACAAAATAAAGATATGAATTAAAATAAAATGTTGCCAACCATTATGTTTAATGGTTTTCAGACAGTTTGATATGGTTCCAGAAATCCCCCCGGTTTTTGTCACATAATTGACCCATTCTCTCATTTTTCATCTATTCCCAGCTACATTATGTGCAGCTGAAGGAGCATTTGGTCTCCTAACTCATACTGTGGTCTACAGATTAGTATTCCAGTTTGCCGTCTTGGGACATGATGTCGTCATGGTGGCACCTGCCTGTTTGAGTTAACTTTATTTTGAACACTGCAACTAAAACTATAACACACCACATGAGAAATTATTGTCGCCACATGTTCCGCTGCTGTACTTTGGAACTGAATTTGGTGAACTGCATAAAACAGTAACATTAGAGAAGAGTAGAAGGGGCTCCCTGTGGCGAAATAATTGAATACATTTAGATTAGGCACATTATGGCACTATTAGCAAGAAATAATTAATTTCACAGGATTAAAGGAATCTAATTCCAATCAGTATTTGCCTAGATAAAAATCTGTCTCTGCTTTTAGCCCACGTCTCCTCTTAGGGCGTGTGTCTGTGTAAAAAAAGCATCCATGAATGCAGAGAACAAGATGTTTTTTTTTTCATACAGCTGTGCAGATAATAATATACTTCTCTTTTGGTATGTAGAAATAATCAGATGTTCAGGCTGTGACTCACACCTTGTACGTCAACAAAGTAGCTCTTCTGAAGTGGATACAGAAGAGGCTGCTTTCTCTTTGTTTGGATGTATGTGTCAAGTGATCAGCTATCTGGATAAAATTATCCTGTTTAACAGAACGCAGCCCAAACTGTGTCACCATCCAGACGTGAGGATGCTGTGAAGCGCTCTGTTAGAATAGCTATATCACACACCAATGTCTGTGCATGCTGCACAAAGAATGAGATATCTCTATACAAAAAATGGCTTGACGATATTCACATAAATTGATGATGCAACACGTTGAAAATCTCCATCCAGTTTTAAATTTCAAGAAACAATTTAGAATTCATTACTGTCTCTTTTACATCCGTTTGCAGACTCAAATTTTGTTTTTAATCAATTGGCCTGTATCAATGAATTTTTAATCTCACAATGAAACTGCTCACTGGGAACATCCTCTCTTAAAACTGAACATGTTTTTTCTTTAACCATGTGATAGTGATGCACCATCAGGCAGCTCAGACTTCCAGCAACACATGGATGAGTTAAAATGATACAAGTCAATAGCCTACTCATACTAGGTATTTAATAAAAACAAAATGTAACCTAACATTAGAGTAATGATGTGTGCACACTCCCTCTGTTATCAACCAACCATCCATGTACAGTGACATGCTGCCCTGCTCCTCGTAAATCATAAACATGCTCAACTGGCAGCAGCTCTACTGCAACAGATGCTGCAGCCTATGAGATAAATCCGCTTTACTGCATACCAATTTTGCAATTTGATTGTAGATGAGTCAGTCTCTCTGTCGGGCATGTTCCTCCTCAGCTCTGTATCTAATATACTGTTTGGAAATTGGTTTTGTTGTCTGCATAAATGCCCAGTCCCCTGCTTACTGAGGATTGTGCTCAAAGGATTGATTTTGCTTTGTAGGCTGCAGATTGTTTCCTTCTCATGTTAATATTTTTGCTACCCAATATTATCCTACTTTATAACTTCAACCTTTAAACATTCAATTAGCCATTACAAGGCCTTCCAAAGCACATATACACTTTATAATGTTAACTTGCTCCATGTAAGGCTCCCAGTAAGCCACAGGCCCTGCAACTGAGATCCTTGAATGGAATTCAGTAGTAATTTCATCTGCATATTTCCTGCAAAAACATGTTACTGTCTTTGAAAAATGTGAATCGGGAGACCACAATTTGTTTTAGGTTAGAGAGACTATTGATGATATATAGAGTACAATAGGGCTGAGTCAAAACCAGTTTTACAAAGGGTTTATTGTCTTCAAGAGATTAAAGAGCAGCTGGGAAAGTCAGGGATGGGAGCAGACAATGCACTTGAGACAGTTTGTTGATATTCGGTAACCTGAGTAGTAGTAGTAGTAGTAGTAGTAGTAACAACAACAACAATAATAGGCTGTTATTGTTTGTGCAAATTCTCATTTGTCCAGGTCAAATTATAGTCAACTGGACTTAGTTTTTTGTCTTTACAAAAAAGTCCAGTTGACTTGATTCAATTGCCTAGATATTATTGTTGTTGTTGTTGTTGTTATCATTATAAATCTTCTGTATGCAAACTATTAAACATGCATATTTAGTGTCCGGTAAGCACTGTGCCACAGCGCCGCCTATCTGCAGCGGGCGCTCACAGCGGGCTGTCTGTCAGTCAGCCCCCAGCCAGCAGACTCCTCCTCCGCCATTTTTGACTGTAAACATCCTGCCGATTTTAAAAGGACAGCGGTGAGCGGGAGGAAGGCGACTGGCGCCATCTTGGCTGTTTTAATGAGTACAACAGGGGAGAATTCGCTGGGAGAAATAACTTAATCAGTGGGATTTTCACTCTCAAAGGGGCTCCTGTCGGTAAGTGTGTCTGCAGGAGGAAATATCCGCGCATCGCTTTGTGTAATGTACGAGACGAAATAAGCGTGCACGTCTGTGATTATTATTCGCCGCGGCCTTCACTGTACAGAGAGCCGTTAGCCACCAGCTAACGATACAGCTCTGCTTGGTTAGAGGGAAAAAAGTGCAAGCAGGTTTTGTTGGGGCATGTTTCTACTTTCTTTCAAAGCTTAGTCTGTCGTTATTGAGAAACGCTTTAATTTCTTTGCTAAGAAGAACAAACATCTCGGCTTCACAAGCCCAGCGTACGATGTAACTGCTCCTTTTGTAGTTAGCTGGCGGCGGCGGCGGCTAATTTAGTTGACCCACTTGATGGCGCCGACTATTTACTGGCGATGACCAACCCTACTTTGGCGCTCTAAATACACTCTCCTGTAAGTTTGTGCCTGGGGACACACAAATATTTATTTTTTAGACGAGCCGTGTTGTCTGTGTAGTTAAAAGAAAGCGCTGTTCATTGAAGTACAGTAGGGGGAAAAGTGTCGGTTACCGTAGGCAGACATGTGCATTTCCAATGTTTGCCTCCCTCACTGGGAAATAGGCGGAACTTGAATGAAGTCAGCGCTTGTTTTGATAACGTTAACATCTTTCTTTCTCTGAATATAGTGTTTTGCGTTGGTAGTTTATAAACAATTATGAAACAGTTAAAGTGGCTTAAATTGTGCTAAACAAAGACCAATTTTTTTTTAGCTTGATCGATTTTTTTTTTTTTTTTGGAGGGGGGGTCACGTAAGCGATATGTTAGCTGACGAGCCCCCCCGGCACGAGATTAGCAAACCCTCGAGTAAGATATTTGTTAAAAGTTTACTAAGTCGACAATGGCCCTCACTTTTGTCGGATGCATCGCAGGCTAATCGTTGCCTCAAACCCCGAAATGACGAAATAAAACCAGCCCTCATGCGTTACCATGCCTTTTCTTTACCGCGATGCTTCCCCTCTGTTAATGATCTGGTTCAACGAAACAACAAACAAATTTAAAACTGCTCACTCTTTTTTAAATTTAGTTTGCCCATTGAGACTTGTATCTGTTCAATTTCACAACAACGTAAAAGGAAAAAAATAAACAACCATCTGTTGAGGAGTTAAGAGCTTTGATTCTGTGCAGCAGTGAAGCACTTTCTGCAACTTTTGTTCAATTCGTCCCAAATCTCCATGTTATGAAGTGGCTGAGATAATGAGCTAGTTTTGCTGAAGATAACATAAAGGTATTGTTGACTATAGACTTTAAGGGGATGGTCTGGTGCTGTCTTGCAGTGTGGCACTTTGTGTGCCCTAGGTATCCTGACCTTATTAAAATGGGCCTCTCCTTACACATAAACCATATATCTGTCATGTTTTCCAGGTAGCCTAAACCTTACTGCAGTGTGAGTGTGTGAGCCAGGACAACCAGGGCCATGTTCTACGCCCACTTTGTCCTCAGCAAACGTGGGCCGCTAGCCAAGATCTGGCTAGCGGCCCATTGGGACAAGAAGCTGACCAAGGCCCATGTGTTTGAATGCAACTTGGAGAGCAGCGTGGAGAGCATCATCTCACCCAAGGTAAAGTTCACTTTCTGCATTCTGGCGATCCAGCTGCTTGCCACGTATTGCAAGTCCAAGCCATGCTTAGATTCAGAGTTTTTCGCCTTTATTGTTGCCTCCCGATAAATAAGAAGAAAAATGACTATTTAACACTGTTTGCTACTTTAAAACAATCACTTGCATAAATAGACAGGAGAAATGGAAAATGTCCTGTATAAACATGAGTTGTCTCTAAAATGTGGGCTGTTCCTTCCATCTGTTCTGTTCTTTTAGGTGAAGATGGCGCTGCGTACATCAGGCCACCTGCTCCTTGGGGTGGTGAGAATCTACCACAGGAAAGCCAAGTACCTGCTTGCTGACTGTAACGAAGCCTTTATCAAGATCAAAATGGCTTTTAGGCCAGGTAAGGACAAATGTTTACACAACCTACTAAGAACGCAAGTTTTTGGATTTGTCTTTGTTGGAACTGTTATAACCCGAGAAAAACAAAAAGACTGAAGTAGTCAGTGATCTTTTTTTCCCACTACTAGTTAAACTAATTGGCATATACTGTATGAACTAGAAAAATTCTAACATTCTTTTGAATTTGTTCTCCATTTTGCATTTACGTTGGACTGATGTGTTGTTGTTTGTGAGGGATACAGTTTCAGAATTATGTAATGTTCTAATGTCATGGCTCGTATTTATGTTCAGGTGTGGTGGATCTACCTGAGGAAAACAGAGAGGCAGCCTACAATGCCATCACCTTACCTGAGGAGTTCCATGACTTTGACCAGCCGCTCCCTGACCTGGAGTAAGTTGAATCATTCATCTCCATTTGCAACTGCTCAAGTGTTAACTTAACAGTTAAAAGATCCGACACCCCACACTGTTTTATTTGTCCTTAAACTATTTTGTGTGTTATTTCAAACAGTGACATAGATGTGGCTCAACAGTTCACTCTGAACCAGAGCAGAGTAGAAGAGATCACCATGAGGGAGGATGTCGGCAACCTCAGTCTTCTGCAGGACAATGACTTTGGTAGGATTGTAGTTTTCAACATGAATGTACAGTATTGTGGAGAAGTTTAAGGCAGGTTTGGGGGGAAAAAAGTAAGAATGCTTTCAAAAATATGAATAAAGGATGGTCACATCAAATATTGATTTGATTTAGATTTATCTTCTGTTCATTCACTGCATTTTCACGCTTCTATTTTTGAAAGCATTTTTAGTTTACATTTTTTCAAACCTGCCTAAAACACAGTTCTGTATAATTCTACAAAATAGTTTTGCATCGCATTGATTTTTAGATGTTACATGTTGAATGCTTTTAGAATAATAGCACTGTTATGTAGAAGGAAATAAGAATCACCTTGTTCATATGTTAAAATAACAGTCTGTTGTCCTCTTCAGCTGACTTTGGTATGGACGACCGAGAAATGATGCGTGACGCCAGCACATTTGAGGAGGATATCATACACGGCGCCACAGCCTCTAACCTTTTGCTAGAGGCTGAGCCTGGTCCAGCTAATCTCCCCGACAAGTCCAACCACATGGAGTATGATGACTTTGGGGATGGCTCCATGGGCACGACTGATGGGGGGATGTTGGGTGAGCAAGATAATGGCGGGTTACTGTTAAAGTTGGGCTCATGATAATGTAACAAGATCTATTGTTGGGTTAATCCTCTTTGTTATTTTTGCAGTTGATAAGCTGCTGAGCTCTGAAGATGGCGGCGGTATCTTTGATGATCCTCCTGCTATCACAGAAAGCGTCATGATGCCTCCTGATCATGGAGACGATGAGGATGACTTTGACAACCTCCAGTCACGTAAGTAAAGCAAAGATAATTACAGTTAATCCCGTTTTTCTCCCTGTAGTTTTATTGTGAATCTGTGAAGGGCATTTACATAGGGTTTGACATGTGGCCAGTAAAACCTACTTAGTCATGTACCACAAGAAGAAGAGTGCATGTTGTGTCATTACTTGCTTGTTTAAAAGGAAATGCAATTGTGTGTGTGTGTGTTTAGCGGGTCCAGACAGCCCAGACTCCGGCCCGGCAGAGCCACTGCCAGCAATGGCTGATCAGACAGAACAGACAACTCTGGTCCACAATGAGGAGGAGGCGTTTGCCCTGGAGCCCATTGACATCACTGGTAAGACTCTTCCTCATCCTTAAAGATGAAAGGCTGTGTTTAAATATGTTATTTGTATTTTTCATAAAGTTCTCTATTAATTACTTCTTATAGGAAGTTTTTTTTTGAAAGACCTGTTCCCTGAATGAAACTCTGTACATTTTAAATTGTCTTCAAGTGCGCTAAATTAGAAAGTCATAGGAAATTGTGCCAACAAAAGCATATTGAATGCTAAAAATTAGGATTGCCCAAGATGACTAAATACCACTGTAAGACCACAGAGATTTTTTCAACCTGTCGATTGTGCTACACCAATGTAGTCATCTTTTCTCTGTGGGTCTATTCAGCAGTTGTACATACTGTTTCAAGCAACAAAGGGCAAAATCTCTTGTGCTAAACTGTAAAATTGTAATGATGAGAAATGATGAAATAGTCAACAGCTACTTTCTTTTTCTTGTTTGCAGTGAAAGAGACAAAGGCAAAGCGTAAGAGGAAGCTGATTGTGGACAGTGTGAAGGAGCTGGACAGCAAGACCATCAGGGCACAGCTGTCTGACTACTCGGACATTGTCACCACCTTGGATCTCGCCCCTCCCACTAAGAAGCTTATGATGTGGAAGGAGACGGGAGGTGTGGAGAAGCTCTTCTCTCTGCCTGCCCAACCCCTGTGGAACTCCAGGCTGCTCAAGGTAACAAATCTTTGTCAGGCTGCATGTATTTGTGGATTAATATGCACGCACTTCCACCCCAAGATATTTAAGAACATACAGCTGTCTACCTGAAATCACTTACAGGCCGTAGAGCTACTGGGTAAATGGTAATGAGCAAGTTACCCTCAGTGTCTTAACTCTGCATGAGGCTCCGACTTGGAGTCTGTTTAATGGAAATGCAGAGTATATATTTTGTATCTTTCATTGACATTCAGCTCAGGATGTGGAATTTAAAATGAGAACACTGAAAGAACAGGAGGTGGAGGAAGCGATTGGGTTTGTCTATCTTTTCTGTATCCTCTTCCACCCACACATTACCCCTCCTGAATACTGAATGGAAAACGTGTCATGCATAATAGAGGAGACATCCCTTTTTTGTCTAATATCAGTCATCCCTTAATTCCTTTGGTTTCCTTAATTTTATTGCCCTGTTATTATCTTTATCTTTCTCCAAAATTAACTGTCAAATCTCCATTGTCAGATGTTCACACGCTGCCTGACGCCTCTGGTGCCAGATGAGCTGAGGAAGAGGAGAAAGGGTGGAGAGGCCGACAGCTTGGATGAGTTCCTCAAAGAGCTGGAGAACCCAGAGGTGCCTAGAGAGGAGGTCATGAGTCAGCACAGAGATGTTATTGGTAAGTAATGCTGAGATATTATAATGCACAATGCAGACATGTCCTCAGTTGCATGAGAGAAAGAGAGACTCGTGGCAGAGGTCTTGCATGAGATAACAATGAATAACGAAGAAGAACAATGAATCACTGTTATTCACTGTTGAGTGACACATTTCTTCATGAAATCTCTTTATGCTCTCTTCAGACCAGACGATCATGGAGGAGCCCAGTCTGCTGGCAGCGTCCACAATGGAGGGCAGCAGGACGACCCTGGATGAGACAGTTATGCCTCCTCCCTCCACCCCCCGCGGTGTCAAACGCAAGACCCTCGACAAAGAGGCTGCCCTTCCTGTACGTTTTAATTTCTACGTCCAAACAATGTATTTAGGTTGCGTAGTGTATGGAAGTGACAAAATGTAGATATTCAATTGCAGTTTAAAGGCTCTTTTTGTTGTAGCTGTAGCTATGCAGTGAATAACAGCTTGTTGTTATCTAAAAATAAAAACAAACCAGAATAGGATTTTTGTTCCTTATTTTCTGAAGAAGTGAACTTGAAAAAATGCTCAACCGTGAAATCGGTTCAGTTGACTGCAATGCGCCCTTGCTTGGTTCTGACTTGCACCCTGCTCTCCCTCTTTCAGATGGCTGCATTGGAGCCGCAGCAGGTTGGTGACCGCTCAGTCTTGTCTCAGAGGTTAGATATGCCTCAGGTGGATCTGCCCCCAGAGGAGACCCTCACCCTCACCCAGCTCGTCCCGGAGCTTGACCTCATCGGTGAGAAGAGCAAGGACAAGAAGGATGATAGCGACGAGGAAGAGGTGAGGAGGAAAATGAATAGCTTTTTCTGGTACTCTGGAACTTTATAAGTGATAGTTCTGATCCATTTCACACAGCTTTCACAAAACTGCCCAAAGTGCAATGGCAAAATCACAATAACTTTTTAGTAAAAATATAAATGGCAAAGCTGAAGAGTAACATTAGACACAAGCGTCTATTGAATTGTACACGTGTTGTATGAGCGTGGGCTGGTGATGACTGATGACTCTTTGTCTCTCAGGAAGAGGAAGGTCAGGGCGGAGACCAGGACCAGGAGGAGAAGAGATGGAACAAGAGAACCCAGCAGATGCTGCATGGTCTCCAGGTACGAAAACATCATCTTAAACAGAGTTCAAGCAGACTTCAAATGTTGCTATTGAATTAATAAAATCCCAATTTGATATTCCCTTTGTTTATCTGTATTATCTGAAATACAGCTTGTTTATATTTGATTGATCCCCTCATGTAAAGAAAGGCCTTGGACTGATGTTGTACGTGTCTGTCTCCACAGCGTGTTATGGCTAAGACTGGCGCAGATTCAGTCAGCCTGCTCGACCTGTGCCGGAACAACAACAGAAAGCAGGCAGCTGCCAAGTTTTACAGTTTCCTGGTTCTTAAGAAGCAGCAAGCCATCGAGGTCACCCAGACTGAGCCCTACAGCGACATCATCGCCACCGCTGGACCAAGATTCCACCTTATTTAGACATTGGAAGAACAGAAAAACGGCTTCTTCCAACAGACATACCTTTTTAATTACTCAAGTTTTTTGCCTTTTTATTTTGTGTTTTCCTGTCAACCTACTTTGTTTCTGGGGAAGGGGCGGGAGTAGTGGGGAACGGGTTGGAAGCTTTTTTTAAAAAAAAAAAAAGGATTTTACTGTACTACAGACGGAATCATGCAGTATTCATTTGGTTCAAACGGAGTGAGGAAGAATGTTTAACAATTATATTTATAAAGCAACCTTTTTTTAGACACCAATTTGTAAGCTTTGCTTCATTATGTTTTGTAAGGTAATTTCCACTGTCTGCTCATTCCATAAGTTTTGTACCATTGCCCCTCTCACACCGGAAATATTTTAGATTAAGAGCCCTGTATTTTCACATGGAACCCTGTCTCGAATCTTAACATGTTTTGGAAAGGTACTGTTTTATTGCTCAGAAGTGTAACCTCTCCCACCCTCTCCTTGTTGCACTTGTTCTCTCTTGATGGTAAACAGAAAGGTTAATCTGTCAAAGAAATTGGTAAATCGTACCTGGTATTAAATATCATGTCTCAGATGTATAATTCAGGCAGTTTATCAACAAAGGTTTTTTCGTTCAGTTTTGTACCTTTATACGTTTATGCTTATTCACCTTTTTGCATTATGTAACTAGGTAATGTACTTGTTACAGTTAAGTTCAGTATCCCACCTTTTTAGTCTTCTGATTACTACTAGTTGTGATACATCTGTAAAGATTTGAAATAAAGTGTTTAAGTACTTGGTAACAATATATAGTGTCATTTTGTCAACAACAATCCCTCAATCTCAGTTTAAAAATAGGCATCTCAAATATTTTACTGGACAAAAGAATGATGACCAAAATTTTACAGAATTACCACTAATTAAAGAAATCTTTGAACATATCACGGTGACCCACATTCATTAAACAGCTGCTGAGTGAGAATGAAGCTGGGGTAGGCAGGGTTTGTTTTGAAAACAAGTCGACCCTGTATCTTTGACCAATCAAATATATTCTGGTCTGGGGGTTCCTGATTGATTGAATATATTTGATTGTCCAAAGAAACGGGCAGCTGGCATGCAGAATATAGAAACACTCTGATCGCCCCAAACACACAGACCTTTCCTTACTGATAGCTGAATGGGAAACACAATTTTGTTTTTGAAACAAATCCTGCCTACCCCAGATTTTATTTTTTTTCAGATGTATGTCAACATTTGCAGCCAATCTAGCTGTGCGTGTCTGTAATATAAAAGACAGACTTATACGAATTGAATTGAATGAACTTTATTTATTTAGGGAAATTAGTTTGTCCCAGCACCACATAACAATGAAAGGCAAAAACACAATATAGACAGATAAATACTCCTTGGCACGCCACACACACATCATTCATTAAAAATATTAAAGATTCAGTCGTTAGTTTTATTATATGCTAAGCTAACGACCTTTTTTTCTTTTTTCTTTTTACATTATTATTATTATTATTTATTTTAATCGGGCCTACGCACCCCGCAGCTCTTGTTTCGACACGGACAGGAACACGGACGTATCGTTACCGGAAGTGTCCGTCGACGAACTCTGTCCTTCCTTTCCGCGTGTATCGGTTTGTAATGGCTTCACGTAAAGAGTCCGTCTCAACACCTACCGCCCCGATGGTTTCCACCGGCGGCACATTGGACTCTCCGGTCAAACAGATCCAGATTGAGGGTCTGGTAAGTGTCACGACTATGCTATTTTATTGCTATTTATTGGATCTCCATGGCAACTGTGAGGAAAACCGGCTCCCTGATGTTGGATGCTAAGCTAAAGTGTGAGCATCATCATGGCGGACAGAGAAAGAGAGCCGGTGTGCCCAGTAGTTTTTAACCTGTTTTAATCTTTAACCGGTACTTTCCCGATTATACAGACACGTTTAAGTGTTTCTTACACTTCCCCAAACTGTCTTACTTGCCAATTAAACGTGTTTTCCAAGTTAGCTGGTGTTAGCTTTCACTAAGCCATACGGGAACGTTTCATTATAAATGTAGGACCCTAACCCTGGTTGTGGTCAGGTCAGGTCGCTGTTCAACATTTAGGATGATGAAGCTGCCTTCACCTCACAGTTGCTGTAGTTAACCACATTAAAGCGTGTTTTTTTTCTTCACTTTTCACAACAAAACTTTCATTAGCGACAAACACGTAAAAGTAAAAGACTTGAATCCTCAGCAGGCTCCACATTGTGTGTACATTGTGTGTAAGTTACCTTCTTGAAAACAAAATAAAATTTAGGTCTTTCAACCAGGTTGTGATTTTAAATAATCAAAACAAAAAACTAACTAAGAAATAACTGACCTTAGAGCACAAAGTAGCTTTTCAATAATCTCTTGATGTCTAGTATACAAAATACTATTGAGTGCTTTAAAAAGTGTGTACTTCAGTCAGGTTTTCCATTTGAAAAGATTTGTTTTGCTCTTTTCAATTCAGCCCTCATAAACATACCTGATATATAAAAGCAAGTCCATTCTGATATTTCTCGTGCTTGGCTATATTTCTTCTGCTATTCAGTGGTTATGCTCTCAAGACGCTAAGGCTTTTTGCAATTTGGTGGCAGTGCCTATTGTCACATATATGTACATTGTACATACGTACATACATCTTGTTCTGTAGTACCCTCATATAAACAGCAGAGGACAAACTTGCTTCATTGCCATGCACTTTCATTCTCCCTCATCCTGTCCTAAACTGCACTGGACACAAAGCAGCTCATTTGCCTGGTGTGCCTGAATGCAGTAGCAGGACTTCAACTTGCCAGCTGCTGCCTTCCTTTTATCTTGCTCATTAAAGCTGCCCTGGAGTCTCGGGTCGTAATTTCAAATCTAAATATTTCACCTCGGTGTGTATTATTTAGACCCCTTAATGAGATTTTCTTTATTCATTTTCTCAGCCTTATGAACCAAATATTTTAATCGCAGCAGTTAAATTAAAAACTGTTGAGAGCTGTTTATTGTGCGACCGTACTTGGATTCAAACTGTTGAAGGAAAGGTGTCCATTTGAAGTAAAAGTATGAAACACATTTCACCTGAATGCATTGATATGCAGGAGTTGCTGCTGTGTTGCGTCATGACCCGCCTGTCAGAGGTTTTAGCTGGAGGGTTGCCCACAGACAGCATCACCGATGCTGTGTAGTAAAATTGGATTGTTTCCTTGCTTTTGAAGAGGCTTCAATGGTTGATGTTGCCACAGGAGTGGAGTGCTGCACAGCGATGAGTTCCATTAAACACCTACCGAGATCACACAGTCGTCTGTACGTTTGAAAAAGTATTAATTCATTCTGATGTGTGATGCGCGACAGTCACAGGTCTTATTCACGTACTGTGAATTAAGGAGCACATTGCGCGCCGCATTTTGGGACTTTGATGTGAAAGCTCAGGGGCACAAAGAGACAGGAAATATGTCAAAATGAGTTTTGACATGTCTTTTTTACCAGTGGCAGACATTGTCTTTGTTTTTTTTTCTTCACAGTGAATATGTGAATGAGTAAAGCACTGTGGCAGAGCAGTCCCTTCTTCCCCCCGAGGCTTTTCCACTTGCCTCGGGTCCTGAAGTCTGGGCTCATCAGGAAGGTGTTCACACTATGCAATGTGACACGGATCATCTGTAACACACACAGACAGACACGAGTGATAACTTACTACCCGGTGGAGAAACATGTGTTCCCACCTCTCCAGTGGTTACTCTATCCTTGCCTCATGATAGATCCTACATTTTACTCTCGCAGCGTATTTTACAGATGTAATCCTTACAACATCAGTCCTAGTTGACTTGGCAACTCTGGTGGTATGTGAGCTATCGGGAAGTGTGGTGTAATAAGAGCTCAGATTTTCTCTGAGCAAGGTGTTTGGCGACAGAAGAGTTTTCAGCACATCCAAACTGTCTTGTGTTTAGGGCTGGGCGATAAAACCATCTCGATACGGGATCACGATGAATTTATTGATCGATTTCGGTAATTTCCTCAATATCACATGGCAGTAAAAAGCGCAACAGCAGCCTGTCACTCTGCCAGACCCTGTGAGCATGTACTGTAGAGTTTGAGCTGCAGCTAAAGGGAGGAAGGATAAAGTGAAAGTTGTAAAAGAGGGAGGAAATGAGTGGAAGTGGAGCCGATGGCAACTGAATGGTAGCGTGTGGAGCGGTCAGTTCGTCTTTCTGTCTCGAGTCGTCATGAAAAGAAGCCTGGCAGTGTGGAGTCAGAGCGACCTGGTTATACGACGGTCAGAAAGTGGAGGAGAAAAGTCTGACTGTGAAAACACGGAGCTGCCTGGACGTTTATTTTGCAGTAACACGTCTCATATGTTTGCTCATGTACGGCGTGGTACGTGTGCAAGGCTCCTGTGGATGGTGTGTGTCAGCGCAGGGACACACACGGAGCATTGCGTCAAAGCGTTGAAGTGAAACGATAACCTGCAGATCACCTACGTTGACGTGAACTCTGCTCATAGTTACAGAGTCAGATCAATAAAACAGTCAGAGAAAAAAGCTAAATATTAAAGTGAACTCATATCATCCTCCCAAAACTCAACACATTCTCTGCTTTCTTCAGGATGCTCCTTGAACTGGCAGCATCAGCAAAAAACTACATGTAGAATTGAAATATCGAGGATCGATATGGAAAAATAAATCTTAATAAAGTTTTTTTTGCCGTATCGCCCAGTCCTACTTGTGTTTCAATAAAAAAAAGTATTCAGTCTAAAGTAATTGCAGCAGCAGTCTGGCTTCATGCTGAGCACGGCTCCACACAACAGAAGGTCAGAGTAAAGTTAGTTATCTCCCTGTGGCTGCCCCTTTTTGTTCAGCTGCTGCCATGAAAACATTAAAACACAATCTCCCGTGACCACTTCCCAGTTCACGTCAGTCAGCACATGTCACATCATTTGAATGGTTTTTGAAGTCAATTAGCAGCAGAAGGAACTAGTTTTCATTCATTTTTTTTTTCATCAACGACAACTTAATGCAGCCGATTTGACTGGGAGGCCGAATGATAAACAGTGAGGCTGGTATCAGTAGGTAGCATCACGGTTCACACACCATATACTGCACTGTTTCCTGTGAATCTTATTCTTCTCAAGGCATTTTAAATCTAATGTGATAATGTTACACTCTGCCACTGACAGTGATGATTAAGATAATTACAAAACATGCATGCAATCAGTGGTTATGGTGAAAAAAAATACAACACACCATGAATAGTATCAAAAATTTAGATTTTTTTTTTTTTGAGACATCCACAGTGACATTTTATGAAATATCTTTAACTAGGCATTCAGATAGCCTAATTCTTTTTCCCCCGATACTGATAACAGATAACTTCCTGCTTCTCATAACCAATATCGATAACCAATAACATTTTTTATAGTTTATATACACCTGAGGTTAAGAAAAACCAAGATGTAGTGAGTAAAGATGAATTTACCATTATAGCTCTGATTTAAACCAAATAATATAACCAACATCACTACTGTTACACAAGAACAACATTCAGCTTAAAGGGCAAATGGATTGAAAATGAGCAAAATCAAGGCAATGTTGGCTAGAATTGTCTTTATTAATATTGAACTATTAATATTGAACTTACCTGTGAATTTTGGCGGATATTTGTTGGACTAACTCAAACCAGTCATGCTGTTAAATATTGTTGGTGCAGACAGAACTGAACGGCCCCTATGTGAGCAGGTGCTGTTTATAAAAGTCAGTTCTTGATTAATTCTGCACCTGCAATGCAATAACACTTCTTAGTGGATGTTGTCAGAGTCACTGAGTGCTTCACATTACAAGTCCTACTTGGCTCAACAAAACCAAACAACATGTTTAAAAAAAGATCTCATCATCAAGCCAGCTGCCAGATGAAGTGGGAATGTGTGGTGGTCATGTCGCGCAAAGGTGTTCCCTCCCTCCTGTGTGTTACAGCCAGTGTCAAGTGTAGGGTTTGTGTACACATCAGCGGTGCAAAAAGAAAAACTCATTATGGGATTGTCTCTCTTGCGGTACTTTCTCATAACTCGAGCCCCGTTGTGGCGGGAATATGAGTCCTTTTGTGTGTGAGTGAGGGGAGATTTATGATAAGAATTAAAGGCAGGCAACGGGGGATTTGGACTGCAATTGATTTTGCACAATTCAATTTTAAGCTTGTTGATTTATAAGGCGCTGTCCACATATCAATCTTATGCCTCTCCACATGAGGTGAGCTCACTATAGGCTAGCTGCTGGTGAGCTAGATCAATAAAAAATGTATGTGCGTGTGCATGTTCGAGAAGGGAGAGGTAGTGTACGTGTGTGTGTGTGTCCATGCAGGTTTGCACGATTAAACGTGCAGTGCTCCAGCCTTGTGCTTCAAAAACCTGATGGCATTTACTCAACCCCAGGAAGCCAGCACAACAAATCCACGGAAACCTCCCTCCGTCCGTTCTTCCTTCCTTCCTCCTCTTGTCTTTACTGCAAATGCCTATTCAGTTCCTCTCTTTAAAGCATTTCTGTAGATTCAGGAGTTTTCTCAAAGTCCTGTGCAAATTTAATTTTAATTTAATTTATTTGCCCTTCCCGCTTCCTGTCGTTTTTTTGGCCCGTTGTCCATCTCTCACCTCCTCTTTTTCCAGACGGATGCCATTTAAGTGTGTGATGAACAGATTGCCAAGAGTTAGATAGCTGAGAGCATTGTGTGCATCTGTGCTATCTGCTCCCACTGATGGAGGGAGATGAGGAAAGCTATTTGCTGGCAGAAAGAGGAGCTCAAAGAGGGGTGAGGGGCTTTGTAAAGCAGCTAGCGATGCCGATCCTGAGGCCTTCCCCTCTCTTCCTCCCTCGCTGTCGTTCGGTCACCCATCGGTCTCCTCGCCCTCCTCCGGTCGCCTCGTGCTCTTTTGTCATCATTACCTTTATCCTCCTGGATTTCCTCTCCCCACATTTCCACCGTTGCATTTCCTCCTTTTCCATTTCCGATCACCTTTTTCACTCTCACATTTCTCCCTCTCTCTCTCTCTCTCTCTCTATTCATCTCCTCCCCCCTCCACCGACCTTTTGTTCAGACCCTCCTGCCCTCTCACTCAGAGCAGCCAAAGCAGACAGGCCGAGTGTGAGATTTGTTTTTCTCCCCACTCCACCCCATATCGTCTCCCTTTTTTCCCCCGTGCCCCTAGCTCTTTTACTTGTTGCACGACAGGTCCAGCACTCCGTTGAAATAAATCATCTCCCAAGACCAAGACGGATGCATGAGTGTGTTCGCTTGTGTGTGTGTGTGTGTGTGTGTATGGGCTTGTGAGACCAGTAAGGGCTCCCTCATGGCGGTGATGGGTGTTTTGTTGTGAGCATGGCTCCAGGACTGCCACCCTGCTCCTGCATGTACGTATATGTGTGTATTATTAATGCCTCTGGCTGTGACCTGCCCACACTGTTATCAGCATGATTTATGCTCTCCCTCTCCACTCCATGCTTTCAGCTCCTTGTCCTGTTCCCGTTCATTTAGACGCTTTGTCTTATTTTCCTCTCTTTGCTTTCGTTGTTTTCTTTTTTCAGTGGTCAGGGCGTCTCACAATGGGAAGGTGTTTGTGTGTGTGTGTGTGTGTGTGTCATACATTCATTTTTGTGTGCGTGTAGAAATAAGCCAGAGCCTTTTTTTTTTATTACTGTCCTTGGTGTCAGTGATGCAGCAGTGGAGTTTAAAGCGGCTCCTCGATCACGCGCAGGCTTGTCCTTTTGGCCCATTTATATCTGGTATTAAAAATTAAACGCACACGATGATGCATGGACACTCTGTCCCGATGAGGCACGGCGATGTGGGATATCAGACCACAAGTCCAAATATACCCTCCCACCATCCGAGGGGAGCATTTTTCTTAAAACTGCATTGGAATCAGCCAGGTTTTGTTCTGTATGTGCGCCACCCCCTCTTCCTCTAGTGTAAATTGCAAAGCCGCGCTGAATACTAACTGGCCTTTTGTATGCACTCAAGATCAGCGATGCACCAGTGTTGGAGCCTGCAGGTGGTGCTTACCACTCAATTTACCACTCAAACCACAGCCAGTGATTGCCTGAGTAACTTGTCCCAGAATTTGCTCTTAACATAACAACACTTTTTGGCAACACTGTGGTTTTATGTAAGAGCTTGGTGACCAGTGAAGAGTGCAGAACGCTGGTAGAGGATTTATTATACAATTTAGTGTCAATGTGACTAACATGCTGCGTGCCCCCAGCCGAGCTGAAGTTTAAATCCTCCTCACTTTTTGTTTAAGGACGTACTCTGGGTCCATTTTATTAGGCACACCTGTACAGTCTTATGCAATCCAGTACGACTGCTCTGCTTTTATGATGCCTTCAGTGTTCCTTAGTATCAAAACGTCAATGTTTTAACTAAATCATACTCGTAGAAGGAGGCAAACAAACAGGACAAACGGCCATTTCTGAACACCTTTACCTAAATCATATGTTTTAGCCTGGAGGTCATAGTCAGTGATGCTGTTTTTTTTCACTGGACTGCATTATATGGAGTGATATGGATGACCAATATGAACAAAGTTATGATTTCCAACAGTTGCACCAAAAACAAAATGTTTTCAACTTTGAGAAGGTAGAAAAACAGCAAAGCTACGGTATTGAAGTGATGATTTTTCCCCCCAGTGTACCTAATAAAGTGGCCACTACACACATTTGTAGAAACATTTTCTCCACTTCAGACCTCAGCAGCAGGTGACTGACATGTGAAGGTTGGTGTTGCGAGGTGATGTGCTGTCAACTTCCACAGTGTGCTACCACCTGGAGCCCAGAGTCGCCCTGTAGCCTACAAATATTGACACAAAACGTTTTTATCCTTTATCAACAAGCCCACATAGTGTTGCTGATGTACTGTACTGAAATCTTTGCTGTGCAACTTTTCACTACCTCAGAGGACCTGTCGTTCTCTTAACGCTGTACTCCAATCAGAAAGGCAAAACCTAGCAAGCGGTCCTAAGCATAGCTATAACTAGAGCTGCACCAGTAAAACCAACTGGGACAGTATCGCTGTTTGTTGATATTAGCTCTTTGCAGATGTATCACTGTGACTGTAGACGTGGGCCCAAAAGGAAGAAATTGCAGTGCAGAAATGTTAAATTACGTGAGGGAATTTAAGAAACCCTGACATGTTTTGCTCATCTCAAAACAATTTGGTTTTTCAACCATGAAATGTTGCACTCAGTATGCATCTTTGTCACAATTTAAACATCTCTGACTGGGATTCTAACTATCATAAAAATCGATATGAAAAAATTCATAACCTCCAAAAGGTCGTAGCTTCCCCTCGGAAAATGCATGATGTCTTTGAAAAATGAATGAACACATTGATTTTATTTTATTTGGTAATTACAGTTTTGACATATGCCCATAAGGATACATTTATTAAAAAGAAGTGTAATTACAGTCTGAATATAATTATTCTTTATTAGTGTCCTTGACAGACGACTGCAGTGCTGTTGGGTGGGCTGGACCTTGTCAGCAGTGTGGCCTATAAAGGCTGCACAGGCAAGGGGCAAACGCTCTTTTCAAGGAAAAATCTAATTGTTTCCAGTCCTGTGAAGCTGTAGTTATATAACTACCGGTACAGACCTCCGCTTGTGATACCAAGAAGTGTTTTATAATTCACATGGTCTTTATAAAGCGGTGTGTGTTGGTTGTCTGGAAGAAGGATGAAGCCAGTAACGATATAAACCACGACTTAATTGTTTTGATTGTCTAGTATGTTGTGGTAATTCTTTTACTATGGCCTTACGCTGCTGTTTATCTGTGCAGCGTCTTGAGGAAATTAAGTTGTGATGAAAATATTCTAGATTAAGAAAATCCATTTGCAAGAGCATATTTAGTTTTTTTTAATCAGCTCCTAAATCAACATCATTATCTAATAACACTCACTCTACCAACACCTCTATACATCTGAACATGCCGTTTAATGTGCACTAGAAGAACCTATTTTTGTCTGCATTTTTCCCATTGGTGTTAATTAAGTAGTTCAACGGATTTGTTCTGTAATAAAACCAAATGTGTAAAAGAACAGATAAATAAGCAGTGAGAGATTAAAGGGAAAAAAAGCACCTTGTGAAGATATACTTATCTATATCTCAACCAAACTAACCTCAACACAAACTAATGAGCACAAATCAACATGACGAGCGGAGACGCAGCTAAATCGAATAACATAAATCAAAGGATGATGAATTACAATAAGAATACAATGAGAAATGCTGTAACAGCCACAAAATGCACAAACAACAGGCTCGATAAATAAATTGGCTCCGGTTCAGAAAACGAAATCATTTCTCAGAAACTGTTACTGGAAGGAGAGTGAAGCCTCCTCGCCTCCCTCGCCGTCTCTGTTCTGTTGGCGGTGGTTCGATACTTCACTGATATTGCTCTTTCTGTTTTTCACAGGTGGTGCTGAAGATTATCAAGCACTACCAGGAAGAGGGCCAGGGCAGCGAGGTGGTTCAGGGCGTCCTGCTGGGCCTGGTGGTTGAGGACCGGCTGGAGATCACCAACTGCTTCCCCTTCCCCCAGCACACCGAGGACGATGCAGACTTTGATGAAGGTAACTGAGAATGTGCTCCCTTTTCTATCTATTCTATTGATCCTCTCCCACAGCAGAAAAAAGGCACCCACACACACACACACACACACACACAATGTAACATCACAACAGAGTTTGAAACGCAAGTCCAAAATGCCAAATGCATGGCGTCTACAATGGACCAAAGTGGTAGATTCAAGAGAGAATATTTGAATGGTTTGATAACATGAAGGCTTTTGGTATTTACTTTTTCTCAATTTTTGAAACTCTACTAAAATGCCTTTTTTGTCATTTACTGACATTTCGCGTTGATGAATTGCAAATTTTGGAACACATTTTTAATTAGCGCTGTACTTGAATACCAAATGGCACTGAAAATGTCAAGTTGAAACTTTTTTTTTTTGAGAAGAATGTATTGTTTCGTCGATTGCTATTATGTAATACGACTGTCCCAAGGGGGCAGTTGTGGGTCTGAGAAGTGAAGCTCACTTCCGCGTTCAAAAAACTGCAATCCCCTCGGATTCCTCTGGGGGCTGGTGTCAGAAGGGAGCATTCCCCATAGACCCCCGTGTTAAAATCGCCGACTTTACATCCTCAGTAAACATGTTAAAAGCCTGGTGTCAGAACGTTTTTTCGTCTCAATCGATAGTTTCTACCCCCGCACACACTCTGAGGGGGGTGAATTTTTTTTTAACTCTATAGTTTTACTGTTATTAGGTTAAAACTCTGGCCAATCAGGGCGCGGAAACGTTGAGTGACAGGTCCGAGCAGCTCCGTGGACAGGCTGCTTCGAGGCCAGTGGGCGGGTTCGGGCCAATCCAACATGGCGCTGTTCAGGCCGCCATATTTGAGTCACAAAAACGACTCCCCAAAACCAATGGGTGACGTCACGGACGCTACGTCCATTCTTTTTACTGTCTATGGACTGTCCCTGACAGGTGGGCTGACGGAATAATTGATTGAAAAACATAGTTTGCGAATAAACAGAGAGTCCTTGAATGCCTCTGAAACGGTGTCTTCAAATTGTTATCTCAACACAAAGCAACATAATTCTAACTTTTGAGTTAGTTTTCACAATGTGCCTTTGAATGATTGTCTGGGGTTCCCTATTCTCAGCGCTCCACATTTTCTACAGTTGTTAAAGCAACAATGAACTACTGATGCAAAGAGCAGAAGTGCAATCAAATCAACAACACACTTCTCAAAGGCGTGTGTGTGAAAGAAGTCTCTAAGAGCACTGTTAAGGACAATGCAGCCTTTTAACTAAGCTAACTAGGTGCTGGGTGTCCTGCACTGTCGGAGCAGGGGTTGATGTGCGAGGGCAGCGGAGTAGGGGTGGAACGGCTCCAGGCTTCAGGTTTCAGGTGGGCGTTGTGAACGTGCACAGGGTTTGATTTTAGTTTTCATCTGCACTCGCACACAGCGCTTTCTTCCCCTCCTGCCTCCCGTCAGTGTTTATATCAAAGGATGCCGTGTCCTCTGACCTCAGCCTCTCCTCTGTCAGGCCACGCTGTTACCTAGAACCTTGTTAGCACAACAAAATCCGCCACAAGTCAGGCTGAAGGACGGGTAGGTGAGCAGATGCGGGGAACGAAGGAAAGGGAGAAAATCCTGCTAACGAGCAACTGTGGAAAATGCAGCAAGAGACGAGGGTGCCAATGGTGGCTGAAGGTTGTTAGTGGCAGGAACAGCTCACTGTAAAGCGTGCATGTCTCTGTTGGTTAGTGTTACGGCTTGTTGTACCTGTTGACTTTTGATGCGCTGGATTTTCCCTCTGTCACTGTGTTAGTTAACAAGGGATTCAGTGAGGAGCGCTTTGCCACGAGCCATTGCAAAAAAAAAAAATGCATAGAGCTACAGCAGAACTCCTCTCAAGGTGACAGACTTCAGGTTATCTGTCACCACAGATCATAATGCCGAGCGGAAATGTGCTGCTGCTCCATCATTGTCGCGCGTGCTGTTTGTTGTCGAAATGATTATGGATGGAGAAAGGCACGGCACAAAAGAGACAACTCTGTAAACTGCTGAATACCTCTGTCTCTCCCCACGAAGTGTGTTTACGTTGCACGCAATTTCATCTACTAAATCACAGTAAATGGGAAGAGAGTAAGAGAGGCAAAACATGAAAAATGGATTTTATTCCCGTACATTTGGTCATTTTGTTTTCATACTTCAGCCTGAATTATCTACCCACGCACACAGCTGACCAGCCAGACCACTCACTTCCCTCTCTCTCTCTCTTCTCTGTCTACCCTAATTGTTAGTGTGTTCATCTGTGCTGATTTCGGGGCATGTTGCCTCGACCTACTGCAGATGCACAGCACAAAGAACAATAGACTTTGTTGCAGTGGGCGAAATTGCACTTTGAAATAAATCATGTCTTTGTGGAGGATCTGTGAACTTAATGTTGCGGTCATTGAAATTCAGGCTCAAGATTCAGAGCTTAACTGTGAAACCATGGAGATATACTGCTCCGATGATGCCATGCATACCTATATTTCACATTTTTATTTAGTAGCTAATAACTGCGCGCTTCCAAAATACTGTCTGTGCTGCCACATAATCAACAATGACAAACAATGGGCGTCCTCTGTGTACAGTTCTCAGTGAAATACTGCAGACTGGCAAAAACCCTGGTCGGCGTCATCGGCCTAAATCCAGCCTTTTCAACAGAGCTAGCTGGGTGTGTGTTCTTGGCAATAAAACAGCTTATTGCCTTAAACTCGGAGTAGTTACTGTAGGAGCCAGTGTGCTTTGGAAGTCGTTGCTCCCACTCGCGTTGCTGTAACTTGTGCTGTGTCGACTGCTTCTGGGAGTAATGTTTCAATCAGCTTTCTATTATTCTGTACCATGCTGGGTTTTTTTTTTTTTGGAACTGGATGGCCTGAAGTAGGTATATGATTTGAGAAACTTTGCAGGAAAAGGGAGAGTTAGACGCAGAAATACACACACACCCACATAAAGTTACACTACATACTCATGCCCACACAATAGACGCAGGAGGATATTTGGCCAAAATCAGTTTTTGACAGTTGTATCAATTTTTGATGAGTTTGGCTGGGTCACTGTGTTTTTATTTGTGCTATAGCCCTATCTCTGCCTATTGTATTGACTCTCTGATACATATCAGTTAATTGTTACACCCCCAGATAAGGCTGGAGATTTAGGTGTATAACGACTCAGCAGAGCAGCATGCACTCTATTTACCTTCAATCAGGCACCCAGAGCACGTTTGGTTTCCAAGGTCTCTGTGTGTGGCTATATCTGTCTCTCTGCTGCGTCGTTGCCTCAACCCGCATATAGTCTCTGTGTGTGTGTATGTACCTGAGTGCCTGCTAGAGGCCTCTCGGATCAGAATTACTTCTCCAATCCATCTCTAAAAGAAAGATGGACAGGATTGGCAGCGATGTGACATTGTGTGGTTTTTTTCTTATGTGTGTGTGTGTTGTAGAGAAAGCGTGCGTGTGGTGCGTGTGAATGCTATGCTGCGTTTTCATCAACAGGTGCCAGTGTGGAGCTGCACTTGCAGGACAGCGCATGGCAGCAAATGTGACCAATATGAGTGAGAAAAAAAAGGTTGAGAACGAGAGTAATCGAGTGAGCACAGCAGAATCAGCCACAGATAAAACAGAGAAAAAAGGAAAACCTTGGCTGGACCCCAGCCTTCCTATCACCCATGTCCTTGCATACTCTGTCCTTGTATCACTGGCAGAATATATGGAGAGATGTGTAGTGCTGCAGTTAGTTATTCTCTAGGCATTTTGTGCAACGGGCACACAAGTAGCATCTTAATCATGTGCTCTGGTCCTCCTCTTTTGGTGAGATAATACAGAGAGTTATCTTGAGTGGTCTCAGATTTTATTTGACTCTACTGTCGAGGGATTATTAAGGACAAACAAAATTTACATCAGGCCTTGCAAAGTAGTAATTGTGACCCTCAGCAGCTCTGACACGAACAGACGCACCTGCCACTTGCTTAGCAGTTGTAAAAAAAGGATTTGTCGCATAAGAGACGTAACTTCTCAGGTATTAATTCTATGATGCCTTTTTGTATGAGCATGTAGCAAGTGTTGCAGGTCCCACTGAGAATCAACTCTGCAGCTTTCAGCTCGGTTGTTTCGCTCGTCCATATGGTGGACTCCCCATGGCTCTCGCCAACCTCTGCACTCTGTCAACGCGTAGTGTAAGTTTATTGAAAATGTCACTGCACTTCAAGTTTTGACAGCGTGTGGGCGTGTATTTTTTCCTGTTTCGTCCTCACATGTTCGGCCATGCACCTGTCTATTCTTATACAGGTTTACAAAGATTTGTTTTCAATTTTTTATACTCTTACCAAGCGCTATCGTAAAAAACAGGGGGCCAGTGCCTCCCATCTGCTCTTACATGCTCATGCAAATAGATTGCAAGCTGCACTCTGCACACCGCACACCGAGCTCACTGCCCATTTCCAAACAGCAGAGAAATTACATAAGTGAAGTAAGAAGTGCACCAGGTATTTTTTATTGGAGGTGGTGCACTCAGATCAAAATGGTAAGGAAAGCACAAAAACAAGTCAAAGGGTCAATCACCACAGTTCATGATACTAAAAACTGTTTTATTGATAGCTGATATGACAATATGGTGGATCACAAAACTATTTCTGTTTTATATTTCATTGATTTTGGTTCGATCTGACTAACTGAATAACTAATATCACTATCAGTTATTTCAACAATTGAAATGTGTCTCAGTGCAACCCAGACTTAAAAAGCCTATGTGACTTGTAAGGAAGGATTGTATCACACTAACTGTTGCTCAGCACCAATTTTGGGAAAATGTTTGATATTCAACCCTTGTCACTTGCATTCAGCAGGAGGAGAAGGTATCCTGAAGGTAGAACAAAATTAGCCTGTTCCCTTTTTCTTCCCGTTTTACCCTCTAAAACCCCTCTCTCTTCTCCCCTCCTTTCTCTCTCTGAAACTGAGTAAGGTAAAAGAGCTGCCTCCGCCCTTCTCCTCCACCGTTTCCCTTCTTTCTCCTCAGCAATCACTGACGCAGCTTCCTTGCGTTTGCTCTTTTCACCGTCCCGTCTTTTATCTTTCTCTTCCCTCCTTCTCTTCCGCGTTGTATCGACCTACCCCCTCTACCCTCCTTCCTTCCCTGCCACAACCATAGGCGGATTAATTAAGCAAGATACTGTTGGAAAGAGAAATTATGTAAGCACCCGACCAATGTCCTGCTGGTAATTATGTCCTGGGATTCAAGCATTCATTTTCTAAAATAATATGTGTTTAAAAAGAGGTTTGTGTTTTATTTTAGTGAAGACAGCAGTGCATCAGCGACAGCCCATGGAAATTTGGACTTAAGAATTGGGTTATTTCTCAGTTTCCCCTTTTAAGAGAATACCTGCACCACAGGGAAAGGTACCCAGTCCAACAACAATTATGATGGATACTCTTTGGTATGGTGTATTTGGACAAAATGTGTGATTTGTATTGGGATATAGACCTCGTTTTAAGTATGTCCATATTAATTATGATTGCATAATTTTGTATATACATATGTGCGTGGGTTTTTCCCCCTTGAAACTATTTTTTTTTTACAGCACAGCACTTCCTTCTGGCTATCCTGCTGCCCCATGCCAAGCCACTCGCTCTCTGCCTAGCACAGGTGGTAGGGGCTGCCAGGCCCCCTGTCTGGGCTCGTGCTATGCTTCATATTGGCCCAGAGAGTGGGAACAGTTGTCACACTGGTGAAACAAACAAGTTTCGAGGGTGCTTGGTTTGCAATGCGTTCTGACTCGGTAATTAGAGATTTTTTTGCGGCCAGGCCTCTTAGACAGCGTTTGATGGTCTTTTCTTGGCCAAGGAGCCATTCATTTGGATGTTTGACGTGACAAGATATAACAAGGTTGTTGCTTCTCCACTCCTAACAAGACAGTTAATTAAAAAGGACGCAGAAAGTTCCTCTTGATGTATAAACAACCTGTAGTCATTAACAAGGTTGATTTTACTGATTGGCACCCTCTTTTCACTGCGCTATTTGTTGTTTATATCACTCTTGTTGCCACTGTTGAAATTACTCGGCAAGCAATTAGCCGCACAACTTCAGATTGGGGGGAATGTCATTTGGCTGTGTCATAAAGACTCTTTTTCCTGCAAGGAAAATCTGGTTGGTGAAACTAAAGCACTAAAAAGAATGAAATGAATAGTACTTCTGAAATTTGCCATCATTTACACATTTTGAGATGTGTAACCCTGAAAAGCAACCAGACTGGAAAAGCAGTTGAGCTGTAGCTCCATGTAAAGGCCCTACACTCTTATTTTACATGCCCAGCTGGTGCTTTCACAGATGTTGTGTGATTGGACCTCAGGTTAGAGTTATGTAGCGTTCCAGAAAGTGCACTATAATGGCAGTCAAACTCGTAACTTAGGCCTACTACCCGTGAACTCGTACCAGATCGAACTGGTATGAGTTCACAGGTCGGAAAAACACGGGTTACGGGTTGCCCGGAACACACCATTAAATCTGCACAGTTGTGGCTCAGTATATACTTTCCAAGCCATATCACAGCCTCTGCAGGAAGACGTGAATATGACACCGTTGATCTGAATTATACTAATGTAACACCTCAGACTCTGAGGAGAAATCATACTTCCCCCTCTCTCTACCTGAAAAGTTTTTTTTTTTCTGTTTTTAATGTAGGGTCAGTTAACATTTTAACTCGGTTTGGTTGTACAGATATCCTTAGGCTGTCGTAGTATCATCAGCATCCAACAACGTTTCAGCCTCCAAGTCTTTGACAGTAACGACCAACACCCTCTTCTCAAAGCAAATGCTTAACGCACTTGTCAAACACAGATGTAACTAATTACATCAATCATGGCTGCATCCCATTTCGAGGCGTTCCAGATCGACGGCCCTGTGCAGCCACATGTGTGTGTGTGTGTGTGCTGTCTCCTGGTTGGTGAAGTGGAGCCTGAGCACAGAGCAGAGTGCTCGTTAATGTTATTAGTTACACCTGTGTTTGTCCTGCTGCGACAAGTCAAGACTGTGCTGTCAGAGTCTGAACCTCCCGCGCCTCTGCTGCCAGAAGACTCCAAAACATAATAAATCCACTGCAGCGTTTAACGGTTTGTTGGATGTTCGTTTTTTTTCTCCCTCTCCCCACATGCTTCTCTTTCTTTGCCAGCCATACATTTTGTGATTGAGTTTTGTTCCATCAGTCTGCAGCACTTTGCTCCAAAAAGCTTCTGCTTGATCAAAGTGTGTGTGTTGCATACACAAGGCAGGGCTGCCTTCTGATGGGACCAGTGGCGGTTTTACATGTAAAAAAAAAAAAATGGTGGGGCACCACCATTTAATAGAAAGGCTGCACACCAGAAAAACTACTGTGCTTTTTTTTGTTACTGGTGTGTTCATGCATTGTAGCAATCACACAAGCCTAAATGAAGAATGCAATATTCCATGTCATAAGCTCAGAGCAAATGAGAGAACAGGGAGGGAGCAGCAAAGAGCTCAATACTGAAGGCCACAACGGAGCACACAGACGACTGTTAGGAAAACAGATCCATTCTATTCAACACATTCAACAACCTTATGATGACAACAACAACCTCATGACAATAACAATCTTAGGAGGACTCTTCACCATCTATAGAGATCCAGCACAACAAAATAGCGGATTGCAGTTACAATTGATTACAGTAGAATAGAGTAAATAAACATGTTGAATGCACAGACCATCACCCAAAAGGCAGCATGATGATGAATACGCTGTTACTGCTGGACTTGGCGAACCAGACCCGGGCCACCTGAGCAATTCACTCCCAAGTCATTCAGAACATTTCCTCGGCGCGCACCGCGGTCTCCGGTCGGTCTCATCTCCGACGGTCCGGTAGACCGGCACCGCATCGGCAGGTGTTCTCATGGATGAATGTTAACGGAGGCAGAGACGTTTCACTGGGTGGTCAGATTTCTAGTCTTCTGTTTCTCAAGGCCGTATCTTCACAGTCAAAACACAGAGAGTGACTGAACCAACTCTGAGAAGATCGAGCTGCTCGATCAGCTTTGTATCGATCAGATGATCGCACTGTGAAAACCTCTGGTCCACCTGCTGACGTTGATCATTTGCTAAGCTAACTTAGCTAGATCAGCTAGATCAGGGTTAGCTAAGAAAGTTTCCTCTCGTGGATGTCCATGTTTCCTCTGAGAGAGTTTTGTTTTTCCCGCTTCTTGCCGACTGTCCAGACACGTCACAAATGGAGAGCCAATCAGCTCTGCCATGTGAGATGACGCTGTGGTGGAGCAACGGGCTGACTGCCCCACTGTCCATCACCTTCCTGTCTTCTACATTAATGCATAAACGCTGTGAGCATGCGCAGTTGTGTTTTCTTCTGTACACACAGTACAGTTTGCATTGAGAGAGAGGGGCAGCTCCAGCTCTGCCCCACCAACGCGCCTCTGTAACCATAGCTACCGCAGACGGGATTCAGGAGAACTGTGGTCAGATCCAGCAAGACAGGGAAAAACATCAACTAAAATCGTAACACAAATGATATATAATTTAGAAAAATGCTATATTTAAATTATAGAAGATAATAACCATTGAAGATTAGTAATAACATAATGTGTTTGCACTTCTTCCCTCTCCTGACGTGCCCCTGATGACCAGTCGCCACTGGATGGGACGACAGTGTGGGTCCTGTTGGTGCACACAGTGATTTATACAACGAGGGAGGACGCAGTCTGGCTGAAAATGTTAAAATTTACATATCTTGCTAAAACTACGTACATTTATCATGTTGCATGCCATGTCCTTTTTAAACGATGACTTACCACGAAGTGCTGTAATGCTAAACATCTACACAAACAAGCAGTCGCAGCTACCTGATATCAGAATCTGATTTCTGTGAACTTCCATACTGCACCTCTGTTACTGCTGTGTGTTTAAGTTATTTGATAGGACAGTGAAGAGAGACAGGAAAACAGGGAAAGAGACTGGGGGAATGTGGGGATTCGATAACTTTGCTCTTGGGCAATGCCAACATGGGTTGTGTGCTCTGTCCACTCAACCACGGAGCACCTCTGTCACTGCTGTGTAGAGATGCTACTATAAATATGATGCAGAGTATGGCGGCAGATATTAGTTTCCATAATTATGCCTAAGAAAATAGGTTAACGTCAATATCGATGACTCTTCTCCCATATGTCTGTCATGCGCACAAGCACCCACACACACGCACACCATCAAACAGCTGAGCAGAACCAGGTAAAGATTACAGAAGATCACTGGAGGTGATAATGTTTACGCCTATACTGAACTTGCTGTTGCTTTCAGAGCAAAAAAAGGCGAATGGCCAATAAGAACTTTATCAAACCACCTGCCCAATTATCAACAAGCAACAGAAATGGATACTTTCATCTATTTTGTTGCATTGCATTATTAAGGTTATAAGTAAATTGCGAGGAGGAAGCTAAAACGAAGGCTTTCTGCAATCTATGATGATTCTTATTCACCACAAATGATATTAAGATTCATATAAAGGCAGAAACTGGCTGAGACAAATCAGCCCAATCATTTAAAACCATGTTCCTCTTGTGCTTTCCTATTAAAAAAAAAAAAAGTCTGAGCTCGATCAAGATAAAAAATAAAATCGTGACGATACCCATCCCTACAGCTGGTTCGTGTCTTTGTGAAGCTGAGCACATTACACTTCAAACCCCTTCACTACGGTTATTTTGTGATCATTATTTTTTTTTATGGAGCACAGTGAGATCAGTCACAAAAATGTGAGGATTATTTCACTTGTAAGTGTTGTCTATTTATTAGACCCAGGGAGAGGCTTTTAGTCCTTTAGTCCCTGCTAAAACTCTTCTAAAAACAGGAAGTCGCCTGCTGCTGCCTTAGAATTTACACTCGGTGTTTGAGAAAGTGTCGAGGCCAGATCCTGCACTCATTGACCAGCCCATTGTGTCAGTTGTCAGATTATCTAATAGTTAGAAAGCTGTTATTGGCAGTCCTAGTGCGGGGGCTCAAGCTTAGAAAAAAAAGAAGCATTTTCTTTTGTGCTGTTCAGTCGCACCTTCTCAGTAAAGCAAAGGGTCAGCAGGATCAAACTCAAATGCTTGACAGTAGTGAGTGTGAGGGAGGTGAAGTCACCTCCCCACACCATGGACTGATAAAACAACACCTTAAATGAGGGAAATATCTATTCTGAATACTGATCTACATAACGTGTATTCGTATTGGCACATCTATTCAATAAAGCGCTTGGTAGTGGCACTGCTGCGCCACAAGCAAATGATTAAATTCTGTGATATAGCACCAAGCAGATGAAAACAGGCACACCTAAATTACTGTTACATTCTTCTTTGTCATTTGTGGTTTGCTGTTTTTTTTAAGACAAATAATAAGCATGACCTTTCCATGTTAGAAAACACAAAAGCAATTTTCTGGGTAGAAAGGTCACTTCATGCCTGTGGAACAAATTCTAAAATTGATATTAAACAATTTTACAGTCGTCAGTAAGGATTGCCTCAAATAAAACTAGTTAATCACAGCGGTCCCCCCAGTCTTTCAGCGAGCGTCTATGTTGTAATGGTGTTGGACGGATAAACAGCAGCTGGTGGAAGGAATTCTTATTTAGTGGTGTGGAAATCTCCTCTGCTTTGACTGTGTCTGGCAGGAGAGCTGCAGCACCTGCTTCATATTCTTCTGGCACTTCTCCATCCATCATTGTCCATCCAATGGTCCTTGACACCTCCACTGAATATTCTACATCTCTTGAGATTGTAGTGGATCCCCAAGTCTCCTTGCCTTCCCTTTATCCTCCTTCCCTTCATTTTCGTCTGGCCCGCTTTGGTCTGCAGATGTTTTTCATTATTTATGAAGCTAGCTACCTCACTCTTTGTGATGTCCAAGAACCCAGATTTGAGATGAACTCAAAGTCAGGCTGAACTATATTTGGCCGACAACAGATAGACCATTCCCATGCATGCTCCAGCATGTGTGAGGATAGTTCAAAGATGCTCATCAATGTTATGTTTGTTTAAAATTTGACAGAAATGTGTTTTCTTATATTGATTTTGGTTTTACTTTCAGAGGTTTTCCTGAAGTGGGGCACCCACATCATAAGTCTGTATTAATGCTGAGGGGATTTTCTTTCTTTTGCCCCCAAGTCTTGAATAACAGCAAAATGAGCACTAAATGAATTGTTTTTTTCAGTGCGGCCAAGGCGTGCTGCACTTTTCAACAAGTAAAGACTGTATACAGTAACCACAGCGCAGGGTGAGACATGAAATCTTTCACAGCAGTACAATTTCCAACCATTTCTCTAGTATGTTTTTGCCAAAAAACAATAATGAAAGTAGTTAGCTACAGAGAGATCATGCTGGAAAGAGTACACTGGAGGGGATGTTTGTAAAAACAAAATTTAAAAAATCTTAATCTCCTTAAACCAAAGCAAAGAAATGGAAGTGAAAACACAAACAGAACTAATTAAGGCCAATTACATCAGCATTTTTCTGCAGTAGGGTCTGCAAGGTTAGTCCTTGGTTTTGGGAGCTTTAATTGTCGTCCGTGGCAGACATTTTCATGGTGGGTTAATTGAAGTCAGGGGGATTAAAATGCCTCTGCCAAGATCTCTCTGCTCCGTGCTGTAAATACACCCTTCAGTATGCAGTGAGATGCGTGTGTGTGTGTGTGTGTGTGTGTGTGTGTGTGTGTGTGTCTTTGGGGTGTGTGTTTTATAAAAAGTTGGCTCTCTCCTGTCCTGATAAGGTCCTCCTTGGGGTTAGCCCTTCAATAGATCACTCTACCTGCCCCAAATGGGAAATTGATTACCTCCGTTTTTCCTTGCTCTCCCTCAGTGAGGCTAATTAGAAATCACTTGGCAGTCCACCCTTTAAGGGAAATACAGAAGATATTATGTGCATTGTTATGTATTTGGGGGACACCTTTCCCATGCTCATAAACACTCTCGTTCATTGTCTTTTGCTCCTTGTCCCCAGACTCTCACCTTTCCCCTCTCTCTCTGTAGCTCAGTGAACTCTCTCTCTCTCTCTCTCTCTCTCTCTCTCTCTCTCTCTCTCTCTCTCTCTCTCTCTCTCTCTCTCTCTCTCTCTCTCTCTCTCTCTCTCTCTCTCCCCGTGTATTGTAGATCTGAGACTGGCTGTTAGTAGCGAGCTGGAGCAGTATCTGCTTTTGAATGCTCACCCAGCGTTATAAATCAAGAGTGTGGGTCCCCCGGGTGCCGTCACCATTGCCATCAGTTCCACTGTTTTATTCATCTGCTCCTTTGTCTCATCACGATTCTGGCCCCACATTAAATTTTGTGTGTGTGTGGAGGTGGGGTCAGAATGCATTACCGCAGACTGCTGCTAATCCAGGTGGGCTGCAGGGAGTCGTAGGGAGGGTAAAAGGTACGGACAGAAGGATGTGACAAGGATGAGCGAAATGGAGAAAAAGGGCTGAGTACGGCAAGAGCAGAGGAAAGGGAGGTTGGATGTTGGGGGAGTTATGAGGGAAAATGAGAGCAACCAGGCAAAAAGATTGAGGGTTTGGGCAGGAGAGAGGAGAACTTGGATAACATAAACAGTACAAGTAAACAGCAGTGAGAGAGAAGCTCAGGGAAATAAATTACAAGATGGTGAGGGAGAAGAAAGGCAAGGAGGTGTAAATGGGAGGGTGACAGTGAAAGGAGTGAGGATTGGGAGGCTTTTCCAAAGCATGTTTACCTAAAACCTGAATGCCTGACACATTCACTCCTACTTTCCTGTTCTGTTGGGCTCTGTTAATCACCAAAGCTCCTGTGGTTCTGTTTGTTTTTTTAAACAAAGGTAGGATATTGATGAGCCTGTATGAGAGAGGTTAAAGGACCCTCCACCTGTGAATAAACACAGTGAGTCCAACTGCTGCATCTGTGAGTTGCAAGTTTAGCCAGTGGGGAAATAAGGGATAACTGATGTGTTTAACAAGAAGACGTGGGCTCTTAACAAGTGATTAAAAACCATAGGCTTTAAAATAAAACATAAAAAGATGGACATCGCCTCTGTGGCTGTTGTGGTTTTGAAGCTTCGAGTGAGCTGCAGCACCACAGTCGCCATCTCGCCATTGCACTCCGCCAAACTTGGGCGAAGATGAGAGGGGCATGTGGACTTGGTGCACGCCAGCCTGTGGTAAGCAATAGGCTCCGCCAACTGTCAATCAAAGTGGCTTACCCTTTGATTGACAGTTACCCTCAATTATGCAGAACTTTAAACCTAAATCAATAGCAAAAAGTTGTCATGAAAACCAAAACCTTTTTGTACCAGGCTGTAAACAGGTTTATCTCTGCTGTAAAGTTGGTGATTTCATTTTTGGTACTTCCTGCTTCATTATTCAGCCTCAGAGTTTGCAACTTATAAAAAACACAAGGACGCCTGTGTTGTGCGCACTTTGACACATTTATAATGATTTGTGTTTCATACATGCCCCATTTCTGAAATGTAAATGTCCTCACGCGGCTTTTATATGGAGTAATGATGAGTCATGATGGCAGAAATAGGCTATGATACCCCCCGCTACTATACCTGCAAACTCTGATCTTCTCACATGTTCTTAGTATACAGGCTGCTAAAAGAAGATCAAATAAGAATTCCTTTACCCTCATCTCCCATTCAAAAAGACAGACAGGATATGCACATATGTATGCGAACAAATCCACATCACAGTGTTTTCTCCCCCCCTGCATCATCTCCCCATTCCCTCTGTAAAAACAAAGCCCCGTGACAAGCGGTGCTGTCAAATGTGCATATGGTGAACTCGTCAGTGTGTTATGCACGCAAAGCAGCTGCTTCACTGTGCTCTCACCCTCTCCCGTGCATCAGCTCATCACCGCATCACCGAGGGTGTTTGCGTCCCTGTTTGTGGCCCGGCGTGTGTTTGTATGTGCGCGCACGTGTAAGCGAGACAGCACTCCGCAGGGCTTGCTTAACTAAGATTAATTGCACCTAATCCAGTGTGCCAGGTGGAACATGAACCACGGTGGGTGCACTCGTGCACACACACACATACACACACACACACACACGGACGTACTCACAAACAGGCACACACATCCCATTATAGCCTTGCTGTTGAAAATTAGCCCCGTGCTTCTCCTGACACCTTGGACTAGACCACAACTCGATACCACCATTTACTTCCCGACAACTCGCACATTTATCACTGCTCCCTCCTTCCGACAGATGAACACGTGGACGGACAAAATGCCATGACGGGAGGACGAGCTATCTGCTCTCTCACATCAGCACCAGCTGACCTTGACAATATGTGGGAAAAAAAGTGTTTGTCCTCTTTTCTCTTCAGAGGTGCAGCAGGAAAAGAACGTGTCTGAACTCGCTGTGCGCTGTGAGGCACATGAGAATTGGGAAGGGAACTGAGATAAGGTTAGCAATAAGCCTACTGAAGAAAGTGATGTTAATAAATCATTACATAAATTAACAGTCATGATTTTTAATTAATTTGTTGTTATTACAGTCATCTGCGTCGTAGAGTACCCTTGAGAAATGCTGATTGACAGTATCATTAAACTTGTGCCGTCAGTTTGCCGGAAATTATGCTTTGAAAATAGACAGCGTCTTATTCTGACAGTGAAATGTAGCTAAAGGTTTGCGTCATTCAAGTTGAACCATAGACTGTAAAAAGAATGGACGTAGCGTCCGTGACGTCACCCATTGGTTCTCTTTAGGACTTGTGTCATTAAAGAGGAACAATGCAGTGTTTGTATCTTAACTATGCTACATGTTTACCTTAATGAAACAGTTATGGCGTAATTGTGATAATAAATGGCTTAACTTGTTACAGGGACAATGGAGGCTCTCTGCCTTCCACGTGTGAGTCACTTACTGTGTCTCTGGGCTGAAAACCCACCTTGCAAGATCAGTGCCACATGGTCTCGTGTCCCAGCTCTCGTCTATGCGGCACCGCAACACAAATGCGCCCCGTAAACCGCAATCTCTTCTTTATGACAGATTAAACTACACAAATATACACGTTGTAACATCGTATATGATATGACGTTATCCACCGCTGTATTGATTGATTTCTCGCCGGCTTTGTTGTAAACAAATGCACATGGCCAGGAGGAGGGTTAGCAAACCACTGGAAAAGCGACCAGACTTGCATAGTTCCTCTATAAAGATGCATTTTCTAGTTATTTTTATGTCAAATTGTTGATACTTAATATCTTTCTGTGTATCCTCAGGGTTAGTGCTGTCTCGGTTGAGAATCACCTTAATAGAAACTGCCTCTGAGCATGGGTGGCTCTATTCCCTATTGTTAATTTTGTTTCAGCTCTTTGGTGGGGGCAAGGTTTAGTATGAGAGTGTGTGTGCGTGGTTATTTTCTATTTTTCACTTTCCTTTTTTAATCTTGGCTTGTCTTTATTATCAGCTGCAATAAGTGGTGCCTGGCAGCTTCCAGCTTGCTCTGTACCTGTGGAAAAAACAGCTGCTTAGTCAGCCCTTTCCTACAACAAACTGTGCCTGTGTGTTCTGCGTGTGTGTGTGTGCGTCTGTCGGTCTTCATCTCTATGTGTCTCTCTTGGTGGCTGAAAGCAAAAATTGTTTTTTCTTTCAGAGGGACAGAAAGAAAGTGAGATTGAGAACAAATAAAAGAATCAATCTAAGGCTTATGCAGGAAGCACTTAGGAGTTCACTCAAGGGCAAAACCAGGTAGCTCAAGGTCTAATTGGCATATTGTATTGTGCCAATGGGACAAAAGAAGCGCATCCTAATGAATGATACTTAGACGTCATCCATCAGCTTATTGAAGGTTTGGTGTTCAGTGGGGTTTTACGGAGGAAACAGCATTTTAAGACGTTTTCATCCATGCCATTATCACGTTAGAAGCTCTATTTTAACAGTCCAAAGTGCATGGCACAAATCCTTTCACAGTGTGTCTGTCCATATCACTTTTTTTTGCTATTTTAACGGTGGAAAAAAGGTCGCTGCAACAGGTGCATGGTTCAAAAGCGTTGTACTCAGTCCATTTTAATAATTCATGGGAGTGTTTTGGTGCAACGTGCAATAGAACAAATCAGCGTCATCTTCCATTCCCTTGAAAAGCCAGTCACGCCGGCACCTTGGCGCATTGCTATTATAATGAGGCAGTGTTACTCACAGAATGACTTTCTATTTGTGGTAAGTTCATTACATATTGTGAGTGGCCAGCGGGCTCAGTCCTGATGTACGCACATAACACACTCTGTACGACCTGAGGGGCTGAGCGAACTAATGCAGTGAAGCAATGGAACAAAACACAACATTAGACATCTCTAATGTTATATTATCAGAAATGTAAATAAACATCGGGATCATTATGAAACTGCGGCGAGATAAATTTAGTTTAGATAATGAATACCAAAAACAGTTGAGCCTCATTTATGACCTAAGAGACGTCCAAGATGCATGACAACGCTACGCAAGACACGATATATCACAAAGCACGGTCGGATCTCCTGAGGCTGTGCTGTAATGATCCACCTGACTTATCCAAACATCTTAAACTCATTTTCAGCCCACTCTGCTTCCACTTAACAGAGTGAACACACTTTGTGCACCTGCCTATGCAGGCACATATTAATATTTATTATTTACTATCCTGGTCTTGCATCCGTAACATTGGAATAATGCACCATTGACTTCAGACCAGATTTGCCATGCTCGCCGTGCAATATCGCATTTCTTCTTCCTTGCATATCTATATGAATATCTGACCCCAGGGGTACAGGGCACACACTTTGCCATACATTCGATTATGTTAGATCTTAAGTGTCCTTGAGAATAATTTAGCATCCACTTTTTCTTTTTCTATTCATCGTGGATGTGTCATTTTCACTTTTAAGCCTGATTTTATTTCAGTTCATGAAGGCTGAGCTTTGCCCTCAAGAATGAATTACTGGTATATAGACCCAAAATGTACAGGGCATCAAGGACACACTGGGCCTCCAGGAGCTGAGGACTGGATTCGAAATGATGAACAGATTCAGAGTTGGGAAAAGTGTGTTATCATCAGGTATTCTCTGTCCCTGTTTAGGGAATCCAGAGGAGTAGCAAGGTTAAAGGAAGGAAGGTAAATATAGGAAAGCAGCAGTAGAACAACAAAGCAGAGCAGGCCGGTATAGTCTCAAGGCCTTCAAACATCAAGATTTACTTTTGTATGGAATGTTTTGTTTGGTCGTACGTGGGGTAAATTCAATCCATCTGCATTTAAAGGAGCAGTCTTGTCACGGTCTTGTAAAGACTGAAATTAATGTGTAAACGCTGATGGTATTTTCACCTCACAACTCAGAGAAGTAAATGGACGTCAGAATGGAGAGCAGAGAATGTATTGGTACCCATGTGTCAAACTGTGCGTAGCCTCCCGTCTACACAGGTTATTGTGATGTTGCGAGTTGGCAAAAAGGATAATAAATGTGTGAATTTGAGAGACATTTCATTTAGATATTTTTTTCTTTCATTACATTGTGTTAATAATAATTATGATCACCAACTACGTCTTGATGTGATGCAGCGACTGTAAGTGTGCTTGTTTAATGAAACAAGAGGACATTTTAAAAAACCTAGTTTATTTCTTTTGATGATTCCCGCAGTATCGGTAATCACTTTGTGATTATAGGACACGGTCGGTAAGGACACATGCGTGCGTCCGGCTGTTGCGCACTGGCACCGGAGGCACCAGGGTCTTCATCACAGTCTATGAATAAAACAATGAACATTGGAACAAAGAACAAACTAATTAGTTTTCATTGCATGTCCGATTGCAATAAGATTGAAACTGGATCTGTGTCTCCTGATTCATCTGGCACAATGCCACTGACGGCAGTTTGCATCAGGACAGAAGCCGTGCGCACAATGAACGGAGAGAGCGCCGCGATTCCCTGTCCTCCTCCAGTAGCTTGTGCTTCTTAGCATCACGTTTTTGAGTCGGACCGTTTTTTTCTTTTTCTTTTTTTAAATCTCCAGTGTCCATGGCTCAGAACTCACTGAATGTACTGCACCCTGCCATTCACCTTGCTTGGTTTTATACATTTCTTCAACAATGACTTCTATTTCACAATCTGTGAAATGGCACTTCTTATTCAACTGTTTCTTTCTTGGTTCTGCAATTTCTCTTCAAATTAACCCCTGACCTTTTTATATGCAAAACGGTGAACTGGGGGTGTGTCGGAAGCCATCTATACTGAATCGTGGGCATGGTCAAAGGACTCGTGCACATGCGCATACTGTATTTCAAGACAATTGAGATGTATGGGGGAAAAAAACATGTAGGAATATACGTACGTGGAGTTTTATACATCTGACGGAAAGACTGCGTATGCATGTTTCCTGTTTTGTGCGCACACAGATTTCTACACCTAAATATATCCAGAGTTTTATACATTTGGCCCCTGGTGTGCCGACTCCTGAGGGTAAGATTAAAGAAACTGGTGAAGCTGTGGAACCACACCCATCTCCCCACTGAGCAAAACACTGGTAGAACGAGGCATCTTTAAATTATAATGCACCTAAACATTAGTTTTGTTTTTTCTCTTGACTCTGAAGTATTTATGAAATGCAGAGATGAGCATGCTTTGTTGTCACCACCGAGCACCACAGGCAGCACATGAGGAGTTAGTCATTTAGAGCATCCAGAAGAACTAGCAGTGCCATCAATCATCCAGAATGACACTTTCTGTGTACGTTTTCCAACTTTGAGAGGATATTGACGGGTCATCAAAAAGTAAAAATGTTTTTTTTTCTTTCTCTCATGAGCAGGGTAAAGCAGTTACAAAAACACTGAACCCCACTGCTGCTCTGCGGAGTGCAGTTAAGTCACGGGAATATTTTTGTTCTAAAACTAAGCTTATAGGAACTTTTTTTTTTCCCTCTTCACTATTTCTCATAAACTGTCTTTGATCAGTGGTCCATCTAAAGCTCATCATCTTACCTTCATTGTGAGTAAGAGTAAGTAAGAGCGGGGAAAGTCTTAGACAAAGAGTAATCAGGTTATTTTTGATAGAGGTCTGATTGGCTCATCTAACCTCAATTTAAACTACTCAGAATTTCTATTCACAAAAACTCGGGAAGAAGGGGAGGGCAATGGAGGGTAGAGGAAATGGAGCTCGCAGAGTTTCAGACATTTGACACCGTTTTATTCTATTATTCATCTGCTCAACTTGACATTAGTGGATATAAACTACAGCTACTGTGTGAATGCGTCTATCTACTGTGTGTGTGTGTGTGTTAAACCACAACAGACTTTTCAGGCAAGGCCCCGTCAGCCTGTCAAGGTGGTGATTAGAATGTGTTGTGACACGCAGATACGTGCATCCTCACACACACACATCTCACTGCATGTGCTGAGATGTTGTGGCCTGCAGCAGCATGCAAGGTCTGATGCAGTTCACCTCTTGTGTCATTGAGTATTAAGAGTATGGACTATCTGTCTGGTTCATTGCGAAGACACACATATATATATACACACACACACTCACTGGTAGTGCCATGTTGATTATGACTCTTAACATTACCGCCCATGGTGTGGAGTTTAGCTTCCAGCTGATAAATACCTCCACTCCGCCATACATAACACACAATCGCTTTTGATGTACAGCACGCAGTACATGGCGTCCTTAGGCTTCAAACATAGCACAGACTCTTTTCCAGTGCGTTTTCCACACATTTAAGCACACCCACCTGCTCGTGAAAACGAAATCACATCGCCGCTTCCCCACATTTCGTGCTCCCGCTAAGCATCGCGTCCTGTTTTCTTCCTCATTTTCCTTTCCCCTCACCGAACGCCTTTCCCCTCACCGAACGCATGGTTTCACATGTACTCTTTTAAACACACATTCATTTTGTTTCGCTCTTGCGTACACACACCATCCCCTCTCCTCTCCTCTCCTCTCTTTTCTCACATATAATCAAGCGGTGCTAAGGGAATGGGCAGACTCATTCTCTGTCTGGCCCCGGGACCTGGATTGATTGATAGGGGAGGCGGCAGGGCAGTAGGAATGAGTGAGGAATAGCAAACGGCGGTGCACGCTCCCCTTCCATGCCTTGATGATATTGTTAAATTGGCTATTCTCTGGCTAATGCTGCCGTTATGTCCACAGAATATTACCATCCGTCTCTGTAATGCAACAGTGGGGAAGCAAGAAGTCCTGTTTTTGTCCCTTTTTCTTTTGTACAGAGAATATAGATGGTGTCTAAACAAGGCTGTCATACAGCAGCCTGCAATCTTTTTTTTTTCATATGCTTGAGTCATGATCCCAGGCAGGGTCCAGATATGAAAGATATTGATGTAATTCTACGATGTGAGGGCTCATGAAAGAGCTCCGTGATGCGTGGTGGCTGTTAACCCATAAGGACCCACGGTGACACGGGTGTCACACTGCCTTCAAGTGTCCTGGAAAGCCCCTTACACATATTTATGTTGAACTTTTATTTCATAAAGTCCCTAAGTGACATCTACTCAACATCCTGGTGCAGTCACATGACTCTCTGTGAATCTCTCTATCCAGGGCTGTGTTCGAAACCACATACTCCATACTACATACTTCCATACTGCATACTTCCATACTCCATACTACATACTAATCGATCATACAGTATGCAGAGCGTTCACACTGCTGCGTACTATGATAACCCACAATGCATTTTGCTCCTGCCCGAGCCGAAATCAGCCGCCCTGAAGCTGATTTCACTTAAGCTCTAAACTCGGTAAATATATAACTTCAGCAACATTTGAAACATTTTCAGGCGAGAAAGTACTACTTCGTATCCCCATGGTGTTGAAAAAATGACAAAATAACACCTATTTACAATTTTAGTCGGACGAAGTCGGACTTCTCTGGCGTTAGTAAAACCAGCCGTAGTGAGCACTGTACTTCCGGTTTCTGTGTCAAAATAAAGCACCCGTTGCAATTGACCATAAAGAAAGCCGTTACAATGACGTCAGTGCTCTTACTTTATAAACAGGAAGTGAACCTGTCCCCACTGTGGCTAGCTTGGAAACGCCGTTTGGACCGACCTCGTGCCGTTAACGGAATTTGCCCGTTCAAAATGCCTTACCGGAGAGTTTTGCCTGCTCTGAGACGAAGATCCGCCCGCCTTCTTCGCTACATCATAGGCTACTTGCTCTGGACTGGGGATTATTTCAAAATTTATAGATTTGGACAGCTCCTGTGTTTTCTGTGGCCATACTGAAGAAACTTTAAATCATCTGTTTTTTGCATGTAATGTAACAATGACATTTTGGTCAGACTTGTGTTCTTATATTTTCTCCCATGTAAACATGTCATACTGCTTCTCCCTTAAAGATGTTATATGTTATTATGAAAATAAGAAGAACAGGAGTCTTCAGTATTTAGTTAATTTTTTCATTTTATTTGGTAAATACTTTATTCATAAGCAAAAGTTTGCAACCTCCAAACCAACCTTTTCTCATTTTTTAATTGAATTCAATTCTCTCTATAAATCCCTAGCCTTAGTTAAAAATAAGAAGAACACAACTTTTTTAGAAAACTATGAAAAGGTATTTATTGTACTTCCTGACATTTAATGGAATTTGTTAACAGTGATTATTACACACCTATGTATTGACATGACAATATTTATTTATTTTTGTTTTATTTCTGTTTGTCTAATTTTCTTCATTTTCTACTTATTTGAATGAGATCCTTGCTGTATTTATTTATTTTATCCATTGTCTTTCTGAATATGAAACAGCTCTCGTGTTGTGTTATGTGTCAGTGTTTGACACTTTTTGTACACTTTGAACACTTAAATAAAGAAAAAAAAAAAAAAAAAAAAAAGCAAGGAAGAGGCGGTCCTTGACGTCACGTTGCGTTGCATCTTGGGTAGTTTGAGTATGAGTAGTGACCTCATGATGTATACTCAACATTTCGGCCGAATCTAGTATGCATCCGGGAACTTCTCGCCTACTGCCAATCGCATACTGCGCAGTGTGAACATACTGCATACTCAAATCGTTAGTATGAGTAGTACGAGTAGTAGGAGAAGTATGCGGTTTCGAACACAGCCCAGGACAACATTTCCAAGATGGTGGCCAGCAGAGTTGGCACATTTCACAGAGGCCGCTACTTTTAAAAAGCTTGCCTTCTGTCAATAAAATAAGCCACCACCCATTTCACAATGCAAATCCTTTTATAACATGTCCCTTGTTGTATTTAACCTGTTCTGACCTCATTTTTTGAAGAAACTCATATAAAACAACTTAAGAAAATATTGCTGTGACATATACGTCACATCGGGCCTTAGCCTTAAAAAAGTCAGGAAAAATACCATGTGACGCCTATGTCACAATGAGGAAAATGGGAAAGAACTGCTCAATTAAATTAGGTGATTCAGGTATTTTGAATTAATATACTCTATGTTGTTCAATTTAAAACATAATTTAAAAATGTTAACATAAAAATAATGTCAAATTCAATCAATATTTAATAAAATGATATATCAGTCCGGAAATTGAACCACAGATTTAGCAGAGACACTCTTCTCAGTAAATGAACAAGATTTTAGTATCCCATGCTGGTCCCATATTAATGTAATTATGCTTTTTTGCTGTATTTTCTGTAACAAAATAGGATACAGTGTTCAGGATGTACTGACGATCATCAGACGTGCAATAGATGTTGTATACAGAACAACAAATACAGCAAAGAAGAATGAGAGTTTACATAAGAAAATATTAGGAAACAAATAAGAAAAGTTAACTCAGTCAAACAGTCATGAACCAGGTTTGAGACAAGGGTTCTGGACTGCTGTACTGATGGGAGAGAGGGTCCCATGTGGTGCATTGTGAGAGAAGGACGTTTACCAAGCTCAGTTCTGACGAATGGAATATGACCCAACTATCAGTTCTGTGAGTGGGTACCAATGTTTTGTGATTTCATAGTTAACAGAGATGATAAATAAAGAGACAACAACTGTGACAGGGCTTTAAAAATGGATAAAAACCAATGCTGTTTTCCCCGTACTGTCAGAAATGACCAGCCGACATTCTGATAAAGAGTGCCGTGATGAGTATTATATGAATCATTGGAAGTGAAATGTAAGGCTGAGTGGTAAACAGCATCCAGGGGAATCAAAGTGGAACTAGCAGCTCTTCCATAGATGTCATCTCCATAGTCTAAAACAGAGAAAAAATAGTGTCTCCAATTTTTTTCCTGTGGTGAGTAGGAAAACGGTGCTTATTTCTGTATAGAAAGCCAAGCATTGTTCTTAGTTTAGCAATGAGGGTGGTGATATGGTGCTTAAAATTAAGACAACTGTCCATCCAGATGCCAAGGTATTTGTAGTTGGAAAGAAAATTGTGGTTGCACAGCTTTTAAGGCTTCAGTAACTGGTTAAAGCCTTCAATATGAGGCAATATTCGCATTTCTATAGTGTTTGCCCTTTTTTGTTGTGAAACTTGTCTTAAAAAGGTGTTAATAGTAACCAGCAAATTTGTAATTTTGATATATGTTATGGAAATGCAAATAAAAGGTCAAATTTGTGTTACAGAGCAAAAGAAAATGTTAAGCCCATTTATTTTCAAGTGAAAATTTAAGATACCAAAAACGCCCGATGTGACATATATGCAACATTCCAGATCTCTGACAATAGGTGGCGCTATTTCAAAAAAAACTTCAAAAATGTGTTCCATGCATTCCACTTGGTCTGTGTTTCACCCCGCTTAATTTTCCTTCAAGGATAAATGGGTCTGGGTTCTTATGGGTTAATGTCCTTTCAGAAAAGGAGAGAGAAAGAAAAGCAAAGATCTGTTATGCACAGGTTCGCCAACTCTGATTGATGCTTAACTCTTTGACCCGAACCCACTTAACTCTGTAAAATATTTGAATTTGCAAGTTTTTTTTATTTGTATCAAGACAATCAATGTTAGGAGTATTTGCTAGACACGTCGGAGCTACCCCGCCAACTGAGTCCTCAAGTCTGAAAGAGTGGCTCATGGTCAAGTGTTCTGCTTCAAGTCACCTCCACCTCAGTGGTAGCTGAACGAACAGAAAACATTATTCATTCATGTTCCACTATTCAGATTATTCCAGGCCAATTATTCAACCTCGTCTGATATCCTATGGCCACACAATTTGTTTAGCTGTTTTTTTCCCCAGCTGTAGTTCTTGGTTTATGAACAAACAGTGGAGTCAGGGTCCTATGGCATTTACAAGGCTCCGTGCTCTGTCTTAGATCTGTGGCATATGAGCCGACTGGAGCTGCCTCTGACCTCTTGTCTCACTCAGCCATCTGAATCTTACTTTAGATATCAGGCAGCATGTCACTTGGCCCCCATGTGTCGTCCATCTTTTTTTTGCTGTGACCTGGGCAAAATGTCACCCAGACGGATATGATGCAAGTCAGTCACCTTAAATGTTTTAACCCAGTTTGTTGGGTCAATATGCTCCGAGGACAACTCCCTACAGTATTACATTCTATACACAAAGGCTGTCTTTACACTGCAGGTCTTGATGCCCAATTCCGATTTGTTGCCTATATCCGATTTTTTTGACGGTCTATTTACATGTTCTATCAGAAGTGACCCAGATCTGATAATCTGCATTTACACCTGCTGTGCCTGCATGAAACGACCCGCTGGAAATAAACTAGTGATTTCAGGAAATTGTCACGTAATAATATAAGAATATTTTTAAACAAAGGTGAGTCTGGTGTTCAGAGTTTATATCCAACACGTCACTTACAAAGTGAACGTTACAAAATAACGTTAGTGAAGTGGCTGCGTGGAGCGGAGCTGCTGTGAGATGAGCAGCTGAGTGACGGTGACAGTTGTGCCACCGTTTGATCCTCCGTCGCTCACGTCGTGAGGACGGGGACAGCCTCACACATTTGTATACAATGTTTGTTTTTCCTCTCTTGATTTCTTATCGGCTCCGTTCAGTTTTTGCCGGTAGGAAAACGTGAAATCTGGTGTTTATCTCGTGCTCCCTCGCTTGCCCTCGTATCGATTCGCATAGAATGTTACTGTAGTGGCTATATGAAAACAAGAACTAGTGAGGGGGAAAAAAACAGACGCGCGGACACCACAAAAATTATTTTTTTATTTATTTAAACCTTTATTTTAACTCGTTGGTCACTGAGGTTTCCCTCATTTACAGGGACGACGAGTTTATTAAACACTGTAACGCCTGTGACAGTGATTACAGCTGGCCACAGCTGGCCACGGTAGTCCCGGTCAGCCCCACGTGTCAATCACGGACTACAGAGGTTCAGCGAGACGCGTGAGCACGTGAATTAATATTATCATTGATGACGTATGACACGCATTGCCAGGGAAGATCCGATCTGTCTGTTTAGACTGCAGACGCATTGGCAGAGATCCGATTTGTATCTGATTTATTTCCACATATAACGGGGGCCTGAATCTGATCTGACAATATCCGATTCCATGCGCATTTGTCCCGTTTACACATTCATGTTACAGATCCGATCTGAGCCACTTGAGAGAAAAAAATCGGAATTGGGCCACTTGAACCGTGCAGTGTAAAGACAGCCAAAGACTTCTTCTTAATACTTGCTTTCAAGTAGGATACATACAACTGCTGCTGCAAAGTGACTATGCAGTGTATATATCAGATTTTGAAGTCACATTTTTCAAAGTGAATTCTTTGTAATTCAAAGGAGAATATTGCCTCTTGACCATTTAGCTTCATCATCTGTGTCACTTACAAATAAGTAAGATTCGTGAAACGCTCCATGTTGCTATCCTGAACAACGATCTTACCTTGCTTTCAGTAGTTCCCGTCTCTGTGTGCATGCTCCCCCATGGGTCTTGGTCACTCGGCTGCTCAGTTGACCCACCAAGTCTGCGGGAACACCACAGCATCCCGTGTTCTTAGAATTACTCTTGAGCCAACCCTGAGCCTTTGAAATTCTCGGCACTTCAGAAATGATTGCATAACCTTCCCCCAGATCCATGCCTTTTCACAGTTAAGTCTTTGAATGCTACACAAAGATTCAGAGCACAACCAGTTATAAAGAACTCTCAAGGACATTGAGAAGAATTTGGAGATAGCTTTAAAAAAAACTCCCAATACCTACCACCAATTTAAACTCTAACATGAGATGAAGGAGTCCTCCTGAATGTACTGAAGCTGAGGAGGTTGATAGAAAAAGCAAAGCTGCTGATTGTGAGTTGTGCATATTGTCACTTACAAAGACATCGCCCTGTTAACGGATGCTCAGACTTGTAACACAGTCTATAAAGGGGTGGGTTAGCTGTCACTTATTTAGACCGATTACACATTCTCAGTTGTTCCATGTCTTTTTATCATGTGCTGTTAAAAAACCTTGGTTTCCTATCTGTTCTTTACAGTTCGCCAGTCCCTCAGCTATTTAGGCAATAATTAGCCAACTGTCTGATCAAATCATGACAAATGAAACATCTCTTTGTTATAATAAAATGTTTAAGAATCTGTATAAGAATGATTAAAACATTGGGGTCAATCCAGAGATGAGAGATCTATTTTGTTAATAATAAACAATAAGATTAAAAGAAAAAGTTATAACTTTGTCAAACAAACACGCATTAAGGTAACAGAGAACCAGGAGGAGAGGTGAGGCGGGAGGGGTAGCCGCTTGGTTTTCCTGCTGCTGTTGTCAGTCCTGCAAGCTTCAGCTTTCGCTCTCCAGACAGATCACTTTGTGCACAATTTGCCCACTAATGATAGGGTGCTGGGGCAGGTATACGCATCAGTGGCACCTGAGTGGTAAGTACCCATACTGATTGGCATAGGAGTGCCGAGGCAGATATAGTAGTTAGGTAGGCAGGCTGCCCCCCCTCCCCCCTCTCTCCCCTCCTCTATTCAGCTCTGTGTGTCTTGGCGTCTGCTGTTAGCCAGCCCCTGGGCAGAGCCGCTCTCCAACAGACTAACTCTCAGTCTGTCACGAACGCTCTCTTCTTCTCTCGTACCCTCTCTCTTTTTTTTCCCTTCTACTTTCTGTTACTTGCCTCTCCCGCTCTGCGTTTTAATTCTCACCTTACTTCTCATTCGTCACTACAGATTTACAAAAGAAGACAGTCGTATCTTCTCCCACCTGCTACTCCGACCAGCTAATTTTTTTCCTCTGTGAAATATACTATATACATATTCCTCCTGTGGCTGCTCTATTGCGCTAAAGAAATCACAGCTAAAACACACACACACACGGAGCCAGACACTACCTGACAACGTCCCCCTGTGGTTTTCACAGAATGTGAATGAAGCGTCGCTATCTCTTTTTCCCCTCATATCCCACCCCATCTTCCTCTCTTCCTCCTCCCCCCTGTATTCCCCTGTCCATCTACTTTGCTCACCTTTGTCTCACTGACCATGTCAATCAGTAGAGAAAGGGCTAGATTAAAAGGGTAGATTGGTTCACAGTCCAGTCCTGCAGGACGGGCTGTGTGAATAGGGCCACTCAGCCTGTCTGTGCCCGTCGCCTGATTCAATCCAGCTGCTGTTAAAATTCACTGAAATTTTATTGTCAGGAGCAACAGACACCTCAGACCCCCCAAGAGTAAAATGTTCAAGTACAAGAAGGCCCTTGCTATTTTTTGTCATGTTTTTTTTTCACCACATGGAGAGTGTGTGTTTGGTTAAAGATGGGCGGAGTTTCAGATCAATCAAAGCGTTGGGCGCATTGCTTCAGACTTTGCTGAACCCCAAATGGCAGCTGTGGCTGTTGCTGTGTGTGCTATGTGGACTCTGTTAGGGCAGATGCCTAGAAGTGACCAGCTGAAATGTTAATGTATCTTGACTTAAGTCACTTCCTGCTTTACATAACATCACCAGCAGAGGTCGAATCCAGGCCGTTAGAAAGAAGCCAAAAGAGAAATGTCGTCCTTGTAATAAGGCGACATTACTTTGTTTTATTCCCCTCCTTTGTCTTTCTGTTTCTGTTCTACTCTCCACCATTTCTCTCTTCAACTTATTACTTTCCTTTCACTCCATTCTCTTCCCCAATCTTTAACACCTTCTTTCTCCGTTACCTCTGTCCTCAAACTTTCCATCTTCACCCTCTCTCTCCCCCATCCCCTCGGTTTGTTCTCGTTAACAGCCCCAGCAGGAGAAGGATGTGCTCTACAGACTGGGGTCTGTGGGGCCACAGCTGCCCAATAACGCCCTGATTTATCAACCTCCCCCAGCTAGCCTGCATGGAGATGCTGTTTTGCTCGCTGGCTCTGGTTGTTACTTACAGCCTGGCGAGACAGGTTGTTTGTATTTCTGGCCGCGCGTCCTTAGAATGTGTCTGCCGTAATGAAATGGCTTTGCTCGTAATGTATCAGGCCCTCTCTCCATTCTCCAATAGCTGAAGCCTGTCTGTGTATCTATCCAGCTGTTGTTGTCTCCCAAGCAGCGTATATTTACCGACATAAAGAATGAGGAGGTGACTTGTGATCCCAGTTAATGTTTGCTTTAGAAATCTCCACTACAACCACTTGATAGACGAAGCCTTTTATTTTTCTCTGTTTCTATCAACTCCTTCACACACTTGTCGGTGTTTTAAAGGGAAAATTGAACCCCTGCTCTGTGTTTAAACGACATGCACAAAAATTGGTAGGCTTCCAAAACATGCTAGACGCACAAAAGAGCCATAATAGTCTAAACAAACCGACGTGCTGTGAGATCCCCTGCAGGGCACAGGAGCTGGAGGGGCCAGTTCATTGCTGCTTGCAGCTTTTTATTTTCCGTTGTGTGTTTCTTATGTTTGTCACATCTTCTTCCTTTCTCACAGTCCGCACACAATGTCCAGTTCCAGATGGAGGCCAGATATTCACAGATCCAGGAAACAACAAAAACTAATTGATTTTAAATAAGTCTAAATTAAATGTTTTCTCTCTCTTCCTCCCTCTCTGTCTCTCACATCCTCTCTATCCACTCCCATCTCTCTCTCTGCCTCTAGTCCAGTACCAGATGGAGATGATGCGGTCCCTGCGTCACGTCAACATTGACCATCTGCATGTGGGCTGGTACCAGTCCACCTACTATGGCTCCTTTGTCAGCAGAGCCCTGCTCGACTCCCAGTTCAGCTACCAGCATGCCATTGAGGAGTCAGTTGTGCTCATCTATGGTGAGTAGATCTACAGAGAAGACTGTCGACCAAATTACAACCCAACCAATTAATGAGCCATTTAACAGACAAGGGAGCGAGTCCAGAAGGATGGGCCTGTGTCCAGACAGGCCAGCACCATTAGGTTAAACATAGAATCAATTAGTTTATTGGTTTTGCACTCATCCTCCCATGGTTTGTAATCAAGTATGTTAATGTTAATGTCTGTTCACATCTCATATAGTTGATAAAGGGATTTAATAACAGGTATTAACTATAGTTCAACATAACATTCTTGCAATGACGTTGACCATTCGCCTTCGAGTGAGTCATGCCATCACTTCATCCCTTTATCTAATCGGACCTTAATAGGAAACCCTTTCAAAATTTGTCACAGAAATCTTGACTTATGGTTAAATGGTCACAGTAAACATTGATCAGATTCCACTCAGTTTACCCTCTAAATGGGGCCTTGGCGCCAAATTTTCCAAAATGAGATGTCACGTTCATTGTGCTGAGTCATGATAAACAAAACTGGATTTAAAAATATTCCTTTTGTGCTGTTGTTATCCCTGAGCTGTGCTACAAGATACAAAATCAATGCCAGATTTCTGTTCTTTATTAATGATAGTTTTATGGTGAGCACAGATTTTATCCTCTCATTTCAGTGGCAACATAGACCCTCTTGTTCAGTATGTTTGAATAACCAAGACGGGTTCAGCAGTCGGTCATTCCTCACAGCGGTCACATGGTCACATTCATGGCCAGTGTGTTGCCATCACCACCAGGAAATGTTGAGGAAGCTGTAAAGAAACGAGCCCAGAGAGAGAGGATCCACTGTTACAACGACTTGATCACAACCATTTTTGATTCATATTAATTTAGGATTGAGCCATGATTAAACAACCGCAGTCAAATTTGGTCTCTTTAATCAATAGGCATCCGAGAATAGGACTGTCAGTGAGAAGTCTTAAGATGTGGTCTTCAGCATTAAATCCCCATAGTAAATTAATGCAACAGAAAAGAAAAAGATGAGTCGAGGTCAGCACAAATGTCTCTAAATTTAACCATCATCATTAAGGCAGATGGAAATATGTATATTTAGATTTGACAACCTTCTATCAAACAACATCAGTGCATACATGGGTGTTGTGGTAGAAAAACGTAAGATCCCGTGCAGGTGCAGCACTATAAAATGTATCAGCAGCAGCAGCAAGTGTGTTGCAGAGATAACCAATGTCTGTCTGAGACTAACAGCACGAGTGGCTGTGGCAGAGAGGTAGAATAAAAATGACTAACCAGCTGGTGGTCACCATCATACAACTAATGGACGTCATGTCCCTGCACGTGCTTCACAGTTAAAAACCTTTAAGAGATCGCCACAATGCACACCTGCTATCCCAAATGGCGTACAGTCATCTTTCAAATGACAGCAGCATTAAAACCTGTCACTATGAGAGTGTGTATTTAACCCCTCACTGTCTAACCAAATGATGATGCATTACTTGTACTGCCGGCTTTTACATGTGTGGTCCAAGTCACAAAAATGGGAAGAGTGGTTTCCGACTTTTGCGCCATGTTGCTGAAATAGGAGCCACACAAACTAAGGACACACAATCAAATATTGATGTGTGGAAATGCCAGATAATATCAGGACAGTATTTTCTGCCTCTATTGCAAATTTTATGATCTGCTGAGTTTACCTCCCTCAGGTTTATGATGAGAAAAATGAGAGTAAAGAGCAGCCAGGGTGTTATATAAAAAAAAACGTACAATGAAATCACTATGCTGCCTTAAATCAGCTTGTGTTTATCCACTCACTTAGAGTCAAGTGAGAAGCAGCAACTGTAATTTTAAAAAAAATGATGAAAACAGCTTTCAATGTCATCAGCGTTTCAGCGCTGGTGGGTTTAAAGGAGCTCCTCCCTGCTCTCGTCGGTGTCCTCGGCACTCAGATTGTACAAATCCATGATGGACAAAGATTCATTTTAACCAGTTGACACATGAACCCCTCTGATCTAGTTCTGCCAGCCAGCAGGCCACTCAGGCAGCCAGTCAGTCAGCCCGCTCTCTTTCTAAACGAGGGCTCCTGTTAATGTCAATCAATAATGCAGCGCTTAATGGATCAAAGCACCTCAAAGGAATTGACATTATCTCTGTTTAAAGTCAAAGGGAAAGAAAATTGATTCCTTTTTTGTTCTCTTTGTCATTAGCCTACCAGTCATTTTATGCCAATGGACGAATCAATCAGACGACCAACCGGCGAGTTAATAGCATCCGTCCAGCTGCAGCTTCGAGTTAGAGCAGGTTAACCAATCAGAGGCTGAATGACTGGGTAATGAATGGTTAAATGGGTTGACCATTACAGCAGTTTTCTTACATGAGGAGAACAGTTACAGATGAAAAGGCAGACAGGCATAGAGCTGACCTCCACAGCTTTCAAGTCAGAGTCATGTACAAGCCATCAGGCACAAGACGTCATCAGAGGAAAGCTTTGAACGCCACTCAGAAGTCAGTCTTCTGTTTGATTCATCCGAGGAAGCGTCAATACTTTTCTTTTTGAAGTTGGAACATCTTTCTTTAAGAAAATTGATCACAATTCTCTAAACTGACTTCAGGAAACTGGACATCAGCTCAGTAGAGAACGCCCAGCATGAATTGACGTTGGCTGTCAATTGTTAATTCTGTCTGGGATTTTCTGTGCTGTAGGCAAATGGCTTTTCACAGTGGGCCGCTGGGAAGGGAATAAGTCTCAGTCAAATTTTTTGGTAGACTGTGGTTTGGTGGCTGTCAGCCTGTCCAGTCTGAGCCAATATTCCCACTTTCTCTCTGTAGCGAGAAGCAGAAAGGCGAGTGAAATAGAATTGGACGAGAGAGCAGTTTCTCTGAGTTTGGTTGGGTACTATTACCTCTTTTTAACTGTTACTTTAACTTGACTCTCCATAAAAAGAAATCAGTTAAATGAAAATGTACAATGTACAAATGGATGTTTAATGAGATAATACATTAACATGAGATGTTCCAACTCTTGTGATGTTGCATTTCTTTACGTTGCATTACCCTTTGTTGCTGCATTGCTCTTCTACCCTGAGTGAAAGCAGTGTAACCCATCATCCTGATGATCATCTATCACCTTTATCATCTATCATCGTCCACTGGCTCAACAAAACCAACACAAACACACTCGTAGCTGCTTTCCACACAGAACCTTCTCAACAGCAGTGTTTGATTTAACTAGTTTTCACCGTGATTCTCAGATCAGTTTGACGTCTTTTGTGTTTGTAAATACTAATCTAACACCTTTGATATGTGTCTGGGAAAAACACCCAGAGACAAAGACACTTAATTGTGGCGCACCGCTTTTATTTTCAGGACAATGTGCAGTCTGAATTAGAGTCAATATTGTAATTTTGGCTCATTCTGGTGGGTCATCATGCACAATGCAGACACACGCATCTTTATTCTGCAAATGGAAAACAAGTCATTTATCATGTCATGTTGTCATGTGATGCCAAATTGCATTTGCAGATTTAGTGGTTAAATTTAGCTTTGCTTATTGGCAGGACAAGAAGAGGGGAGCCTGTGAATCTCTGTAATTTTATCACCAGCCTCTTGGTCAAACATTAGCTTAAGAAAATGGTTAAATCTAAGTGAGTTAAATGTCCGCTCCAGTCTGAGGTGAACACAATATATTAACGGATTAAATCAATTTCTTAGGATGTTACAGAATGTGAAAAATTACCATTGACTTTTTGTAGATTTATATTCACTCTGCATACTTTGTCCTTTTCATACACACTGTTACTCTGAGGGAACAACTTTGATAACCAGCTGCGAATTAACATACAAGAAGCTTTGCACTTGAAGTGTTCAGTTGAAAGCAGCTGCCCACAAGAGTAAAAAAAAAACGGAGGCCTGTAATAAGAGGCTTTTTGACAGGGAAAATGTGGGCAGCTAAAACTGAATGACAAATGTTCATCTGTAAGGTGGCCATGAGCAAGGAGCTTAACCCCCATCTCCTTTAGTGCATGCCAGAGCACCATGGTACAATGGACCTCCGGGGTGTGTCTGCTGCTGTTGACTGTAAAGTTTTACATGATACCAGTTGCTTCGGATCGGCCGCAATTCAAACCACTTTTTTCATATGTTTTAGAAAGCCACAAGATAATAGATATTTAATTTGTATACATTTTGAACAGCAGCCTTGTTGTTTGTTGGATTCACAGACTCTCATCTCTCCCACTTGTCATTCTAGACCCCATAAAGACGGCCCAAGGCTCCCTGTCCCTCAAGGCTTACAGGCTTACCCCAAAACTCATGGAAATCTGCAAAGAGAAGGATTTCACACCTGAGGGGTGAGTAGCTCACAGAGCAACGCATGAAAAGAAAGACAGTGTTTGGATGAGCGTCATGAATTACATGCACACAGAAGTGCAGATGTTCACAAATAATTCTTGTGTATGTTTTTGTGCATATGTATAAATAAACACTGCTCGGAGGAAAGCCTAGACTTTCCCTTCTTTTGATTCTGCTTCTTCAGTGGTTGCAAAGGAGAGGCATTTAGCAGCAGTTTGGAGATGGATGCTGATGGTTACGATTTATCAGCTTGTCCTGGCCCGTCAAACAAATGTACCATGTTTACGCTTTTCTGACCCCAAGGCTTATCGTAATTGCTTTTAAATTGCAGCTAAAAATGAATGTAATGAGGGGGCCATTTTCTAGCCAGTTGAGGGTAGTCCAAGTGCACACGCTCTCACCAGCATAAACACATGCATGAAGTCGCATGCACATGCCCTGACAAAAAAAGCAAGCTTAACAGCTCAACAAAGAAGTCCCAGAGGCATCAAATCGCTGCCCATTCAGAAACTTCAGATATACATTTTTAAATCCACTAAAAGCAAGTGTACTTGCAGGGAGAAGAGACAATTTAACCGCATCATTTCATTTTCACTTTCCCATTTCCTCTGTATTTCTCCACCTGCGCGTCTCTATTACCAGGCATTCTGTTATTGACTCTGTGTGTTTGGCCCAGAGTCAGGATACTTCTCATTCTGCAGCTTTTCATTAGTTCCTATGATTTATTACTGCTCCAATCTGTGGCTATCAGAGTTCCAAACAAGCCCATGATTGAGGGAGGGCAGCTCAGGGCTGGAAAGGACAATATCCCCCCACATTACAACAAACTTGCTCCTGTCCACTTATTTTCAGAATAGCTTAGAAATCTGAATATCCGTAATATATCTTTTTTTTTTTTTCCAATGATACAAAACTTCAAAAGTTTTTCAATTTTTTTTACACTCATTGCAGTGTGCAGAAAAAGCACTCTCTTTCATGTTGCTGTATTTGATGTTACATAAGCTTGCATATATTGTGCACCTTTTTGAAATGAAAGGCAGGAATAGATGAACGCTGAATGGACCCATCTCTTTGAACTGGCCTCCAAGTCCACTGGACTATTGGAGGCTGTGGTCAATAGCCTCCACTTGAGCGCACAATCTAAAGCATCAAATTAGTCAGCCTGTGGAGTCAACCTTTGCCTTTGTCCAGCGGGGCCCAACTTAGAAAGAGCGTGGCATTAAGTGTGCCAGAATCCAGTAGAGTTGAGCCATTTGTCCAGCCCTACAGTGATCTGTCCTTCTTTTTTCCTCATAGATGCCTTTTTATCAGGTGTTTGAAAAGGTCATAATGTGCAGGAAATATTTTATGGCACTGCAGATGGATAATTGTGCCAATATGTATAACAAACAGTGTTCATACCCTTATAGATTTTCCTTATGGACGGGTGTTATCCATACTGATTTGTGTCCTCCGCCCTGACAGCCCGAGGCAGGATTGTCCACTTCCGTTGCCTCTGAGTCTCCTCTTGAAGTTTGCCTGAGGTGGTGCTCAACTTGGAATACAAAACAACATTTATCAAAATGACCTTATCAGAATCAAATGATGTTCCACAACCCTATTTGTCACACAGACAAGCACAGTATAAACGTCTCTGTTTCTGGTACAGTGCACATGGTGGATTATTGCAGCGAGCGTATTGATCCCATAACAACCACGACACGTCTAACGAGCCAAAATTAGACATATGCACACATTAGTTTGTAGCTCATGCACTGTGCACAAGTGACAGGCTGAACCAAGGCAGGCAGTCAATGCCATTGGATTTATGTGAGACATTAGGCAAAGTTTGAGGTTCGCTTTTGTGCTAACAAGCCCGTGTCGGAGGGAGAGAGAGAGACGCACGGAGAGAGGGAGATGCAGCTTTAAGATCCTGAGGTGGTTAAAAATCGCTCGCTGCTTTCCACAGTCATCAGCAGAGCCCATCAAAAAGTATTTAAGGCTACTCAGTCTGTTATAGCTCGGGATAGGCAACATGAATGTCCTCTGGTATTAAGCTATTTAAAAAGGCAACATGCATGACGTTAATTACCTTTATATACTGTATGACTTGGGTAGGTGTAGGTGATCTGGTAAAGTCTGTTTGGGAAGAATTGCAGTCCACAGATCTTAATCGCGATCTTCATTCAGTTTCCGCACTGATTTTATTGAGCTGAACTGAAAGTTCAAACGGAAGTTGTGATTTCTATCTCTCCTCGGCTTTGACACCTTTTTGGCTGCTTGCCTGCTCAGCACTACTCTACAATACCTTACAAATTGTGCCACAACAGGTCTTACTTTTCATAAAGTTCATATGGAGTATTCATATTCGGACAGTGATGATATTAATTTGGGATGCCCAGACTGTCCGATTTCCATAAAATATACATGATTGATGGATTAGGATTAATGCTTCTGGTCACTGAACACCTTAAAACGATCACCTGTGGTTAATGTCTGCAGCTGAGAGAAGCGCTGTGGAGTGTAGGGTGTTGTGGCAGTGCAAGGATTGCCGACACCCACCATGGTTCGCGGACTAATTGTTTGACAATTAAACTGGTCTGGTGAGCACTTAGCGGCACTGAACTTTTCAATTAAATATCTAAATATAGAAACTTCTCAGTGGTGACATTCTGTAAGATTGTCCACGATACAAGCTCATCGGATCAGCCACTTCTAGACTGAGGTTGAAATTACAAAGAAGTGCGAAGCAAGTGGTAACAATACAATACTCCATTTGCAATTTGTGTTGTAATAGGAAACAAACAGTACGCCTACAAACACTAAAACATGCAAATAAGTCAGAGGGAGACCTGCGAGGATCTCTGCCAGAAAACAGATGTAGAGGCAGAATAATTGTTAACCCCACCCACTCCCTCTTCACTTTGACAATATGTTCAAAATGGCCCTGGATCAGCGAAGAGCTGGGTTTTTCTTGGAATGGGTTTTGTTTGTTATAGTCTAATTTCCACCTCTGATTCACTCTTATGTGTTGTGTCTTTGTGCATCAACAGGCAAGCTGTCCCCTCAAAACCACTCAATGTCTCAGGCGTAGAATGAAATAGATAATGTTCTCTGGGGTTTTAGCAAATAGAACTATTTGTTCACACAACAGAAACAACGTCTCTGTCATTTAAGGCTGGAAAATATGATTGTAATTCATACCAGGATATTGAGGGGAATTTTACAGTGGCTCAGAATGTGTGTCATTGAAATCTTCTTCAGTTTCACTGGAAAAAGCACAAACATTTCACTCAACAGTAAATAAATCAACATCTCCACTGTGAAGGAAATTATGTCTTAACTTTTGTTCTCTTGCCCCGTCTCTCTCTGTCTCCAGCTTGAAAAAGGCTAACATTGGCTTCGAGCACATGTTCGAGGAGGTGCCCATTGTCATCAAGAATTCCCACCTCATCAACGTACTGATGTGGGACCTGGAGGACAAGTCCACGGTCGCAGACAAGCACGAGCTCCTCAACCTTTCAAGCAGGTCAGTAGCCATTTACCAAGAGGTCCTGAGGCCAGGCACCTTGCTTGTATAAATGCAGGTGTATGGGCTATCTGGATGAACTATGTCACACAGGTTCTCCTCAAGGGATCAACATTTACAAGATGCTGCTGCTTCTTGCGGGGAATTGTGTTGGATTATCAACATCTGTCCTCTGTAGAAAAACCTCCGACCCCGAGTCCAGCAGTGCATTTTCAGACATTGTTGAAAAAACACAGGTGATGTCACTACTGTAGATACTCTAGTTGGGTTTAGGTCTCACTCTGTTTTGTGCATATAGCACAATACTTTATACCTAGTTTAGAATCAATGCACATTAATCTTTTTACTTATTTTCAAGCTGTGATGGTCACTTGAAGAACATAGAAACTGAAAGGGTTATATTTCTCTTGAAAAGATCATTGAACGATCATAATTGTCTGGAGCTTTCCAATCTTGTGACTTTTTTAATTGGGCCCATGTTCCGTGTTGTCATTACATTAAGGCATCTCTTTTTTTATAACGCTTCCTCCTTCGTGCTGCTTTCTAAGCACATGAACAAGATCCAACATGAAAGCAATAATGACATAATAAGGTTTATGAACAGACCTCAGTGAGTCTCATCAGCCACTGTGTAAAATTATTCTACAATCAAATCCAGGAAATGGAGATTATTAGCAAAGTGTCACGTTAATTTCATCCGTTGCCTCTTGGCTGCAATAGTACTGAGAATACATATCTACTGCATCTGCAGAATGCAGTTACCTTTGAACAGTGTCTTTCTTTAAAAGCATGTCATGGTATCTTACAACCTGTTGGCCTCTTTAAGAGACAAGAGTTAAAGCTACTTCTAAATTAAAATTGATTTGACATTAGGGGACCCCTGGACATTAATCTGTGTCCTCTGCTCTGAACTGTTCAAGGTTGGAGGAAGGAGTATGTCGTGTCCTCGGTTTACCCACTGTGCATGTTGTTAGTGATGTTTTCAATACATCCAAGAAAGGCTGGTTTGATTTTATCTTAATATTGTCATCACGAAAATCCCACACAGAGGCTAAACAGTGAATGTATCTTACTAACAGGAATCGTCTAAAGCTGGTGTGTCATTAGCCTCCAAAATCTATTACTAAATAAAAGAGCTGTATTATTACATTGATTTACACATGCCTTCACCACAATGAACACAGCATCTCTGTATTTTCTAAATAAATATAAATTGAATTCTCATCTGACAGCACACAGTCAGATTAGGTGGCCCATCATAAACTGGAGCAATCAGAGGGGAAAATACAACAAAGAGCTGAAAAGTATGAACGACACTGTCCCTGTTTGTTGTGATGAAGTAATATGTCACCCAGTGCAGCTCTATGGCTCTTTTGTGTTTTTAATAGTTTTCAGAGGTTATTGGAGTGATATGGTGCATAAACTGTGAGACTCCACAGGGCTGTACATAACAGGATGAATTCTTTGTTGGCTTTGGTCTTTTCATGGGATTTGCTAATAATAATAAAAAAGGTCATCCTAATTCTGAATACCAGTGGTCACCAGCTGGCGACCCACAGACCAAACCTGACCTGTCTGCAATAATATCTGGCCCGCCATATTATTTTCATAATCAGATTTTAATCATTGTGCAATATTATTAGTGTTGTATAATTATATAGATATTATGTCTAAATAGAGAATCTACTCCACCTGAAGATACTTATATTTGTATTCATGGTTGAATGAGGGTGAATGACGGACACAGTCACTCATCAGGCTGAGGCCTGCACTGCAGTCGGGTGCTGAAATAGATCTCCATCATGGTTGCAGCCATGGCTTGTCCAGATTTTTTTTTTTTGCTGCAGCGGTACTTGATTTTACCGATAGTAAGTCCCAAATGTTCTGTTACTTGCTATACTGACATCTGAGAAGGGCAGACATACTGTATGATGTGTGATATGAAAAAAATAACAGCAGTTCAGTAAATCCATAAAATGTGTGTGTGTATATATATGTATGTGACTTTTGGCCACAGCAACAAAACAAATTCCACTTGGATTCTAATCAATCAATTTCTTAAATTAGCCTTTGATTAGGTTCTGGCCCGCCAACTAATGGATTAGAAAAAGAGTGGCCTGAGGCCAAACTTACTTGCCGACTCCTGCTTTAAACCTTACTTTAACCACCTTGCACTGCAGTATCAGGACACTGGAGGTGTAAAGTGCATAATGCAGCCAAAACAAACCCTAACAAGTATTTGTTGCCTGGATCAGTCCACATACACATTCTACCTATCTGATTTCAGGGGCTTAGTGGTGTGCCTCTGGGTTAGTATTGGTCGTTTGATTGGGATATAGTCTAAAACGAGGTACAGTAAATGCCACATCTAAATGTCAAAGAATATTTATTCATAAATGTCTCCAAAAGAAGGACTTGGTGCCAAACTTTGTCTTCCATCACTAATGAGCACAATATGAACAAATATCACCCCACCATATCAACTCACAGCCGGGCTCTTTAAGTCTTGCATTTAGATCTCAGAGGCTCTCAGCATCAGTCTCAGGAGAATTTATCAGCAATCATTTATGGAGATAAACTGCTGCAAGTGGAGCAACAGCTGTGAAGCTGCTAATCAAAAAGCTTCCCAGGGGCAGGTGTGAGAAATTAGCACAATAACGACTCAGAGTGCTGATTTGCACTCTGTTAGCGTGCAAACTCACTGTGCTTAGTTATGCACCGCTTTGTAGTACACTAGCAGTTGTTGTGATTCTCATCCTCTATGTCCTGTGACACAAGTAACCCAACAATTTAATGAACTCTTATGTTTAGAGTGTGCAGCCAGCCAAGCTCTACACCAGCATACACACCCATTTGTTTCAGATTGTCAAATAGACTGAAGGAGAATACCTCACTTCTCTTGCATATTGCTCCATTTTCCAAATGACTACTCAGAGGGTGAAACATAGCTTTTGATATGACCCTAAAATGTTGCAGAAGCGGCCCTGCCCTCCCCATAGGTTTCTCGACGTGAATGCTGATGGGATGTCTGGCGAGATGAAATTGTTTCCTGAAGTTGTCAGATTGCGGCGCTGCTCTGTCCTCGTATTGGATTGTAACGTCCATCTCTCTACATCTTCTGCTGACAGCCCCACCCATTTCTCCTCATTTCCACCCCTTCAAAAAAAAAAGTAAACGATAATGGGTTTTATTTAATGTTTTTCCTTTTGTCTCATTTTCCAATCTGCAGCCCCATTTGTCAATGTCATCTATGTCTAAGGCTGAGTGAATGCAGTTTCACTCCAGCAAACAGGGTTTGTTCTTACTACAGATGATGATGTTGATGGAGGTGATGGATTGCATTGATGTAAATTCATTTATGTAACTTTTCGCCTAAACAGTCTTGAAGTGCCTCTGTGTTTGCAGTGTTAGAAAGTAGTCTATATTCCTGTTAGGCCAGAAAGCCTTTCCTGTGTGGGCCCCCTTACATGGTCTTCATCCATCTTAAACTCTTCCCACTGTGGAGTAAATCATCCTTTAAACCTCATATTTGCTTTTTTGTTCTGCAGTGTAAAACGGGCTTCTCCATCAGCTCATTACCTTCTGTCTGATTAGTGTAATTGGCTCTCTGTACTGAAATGTAGGACAACAGAAGGATTTGTAAACATAGCTTTCTGCTCTAAGGAATAACCAGACTCAGACTTCTGGACCCCAGTGTATATTCAGCATAGGAGAAGTGGAGTGAGAGAGGACAAGATCTGTAAGACTCTATTTGAGTTGCAGATGTAGAAGGAACGAGACAAGTGACGAAAGTGTAGAGAAATAACTGAAAATAGGATCACAAAGAAGGAGGCGACAGAAATGTTGCCATGAATGAAATACTCTCGGGGAAAAATGAACCTTGACTGAAAAATTTGATCCAGTGAGATGGACTTTGAGGAAATGTGTTTTGATCACCAGCCAATAATAGTTCTTTTCTCTGATAATGGATTTTTTTGTTCTTTTCCTTAATGGAATAATGATGACGGCTGTAGGCGATTCACGCTCACCGAGATTAGCTGAAAGCCGACTCGAGTCGGTGTGAAAATACAGTCTGAAATATGTTTTATGCAGAAGTTTTTCAACTTTTCACCACAGTAGCATTACACACACACACACACACATGCTGGGACGATGTTAGAGTTTGACTGTTAAACATATTACTCTGCTACAGGGGCAGGGCAGCGATCCATATTTTGGCATCAGTGTTAATAAAAAAAAAAAAAAGGCTCCATCAAAGTAAAACACTCATTTTATGAATGAAATGCACTTCCTTGGCAGCTTTGTTAAACAGCTCCCCCCCTGAACTTTCAATTTACTGAATGCCAGCCCATTTTTGCTTGCACATCAATGCAGTTTTAGAGTTTGTCCTCCGGTGTCCCCTGTGTATCAGAATCAGTTTCATTGACCAGGTGTCTTAGCACACGTAAGGAATTTGGTCATGAGCCTGTGGACCTGAGCACACATTAAGTATGAGCTGCCATTGAACTTGACTTTAAAATAGAATCTGTGATGATAGGAAATCCCTCAATGGGCTTTGATTACTAATTCAGGATTGATGGAGGAGACTCACTGATCCATCTGAATAATTTAACCTTTCAGGGTCTACGGCCAGAGCACCGTGTAGGGTAGAATACATTATACATTGTATTTTTTTTTTTTTTTTTACCGTGTGCAACTTGTAACATCATATTTTTCATGTTGGGAAATGCTTAAAGCTTCAAAGTTTGTGTTCAACCATGTAAGGCGTTGGCTTAGTTTTCATTTCACCATTTAATTTATCTAATTTCAGTTGTTTAAGTTTTAGTTGGCCCCTTTAACCATCATAACTTGATGCCTTAACCAAACATTTAACCTGTTTCTGACAAAAACCTAAATCTTCCCAACTCTAAACTAACCCTTAGCCCTAAAAGAAAAGGAAGGTCTGCCTGTGGGAACGTTCATTTTGTCGTCACTATGAAGTGAACCCCCATGGGTTAGTGTGTAATCAGGCTGAAGTCCTCATCCACCAGGATAAGAAAAAACAAGCCCACACATGCACACAGACGTACACACACTCGCATACCCTCACACACACTCTGTTCAGTTTAGCTCCAACACTTGACACATGCATAAACGACAGATGTTTTCAAGGATCCTGCTCTGACTAAATGATTTCCTTTGCATACATTATAAATGCACACCACACAAATTAGCTACCATCTTGCTTGATGAAATAGTTTTAAATGGGCTTTCGTCAGCGAGAATCAATTTTGACGCAGTCAGAGGGACACAGTGGGGAAGTGTTATGGCGAGATTTGGTCCTGGTCCATCAGTTTTCATGTTTACAGCTCTGACACCGCACTGCAGGGTTGACAAACTGATCACACAAACAGTCCTCGGAGGCAAACATGATGGTACTGGAAGTGACTCAGGCGCTCTATCCTATGAAAGTAATTTTTGGGGCGAGTGAACATCATACAATATTCCCTTTTTTTGTGTGTTCTCGACAGTTCAATAAGTAGGGAATGGAACCATAAACCCATCTGCAATGTTTGTGCACATGCACTGTGGTAGATGATTTCATTACTTACACTAACACACCTAATGCAGCTGCCAAGTTGTGGTATAGATGGGAGTTTTTATCAGATTGTATAGCATGTGAGAATGGCGGTATAAATCAGCAACGGCTCATCAGGAGTGTTCCTGCAGTCATCTGCATGCATGCATGGATCCATTAGTTCCCCTGCGTTCAGGCATGTTTGCATGTAATTGTAATGACGCCGTTACCAGTCGGCTGAGTGATACAATGAGTAGGTTCAAGATGTGCACATAATACACATGTACAGTTACTTAATTCTATGCACATTAATCTTTTTTTTTTTTTGTCTGTTTGTTTCTATTGTGGTGAGTGTCGTAGCCACTGAGCCTACTTCTTCTTGGCAGTTTGCTAATGTTAATACTCTCTGACAAATACTTGAGGTGAAAACAGAGTCGTACATTGAACATGATTTCTTTTTTCCCAAACTACTAATAGCAGAAAATGTAAATCACCCATGTTGCAGTTTGTGCATAATATGATTCCATAATGATTCCCCTTTGGTTTCTTACCCTCATAGCATTGAAAGTAAAAAAAAAAATCCAAATGTTTATTGTAATGAACTTTAAAAATGTAATTTTCAAACTTTTTTTTAATATTTTGTAATCCCTAAAGCCTTCAACAAAGTTGTACACACACAGTTTTAAGTGGCTCACGAGGGCATTTCCTTGAGTTCTCCTTGGTAATGAAGCCTGTAGGCCCACAGGCTCAAAATGGAGAATCTCTCTAAGTAAAGCTGCATTTGTTATGTTGGCAAAGTAGCCATGACTACTCTATGTGAAGCACCAGACCAGATACAAAAGAAATATGTACCGAAGCAGGTTTTCATAGAGGGTTGTTCTCACGGGGTTGCTAAGTCCTCTATATCAATATACTTCAAGAAAGTAATTCACAATCAATATTTTCTAGACATAACAGCAGTGGAGATGGTGGGTAGGATTTTTAAAATTCATTTTAGGAGTTTGTAAACTCCAGGAAATGTTAAAGGAGATGAGAGAGGGCAAGAGAGAGCAATATTGATTCATAAAACAGTTAATTGAAAACCCCAAGCAGAGTGAAAAGTAGTTTAAAATCACACAAAACTCTTTCCACTCTGTCTCCACACACACAATGTACAGCCACAATATAAAACACACATGCACACAAAAACAGTAACATCTGCACAAGTGTATACACACCAGCCAAAACACACACACACACACAGTGCCAGCAGTCCTTGCGGGCACAATTGTCATTTAAATAAACAGTCAGAATCTGTTTTCCCACAGTACACGCTGCATTATGTAGCACCCAGACAGCCATAAATGAAACAATATAATTCCACAGAGAAAAGTACAAGAAGCAGGGAAGACTTGAAGTTCAGCTCTGCTGTCGTGCGAAGGTCAAACTTTAAGGCAGTTGTGAGACATCCTGTTACAAAAAAACAAAAAAAAGGTAGGGGGGAGCGGGGGCTCATGGGAGGAGAGAGAAAAGGGAATGATGGTAGAGTTGTGTGTTGAGTGTTGTCAGCATTGTCAGCACAGCAGTGTTGGGGAAAAGATGAGCAGAGAAAACTCGACTGCACTATCAAATATAGAGGCGAAAAGCCCCCCCCCCCCTCCTACAAAAAAAAAAAAAAAAAAAAAGCAGAGATGTAGCACAGGGACAGGAGGACGGGTCCACAGGTCGGAGTACTGTCAAACCCCACAGTAGGGGTTTGATGTAAGATGTCTCTTGGGATCCAAAAGACCAACATATCCCAACATATCTGGTGTGAGGTGAACTTGAGAAGATTAGGTCAGAATAGATGGCAGACAGTGAGCCTATAAAAAAAAAAAAAAAAGTCCATGTAGCATTTTTGGGCTGCAACCGGGAGGGAAAGCTAAGAACATCCGAGTGTCCTGTGGTTTAGTGGATTTGGTAAACATGGCATTTTTGACATTGTCTCTTGAGAAATATCATCGACCCCTCGTTGTGATATGTGAATCTGATCAAAGGGCTTTTCACCGATGTTATCTCAATTCCCTACACTGTGAGTGTAGCATGTAAACTGCCTGAGTGGAGGTGACTGACAGGTGGAGTTAAACTTTCCCATACATTGGAAATGGCTTTTCGCTGGGGAGTCGTGCAACTACTCGATAAAGACTGAGCGAGACCAACCTGTAGGTTTTTACACATAACATCAACATATACATCAACACGGTGCCCCGCTTCAGAAAAGTTTGTTTTATTTAGATAGCCCTCAACTATTGATGTGCACATATTCCCCAACACTGTAGTAGGTGCGGTGAGCAAACCGATAACAAGCACTCAGATTGAGGTTCATGTTCACATTACATTAACGGTGTATGTAGTTTCACATGCTTATTGGTGCTTCTTGTCTTCATAAATACCGTCATTATCTGATTAACTGTATATGTATGAAGGAAGGCGTCATCAGCCTGTGACCATTGTGTGTTAAAATAATAATAGTTATTCATCAGATTGAATTAAAGATGAGTGCATTATTGAGAAGACACAGGCAGACAAACAACAAATGAATTACATGCTGACATTTTTCTTCCAGCAACCACTTGGAGAAGAGCCTTCAGCTTCTGATGGACAGAGTGGACGATATGAGCCAAGACATCGTCAAATACAACACCTACAGCCGCAACCTGAGTAAGCAACAGCAGCAAAAGCACCAGGTAACTCATGCACTCACACACTCAAACACAAGTGAAGTGTATATATACTGTACCACCTACAGATCGAATGAGCAAGCAGCAGCAGCAGAAACACGCACAAACCAAAAGTGTATTTATATAGCGTGTTTAAAACAACTGAAAGAAAAGGCAACACAACAAGCGACTAAGCCTGGGAGAGTCGAAAAAGTTTCTGTGCGGAACAAGCAGTTGTGTACTTTTGTTTAACCTTTTAAATGTGCAGTCTAGCAGAGACACCCTGACTGCGAGGTGCTGATGCCAGGGGACGACAGTAGACCGCTGCTCGAAGTCAGTAAAGTGTGTTCTGTATGTTGGTGGCTCGTCTTTGTGAGCCTCATTTGTTAGGGTGAGTGGTGAGACAGTCGATCCCAGAACAGTTTGAAATTGTCAGAAAAACCCACACTGAGACTTGAGGACAGTAAGTTCAGCGTTCTGCTGAAGTGACTGGCCCAGAGCGGGAATTGGACGTGAGATAAAAACAAATTTGTTCCATTGTTTTAGAAAGTTAATAAGGTTGTTAAAATCGATTTGGGTCAGCTCTGACTGGTGACAGGCTGTTCCCCGGTGAACAATCATTGTTTTGATGGATGTGGAGAGACGGGGCCGATAGAACCTGGAGGTTTTCCAGGATGACAAAGGCCGTGGGACCTGGGAGACGGTGTTAAGGATACATACACCCCTGATTATGAAGGAGCTGGCTGTCAGTGTGGTGGTAGAGGAGGAGAGCAGCTGCAGCGATGGAACAAAACGGTGTCTATGAGCCACTGACCACGGCACAGACGGCACAAACCTCACCAGCTGTGAACGCGTGGTCTGAACAGGTAAGCGCGGCGGTAGGTGACGTGAGGGACCTTCTCGCTCCTCTGCCTGTGGGAGCGAGGCGGTTCTCTCCAAACTGCCCTTCAGCATCCTGCCACAGGGGGGAGGAGGAGGAGAACCTACTCCATCATCTCTCGGCCGTCCCACGGTGGATGGGACCAGCTGTCCGAGTAACGCCAGCGACAGGTGGAGAGAACTGGACCAGTCCAGCTTGGACGGTTGCAGAACTGAGGAGGCATCTGCCGGGGGGAAAGCCAGAACCACAGGAGCTTTCACTGGTTGGACTGGACTGTTGTTAGACAGGGTCACATAGCAACGGGAGAGACGTTGGCGAGATGGCGAGACCGCCTCATCTCGCGTCCATTGAGCACTTGAGCTCAGGATGACTGACGTGTGAGGTGCCTAGCAGGAGGAAAGCGGCGGATAACTTCCCACAGAGCCGAGTCCTCAACAGCTGCACTGACGGAGGCAACACATCTGGACCGTGCAGCTGCGCATGAAGTTGGAGTTCCACGAAGTTGGACGCAAGAGAGTCTTTCAGCAGCAGTTCATCAGAAAGCTGTGAAATGTCCTCCTCAAGGTTAGCAATCGTTGTGTTAACTTTCCTAGAGGAGCACACAGTCCTCGCAGAGCACAGTTGGCGAGGCTGTAAAACCTCTCAGTAAAAGCGAGCGGCTGGTATAGCCACCAGGCTGAAAGGTTATAGCGTGTGACACATGCTGAGTCACCCGGGTACGATACCAATCAGCCAGAAAAAGCACGTGTTCTCGCCCCAAAGCAAAAAAAAAAAAAAAATTCACCCCCATGTTTTCAGATACACCTACAGCCACAGACTCAGCTGGAAAGCAGCAGGTACACTTCTCTCAGACATGGACACAACCAATTGCAGTCATAATCACAGCAGGCAAGCGGCAACAGCACCAGGTAGCACAAACAAACACACAACAGACACACACCTACCATCACGGGAGCTGAATTTTCCTCTGATGAAGGAAGAATGTGTCACAATGTTGTGCATTGTTAGCACCACGAGCTGTTGTTGCTACAGAAACGTCACGACCTGCACATCATATTCTCCACACAGAGAGGAATATGTTTGTTTGTTTGTTTGGCACAAAGACCCAACAACAATCACAATCATTGTTTTCAGTGAAATACATGAATACATATATACACAGTGACAGTGATTTGAATCACAAGAGGAGTGGGACATGGCGCCGGATTGAGTGGGCTCCAAATTATATCCAGTCTGCCTGACGGAGGCTGCATTAATGTTCCAACATTAATTAGCAGACGACAAGAAAATCACCACTAATACGACTCCTAGTAACTTTGAGTAAAGACACAGGGGCTGGTTTAAAAGTCACTCCTGTTGTTTTGACGGAACACTAATGAGATAAGAATGACTAATGTTAACCTTCAAATACCTGTCATGGTTTTATCATTCCCCCACCTCACTGCGGCTGCTGACACGCGCCCACTGCAGATCAGCATCGCTTGAATTTCAGACACGTTTCTTCCTCCATCTGCTGCATTATTTTTTCCTTTGAAAGAATTGTTCGTTTTCAGCCAGACGAGGGTGCCTCGGCGATACCGTCATTAATTTATCCTTATGTAAAGAAAATTTGGTTCAGAAGGTTAAATACCATGAGTCATGCTCAGACAATCTTCAAATACGGTTGGAGCCAGGGGGGCGCGCTGGTAGATACGGACACAAAGCTGCTATTAATAAATGAAGTCTTTCTTTTATTTAAATGAATAAGTGAAAAGCGTCTGTTTTTCATTCTTTTTCTGTACCAGAGAGACACATCACAAACCCAAACTTCATTTAAAACCAGCCACAGTAGCACTTTGTAAAACACACTTAACTTCAAACACAAACTGTGCCAGAAGCACCAAAAAGACCAGAACAAAAAGTGTGCATTAAGCACATACACACACACACACACACACACACACACACACTCACACACACACACAAGGATGAAGACGTACCATCTGCAACCACAACCTCAACCAGATGCATCATAAACATTCAGCAGCACATGAAAACACAAGCAGTTAGATTGATAAACACACACACACACACACACACAGTCAGGAAAAATGGAAGCAAAAAGGCAGGAGGAGGTGACTCACACATTTGTGTGGTGTGCGTGTGCACGAACTGACACCTACGTTCAAACAACTACAACAATACTCTGTCTTTATTCTCCGCACGTGGAAATGACGAAACGTCTGAAGTATTAATGTCCATCGTGCTGAGTCATCATCATCTTGGCTGACAGCGGATACGGCCGAGGCAGAGCTCACACACGTTATGCAGACTTCCAACAAAACACGCATCGGTGTGACCACAGGTAGTTGCGTGTGCGTGTGTGTGTTTGTGTGTGTATGCAGCACACGAGGCATTCACAACCAGGACGGTGAAGTTGCACACACCTACATAGACACACATCCTCAGGCCAATCCCCCACACTGCAGCCATTATGATCCATCATCCTCCACCACCGACCTTCTCATCACCGCAGCCCCCAAGCCTCACCCCTGACACACACACACACAACCACACACAACCACACACACATACACACGCAGGCACTCACAGGCATTCATGTCACACACAATACCACCCAGACAGCCTCTTTAATGGCACCTACTTTTTCCATGTTTCACGTGATTCTCTACAATGAGCAAACAATACAGGCAGCGAAGCAGAAAGTGAGCCTCTATCACACCTTTCAGACATCTACAGTACGCCGGTCTGTGTAATCTTGTGTTATTGACCCCGCTGCTTCCCGGACAAATGGAACCTTATTAATCATCATAGAAAGTTGCGAAAAGGCGGTGTGCTGAGAGGGGCTCCATTTTTCATTTATAGCCCTCTAAATTTGGTAATAGCAGGTTCCCAGGCACAATCTGTGGCCAAGTTAGTCTTTGTACCGGGAAATTTATGTCTCACTACTCCACATTTATTCATCCTCTATTTTCTTTCCCGACCACAGAAGCAGGCGACACTTTGCAAAAGATTAGGTATGGCGCGGTGCATTAGGCTTATGAACCGTGGAATCATGATTTATGGTGAATAACACAATTTGGCCTCAGTTAGATGATTCAGCGCTGAGTTATTATTTGTGAACCATATAAGTATTTGTTATGAAATTAAACCATGTCAAATCGTCATGGCTGAAATGTGTATCAGAAGAAATTTATGGTTGTTGAACTCCGCAAGTTCGACTGGCGTATGTGTGTGTGCCAAACAGGTGGCAAAGAAGCTAAAATAAAAGAGTACGAGGGTTTAAGTGTCTGACCCAGAGGTCCTCGGTTTGGACGACATCCAGAACAGACCCACTGAAAACCCTTTATGAACCATTACGTGCATATCTTTGACCTCATCCAAAGGGAAGCCAAGGATAATTAGACCGGGATGGGTGGATCCCAGCAGAGCGCCGGTAATGAGAGAACACCGAGACAATCAGCAACACGATACCGGCCCTGGAAGGCCCGGGAAGAGCCAGCGCCAAACAAATAACAACAAAACAGAGAGGCGTCGTGCTGCGATCAGTGAGACAACTCTGACGGGAGACAGGATTATTTTCAACCAAGACAACAACCTCAGACATAAAGCCAAGGCTACACAGGAGACCAGGCCTCAATCCAGTTCAGACTTTGCGGCAGGACTTGAAAACTGCTGCTCCCTCACAGTCCCCGTGCAACTTGACAGAGTCTGAGGAGTTTGTAAAGAAAAACTGGGAAAAATAGCAGCAAAGGCGCCTTTAGCAAATACTGACTTGAAGGAGGATGTCTTGTAATTGTACTTAATTTAGATCAATTAGATGTTTTTTTTTTTTTTACTTTGACATTTACTTTGAAAGGGGGGTGAATACTTCTCAGAGAGTGTATGTCTATATTTATATATAAAAGGGTAAAACTGTTGTCGCTTGTTTCTACAATTTGCATGCAGTCCTACATTAGCATTTTGATTTAGCACAGTGATGCTGTGATGCATTGGGAGGGAAAAAAACGAAATCAGTCAGAACTCATTTGGAGCAAAAAGTTGTCTTTTTCATTTATTGTTTATCTGAGCCAATTTGATCAGCTTTGTGGTGCATTGTGGGATGCTTGGTTTGAAAGCACTGAAGTCCACCCACCCCGCTGCTTTTCCTGCGCGGCTGCCGCGACCTCCACTTCCACTGGTCTGTGTCAGTCTCTCCTCCATCTTGCCAAATTAACAAGGCTTTTAGGATCTCCAGAGACCCAGCACCTCGCTGATTTACCGACTGTCAGGCCTCCACTAATCACTCCATCCCCTGTCAGCACTTACAGCTCTCCTTTTTTCCTCTCCGTCTCTCCCCCCACCCCACCTTTTCTTTCATCGCCACGTTTCTCTACGTCTCACTTCATTCTTATTAGTTTTTCTCCCATAGTTTCCAACGCCGGCCGTTCTGCCTCCCTCTCCTCACCACCCGCTGTCGCTCAGCTCTCTGCATCTCTAACTATTTCTCTCCTTCCTGATACCTTGCCCTTTCCTGTTCCTGACTTCATACCTTCTTTTTTTTATCTTTCACTTTCTCTACTCCCACTCCCCACCTTCCTGTCATCATTCTCTCACCCTTTCTTTTCACCTAAAATTCCTATTCACTCCTTCTGGCCTCCATCACCCCCATGCCTTCCTCTTATCCTTTTCTGTCCATTATCTTTTCTTTTTTTTTGCACTATCTATTCCCTTTTCACATCCCTCTCTCTCTCTCTCTCTCTCGCTCACTGTGCTATTTATATTTGTTTTTCTTTTGCCTCCCCCCTCCTGTGCCCTCCTCCACTAATGCCATCCCTTTGTCCCTTTGTGTCCCTCCCTCCAGTACCTGCAGAGGCGGCAGCAGGAGAACGCCCAGCGACAGAGCAGAGGGGAGCCCCCGCTGCCTGAGGAGGACATCAGCAAAATGTTCAAGCCCCCCCAGCCTCCACCACGCATGGACACGCTGCTTATTGCAGGTATGTGCACACACTTGACACAAACACACACACAGAGCACTCAGAGACCCCCCTCCAAACTCCATCAGCTGCCTCTGCTCCCTCACAGGAGCTCGGGTTCGTTTTTGTAATTATCTACGCCATTATCTTGAAATTACATTAATTTAAAGTTTATTGACTCAATCTCCAACTCCACCGCCCCTTTCCCTGCTGCTTCATGCTGTTCAGCTCTCCTCCACCTTCAGACAAAATGTCTGATCTTTCCGTTTATTCAGTTTTCTTCCACTAATTCGATGTTTTGCTGTGCTGCTGCCCCCCCCCAAAACTGCCCTATCTGTCACCTACACCTAATTGTGTGCATGTCTGTGTACAAATGCACACATGTATGTATGTTTCCGTGGGCGTGTGTTTGTGTTTTTGTGTGGGGGCGCATTGATTCATGTGGCTTCTCTCCAACAGGGCAAATTAACAACTACTGCAACAACGTGAAGGAGTTCACCTCGCAGAACCTGGGGAAGCTGTTCATGGCCGAAGCTCTCCAAGGCAACAACTAGAGGAAGGACGACGGGGGGAGGAAGGATCTGTGAAAGCAGGGAAGAGAGGGCACGAGGGCGGGTGGGGAGGTTAATAAAAGAGAGATGCAAAACCACCATTTGTTTTCTAAAAATGTATTCATTGTTTTTATGCCAAAACTCATCTTGGATACAAGATTATATTTGAAGATCACTTGATTTTGATTGAAATAAAAGACTCGCATCTCTCCATCCTCTCCAACTCTGTATGTTTTCACACCTGAGCTAAAATCTTCTTTTGATCCTAGCTGCAGTGTTATTATACTTTAGGCTTTGACATGTTATGCACACAAAACAAAATGGTTAGCTTTGTTCAGAATATGCTAAAATGAATCTCGTGCATTTTACAAAATAATTATACACTAGAATGGTACTTACATAATACATCATTTTATTGCTACATGCTTTTCGTCTTGCAGTTCAAACGCCAAGCAGGTGAAACCAATTATTAGTGGATTTGCTGAAGTGTCGGTTCACGTGGTGGGAACAATGATATTCTTGTAAACAGAACTGCGATCAGGGAAAGTTGAGCGGTAAATTGCCAGCTACATACTCGGTCCCCACTGTCTCGCCGCGCTGAGAAGTCTTGATTGTCTTTTTGCTTTCCTGAGGTGAAATTACACGATGCAGCAGAATCTGCCTTTCTTCCACACAGGTAGCAATTAGCACTTGTTTATTTTTGGGATACAAAAAAATAAAGTCCCAGTGGTGAGATTTGGCACGAAACAAAGAATTGTTGAGATTTCAAGACAACATTTGAAGAAGGAACTGCAGGTGTGCCCGACAACAGACAGAGAAACAGTCAACGGTTGCTTTCCTTCTTTAGTGTTGTCTGTAATTGCTACAACCCATAAATCATTTCACACAATTTAGAGAAATTACCAACAGGGGAACCAATTAAGTGTTTGTGAAGTTTATTCCTCAAAAAAAACACAGGATGATAGATTATGAGAAATAAATCAAATCATAATAATGAATGTGAGTCACAGTCACAGTGTAATACAAACATCAGAGAGACCATAATACATGATGAGAGCCTTGAAACATCATCACTTAGGAGTTAGACAGAGAGAAGACTGTTGAGCATGGATGTGGGAATCAAACTCTTTCAGCCTGCTGCATTTGCTAATGAGAGCTAAACACAAAGTAAATATGTGATCGCTCCTTCCTTCTTTCCTCTATACCGGTCTAGCAAACTGCAATTTGTAAGGAATTAAAGTCATTGTGCTTTTCAGGTTAATGATGGTCTGTAACACTGCCGCATGACAATGATCCAAAACATTGATAGAAGATGTATGGAGGTTATTTTCTATCATAAATCAAGAGCATATTATGTTGATTTGAGAGCATTACTTTTTGATTTGACGTTCAGAAAACTCTGCTCTCATATTCAAATTTACTCTGCTCGCGCTCAAACTATGTGCTCGATGTTTAAACCTGTGCTCTCGGATTCAAAGTTGCCCTGCTCGTGCTCAAACTTTGCTTTCGCATTCAAGTTTGCCCTGCTCGTGCTCAAACTGTGTGCTCGCACTTGGTCACAGCTGCCTGCGCAGAGTGTTTCCTCTTGCGCGGAGGAAAGTCCTGCTCTCGGATCTCTGCTCTGCTCACGGAGTTTCTGTCAACTGTCAACCAATAGAAGACCGGCTACTGTTGACCAATCAGATCATCCCTACTTCTATGCTTCTTTGTGGGTGCGTTCACTGTAATTCAAGGAGCGTCACATACGGGCGGGCACTCTTTCTACCGGGTTTATCTATTTCCGCCCCACAGGCTGTTAAATGTGGCGGCTCCCTTTATGTTTTGACAACTTTTGGAATAAAATATCAGTTAATTAATACACGAGCGCCCGTGCTTTTCATTACAATAGGTAGCTATATAAACATAAACTAGCAGTAGTAGCGGATGGGTGCCTTATGTATGTTTTTTTTTTTAATCCACGTTCATCGGTATATATGTTTTATAGTCTAAATGCCAAAAGTCACTTGTAAGTGCTGTGATGGTACAGTGGTTAAGGCAGATGACAGTAGCTCTTTTTGTTGATCATGGGACCGCTGGTTCGAATCCCGGCCCTGCCGGCACCCTCATGTTATGCTATTTGATTTTTATGATTTTTTTAATTTTCATTTCATCATGTTTTTAATCACGCATGGTAACCCACCATCTCTTGTTAAGCGTTTCAATGAAAAAAAAAAAAAATCATAAAAATCAAATAGCATAACATGAGGGTGCCGGCAGGGCCGGGATTCGAACCAGCGGTTCCATGATCAACAAAAAGAGCTACTGTCATCTGCCTTAACCACTGTACCATCACAGCACTTACAAGTGACTTTTGGCATTTAGACTATAAAACATATATACCGATGAACGTGGATTAAAAAAAAAAACATACATAAGGCACCCATCCGCTACTACTGCTAGTTTATGTTTATATAGCTACCTATTGTAATGAAAAGCACGGGCGCTCGTGTATTAATTAACTGATATTTTATTCCAAAAGTTGTCAAAACATAAAGGGAGCCGCCACATTTAACAGCCTGTGGGGCGGAAATAGATAAACCCGGTAGAAAGAGTGCCCGCCCGTATGTGACGCTCCTTGAATTACAGTGAACGCACCCACAAAGAAGCATAGAAGTAGGGATGATCTGATTGGTCAACAGTAGCCGGTCTTCTATTGGTTGACAGTTGACAGAAACTCCGTGAGCAGAGCAGAGATCCGAGAGCAGGACTTTCCTCCGCGCAAGAGGAAACACTCTGCGCAGGCAGCTGTGACCAAGTGCGAGCACACAGTTTGAGCACGAGCAGGGCAAACTTGAATGCGAAAGCAAAGTTTGAGCACGAGCAGGGCAACTTTGAATCCGAGAGCACAGGTTTAAACATCGAGCACATAGTTTGAGCGCGAGCAGAGTAAATTTGAATATGAGAGCAGAGTTTTCTGAACGTCAAATCAAAAAGTAATGCTCTCAAATCAACATAATATGCTCTTGATTTATGATAGAAAATAACCTCCATAAAGATGAAGCTGGAGTGGCTGAGGGACGAGATTCAGAACATCTGTAGAGAAACCTCTGGACCTGAAGGTCACAGACGACCAGATGGAGCCGGAGACGATGAGCCAGGAAGAAAAGAACAAATTTAGGTATGCTGTCAGGTGTGTTTCTGTTTTTCTTGTTGTTGATAAAAGTACCTGAAAAGGTGTTTTGTATGAGTGTACATTGATAGGCAAAATAGCAATTCTTTTCCATTTAAAATAAAATCTACAGCACTGACAAATGGAAGTGAAGGGCACTGAATGTTCTCTGAAGCCAGTGTAATAACATACATTTAATTATTTCTTAAATTGGGAAAGCTTGCAGAGAAATTCTAAGTGTTTTACAGCCCTGAGCAATGTCTGCAAGTCTCATTCTCAGGCTACCAAAAAAAAAAAAGAGGGGGATTTTGAAGAGTCCTCCAATTACAAGTAGAAATTATTCCTGTGCACAGCGGCCCTGTAAATAAAACTCAAGTGAAATTAAAATTTAAATTAACTGGTAAAAATGGCATGAAACAATAACCATGTAGCCTATTAATTCCGGTCACCCTGCTCCCTTCAGGGCAAGCGAGACATAAAAGTGTCACCTTCAGCAAACTTTAACTCATCCTCAACCAGACGTTACTTTTTAGCATCCAGCACGCGTCCCATCAGGAACCAGTGCTGTGAAGTGTGCGTGAACAGCAGCCTCGCTCTCTCTAAATCCCTCTGCAGAACAGCACCGGCTGTAAAACCTCTCGTGTAACTGTGAGCTGTGCTGCCGTTGATCCTCCGTAGAGTCTCACATATCTTTAGATTTACCTCCCCAAGCCATACTAGCACAGCTCATTTGTGGAGCTTGTCGCCAGTGTCCAGCCCCACCCACCAACAGGAAGCTGAATGATGGCTCTTTGTGCTCCATTTAATAAAGAAGCTGCCAGTGTGCGGTTCATTGTATAATAATTACACTGCAGCTCTATCTTGCTGTGTGCGCCGCTGCTCTCCCTCGACCTGTGGTTAAACAGCGTCGTCTAATTCGGCAGATGATGTTATTTGACTTGTCATCAACATTGCCAAGTCGGGTAATAACTTGTAGTGCTCCTCCTTGTCATCAGCACAATGTCATTAACAATAATTACAAGTCAACCAACATGATAAACGTTTATTGGAGCGATGACACTTGGGCCGGAAATGATTTCTTCCCCAAATCATAACATGGCTCCCTGACATGCTGGCAGGATGTGAGATATTAATGCACCACAGAAGGCTAGGTTTATATTTATTAATTAAAGCATCTCCTGCTTTGACAGGCACACCTGGGCCGGTGATTGATGTGAGGCCTTTCCTCCTTGCAGACACTGACAGCCTTTTTTTTTTTTTTTTTTTTTTTAGCAGTGGCTTCTATTTAAGGTGAATCTGTGTTGTTTGTAATTCTGAAAGCAGCACCGTGGGGTGACATTGCCCTTGAGGGCCGACTGGGGCACAGCCTCCTCCTGGCCCCTAATCCTGACGTTGTGTGAGGAATTGCAAAACTTAAAATTCCACGAACAGTAGCAGCAGCGGCGGCGACGGCGACGGTGGCAGTGGCGGCGTGAGAGCTGAGGCGCTGCTCGCCCCTGCAGAGTGCAAACACACTGACAGAGGTTCAGCTTGTAGTTAAAGTGACAATGTTTTGATTGGGATGAAAAACAGTTTGGACTGACTCGTGGCAGGGCTCAAGGGCAATAGAGTGGAGGTGCAGGGGGAGTCGAGCTTCCACATTACTCCACTATCATATAAATCATGACATTACAGTTTACTGTCACTGTAAGCAAAGATAAAGATGACGAATTGGTTGCCATTTATGAGTTTAACCAGGGTAGCAGAGGGTCACAGAAGCCAGATTTTATGGTCAGTTTCATGGTTTATTTATTGGTAACACTCAATTTTTCAATTCATCAATAGTAAATTGATTTAAACGCACTGCAACAGCAGCTCTGGCACTTCTAAGCAGCTTATAAGGACATTTTATAGCTTCTATTGAGCCTTTGTAATTACCATATGAACAGTAACTGAGTGACTGATAGCACTATACTTGAACTGTAATCTTATTTAATGATATACGAATTCGCATGAAAGAAAAATCTATACAGTGTGTTCCTCAACATCAAATACTTCATATACCTGCAGATGATTCACAGGCAGGTCTGAACCTTTTTATATACACAGTATAAATGTATTCAATACTAAGTTGAGAGACTGAGTCCTTGGAAATAGTTTCATTCACACTCACACAATCACTAGACATCTCTCACCAGATGATCATTAACAAGGACTGACTGCTGAGTTTACAATAAATATGTGTGCTCTGATCAATAAATGATAAATGATTACATTGATAAGCATAGTGTCAACCTGTCGGTGAAGTGGTGAGGCTGCATGCAAAATTGTTAGGACATGCACCATGTGGGCGCAAAATGCTCCATGTCATTCCCGTCTCTCTCTCTGTCAATCTTCACTGAGCTATCAAATAGTGACGGCATCTAATGGGCCAGATAGTAATAATTAAATTATAACAACATATTTTATTTGTTACCAAATCACATTTTATGAAGAGCTACTACTTAGATGTTCAGGTGAGTAAAGAGACACTTTCCAACTTCAACTGACTGTGAAAACAGGTGCTAGACCAGAGAGATACACAGACATTATTCTGCACAGTTGAGCTCAAAACATCCAAATGAGAAACAATGAATTACACATCTGTTTGGAGCAGAGGTTGAAACGTCATTATGTTTTGTTCATAACAATATGCAATGTAATTAAGAAGTATTATATTCTGTCGTAAATAGGGTAAATTAATTTTTTTTCAATTGGAAGGTAAATGTTATTTGTTGCCATTCAACAGAAGTGAAAGTCAATTTTTCCATGGAGCACATGGACCGTGTAATCTTGAGCGTTACACTCCAGCAGCTGAAACACTTTTATGTCCCACGATATGTCCAGACACTTCACCTTTTGTTCCCACTCAAGGCATTGATGTGGATTTCGAAGTGCAGCGCGCCTTTGCTTCATTGTGCTACTTGTTTTGATATGTTAAACTGTTCGGAAGAAAGAGTCGCACAGGAACCCGTAGCGGCAGCAGCTGCATTTGCGATATTCTCTCTCCCACTCTATGCAGTTCAATTTACCGTGAGACCACTGTGAGTCAGTGAAAATGAGAATGACATCCTCAAATACGAGACAAATTTTTTCACCCACGAACAGTGCAGAAGTCGAGCCTGTGGCCTGCTGAGGCAATACTTAAACTTTCCACCTCTTTCTCTAAAGTGATTTCATTTGATCTCACAATTATTTTTTTTTCTTAACCCTCTGTGATGTCACTTTTCATTTGCAAAAATTACCCTTAACTACGTGTTTGAAGTCAGCATGGGAACGGAATGAGGGCTTTAGCTGTGTAAACAGCCAGGCGTTTTGTACGCTGCAATAGGAGGAAATACTTAATTAGGATTATGGGATTTGTCTCTACACCTTCAGATTCTTGAGAAGGAGGCTGGAAGATGTCAGTGGGATATAAGTTTGGTCTCATTTAATCAGTGAGTATGGCCTGCGCAGCCCTGACCCCTGCAGTAATTTATTACTGTTCAAACACAAACACAAGCCCTTTCTCTGTTGCCTGTCGTCACCCTGTCATTGGTGATAGAGAGAATCAGCTGGCTGAATATAATGAAACCAGTTATTTCCCTGTCAACTCTGAATACTTTTTTCCTTTTTTCTTTTTGGCTCTCTCTCCCTCTCTCGCTCACCCTTTTTTTTTTTTTTGCCTGCCACAGATATTGCCATGGCAACTGTAGATCCTGGATGGAGTAGCTGTTGAGGATGTAAAGTAGTTCCCGTGGAAAAATAATCTTGCAAATCCCCAAAACAAGAGCAGAAAGGAAGGCAGATGCAGTTGTAGGAAGAGGTGTGGGTATGGTGAGAGAATTTAGCATTTATGGGATTATACGTACACACACACACGCGCGCACACACGCACACACACGAGTCCGACACAACCATCTCATGAATACATTTCTTCACATAACAACGCTTTTACCTGTCACCGATGCAGCTCTGTATTTTCCTTATCTCTGCTTTTCCTCGTGGTCAATAGATCTTCGCCGTGATTGGCAACTGTATAGATTGAGCGTTGTGTTCTAGTTGCAGTTCGTCTCTGCCTGCCACCCAATTTGACGGCTGTCACCCCGGCAGTGGCACAAATCCCACAGGCCATTATGAGGCTGGTTTAATCCCCACAACAGCAGCAACAGAAGCCTTTCAAGAGAGGTTTGGGAGCACGATACCCTGTCTGTCACATGCATCCGTGGGCCTCAGGCAAGGCTACAGTGCATTGTTGTGATCCCACTCCATCACTAATGTCTTGTCTTATCCCCAAGCCACTAAGACAAATGTACTGGATGTCCTCCTTCTCAAGATCAATCACATGTTGCGTGTAATCTTCTGAGCTTTGTCTCTCTGCTATTGATAGTCAGATTTCGCCTTGGCTGTTGCAAATAATAAATTATTTTATTGATGTCTTGATTCTGCAGGTTGAGACAGATTTGTAAGGGAGCTGCCTTTTGGCTCATGTGCTCAGTGTGTGTTCATGGGTGTTTGCTCTTTGAAGTTAACCTGGTCTATACGTGTACGTATCTTTGTTTTTAGGAACTCCCCTCTGTGTTTTCTGGCTCGTGCCCAAGTTTTCATGTAGGCTTTTAGTGCGATTTTGATAGTCTGACATTTTGAGAAATAAACTTTGAGGAGAGGATCAATATTGCTTTCATGTCTGCGCTATAAATATGAAGGCAAAGCCAAGAGTCAGAGATAACTTATCATATGATTAGCTCGGCTTATTGTTGCCTAAGGACTCGAATTAGGAGGAAACAGCAAGCCTCGCTTTCGCCAAAGTTCAAAAGTACACCCATTAGCACCTTAACCGGAGTGAAGTGAAAGGACTCCGCAGCACTGACCTGCTCATTATGCATCAGATGCTGTACATCAGATTCCGGCTGCATCATTAGGGCACATACCATGGTGCCATGGTCTAATTAAAGACAGAAATGTAACAGCGGTAATTAGACTTTTCTGCATATATGTACAGTTTGTGACCTTTCGCCTAATGCTGATCTCAGACGCTTGTTGCTTTTTATTCAGTACAGGAAGTATTGCTATCTGTCATCTTTGTTGAAACCTTGAATTTCCTTCTCTGCCTACTTTTTGCTGGCTTATCATATTTCCCCCCTGATGAAGAAAATGAGAAAATGCGAAGCCGGGTCATTTATTATAATTCATGATCAGCTTCCCTCTCCTCCTCAAAGTCTGGAGATGCCAGGTTGCCCGGGGTACAGTGATTGATGGGATGCTTGTGACCCACAATAGAGAGACCCACAATTAAAGCATGCTTTATCTCCAAGCTTTGTATCTGAAAGATAAATGCTGATAGCACACACAACCCCCCCTTTGATGTTCAATCATGCACTCCACGCCTTTGTCTCAGCTTGTGTCCTTAGACTGACTGATGTGCATTTGAATATTTCTTTCTTGCAGGTAAACATTAACATTCAGTTCACTCGCTCGTTCCCTCCCTCTCACCCTAGGTTCAGTGTTGTCTTTCTATTTCAGAGAAATTCTCAGGGAAAACTAGCACTTAATTTAAGTGTGTTTATTTTCATGCTGTGCACCGGCAGGACTAATGTACTGAACAGGCTTTTATTTTGGAATTGCTCGTCAGTTGCTATTATTGTCATTTTTATATCTTATTTATTCTTCTTTCTTTATTCTTAACTGGGCTTTATCCCAACTACAATATTTTGCAACCATTCCAAGTTGCACTGGAAACAGGAACTTGATTTTTTTTTTCAGTCAGTCTCCATCGGGACCTAAGCTTTTGACCACTGCTTACCATTTGTTCTGGTTTGAGGATACATGTTTGGCCTCAAGATTTTGTTTTTGTTTGCACCAGATATTCTTTGGGCAGCTGCTGTGGGGTTTTTCTTCCCAGGTGGAGTCCATCTTTTAATACAGCTTATCAAATAGACCCTGGTGCATTCTGAGATCCAAACCAGCCGTCAATGATCGACCTCAAGGAACACACTTTTTCTGCTTGTCCTATTATACTGGATTTTATTGGAGAACAGAGAGGGAATATTTTTCGAAGCCATACATTATGAAAGACATTGCTCTTTTTTATTGAGCCTCCTATCGAGTGTCCAATCTGTGAAACCATATAGTAGTAATGACGTGACTTTGCTGTTGTACTGTTGCAATTTATTCACCAGAGAGTACTAGTTAGACCTCTAAATAGGATGTCTTTTTGTGCACAGTCATCTTCAGCGATTCCTCTTCCCAGGCTTGCTCCTCATTCTCTAGGGCTTGACTGTTAATGGCGATGGATGCATCCACAAAGCTGTTGGTGCACAGGGTTTTAGGTCTGGAAAGGCTGCTGTCAAATGTTGCACTGTATTGTGATTCAGATAGAGTGGTATAAGCTCTGACAACCCCAGAGCTTCTACATGGAATGAAAAGACACAAACTTTATGCTTCTGTGTTGGTGTGATGACGCCATTCACAAAAACCAGTCGATGGTTATTAGCGGTTTGAGGGATGGAAGAAGGCAGCCTATTTGAGTGGGAAGGAACCACTCAGAGAGGAAACTGTCAATGATGATACTTGGTCAAAGTGATAATAAAACTGCTCTATCAACGTAACGGCCTTCGGGAGAATACCATTTCATCCAGTTATTTCCTCTAATGTTCCAATGCACAGTGCGAAGTGCTTTCTGAAAGTAATTGAAATAGATGTATAAGGGTGCCTTCAATGCTGCACTGTTTAATTATGTACATTCTGTGAGAATTTGATCAGTGCCCCCCTTTTCATTTTTGATTCCTTCTTGTTTCTCCCTCAGCTTGTTATCTATTTTTTATTCTAATCACACTGTGGTAGAATTGACTGTACAGTCGTTTTTCTGATCTTGCCTCTATCTGAACAAAAAATAACAGCACAGTTGAGTCTAAACATTTCAAATTCACCACCACTAAAGAAATGAAATGTTTCCTTGAACTGTAACTAAATGCGTTTCACACTGTCAAGTACAGGTGCAAACTGTGTGACGGCTCACACATACAGTAGTATAGCAATTTGAATATCATCTCCCAGCAGGCAACACCGATTACAATAAACATTAAATGAATAGAAATTAATTAATACAATTTTGACCAGAACAAACGCAGATGCCGGGGCCTTGAGCCTTGTCGGTTGGTGTCCATTTATTTCCTTTGAGGGAAGCAGCAAGCCCGCTGACATTCAATCACATTATTTTGCCACACTGATTTGCTGCCTCCACCTGTGACCTGAACCACACATAACGCAGTGCATGACAGCGGCTGTGTAAATCAAACCACCAAGACACATATACATGATGCCTAACTGAATCTCCTGGTGAGACGCTGGCCAACAGAAAATGTGACTAAAATGTGCGTTAGTAAACAAAGCAGGCACCAGTGGACATCTAGGACCTCGTTTTTTACTCTCCTCTACAATATTTTAATTCAGTCTCTCCCAAGCCATCTGCAGGGTGACTCTGCACCACTTGGATGCAACTGCCGGCCTGTTATTGCAGCAGTGCGATAGAGAGTAAGCTTATAGCAGCCATAACAGGCTTTTGTAAGGGCATGATGGCCTGCAGGTAAGTGATTTAGAGAAAATCAGGTTGATGCTCTCCAAACCTTCTGCTAGGGAGGCACGGGCCAAGGCCAGGCAGTTGTAAATTTTCTCAAAGTGTCAGCATTTTCCACATCGCTTACTCTAGGCCAGGCTGGAATAAATTCTCACACAATTTTCAGAGCTGAAATTGGTCATTCCTTGTGCGTCTTTTCACTCCAGGGCCTCAAAAAATTGTCTGAGGGTACCGTTTGTAGGCTTGTCTCTCTGTATTTGGCTTGGCACCTGATCCATACGCTCAGTGAAAAGAAATTTCAGAATCTTTCACCCAATTTAGAAGGAATTGGTTATGCTGCACAGGGCTGATTTGACATGGTCTGTGCACAAAAAGGCTCACTACAAGTGGACGTCTAGTCTAGGTGTCCAAACAGGTAGCACTGTACACTGAGGGTCAGGGTAAGATTCCCCCTTGCCTTTCATTTCCTGCGTAACATTTAAGCAAACTTATCTTGGCACACATCCACTGTTATTCACATCCCATTTGCCATGATGTAGGATCACTTAAATGACAGATTCCGACCTTGTAAAAATGCTCACAAAGATAATTGGTACAGTGATGAATAATATGTGTTAAAAGCTTGTGGTTATTACATGAACAAGTTAAAGAAACAGAAATGGTCTTTCATTGAAAATGTTGTTCCTTTGGTGAGACAGGATTTCAAGCTAAATGGAATTATATAAGATGTATTATTCAACTAAAACCCTATGCACAAAGAGCTCAATAGCTTCTGGAAAATTACAGAATAGTATAAAAAGGTGTGTATTTGCACCATTTTCCCTCTGGATCTCCAATTATTTCAGATCTGTGAGGGAAAAATAGACAAGTTCTTTTACTCTAAAAGAGACCATGCAGAGAGTGTGTCATGGGTTAAATGTGGGGGTGAGAATAAGCGGCTCTGTGGGTCAATCCTCATCACATTTTGACAGTTCAACAGATAGGTCTGCACTAACACTGGCCCTGACATGAAGGCCAGTGATCTCTGGATCTCTTTAAATCACTCCTTACAGGACTAAAAGGAGAAAAGATGGCAGCTTAATCTTAATATTGGCTGAGAAGCTAGTATGAATTGTCTGTACAGTCATACACAATGAAAATATCTAAAAGGACCATAACAATGAGGGACATTTTCTTCTACACATGTTATTTTATATGATCACTTAACAGTTTCCTTGCTACTTACATTACGTAGATGTAATTCGAAAATCATTTGGATTACACTCTTATACTTTCCCCCTCATTAATCGACACTAATGAAAGAAAAGCAAAAACTGTTTTTTGTTGTTGGTGTTTTGTTTTTTTTGCAAAGTCTTTTAAAGGGAAAAGCAGAAATAAGACATTGGCCTTACAGTATTCAGAGAGAGGTTCAAGAACCTGGCTGGCTGAGATTCAGATGGGACAGTCAGTGACAATGACAATCGCTGCACCACTCTGCCGACCAAGACTGCATGGCAGAGTGGCCAAACAGAAACCTCTCCTCAGTGAAAGTTTGCAAAAAAGCAACTAAAGGCTCCTCAGACTGTGAAAAACAAGATTTTCTGCTCTTATGAAACCAAGATTGAACTGTTTAGCCTCAGCACTCTGAGTCATGTCCAGAGGAAACCATTTAAGAGATATGGAGGCCACTGTGCTCTTGGGAACCTTCGATGCAGCAGAAATTTGTTGTAGCTTTCCCCGGATCTGCACCGCGACTCCAGACTCTGGGTTTTGCAGGCGGTTCCCTCCACCCCATGGCTTGGTTTTTTGCTCTGATTCGCATCATGAGCTGTGAGAAATCTTAAATATAGGTGTGTTTTTTGATTGTGTCCAATCAATTGAATTTTGGTTGTTCAAGGTGGAGGAACATCTCAAAGATGATTGAGAGAGGTTGTAGGAAAAACCTGAGCAAAATTGCAGATGTCACAGAAAAGTTTCTGAATACTTGTGTGGAAAAAACCGAAGGGGTCTGAAAACTCTCTGAATGTGCTTTACCTACTGAGCCCATCAGTGTGTGAATAGTAGAAAAGGAAAGTGTGAAAATGTGTTAAACTCTGTGCAGATGTACTGGTACATCAAGTATTAGTAAACCGTGGAACTGAAAATACTTCAAGTAAAGGAATGAAGTTTGGTGCTGAACATGCAACATTTCACCCACTCATGTAAAGGTATAATCAGCTAATTATTATGGTGATCAGTCTCTCCTAGTGCTGTGTCATAAAAAGAGCAAAGTAGTGTTTAAAGCTTAACGTCTGCTTTAACAATGTCTTTCAATACATGCGGTGCGGGCCCAGGCAGCTGCTGGGGTCAGTGCGATTTCATTTGATCAGCAGATATTGCTTCTTGCACACCTGCTAGTCTATCTGCTTGTTTGTGGGCTTTTGCTGCTTTGACACTATCAAGCTATCTGACACCTGACGGAGAGATTTAACTTCAACTGTCATCTGGAACCATGGCAGGTTATTATTTGTTTTTCCTTAAGTTTGCTGCTTGCCAACAGCTGACAACAAAAAAAAAAAAAGCCAATCTTGAGCCAAGCAGCTTAAAGATCCTTTTATTGTGCGGGAGAAAATTTGATGGCGTAGGTGCAGGTGAAAACCTATAGTGTTTATCGACTGATATGAGTGATACTGATCTGAAAGCAGTTATTTCCTCTCCACCAGGCTGTCATTTGGCTGGCTGAGTGAATCCAGCTTGGACTTTAGCCTATTCTTTTACTGCCAGGCAGCTGGGTGATTGGTGCTGTGGTGGTCTGCTGTCGGCGGTTCGGTGCTGTCGCCTGATAAAGGGGTCAGATTCAGCCACACACCCACTGCCAACCCACCTTGCCACTTAGTAGTCAGTTTCCTGTTGGCCCACCTGCAGTAAACACCACCAGGCCAGTGTCCCACCACACCACACCACACCACATCACCTTTTGCTATTGCTCCTCGTTCCAAAGCATCTCTGCATAAGTGCAAAAAAAAAAAAAAAAAAAAATCCACTGATTAATCTTAGTCAACATTAGAGCCAGGAAGCCAACAATGCAGCTTTTCTTCATTGACTGCAGCGGGACCGGAGACCTCGCAGGAGAGCGCCAGAGTTAGTTAATTGGATATTATATTGAACAGAAGTATTTTAGAGTTGAGAGGGAAAATAACTTTTGTTGGTAACAGTGCAATCGCAGCAACATGGCAAGATAAAGTGGATGTGAGTCTCCCATCAAAAAGTAGGTTAACTGCGTGTAGAATGGGTTTCTAAAAGGGTTAGAGATTGGAAAAAAAGGAGAGATGGGGTTTTCATCCTTTCACAAGACGATGTGCAACACTGATATGCAGTATTTTCTAATCAGATTTTGCCAGTGTTTGAGAATCCTTTTAACATCATCCCCCTTTTTTTAAAAGTGGAATTCACAGGCTGATGCAGCTAAAACTCAAAGAATTAAAGAGTTAGCTGCCTTGAAAATGGACTATTCCTTGATCCCAGTAAGAGTTTTGTGTGGGAAATGCTGTAGTGTGAAACAGAGGTATCATTTTTATAATATCTACTGCTGTGAGGTATTTGTTCAGTTTAGTGCGTTTTCAAATCGAAGAAAGACAAAGGCCAAAGGTGCAGCACACATAAATAGCTGATAGGTCATCATGACTTACAGTTTCCTGTGTGTGTAATTCCAAACTCAAAAACCTATAAAATAGTGAACTTTGAAGCTCTAAATCTTATAACCATGCTACGTCTTTATCCACAGCCATTACAACCAGGAAAAGTTCAACGCAGCGTAGCAACATTTAGAAAATGAGCAATTATAGCATCCAACAGAGAATGTGCACAAGTCATTGCAGCTCTCACCTTGAAGGCTCCTGGAGGGTCAGCAGTGGGATGCTTTTAATCTGTTAGTCCTCACATCCCCGTCACTACGACTTTGCAGACGTACCATGAATTTCATTACATGCTTCTTACCTTTGACGTGACAATGACAATTACTGTTAGTTCGCTGTGGAAGTTTTCTTTAGGCATCACTCACACGCCGGGAAATCCATCAAGTTACAGGACCATTTACCAAAAGAAAAATATTACTTTCAGTTCTGCTTTGAGATTCAGGACTCAGACAGAATTCACTCAGATGTAACTCCTCTCATTTTATTGTTTCATTTCCAATCACACACAGACACAAGCACACACAGACAGACACACAAAGGCTCAGTTCCATTAGTTTGGCTGACTTTTCAGATTGCATTGCTAAGCATTATCTGAGACTGCCTCATGGTTGTTGCTAATTGATGCTGCAGTCAGTTCATTATTTTAGTCTCTCATGGCTGCCCAGATATCTGATTCATACATACACCCAGCATTTAATCAGTCTGATCACACAGTCATAACATAAGAGGCTTTGACAAGGGATTACGCCATCAAACCATGCACGTGTAAGGTATAGCCTATTACAAATATATTACAAAGATGTTTTTTTTGTCAATCTTTTTTTTCCTTGCTTACAACTTACCAATATAAATACAATATTATCTAATTAAAATACTCTTTGATTATTGTAAACTTCTGCACCAGAGATTCAATTAAAGATTCAAAGAAGCAAAATAATTTGCATATCAGATTTAAAATTTTTGTGCAGCAAGCACGTCCCAAGACGCACTAAATGTGCATAATAAATGTATGATGTATGAACAGGCCGTGGTTTACACACACTGCTAAATCAACAGCTGGGCCTCTTTTATCAATCTCCAGTCATGCTCAGGAGCTGCGGGAATCAGATACTGCCTCAAATGTCTGATTAAACCGCATTAAATATGACGCTCTTCTCCTCAATAGGCCGTTAGTTCAGGACCAGTATGTTGTGAGTTATCATTTGCCACTATTCACACATGGTTTGCACTGCTTGATCAGGAGGCGACAGTATTACACTCACCCTCCTCAACAACCAGATATTATCCCATTTGAGCTTTTACTAGTTGTCGTAAAATTGGAGTGCCCAGGTGATTACTCAGAATTATCACGGTAGTGGTGATAAACATCGGTGGAGCTCCGGATGGCAGACAGCAGCCATTACAGAGCAATAAATGGCGGAAATTCTTCAGCAGGTGGGATCCTACCAAGCATATCCAAAACAACCTTTATTTAGTCCTTGTGTTGATAGTTTACTCAGAACATCTATCAGCTATCTAAGGGACATCTAGAATTACCTTTTCAATGGCAGACGGACTGAAATTACCTCATTTGAATGCGTTATTGTGTTCATAACTCCCACAAATGATGCATTAAAATGCCATGATCAACACGTAATAGACCTTATGCCACCAGCAAAATTTCACTCAAGCAACAGAGACTGTATGCCTCTGATAAAATGCATACAAAAAGAAAGACAATTAGGACGTGAAAAAGAAATTACCAGCCTCATTGATGGGACTGAATAGAGTCCCGGAGGAGGAAGAGGTAAAATGTAACGCTTCAACAAAAGGACATTAACGCAGATCCCTTCATTACTTTGGGTATAATGACCCTCCCCCACCCACACCCACACCCACACCCGTGGTCTATCCACATGACCCAGCACCAAAAAGAATTTACAATGGTTTAGTGGCAAACTGAATCCGTCAGATCCATCACTTCTCTCGTCAGATATTGTCAGATGAAGAGAGGGGCTTAGATGTCTTTGGCTTTAATTAATCCTTAGACATTTTGGGAGCTCTTGGTGCCTGAAGCTGGCTGCATTTTGATTCAGATTTATCTCAGTCATAGGGAAAGTGTTTACTTGATATACCTGAATTAAAATGTGATGCACCGCGCTAAGCAGTTTGTCCATAGAGATTAGTTGTTACTTTATATTTACACACCATAACTGCAAGGTGTGACCATGCTAACAGAATTTGTTGACAAAGCCGACCGTAGCGCACGACAAAGTTCACAGCTCATGCTAAAGTGTCTCCTTGTTTACATAGCTGATTGCTGTTGGCTGGATGGAGCTTCAGTGCATTTATTTCAGAGTAGTTGATTTACTAACCTGCTAAGACATTTAGATTTTTGTGGTGTGAGTAAATCAGGCAATTCAACTTGGTTTCAAATTAGCTAGTAATTACCAAGAAGTTAGAAAGTCCTTCACACACACACACACACACATACTGTAGCCAGCAGCTGCTTCATCCCAGTCTTGGACTCAGTGACCTCACTGTCCATGCGGTAAATCTGAAAACAGCCTGTTCCTCAAGGCAAACATATCCTTTACATTATTCTTAAAGTATTGCTTCATTTTTAATAAAGGTTTCGACTTGAAGAACAAGTCCAGTCCAATGTGCTTTTGGCTGCTGTAGCCCTTTAATATTGAAACAACACAGAGTTTACTTTCTGCAAACACACCGAGCACCATATTGATCACCTTGAAGGCAAATATTAGAGACATGAGGCAAAGTTTCTCATTACAGTGCTCAGTTCATTGAATGTAATTACCATAGGCACTCGAAAAGTTATGCAGCAATTAAGCTAAGTTGCATAATGAGAGCTCAATTATCACGGCACACAGACAGGCGTCCATGTAGAGATACAGTGAAAATGATTACACTGTCGTACCTGTTCTTAACATTGGTCATGTTCAGAACAAGTGTGGCTGCTGAGGAATTAATGAAAGAGTGAACTTAACGAGCAGAGGCAAGCACTTCAAATATGAATCACATCTTCACATAAGCTCCTAATGATGTTGGGAGGTAATTTCAATAATAAAGAGATGTATGTTCTTGAGTCATGCTTCGGTTACGGAGGAGGAGATTTAAAACTTGAACAGAAAGCTAAGAAAGGGCGGTGTTCAATCCGATCAAATATTTGAACTAGTTGTATGAATATTTGATCTGTAGAAGTAGAAGTGAGTGATGTGTGGGTGGAAAGTCAGCCGGGAGCTTTATTTTATTTATTGTTTCACTTCTTTTAACGGTTACTGTCAGTGAATCATTGAGGACAATCCACTGTCAGTGAAATCAAAGAACAAAGATGACACAAAGTGTAAACTGCCATTGATTTCATGGTAGAGCACAGAGAGACTGTCCTCCAGTAAAGAAACAAGCCCATAGGTTGCTTGTTCAGCAGCTTATTATGACGTACAGTCAGCAACTAACGGTGGTTGACTGAGTCAGAACCAGGACTAGTAACCATAGAGACCATAGGTACAATTTACTATGGTAACCAAACTACCATCAGTTACACTGAGCTGTGAATGCAGAACCTATTTCAGGAAATGAAAGTTTAATGTGTGATGTTCCGGTTGAAGGTCTTGGTGAAAGCATACCTTCTTTTTTTCCTTACAGAGAGGAGAAAGGGAGTGAACGTATTTCTGAGAGAATCCAGCTTTTAACAAGTTAACTATTCTGATTTATCTGTGTTTTACCTGAGGATAATTTCAGAGCTGGGTCTTTTCTTTTTTCCCTTCCTTGTGATAAGCCAGCCAACATATCAGGCTGCAGTGTGTCTGTGTCATAATCCTTTCGTACTAACCTTGCCGACTCAGCCAAAGCTTAAAATCTCTAATGATAACCTGATATAGCCTCAACCAAAGTCCCGTGGAGCTAGATAGTTCCCTGCACAATGGCTCTCTGATGGCGCTTTGAAATTTTAGTGACACTCAGAAAAAGGCATTTTCTTGGGCCTTGATTCTTATTGTTGTCAATATTTCTTCATCCAGACTTGGTTCTCGTGTATGTCACCATCATGTGCAGACATAATATTACCTCACGCTGTTTCATTTCTCTCCTGAGCAAATACTTCTCCAATAAGCTATCCGGAGACAGGGTGGAACTATATTTTAGGCTTGACTCTAATGATAGAGGGAGGATGTGGAGCTAGAGAGAGCGATGGAGTGAGAACAAGGTAGAGGACTGGAGTGCCCTCATGGTCCCAGACACAGATGGACAAGATGAGAGGGGAACACAAGCACAGCTGAGGCCTTGCAGCGTGCCATACTATAAGACCAGGAATCAGTGAGCCCCGGCTCTGCACTGATGACACTGGCTTTACTGCTACTCAGTCATTCTCCACCCTCACCAGTAACCCCAGGGATGTGACTCGCTGAGCACAGTTGCATCAAGATTAAAGGCACTTTTCCCCCTCTAAGATCAAAAGTTTTCTAGGCGGTGCCAAAAGTGTCTCCAGTGGAGTTATGATGGTACAATCTGAGAAGTACACAAATGCCCAAAGCCATTAGCAACGGGGAAATGAAATTCAACTCACAGCACATCAGAATGATGTGCAAGTTCTAATTAGCCTGAGTTTGTTAAGTATGTCTTCCATCTGTTTGGTCAGAATTCTCTTGGCTGGATTCTGCTGGCCAATATCCAAAGCTTGAACCAAAGTTTGAGTTATCGGCTTTGACATTTTGCAGCTCCAAATTACCATAATCATTAGGGGCTTTATATCAGAGCTTTTCATAAAGAGTGTAGTTTATGACAGATGGATTGGTTTGACCTATTGTGACTGCCATCCTTTATGAAATTCCTTAAGGTTCATGCATAAAAATCATGTTTGTCAGAGCCTTAGACGGGGATGATGAATTTAATCCTGTAATGGGAAAAAGAAGTATAAAGGTATCTATTCAACCATGAACGCTTGTTTTGCATTCTGCTTATGTGCTGTGTTGGATGAGTGTATCCACTAAATGCTTCAAATGGAAAATGGGAAAATTGTCAAAAGTTATATCTCTGGCTTTACAGTCCACGTGAGATGTAGCACAAAGCGTACTGTACCTGAACTCTGTGGAGCACAGAAAGACTCGTAATCTTCCACCAGGGCTTCAGCGGTGAGAAAAAGAAAGCACACAATAGCATCATCCACTTTCTCATCCTTCCTCCAAGGAGAAAAGAATGAAAAAAGAAAATGAACACGTTGCTTCAGCTGCAGCCTCAGCTTTAGCAGGGGAAGAAAAAGAGGCGAAAGCAACAATTGACAACAGAGACATTTCTTCAAGTCCATTTGTGTGGCCTTGTGTGAACCACTGTGCATACAGTGCTAATGACACGAGGACTAAGAATCGATGGGAAGTGTTGTTCTACGCTCCTGATCCTTTCCACCCTTCACCTCGTCATCTTCCTCCCCTCTCATCGAGGCAACTTTCAGGTAGCCAACACAGAACAAAGTGACTCCACAGGCAGACAAAGCTGGTTTCCAAGGTAACAGCGAACAGTCCCCCTTCAGATCGAATGGCTATTTTCCACACCTGCACCTTCTCCGCAACTACAGAACTATGTATATTTCAACATGCCCTATGAATACTTCCCTGCAGCAAACGCCTGTGACAGAAGTGACTACAACCTACAGACTGGAAGACCACACCGACACAGCGCCCCCTCATTAGAGGTATCACACTGAGGCGGATGCTGAATTTTTTTTTTTTCTTGGGCTCGGTCATCACTGCAGTTTCACTGGGTGTTATGTCATTCTGTTCTTGTTCTTCCTCTTCCCTTTTCGCCCTCCTCGTCTCTGTGGGCTTTTTTAAAAGTCTTTTTTCACATTCTCCTTTTTCCTCTCCTCCCTTCCCTCACTGCAATCTCTGATTCAAACTGTCCTCAAATGACTCTTTTAATCTCAATTCAGTCTGTCAGAGTGTTCTCCCAATCTCTCAATATATAATTAGCACACAATGTCCTGTTAAAAGAGAAGTTATCTGACACCACCTGTTATGTCCTGATCTAGGAGTATAAGAACACAACATGAGAACAAGAGGCGGAGAGCAATACTTGATGCAAAAACACGCAATTTATTGCTACATGCAGTGAGAGTTACTTGCAGTCAGTGAAGTCAGAATCGAGGTTGAACCAAAGACCAAAACAGTAAACAAAACCAACCTTTGTCCCTGACAAGAGTTATGCCCAGTACCAGTAAATACTGACACAGGCAAAGGTTGTCTATAGTCACTGGACTTGAGACACAAGATGCAGAAAGTTGCATAAGGGTTGGAGGCCGAGGAGAAGTCTGCGTTGTGTGTCTTCACACTTACAGCCTTGGAAAGGCTCTTAATTGAGGAGGAGGGTATAAATACAAGCTTCTCTGCACAAGGAAAGTGGTTGTTATCCAAAATATTGCAGAAAGGACGTTGTCATTAAATATTTTGTTATGATAAATTTGTGTATAAAGATGAGGTGTTGGCAATGACATGACACTGACAACATTTGCATGGTAAGTTTGTAAAAGGAAAATTATTAATTGAATAAATAAACACTCCTACGCTTCTTTGGCAGCTCTCCTTGCCTTCTCTGCCTTCTGTAATCTGATTATATACTTGTTTTTTCCACAGTTGCTGAAATATCGTTTTGTTGGTTACACAACGACTTGTTTAAAACACAGTGTAACCTCTAACTCTGTCATGTCACACTGCTTTATCGCCCACTTCCATTTAAAGGTAATTGGTTTGGAATGACACATGGACCTCTCTGCGACCCTCCACGCGACCCTCCACGCGAATGCTGAAATGGGATTAGTGTAGGCAGAGGAGGGGTTGTAGGGATTGAATTGCAATTGGACACAAATCTCCGTTTCACCTCAGGGAAACTGGAAGTTTAATACTCCAGACTCTAGATCAGGCAATATGCTGCAGGTTTTCCACCCAGGTTTTTACACCTGGCCATAAGACACACAGTTAATTTTTATGTACTGTATATAAAGACACCACGACTGCAGATAACAAATCAGTTAACCAGGCAAGAAAAAAAAGACTCTAGGTTTCTCTGTAATAATCTTGGAACTATGCTGTACTATTAACTAGCTGGTTAACACTGCCTCACCGCACTGCACTTTGCTGAATCAAATGTAAAGAACTTTGCTTTAGGGCCAATATTACTGCTGATGTTAACACAGATGACCCCAGTAAATGTTGATGTTCACCTGTATTACTTTAACTGAGCCTGGCAGGACTGTTGACCCTGTACCAGCAGCATTATTTCAAGTGTTTGGCAGTGTTTCATTTACTGGACATTAAAAGACATGACAGCTGTTCTAAAACCCTTAATAAGATAAACAGAAAGAGACAGTAATGTTCTCACCAACTCTATTGGCCATATCCTTCCAGTCCCTTGAGCAAGTTTCAGAGCAGGGAAACTTGTTCCTTAAAGAGGAACTATGTAAGTCCGGTCGCTTTTCCTCTGTTTTGCTAACCCTCCTCCTGGCCATGTGCATTTATTTACAATGAAGCCGACTAGAAATCAATCAATTGAGAAGCACATAATGTTATATCATATACGATGTTACGACATGTACATTTGTGTATTTAATCTGTCATAAACAAGAGATTGTGTATTTAATCTGTGTATTTAATCTGTCATAAACAAGAGATTGCGGTTTACGGGGCGTGTTTGTGTCGGGCAGCGGCCCCGATCTTGCAAGGTTGGCTTTGAGCCAAGAGATGCAATAAGTGACACGCATGTGGAAGGCAGAGAGCATCCATTCTTCCTCGTAACGAGTTAAGCCATTTATCAAACCATCACAATTGCTCCAAAGATGTTTATTTAAGGTAAATAATGTAGCATAATTAAGCTACAAATCCTGCATAGTTCCTCTTTAAAGCTGACAATATCCTGGAGTAGTTTCAGTCAGGCTTTAGAACCACAGCACTGAAACTTTTTGTTTCAAACTTGAGCGTCTCTCAGGTGGCAGGCCAATCAGCACCATTGGATCCATGCCTGAAACTTAAATGACAGGGTTTGTGTTCAGTTGCTGTTCCTGATTCTCCTGCTACTGTAGACCCTCAGGTGAACCAGCTGTCTGAGGCCTGCATTTGTTACTGTAACCTGTTACTTTGAGCATTTATCCAAGTTATGAAGGGTTGGATATTGTGCAAACTCATCCATATCGAATGACATTTTATACCCGTGTGCACAAAGAAAAATGACAAAACACAACCCACCTTCTTAGTGACAGGACGCACAGGAATAACAAATGGACAAGCCCCCACTTTATGATATATCTCAGCATAAGAGTACAACACAATGATAGGGGGAGAAAATGAATGCAAACATGAGCAATTCAGTGCTGTGGAAACTTTTAGTCAGTGAAGATGTAACCTGCAGTTTGTTAACTATATGCAGATACCTGTTTTTCTCCATTAATTATGATCTTTTCTTCATCTAGGTCACATTTACACGTGACAAACATCATGTGCACCAGCTAATAACACACAAACAAGTATAATCTGTCATTTCTTTATTGGCATATTTATCAATCGCCAACATTCACAGTGTTGATGGATTAAATGAACCACTGAATGTAATGACTAGAGTCAAACCTGCTTTAGCATCAGTAACCTCAAACAAGTGTTTCCTCCAGTTGCTGATAAGATCTCAACGATGTTCAGGAGGAATTTTGCACCATTACATCCAACAGAGCTCCTACAGATCAGACATATTCCAAGGATGTCTGCTGGAGTGACTCTCCTCAGGTCATTTCACAGCACCTCTACTGGTTTAAGGTCTGGTCTATGACTGGGCCATGCCACCAGATGGATTTTGTTTGAAGTCAGTCTGTGTTAAATTTACTTGATGTTTATGGTCCTGCTGCATCACCCAACGTCTACTGAGCTGCAGCAGGTGAACAGCCCCCACCAACATTATCCTGTAAGATACCATGATAAACTTGGGAATTCAATTTCCCTCTGATCTGAGCTGTGCAGGTCCAGAGGCAGCAAAGCCCCACATTATGATGCTACTGTCACCCTACTTCACCTTTGGGATGATGTTTTCATGTTGGTATTCAGTGCCCTTTTACGCCGTACATAGTACAGCATGCTCTTCCCAAACAATTCAACCTCACATCACGCTCCATGCAACCATACAGCATGATTTGCATATAGTAGCCGCATGAGCAGGGATATTAATCAGCTTCAAACGTTCCCTGAAGCCCTTAGCTGTTACTATGGGCTTCATTTTTACCACGCTGATCATTCTGCCTCATGCCTCCGAAGTCATCTTAGCTGGACGCCCACTTCAAAGGAAAGTAGCCAAAATACTAACTTCTCATCATTTACAAACAGTTTGTCTAACTGTGGACTGATGAATTTGATGAATTTTTTTTTAACTTTTTGAACTGACTTCAAGCTTTATGCAGATCAACTTTTCTTGATCAGAAGTTTTTCTTTAGATCTTCTTTTTTTGTGAGGCTTGGTCCATCACAGAAGATGTTTCCAAACTCTAAATGTGTTTTGAGTCAGAGTTGAACCCCACACCTACAGTGTTCTTTCATTGATTGAATTTTGGGTTCTCTGACTCCTGTTAGCTTTCGTCGATGTTATTGGCCTGGGGGTTCACATAGTCTTTCCAAGCAACACCATAAATGTTTCAACTGTGTTTTCAATATGGATGAGAATAATACTTTGATTTGTGTGCAATTATGTATTACTTGATCATTATTGTAATTTAGATTAAGCTCTGACCATATTTATTATTTAAACAAATTCATATTTAAATGCTTTTGGGGCTAACAGAGGCAAAACTTGACATCTACACCTGCAATTAATGTTTTTGTTAAACATGGTCTCCACAAAGTCAAAAAACACAGACAAGGGTTTCTATCACATTAACACTTACTACATGTTTGATAAATCTAGAGGAGACCTTGAGCTGCATCCACCACTTGTGCTCGGTTGGTTGACAGGTGAGAGTGTGTTAACGTGTGTTAAGGAAACACCGGAGTCAATCACATGTTTGAGTCAGGAGTACTCAGGAGCTGTGGAGCAATCAGAGGATGTATCAGAATGGTGAATTACTTGTTTGTGTTGTTTGTTATCTTGCTACTGGCCTTGGCTGACACAGTGTTTGTGGCTGTGCTTAAAGCAAACTCTTGCTCTATGTACTGACAAGGTTTTGGTGACTGATGAAAGAGCAGATGTTTATCAAGATGGTGACCACTGGAGGAAACAGAGCCTCAGGTGAAGAGTCTGTTGAGACCAGACTTGGTGACAAGCAGATTTTTCAGAACAGTTAGCATAGTTAGCATCTTTTATTTGTTTAATATTGTCACTCTCTGCCTACACCTCATCCCTGCAGGCTGATACTGTAGGATTGGTCCCTGTGGTAGGCTATATAACACATGAAACTGTGGTTGACTGAGTCTGTTTTTAGGAGACTTCCATTGGTTTGCTGCAGTTCCAACATACAATACACAGTGATGACGTTTACTGCTTATTTCGCTTGCTTACAGGATTGAACACATGATTTTCATTGGAGGGGGCCAGGTTTTGCGAAGGATGGAGACTGAGGAGAAACACCTCAGAGAACCTGGAAGCTGGAGTCTGGAGTCTGGATCAGCCAATCACTGGAGGTCAACCAGTCGGCACTGGTGAGTTACAGTCATTTACACAGATCCTCACAAAGAAAAGACAGCCTTCATGCTGCACCAAAAACACTAAAGTCATTCATTTAGAAAACACATTTGTGTATTTTGTAGATTACCCCATCATGTCCTATGTCAGGACACTTTTAGAGAAAATTACTTGTCAGGGACTGTCATTTGTAAAGAATTTGGTGAGAACTTCTGACGCTTCAAGACATTTTAAAATGAACATTGTGGAGGGTTTTTGTTGAATTTTCCTCAGGTTGAGTCCCCGTCCTCCAAGGGCCAGTAGACAAACAGTGTAATGGCACTGCAGACGTAATTTGTGTGCATCCTAATGACTGTTGCCCTGAGCTGTTTGCACAGTTTCCCAGCAAGCCCTGTGAAGGTCAGCATGGCATCACAGCAGACGTTAAAGACAGACTCAATTGCTCACACAAATGTTGTCAGACAGCAATAGTGACACACACGCACACACACCATTCTCTTTTACACCAACCTGTAGCTCTGTCTCTCTTTGTGTGTCACACACAGATACACACATGTACACTCACATCTGCATGCACCACATGCATGCTGCTTCAGAGCGTGCACATGCTGCATTCACTGCCATGAAAATTGCTAATGTGCATCTCCCCCTATTGCTCTCCTTTCATCACGCTGACAGTTTGCACATCAGTGGGGTTATTTTCCTCTGACGAATGAAATGTATTTCCTGTATCAGAAAGTACTTAAAGCACCTTTTCATTTCTTTGACATGTTGGAAACAAGCATTTCTGTGTGAAGCATGCAGGATTTGTTGTTTTGTTGGCTGTTAGCGGCATTGACACTGCACTGCAATGCTGTAAATTGGCTTTTACCGCTTTGAATGTGGAGAGTCAGTCAAAGTGATGTAACAGTCAGACACATCATTCTACCACACTTCCTTGTGTTTAAACAGATGCCATCTGTAGTTGTTGAAAATGAAAGAGGGTAATGAATGTGCTCCTCGGAACAAGGCTGTCAACACAAATTCATTCACATTGGTCTTAGTGCTTTCTGCTCATTGTTCCGAAAACATTTCTCTGTTATGATCTACACCACCGTGGTTCGAAATCAGCCACTGCACATATCCAGAGGGTGCGTAATCAAGAAGAACATCTTCAAATTTGATATGGAAGTGCTGGGGTCAAGACTAATCTCATATGGCATTTTTCAATATTCAAGCTGGCCAATTTAGATTAAGAACATAAAGACCAAATTAAGAACAGAGAGGCCAGAGACATAGATGGAAAATTAGCACGGACGTGATGAAACTTCTCTAGTTTAATTACTCCTGGCATAATCTTCATATTCTGAATGCACCTCATGCCCTGTGGATGAACAGAGACACACCCTTCCCGTCTCGGTCCTCTGCTTTGAACGAAGACACAATCTGTCACCCATCGACAACTTTGCTGAGTTGTTGTATTTTTCTGTTTCTGGAGTTCAGGGAGACAGCATTTGCAACACTTGTACAGAACTCAGTATCCCTGTATTGTAATTTTTGTTTGCACTTTTCTGTGACCTAATCTCAACAGATCTGTCTTAAATTAAAGGGATACTTCACCCAAAATCGATAATTCACCAATTGTCTGTCATGCCAAGTAAGGGTTTGGAGAATTTTAATATAATGGCGGCGGATTGTGCTCAATTTTGAATCGTCCAAAACACACACTACAGTATGAAACATCCAAATACCTCCATAAAACCCGGTGGTGTTGTAGATATTGTTTTGTCTAGTGTTTTTCTATCTGTGTAGACTATATCAGAGTAAGAAGAATCTACTGTAAAAGGGTGTGAACATGGTGAAACACTCAAACAAGACGTAGACATGTGAAGGGAAACACTATGATGCAACACCAGTCGCTATAGGCAGCATGTTGTTTGTCTTGGTCAGGCTTGTTGTACATTTGGTGGGCTTGGTCTGTTCAGCCTGTGGACACATAACAGTCATCTGCGTGTTGTCGTGGCAGGCTCCAGTGAACACATGAATTGAATGGCTTTCATGTTACACACCTTTTCAACCACTGTGAGATTAGAATTCTTCTCAGGCCCCTTCAATTATTCATTGAATCTGGTTGGACCTGAGAGTCTCTGAGTGTGACAAAAGGCATGTTTTCAACATTTTGTAAGATTTATTCTCTCTGTTAAGACATTCTCACCTATTTTTTTTCACTACTGGAAGGTCTTTATTGTTAAATTGTCTTACATTAAATGGCTGTGATGCAATTTCCTCACAAACCTTGCACGCTGTTTCACAGAAAGAGAACCGCAGAGCACTCCCTAGGGCTTGGGAATGAATCTTGAGACTCTTACACTGCACAGAGCCAAGAATAAAGGAAATGCAGTGTGGTACAGTGGAAGTCAAAAGAATGCACAAGATCCTCACTGGAGACAAGCTACGGATGTGGCCGTGCTCCAAAGTGAGACTGTGCTAAATTGGGTTCATTTTGATTGGTAATTAATTTTCTTTTGATTTTCACCAATCAGTTCTACTGTGATAAGAATCAGTGTGACATTATTAAGATGTGCATTTGTTTTCAACTCTAACCTCCCAGTAACCTCCTAAACCTGACCCTAAAACTATAAAATTGAATGTAAATTAGAAAAAAACAGTTACAGGCACAAATGGAGCACCAAAAAATTGGCTCCATTCATTCATACCATGTTCTCAGACACCGTGTCCTCCCCTAACTGACACATCTCCTGCAGACATGTACAAGCAACTCTATGATTTTCTAACTGCTGCAGCTGGAAGTCAACACATGAATTAAATATACGTTTCAGTGATTCTTTGCCATCAATGATTTGTGTCCACAGGGACGGTTTTAAAGCCAGCAGAGGCTCAATCCTCAATCTTTTCATGCCCCCCAGCACCTAAACACTTGTTAGTTCAAACTCATGATCAATGAAATATCATAAAATAATAAACATAGCAACAACTGAAAACTTTAATCCTGACCATTAGAAACTTTGCACACTTGTCTGATCTACTCAGCATTAAATACAATTTTTCTAGAATATAGAAACACTGTCATTCAATACATCAACATATAGACATTAAGTGGCCCCTGCTTACAGTACATTATAATTGCAGGTGAATACTTGACAGTTCCACCTCAAGTGGTTTCAAAGCAAAGCACAGGTGAAATCTGACAATGCACAGGCAGAATTGTGACAAGGCTTTCTTGCTCAGAATAGCTTGTTTTCTTCTAATGTGCTTTCTTCTTTCATACAGATTCAATAACAGATGTCTCATAATGGTTGGCTGAAAAGCGGCTTTTATAGTCAAACCATGTGGACTAAAGCATTTGGGAAAGTGTGTGTATATGATACAGGCTGGTGATCAGACATGGCTGTGTACCAGGTGCATTTACTTATGCAGGGATTGTAATTGCAATGGGTTTTGGAGACAGGGTAGAGAATGCAGCAATCTAAGCAGGTGAATTGGCAGCTTTGCCATGGCTGCGCTGAGCAGACTGCTAAATAAGGTCTTCTCTTGTCCAGGGAAGGACTTGGGACTGTGTGTGTGTGTGTGTGTGTGTGTGTGTGTGAGAGAGAGAGAGAGAGAGAGAGAGATATGGGAAAATGGTTACTGAGGACCAAGCGCAACACAAAAAGTAGGGAGAGTGAGCGGAAAAAAGACAGAGAGGCAGGAAGGTGGAGATGGAGGGAGACCAAGACGGAAGATAGACGGTGAGCATGGGGCAGTGAGGACAATGGAGGGTAAAGGAGGGAGTGAGTGTGAGACAAGCACCTTAGAAAATCAAGCAGCCAGTCGATTCCCCAGAGAGGCAGTGAGGCTGGCTGTGGCTGACTGATCCAGTGCTGTGCTGCACTGTGTGAAAGGGGCCAATAACAAGCTGAGTAATGGGATTGTGCCACTGCAGATTGTGTGTGAACAGGTTGGGTCCTTGGGTGTTCCCACACGTCAGGTTAGCACTGGCCTGAATAAAACCGGACTGAACAAGAGCCAATTCTGCCCATTGTGCACAACGTCTATAGGTTTGCCATTTTAGTCTTAAAGGATAAAGCTGGGGATATTCTGTATGTTTCTACTGACTACAAATTCAATTAGAAGACCAAAAGCAACAATGAACTGATCATATTCACAACTCGTGATATCACATATTCTTCGGTGTCACTGAGCTCAATTTATTTAGTTAGTCTGCAGCTGAAAGAAGCACCCAACAGATACGATAGTTTCTCCTCATACTTGTTTGCTAAAAACTACAGCACCCAGTTGTGACAGGTAATTACACAAAAAATGAAATGAAAAGAAGATTGAATTTGAGTTTAAAACCAACACATGAAAAGCTAAATTTCACCTTTACCAATTACACACTGTTGCCAGTTAATTAGACCCCTAACTGTAAGTCTAACATAGTTCATTTATAATGCATTATAATAATTTTACCACTGGGGACTGATCATTTATTTCTATCCTGCCCTCATTTAGTTGAGCTGCGCATAAAGTCCATTAATACTTCAGTTAGTTTTTTCTTTTTTTCATTCTTTCTCTCTTCTGTCTTTTTTTGGTAAAACTGTTGTATGTTTGCCGTATGATGAAGCAGTTACAGTTGCCATAGGAAATTGATATTTTACAAAGTTGTAGTGGAAGTAGTCATAGTTTCTGAAGTAGTTTGTATCAAGAATCTATAGCTGGCTGTTAACTTAAAAATATATTTCTAATTTCAGATACAGTTAGATAATTAATGTTAGCTGTCTCAGACAAATGCAAAAGCATTTTAACCAATCTCAAGCATTTGCCTGAGACGTCTCGACCACCATATTGGCATTTCATTGCCAACATAGAGTATAGTTTATTGTCTCATTTTAGTTAACACTGGAGCTCAGTATACCTTTTGACGTCTCCATAAAATTTATTATTTCATTTAATAGGGTTTTATGTGACTGTGGTGTTTTTGATTGATAGCTTTTACCACAGACCTCCTTACACAGAAATTCACCCCCTTGTTTGAATAATTGAACAATAGGTCTATTTAAAAATGTAATGTAATGTGGAAATATTGTATTTATGTAACAGCTTTATTTAGTTGTTATTTTTTAGATTAAGATTTTACATAATGAACATACTACTAGTCCAAAGTCGTGGTCCAGGCTTGCCTCTTTTTCTTTTCCATTATTTTTTCAGTTTTGGACAACCTTACCTTTAAAAAAGAAAAACCTCTGGCAGATCACGACTTACTTTTGTACTGTACTTTGTAATTTCAAACTATTCACTGGACTTGAAGCTTAAATTTCAATAACAAAATAGAAAAATTTGGATGAAATTGGGTTTGAATGGTACTGTATAACAAGTCTTTTCAAATACAAAACATTGTTAAACTTAAACCCAGTGGTTTTCAACTCTCTTGGTCTCTTCATGAAGTCATGGCCACATTTCAGCTAAAGTAAATTAACAGATCTGCCAAATATGGACTTTTCTCTTTAAACCATTCACATGGTTACAAAAATGTTAAAAAGAAAAGAAAAATGATCATCATCTACAAACTGCACAAAATTCATGAAACAAGCAATATACTGTCAGTTCACTAAAACATGTTTGCACTGGACTCCCATCTTGTTTACCCAGGAGGGGAAGTTGGCCCTCACAAAACCTCACCTCTCACCCCTGATTGATATTGCGTAATTTGCACTCAGGTTGAAATGATTTTATCACGTGTGAATTTTGAATTCAAGTCAGAACAGGTGTTTTATTCCCCACGTAACTGGGCATTAAATGGTTATTAAGAGGATATTGTAACTGTGTATGTTGGCCTGTCTAAATGGATAAGATCATCTTCTGAAGTGAGTCAGTGGGCTCCATATTGATGTGTGGTTTAGTTAGAGTAGTTCACACAGCGTCAGTCTGGATTAGAGCCTCCACTTCTCAACGCCCCCCACCCCCTGCTTTGAAGCTGCCTCGCTCCACGTCCTGCTGCTGCTTTAACTCACATTTAGCACGTCCCATTGCATTAGTCTCACTCTGTCCCTCACCTTGTGGCTCAGCTTGAGCTGTTGCAGCCCAGCCATTTCCATTTCCTAGTTGCATCTTTGTCCATCACATCAGCCACTCACATTCTGTGTGGGCATGTGTATGAATACAAGAGTACGTGTCAGAGTCCGGAAGTTAATTGTACCGATCTGATGTAGCTCAACACACCACAGTGCTCAGTGATCTTTTTTTTTTTTTTTTGTAATGAAAGGTGTTGCTAATGCTTTGCTCAAAGCAAATACGAACACAGTGGTGTACAACAGCCTAACAAGATGGATGTGTTGCCAAATTTATAGCTGTGCCATTTCTACACCAACACAAAATGCATTTAAGGTCTCTGCATGATGAGTCAGAGGCAATACAGAATGATTTTTATATAAGTTTTTTTTTTAAGAGAAATCTTAGCAGTATTGATTTAAGATTATTCAAATGAACTTCCCACTTGCTGTAATATAATTCATTGGCGAACAAACAAGGCGTGATTACAGCTGGTATTCTGCTTTTGGATTGATGTAGCAATCTTTCCATGAGGAAACAGTCTGACTCTTTCTGCTGGTAACTACAGAGAGCTCTCTACAACCCCTTCAAAACACCTTCGTTTTCCAAAAAAAAAAAAAAAAAATCCCAGGCCTCTGACATCTCATTACTTTGGATTAGCTAGTCACAAGTGCCACCAATGACAGCAATGAGGGGGCTACAGATGATTGCCTAAGGGCTTTTTCAAACCCTGTGGCATTATGCGTTCTTACCCTGCCAATGGTACTGAGGGATGTAGAGGAGCAAGTGAACAGGAGAGTTTAACTGGCTGAGTCTGGCTAACACCTGATTCAAACTTGACCTCGAGCCTCTTGTTTGGAGTAAATGTGTTTTCTCTGTTTTCATTTAATGGCAGAATCATTAGTTCAGCTGAAAGCTCACCTTCTCTTTACTTAACATTTCATTCTACTGCAGTCTAGCTTGTGCATGAAAAAGTCTAAGGCCTGTATCAGATGTGATTTTTCCAAATAGATTTAGAGATCAACTCAGTGCTACATGTGAAATGGGACCTTCCTGGAAAGCCGGGGAACACCAAATCTCACGCTGCACTCCTAAGCATGACCAAAAAGTCAAACCAAAAGTTAACACAATCACACTTTATATATCATATCATATCTTTATATATCCTGACTCTTGTCAAATCAAGCCGATTCTGTGTCCAGCTGTGTTTTCACTTCAATTGTAGCTCTACCGGTGGGCTACAGTGCTGTGCTGTGTGAAATTTCCTCAGCTGCTACATTTTTCTTGCTGGGAACAGGTGCTGGTTATTGTCATTTTGCAAGAATATTGTTCATTGTTCATTGGAGGCTAAGTGGTTCGCTCTCAGAAAATACAGGGTTACCTTACCTACCTGCTTAGCATGCTAACATGAGTGAAAGTTAGTGTTAACACTGCCTTTTTTGTCCACCACTAGAAACAATTCTTTGGGTAAAGGAATAAAGTCTGATGCTGAACTTGCAATGTTTCTTCTAGACTGGTAAGTGAACAGATGTTACTAATGCTCCTTTAAACAGAACAAATCAATATTTCATACAAACAACTGGGTCAAATGTCTGTGTCTAACATCTTAAGTGTCAGCCATATTGATGAACGTTGATAGAGTTATCACCTGCTCTGTTCCAGTCAGGAAATAAACACCAAAGTGTTTGCTAACACTATCTATGTTGTGTTTATGGCTAATTTTGGCGCCTCAAGGGGACTCTTCCAATTTAACACATCAAATTCAATTTATTAGATGTGGGGGGTGTTTAGCTTGTACCTACAGTACACTGAGTACACAGAATCTGGATAACAGCTGCCAGTTCCTGTGCTGCATCAGTTTGGACTATTCTTTTTTTTTCTTTCTTTTTTTTTAAACAGTGCTACTGTAATTTTCTGAAGCACTGTTTTAATTTGAGTAATTATTTGACATGCAATTAAGGCTGAAAGGCTGAACACATACAATTACATACATTCTTAGTTTGGGCCAGTACTGAGGGATAATCCACTCTGTAGTGGACCGCTGCAGGACAGCAGGAAGTAGGACTCCAGTAGCTGGAGTCTGTGGTAATTAGACTGGTAGGTGGATACATTTCATTATGCCCAGAGACAGACATGGCTAAGCCCTGTGTTCCCCTGTAATCCTTCCACTGTGCTGCCCATTATGAGTCAGCCCCAATCTGTTATACTGAAAGTCATCACTTTTCTCCAGCCACACAGGGACAGATGAGCCAGGTGCCTCAGGCTTACTGACACCAGCCCTGTCTCTGGTGAGTGAAGTCGCCTCTGCAGAGAGCCAAAGTTTCCTTGTCTCGGGCTGAATAGAGCTGGAGGGAACACCGTTTAGTTCGCCTTGTTTAAAGATAAGATGAGGCTAACGACTGTAATAGCTCCTCAGGGAAATAGATACTCAGGATAATAGAGATCCACTGCTCCTATCAGTCCAGGTATATTGGACACAGCAGAGTTTTTTTGGCAGGGTTAAAAAGCCTTGATGAGTTCTGCTTTGCATTACAAGTCACACTAATGGCAGAGGTACGTCAACTGTTATTCAACACGCTGAGGAAAAATCACTCCCTACCCGGTTTGATTTTTGTTCCTTACCACCATTCATCACTCTTTGTTCATCTGAGTTTTGCTTGTTAAAGGAAAAAAAGAGAAAAACTAGAGACAGATGATGAAACCTAAGAGTGATTTTGATGTGTGTAAGTGTTTCCTCCCCCCGCTTTTTTTTTCCAGTCCCAAACTTTTGCGGTCTTTTGTTCTTTCTCTTCATGAATCTTTCATGGAGAACAAGGTTCATTCAGCAAAGTCAGACAGTTTTCTGCAGAGACTCTTAAGGACAGCAGTGAAAACCTAAGACGAAAGAATATCCCACCGAATGCCAAAGGGCTTGGTGGGCCTTGTACCCATGGGAGATATTTTATATTTTTAAAAGGTAATGTGAAGCCCTGCCTGCAGGTGGGGCGGCACAGTGGCGCAATGGTTAGCACTGTCATCTCACAGTCAGAAGAATCAGGGTTTGAACCTGTGACCCGCCCTGGAGCCTTTCTGGCAGGAGTTTGTATGTTCTCCCTGTGCCTGTGTGGGTTCCCTCTGGGTACTCGGACTTCCTCGCATAGTGTGAAGACATGCACATTAGGCTAATTGGTGATTCTTAGGTGTTATGGTGAGGGTGGCTGGTTGCAACCGTGACCCCGTAAGGATCAGCGGTATAGATAATGGATGAATGGTTTCAGTTGGCTCGTGACAGAAGAACACTGATTGCCAACCCGCATCCATTTTAAAGGTGCCATGAGACTGTGTGGTCATGTTTTTGACTGTTGATAAAAAATTAATCAACTGAATAGCATCAAATAAGCCCATTAGAAATCATCACTCACACCCTACATTACACACGCCAACTATGTTATTCTAGAGGGTACATGCACCTAAGGCTAGATCTCGTCAGAATAATGTTTTCCACATATCAAAGGAAGGATGTCAGACAGCAGAATCAAAAATCAGTGTAGCACTTTGAGGTTTCCTATCACTCACAAAATGCTCACCACGATCACCAGCAATGAGCTTGTTAACAATCATTTTGATTGTGATTAAATCTGCAAATAGAAACTGTCTCTAATAGATACAGGATTAAAGGGAAATGAAAGCATCACTTTTTTCATTATTACAGCAAGTTCTTTGTATTTTAAATCTTGGACATCTTTCCTTAAAAAGGCTAGTTAAAGACAGAAGCGACTGTCCCCCCTGCCTGCACCTTTTACTCCATGTGGTCAAAGCTTGTGCGGCTCCCTGAAGCTTTAGTGCGCCACCAACCAATTTCAGTTTGGCACTTGGATAATTTGTTCTGGGTTTGTACCACAAAAGATCATTGTTGCACACTGACTTTGACATTTGAAAGGGCAAATTATTAACAAAAGGTGGTATTATTTTATATTCATTTGATGTCACAGCTGCTGTCTCACATCCTTTAATAAGAAATCAGCATTTAATTGGATTCAACTGGAGATACAAAGCAGTACAACTATCTATCTATCTATCTATCTATCTATCTATCTATCTATCTATCTATCTATCTATCTATCTATCTATCTATCTATCTATCTATCTATCTATCTATCTATCTATCTATCTATCTATCTATCTATCTATCTATCTATCTATCTATCTATCTCTCTGTCCGTCCGACTAGACCAGATCTGCTGTCATTGTTAAATTGAGACCATCTCCGTTCTGCTTGCTGTCTCCCTGTCTCTGTACCATCTCTGGAGAATTGCTTTATTGTTGAAGGTTTACCTCTGACGTTATGCTAGTTGTCACGCTCTCAGTGGCTCCTTCCATCTTTTTATCGCCTCTGCAAAGGATCTTTTCCCTTTTTTCTGTTGCATGATTCCATGTTGCTATTTCTGGTAAAGTGGGTTTTGTTCACTTTGAGCAGCTGTTGAAAAAAGTGGCCTTTTACAGCGTCGCACCAGAGGCAACAAGTGGCACCATGGGACATTTCTTCTTTTTTTTTGTGCCATTCGTCATGAATGGTTTAGTACATCCATCCATACACCATGATCTCATGAGGGAGCATTGTGAGATGTGTGTGCTCTCTGCTTGCACCTTTGTTTCCGCGCAAATTCAAAAACCTCTCTCGACAGAAGCTTGGCCAAGTGAAAAGAGAAGAAGTGGCTCCTCTCTGGCCTGTTGGATAAACACTCAGAGTGGAGCACATTAACCTCCACTTTCTTTGTTAAATATTTCATTCAATTTTTGCATAATATAAAAGATTAGAATCCAGGTCTAACTAGTAATGACACTTAAATGAAAGTGCTGAGTATGTGTGTGTGTGTGCATGTGTGAATGATTCTGCATGCAAGTGTGCTTGTGTGTATATGTGTGTGTGTGTGTTTGTGTGTCCTAAACAACAACAAATCTGGGTTACTGTGTTCCCAACCTGCGTATTCAGGCTGCTCACTGCGGAGTGAATGTCAGCACTCTGTGTCAGCCTCAATCTGGCATTTTGTGTCTGCCATTAATGTCCTTGCATACAATGCCACTGTAAAATGGCCAAAATCGCTGCTGTGCCATGGCAAATATACAAATACTGTACGGCCATGATGACAAAACTAGAAGGCGGATGCTTGAATAAGACACCCGGCTCTTCCTGTAGCGGTTTTGTAGCTCGAAGGAAAAGCACAGGTGAAGCAAGCCTCTGTTTGGTTACCCTCCTTTCTTCTTCACTTCAAAATGTGCTCGGCCCCATGCAGCACTGCACCACCAGGGACATGACGTCACATGCTGAGACTGGCAAATACAAGCATGAACTCAGGGCTGAACAAAATTACTAGACCAGTAGGTACCAATATAAAGGCCAGGTTATGGAACTTAAGTCTGTGACTAGTGATTATGTGTTGCTGTCTCCTTCTCCTCCAGCTCAATAACAGTGATGCTTCCTTGGTCAGAAATTTCACAAGCCATTTTGCATCCCTCATGGTAAGCACCAATTTCTTACACTACAATACATGAACCATGATTAATTTCCATACATAAAAATATCCTCAACTGAGAAGATTGGCAGCTTCTATTACACCCTACATACTCATTCAATCATTTCACCTCCGTCTCTGTTCCAATGCTGAATTGCCCTCTCTTTTAAGCTATAGAGGTAATTTCCTGTGGAGATGGATACAGCCCTGAAAAGGTAAGATGTTCTCTACCAGTCTGTTATCACTCAGATTACCACTGATAACTCTTTTGTCGATCGTTCTAAATAGGCAATCCTTGTACTATTGAATACCCATTAATGGCTTACAGTTATGTACACAAAAAAATGCTTTTCTTTTCAGATCTCAGCCCTCTTCCTGTAAAGCTGTGCTCTGTAACCTGCTCTCACAACACATGGTAACAATAGTAGCACACTTTTCTCCCTGCCACTTCACTCCACCCAGCCTGACACAAGTGAGTAATAAAAATCTGCAGAAGTGGTCAGATTCGTCCAAATTGCAGCTTCAGTCCTACTTTCTTCCACCCTACAGCTGCTTCTCCAGCAAAACACAGGCTTGACTGTGGTTCATATGAGTTCCTGTAGGTGAACATTGGCTGGGTGACTTCAGATATTTCATCATTTCTGACATTTAATTGTTGTTTTCTCATTTCAGTCCAGCCTTTCAGCTGGTTTGCTCTCAGGTGTTGATCCTCGGTTATTATTTGTCTGGTCATCAGTGGCAACAGGGGTTACCCAAATCTTACTGGCCTGGCATTGGTCCCATCCAACAATATAACACTCTGAAAGAAAGCCATGTTCCACCTGTGCAGAACAGTTAATCTGAAATGTAATGAACATCATGCTTATAGAGCAACATCTAATCACTTCTCACCAATTTGGAGCAATGTTGTTGCTTTATCATAATGATGGTCCTCTGTATTGTGCATCACATTACTAAACCTCTCAGTAAAATGAAAAAACAAGACAAATCTCTCTGTTCTCGCGTCAAATCTCGGGTCCACAAGAAAAAAAACAAGTTTTCTCCACCATTTCTCAGAATCAGCCTGTGCTCTGGATGCTCAGACGTTTGTCCCATAAAATTCCTTTTTAAAAGGCTCTAAGTGGCACTGGCTTGGACTGATTGCATATGCGCGACCAGTAATGGTGAATTTACTTGGCCCACAGGGGAGAGATGCTCCCTGTGCGTGTAATGCTTTGATCACCACAAGACACCAGCAGCACTGGGCATGTTCCCTACCTTTTACTCACCCAGTGCCATAGGAATACATTAGCATATTTTGCTTTAAAAGAAGCCGTTGCCTATAATCACATGGCTCTAGGTTAACAATGTCTTTAAAGAAGTTTGTTTTTCTTTGGTTACATGGAACTACTGGATGAAAGCTGACAACGTTGCTCGTGATACTGTAGCAGCTTACTGTCATCAGAGCATTGTTGTGGTATAAAACAGCACACAGGTGCTTAGTGAATAATAAGGACATTGTGCCATGTGGAAGACCTTTTATTACTTTTCATAAAAAATCTTGCAGCTAAGTAAAGGGCTGTAATTTACATGTGAAAGGTTGTGGTGCACCATACCCTCTGACTTGACATCCAGCACCAGACACTGGTACAAGATGTGAGTCTCAATAATTCAAATACTGTATGTTTGAATACATTAATCGTGATGTTGCTCTCATAAATATGTGAATCTTGGAGCAACATCTTGCTCTGAATGCACTGCCTTGAGCAATAATGTCAAGTTTGATAGCCTTTGTTTTGAGTGTAGAGGTGTTAGGTTTTGCATGCAGTGACCAAGCATTAACTTAATTTGCCCTCAGGCTTTGTTTATATCAGGTCTAGTCTAGTTAGGGTCTTTGAAAAATTTGTGAGTTCTGAAATATTTAAAGTTGTGCCCACGTCGTGAGTGCAGCATGCAGCAGTTGAGAGTTTCTTGAATTGCTTTACTAATGAGTCCCTTTGCAAGAGAAAATGTGTCTGAATGTCAACATCAGTCGTGAAATGTTGCCTTTAACATTTTAGGGTTATTGACCTGATGGTATTTTCATACATGTGCTTGGAAACTCTGGCCTGTGATGATATGATAGATTTCACCAGATTTCATCACATCCTCACAAGTTAGGTTTTTGTGTGTGTCAAATATATTATATTTCATGACGTTTTTCATCTCTACCACTCAGCTAGAATAATTTGATGCTTAGATGCTCAGACGCTATTTGGAAGTCAGTATTTCAAGCACTATAAGTGTGAGGAGTCAATTGCAAATTGGACATATTCTTGGCCTAATCAAATGCTTTAGTTCAGTGATGGCACTGCTCCTGCTGTGAGACCATTATGCGTGCACTAAGGAGACCACAAAAATATTCATTGCCACACAGTTCGCTGCGTTTGCACTTGAGGACATTGCTGAATCATGCAATTATGGTTTGGATGAGGAAAGTCGATAACTGCCTCACACTTGTCCCCGGTGGAGACGTGGAGGGATGGCTGAGGTCACACCTGTAATCATGTGGGTGCAGCACAGTCCACTGACACAATCATGGGGGCTCTACAGAAATTTATACTGGATTGAGATAGCACACGACTGTCCCTCATGGGAAGATGGAGTCAGGCTATCATGGATGGTGTTGTCACACAGATAGAGACATGCACCAGTGGCTCCATGTTTGCTCAGGTCAGGGTGTGACATCCTGTATAAGTGCCATCGTAAACAGGCAGCAGGTGGAGGGAGTGCGCTGACAGAGGGGTGTGTTTGTTAAAATGGGAATATCGTAATTGTTGAATTTGGTGGAGAAATCTATACAAAAGGTAAATAACTTAGTTTTAGTAATAGTTGATAATTATTTATAGATAATATAGACTGATTCGCTAATTATTATATAATTCAGCTAAAACGTTAAATCAGTTAGGCCTATACCAGACTTGTAAAACAAATTAGTAATGATTTACTTATAAAACATTATTAAAAGTTTCATATTAAAGCAGAAGTAAGTGATATATTTGTGTTAATATAAGTCTTAAATAGTTATATCTTCCGACAGCAATCACTTACATAGAGTGTTTGGACTGAAACACGGGTCTGTCAGTCACTCTGCTCTGCTCTGAGCCGAAGAGAAAACATTTATCGTATCCTACAGTTTTTATCCAATGAGGAGAGAGAACGGCATGCAGGGCTGTGTGTGCAGCCAAGGGACGCCGTGAATGTGGTGACGTAGGGACGAGGACTGTTATGGTGCGTTCAAGGAAACTCGGAACTCGTGTTTTTCCGACCTGTGAAGTCGTACCAGTTCGATCTGGTACGAGTTCACGGGTCGGAAGTTACGAGTGGCCGTTATAGTGCACTTTCACAGGTAAAACAGGTCGGAAAAACACGAGTGGGTTGCCTGAAACGCTACAAAGTCGTAAGTTGTGACTTGAAGCTGTAATTTACGGTTTCAAAAGCCTACCTGGAACGCAGCATTAGCCAAAACGACCGGATCGCTTACTTCTGCTTTAAAACAAAAAGGTGTTTGGATTTAAGACAAAACACCAGAGCAAAACTCCTTTTGAAAAACTGCAGATCAGCCTGTTCACACCAATGTTGAAAATGGCAAAGATTATTGCAGAAAGAGCTCTGACCTTTGAGGAAACTGAGAAATGGAGAGTCCAAAATGGAGGAAACTGTGTCTCATTAGTGTTGCACTATCTAATTTTACTGTACCCTCTGCTGTTTGAGCATGAACTGCTTCACAAAACAGGAATGTTATGAGCCTGGTATACTCCTAACTGACGGTACAAATCCATCTTTGTAATTAACTGTATGAACTGTACCATTACTAACCGACAGTTAGCAAGCAATTAGCAAGGTCCTTAACTTGGACAGAGGCTGCTCCCTCTTCAATAAAATCTGTTATTGACTAAAATGATGTACAATCTGGAGAACAGAGAGACAGAGGAGGGTAAATGGCACAGTGCTGAGGAGTCTGTGTATTTGTATCTTCCTGGCTGGACACTAGCAAATGACACTAGCTCACCACCTACAAGGCCAAGGCTGTAGAGACAAATGTTTCACGAAGTGGCTAAAAGGTTGCCATGATACCCTCAGCTGCATGTTAAAGTTAGCGATTATTCTCATAAACTGATATCCTCGGGCCGAGGTCTTTTAGTTGTTACCATAAAAAGCAGAGGTGACAGATTTTTCACACTCAGAAAGCTCTGTACGAGCTGCCTGTGGAAATCAGCTCAGCATAATCCCCTCTAAAAACACATTTTAATCAGAGCTTTTCTTGATTTTACTTAAATTTTCTTCATCTCATTGAAAAGCTTTTTCATATTACTGATCTTTACTGACACTGACTGTGTCTATTTGCACTAATACAAAGACACTAATTGTTGATTTGTCATTTTAAACATCGCCTCTTATGGCTCAAATGTTTTATTTTGCAGCCTTGTGTAAAGCACTTGAGTTTAGAAAAGGGATTTAGAAATTAATATTATTAATATTATCATCATTAATCCAAATGTTTGTTAAGTTCAGTTAGTAATAAGTCAAAAACAGTGCGATTATATGTTCCCAGCATTACCCCGATGACTTCTTATGACACTCACACATTTAATGAGACACTTTGATAACCCTTTGAAGAGCAGCTGGTTCATAATGAGAACTGTTGCTGCTATGGCCTGACAACAGCTTGGACTAACAACATGCCAGGGGAACTTAATGCACATAAGAAAGCAGTGGAAAGTCACACCAGTGAGTAGGTGCCTGCACCATACTGCTCCGCTGTACCTTCCCATGTAGATGATTCATTAGATGGCGCTCAGGTTTTTACAATGCTTCTGTGTCCACTTCACTCCAATTATTCTTAACAAGTGCTTACTCGGAGGTCATCATTATACCAAACCCCGCCACCAGACCCCCACCCCCACTCTGTCATTTCAAGAGCCACGGCAGAGTGCTGCAACATCATTTGCTCGTCCTCCTGCAACTTTGTCTTTGCTCTCGCTCGTCATTTGCTGAGCCTGGTTCGATGAAATATCACATTAATAAGGATGTGAATCTCCTCCGTTCTTTTTATGTTATTGAGCTTGCTTCTGTTCAATCTGCAACTATCACAGAGCTGTTAGATCTCGGTCTTCTATACCCGGAAGCAGCACATACAGCTGAGAAAAGAGGTGGTGGTTAACTGCCAAAACCATCGAGTGTTTGGCTTCTTCAGTCGGACTGTGGAGGCAGTCAGCACTGGAATCCAGAATATCCCCACAATGTAAATGAGAGCTATTATAGCAATGAAAAGACATTTGGCTGCATTATTCTAATTAGGTTCAGTTGAGTTCCATAATGTATTTTTTTTAAAGAATTGCAAATGATTTATTTATGCATTAACTGTAGCCTATATTATAAAGTCACACTATTGTTTACCTTTTCTCTTGGGGTACAGGTGGTGCAGAGCTTCATTAATTCAGAACTTCAGCATTATGTACAAAAATAGATGCAATAAGAGAAAGGGACCCATCAGAATGTCTTTAATAGCATGTGACTCAGTGATAGGGGACTGCTTCAGCTTATTAGCTTGTTAGTGTGTGTTTTTAAATCTGTGTTGCCTCAACAGTTTAAACGTCACATTCCCACACTGCTCCCATGAAGGTGCCATGAACACTGTCGGCGTAATGTGTTTTGTTGCACCACAGCCAGCTTGCTGTGTGAGCACTGGAGGAAGCTCGCTCTCATAACGATCACTCTCAAAATCACTGCTACAGTTGTTTAATAGAAGATTTTATTTGGTTATACTTGCTAAAATACCATAAGTAGTCTGTGGCAGGTGCCTCCGACAACCTAATTGTATTTTTTTTAATTGCCTCTAATTCATTTTGTAGTAACATGTCTGTCAGCCCATCAGAGACTGCTGTGGAATACTTTTCAGCTTTACACCTGCCACACAATAGTTGAAATTTCTTAAATTTACATCCAGTGCAGCTTGCTTGTTTGTCATTTTTCTTTATCAAAATGCTGTCATGTTCTGTGTTTGCTCAGCGCCCATGCCAAGCCTTTATCTATTATCTCAGCCTTAAACTATATTGAGCAAAAGGTATGGTTGGCTTAACTGGCTGAGACTAACGAGCATATTTGAGGTGCTGTTGTTTCACTCGGAAGACGGTTCTCTTTTGATCTGAGCAATAATCTGTCTCCCAGAGTCTGGGAGCTATTTACAGAGGAGATTTATTTCACTGATTCTCTGTGTACAATGAGGCTTCTGCTCTTGCCAGCTCAGGTAGAGAAGCGCTGGTTCAGACAGCAGCTCACTGATGCTAGTCCCCCCCCCTCTCCCCTCAAACACAAAGAGGAATAAAATCTATTAATAGTCCACTGAGTGTCCTCTGTATGCTGGTAGATGCGTGTTATGCTACTTTCAACGAGTTGAAGCGGGAGGAAAATGCTCATTTCTGTGTATATCCCTCCTACCACCTTGTCAGCGCTGCAGTTAAAAAAAAAAAACCACTGGAGGAAACTTTTGTCCGTTTTCCATCAACACTGGACACAGAAGTGTTTTCATCTCCTCCGCTGTGACTACAAATAAAATAAAAACAGCTACGAATGGAATTTTCCATTGGATTTGTCTTTGCTTTTTTATCTTTGGGCTACAAAGTGAATAACAACAGCCCTGAGCAGTGTCTGGCAGGCCTTGAGAGTTTCCCAGGAAGGAACAGTAGAGGTCAAGGTATAAGAGCAATGTTATAAGCGTGACTTAAAATTCTGCCGGTGCTTCTTCTCCCACCGGCAGGATCTCACTTCCCCTCTCTATTCCTCCCTATTTCCTTTCTATATCTCTGTCTCTGCCTGTCTTTCTTTCATTCTTCTTTTTCTCTCCTGTGCACATCCCCGTTCTTTCTGTCTGTCTCACCCTCTTGTTCCTGTTTATTCATTTCAACACCTCTTTCAACCCCCCAAACACGAACACCCCACCCCCCTCCCTCCAGCTCTCTCTGTAGAGGTTTAGGAGTCACACATTGTTCCTGTAAAATTGATTGATATCAAAGTTCCCTGTTTTTCACACATGCAAATATGTACACAAAACAGTAGCACAGGGACCAATATTTTGAGCAGCATCCTTTGTTAATTCATATTCAAGGAGGTGACTGTCATCTGTTGTTCAGCAGACAGAGAGTTACTTGTGCTGCATATTTAGAAAGTCTGTTTGTTTTCTCTTGTCCACAGAAGCTATTGTAAGCAATTTAAACATTGTACTATCAGGACCTCAGCCAGGATCTTGGGAATACTGAGGTGATTACTGTAGACGAGACCTCAGTAACCTCAGTGGTAACTGTTTAGTATGAGACAAGAGGCTTTAAGCCGCTGCTTGGTAAATCCTTTACCATTTTACCAAACACAGATATGATTGCAGTAACGCATTGTAGTAAATTATTTGTTGATATCTTATATTATTTTGGTTTCTCTGACAGAGTCCAGTAATTCCCAGTCATTTGAAAAATCCATGAGCAACATGAGTTTCATAAACTGAAGCTTGAAGGTCTCCATCAAACACATTTTACCAGCATCCTCCAGCATGGCCACTGAGGGAAGAGGAAACCATGACAAAGGATTAAGATAAGTCAATATCAATTTCTACTGCTTATGGTAAAGAAAAACAGATTACTGGACCATGAAAATGTTTCTGATGCCTTTAACAGACCATTATATATTAAGCTTGAAGTACTGAAGTGTGCAGTGTAATCATTTTTAAATGTTGTATATTAAAGCTTCAAAGTGTTATAATGGATGTTAATCTTTAAAAGTTGCTTTTATATTTATCAGACATGCTCAATTTTGGCTGAAAAATTGTTTCAATTTTTCCTATGATTCATATTTTATTATTCTTTGTGAAACACAAGAACCAACAGGAGTAAAATGTAATAAGACTTTGTTATCTACGTTGAAAAGTCTGTTTCTAGAAACAAATCAAACTTTTTTTATTTAAACGCCTTTAGCTCAAATTAGACTATTTAATCAAACATAATTAAAGTGTCCAATATTTAGTCTAATATTCATTTGAAAGCTTACACAAATCAAGCCATTTTAAGAGAGTGAATGTGAAAGTGTAGTCTATGCTGGAAAACGTCATCAGCAGCTTCGTCATCCAGTCGGTGTGTGGAGGTTTAGACCCCACCCTCAACCAAAAACAGTAGTGTGGCAAAACAAACACTGCGACCCCTTGCTGGCTTCCCACCTGGCAACCAAAGTTGTATTCACTGCTGCTTAGCGAATTTTTGGAGTGTCTGAGTTCCACATGTCCTCAGCACATTGCAATTACAGGATTGAGGTTGAAAATCTGCAGAGTGACACTCTACTGTGTTAAAACCTTGCCCTACATTCTATTTTTATGCTACAGCTGCTACCTTTTAATTTTTGAAGTTTTATTGCATCACATCACGGCACAAGCCTGCCTAATAACTGTGCCATGTGCTGTGAAATATATGAGCTGCTCAGCAGGAGGGGACTTCGGTGCACATGTCTTTGTAATGCTAATGAAAATTATTTGCTCTTTAGGCCACCCGGAGCCAAATGTGTGAACAAAATACAGAATGTGCTTGTACACCAAACAGTATGGCAGTGGCCACATGTACAGACCTCACAGCAGACTTCAGTTTGAATCCCCACATGCAAGGCAGCAGCTTATGTTTGTTTCCATATTTGTGCAGTGATATATGTTTGATATTAGGGTGTATAGGAACACTGTGACTTTCATTATAGGCTGTATCAAATATGAGAGCCAGCATGAGACTCATCTTCCAAAAATGTTAATTGCTATAACTGGAAGAACACTGCAATGGAAGAAGAACTAAAAGCTAACAGTGTGGCAGCAATAGTGACTATTTACATGCACACAGAACTGAGTGCATTTAGTTTAAAGCATTTAATGCAGGAAACACAAGCTTAAATTACCAAAGCTCCAACTGTGATTCTGACAGGCACAGTTAAGATGTCTCGCACAATGTAATACTAAATGTAAATCTTGAGCTTTAGGAAATCTCAGTCTGTGCACACTCTCTGAGTCTGACAATAACCAAAGACATAAAACTAAACAAAAGGCAAAGCAGTACAAACTTTTGTTTTTTGTACTCCTATATCATCTCTTTCACTTCAATAGAGTGAATATGAGAATATTTTTCTTTGTGGACAGCTGCATGACCCCGCTCCCTGTGAACTCCGGTACTGTCTCAGAGTTTATTCATGAAAAGAGTGAGAGTTTATCAAAGGTGTGAATGACCACTTAATGTAAGGTAGATGTAAACCAGAACACGACTGACAACCTTGCTGCTCTAAGCATGTAGGTAGATGTAGCCACAGGAAGTGCAGGTTATTATGGCCTGAACTCCGGCTATGAAATATTCATGTGCATGACCTTCTGCAGGAGAAAAATATTCCTTCACTTCAAAGAGAGGATGTACTTATCTATGGCCTCCAAATCATTGGAGATGTGTCACCAGACATCTTATAATCTTTTTGTGAAATCAAAGTAACAATATTTTTATTGTGAAGTGATGACATGAAAATGAAAGGAACAATGAAAATAATGAATAATGAATGAAGCCTAAAAAACCTAAATAAAAAAAAACTGTTTCTCCTAATGTTTAGGTCATTATCTTGCTGTAGGATGAACCCCTGACTGACCGAACACACAAATGGCAATGTACAGTACTTAATGCTGGAGTGCAGTCTTCATAATAATTCATCAGAGGGGAAAGTAACAGTTTGTTCCAATACTAGCTACTTTGTACAGACACAGGGCCTATAAATCATCAACTATATTTCCGCTATGTATTGAATTTGTATTACAGAGAAGTGGAGTATTACAGTTGAAGCACCTGTAGGGGATTTTTTGTTTAACTTTCAAGGTTCTTTACTTCCAATGCTGCAGAAAAGCTGGAGGTGAACCAATTTCTGAACCCCTGAAGAGGACCTGTTCCATACAAAACATGATTGTTATGTTTTTTTTACTGACCTAAACCTCTAAAAATTGTATTTAAAAAAAGAGAGGGAAAATTGGGGTGTTGTAAAACTTTTCACTGTGTAGTTCATAGATGTCACAGAAGTTATGAAATAAATCAATGTGCTAATACACACAGCAAAGATATAAGTTAACCAGAATTGTAAAAACAACAACAAAAACACTCAGTGAAGTATTATATGGAGGGAAGCTGTGGGTGGTGGCTCAGTAACCATTTGCTGCATTCATGCCAGCTGTTGCAGTGATATCAGCAGACATGGTAACTAGTAGCAAGAATTTGAGTTCAGCAGTTCATTTATCTTGGAAATTGTAGTTTGCCAAAAACAAAACCCATAGCCTGAGGTTATCTTACTGAAAATGTTCCTGGATAAGAGCAAATTAATTCTAGAAACAAACAGTATCAGTGGTCACAGCAGCTGGAGAGAGCTCAAGGATGTCATTAACATCCAACATCAATTTCTATTTCTGAACAGAAGCAGAGGCTATAATCCACCCCCATATATGACCAGTAACACAGCAGACTTTAACATACATCTATATTTTTCAACCACATGCAGTATAGTTGTAGTGGTGAGGACTATAATTTTCAGATCAGCCTCTGAAGGGGGGCCAAGTGTTTGATGGCTTTTAATCCTTGTACTTTAAAAAAGCTAGCCAGCCAACAGCTCCGACAGACAGAAACATCATTGAATATCATAATAATAAAATACCTTCTTTTTTTTAAATTCCTTTTTCAATTTGAGTTCATTTTATAACATATTACATTTTGTCGAAGTCTAAATGCTTACTGGAATACCAAGGTTTTTATATATCCTGCGATGTGCAATACATTACTGCTAACAGTGTTAAAGCTCGCCTACACAATAAAGGTGAAGGAGGCTTTCCGTAAAGTTCACTTAAACATGCAATTTTCAAAGAGATATAAATTGATCATATCAAAACATTCAACATGAACAGTGTGGAAGAAGAGGAGGCTATACATTCCTCCCTCCCCTGTATTATAAGACTCTGTCCTTCAGTCACTAAAGCAGGAGATGCTTGAGAACCACAGTGTTGTAAATTGTAGGTACTTGTTTTCAATGACATTAATAATTCTTCCATTTGTGCCCATCTATTTAACAGAAATGTGACAGAATTACTTGGGGAAACCGAAGCCATTTAATTGTCTCCTGCATCCTTGTTCATACCATATTCTGCTCTAAGCTATTACATCCAATTTCCACCCCGATGATTATTATGTAGTAGATACTAATAGAATAATGGTGGAAGAATGGGAGAGTGCAGAGGTAATTAGGAAGCAGTGGGTCATCTCGTTTGCCCAGAGGAGGATGCAGAGGGAATTACCTGGTCCACGAGGAGACGGGAGGAGCGAAGGCGAAAGGGAGTGGAAAGAAAATATGATATAAATGTGGGGGAGATGAAAGAAAGGAAGGAATACAGAAAGGAACAGAGAGAGACTTGAGAAGTGGAGTGGGATGGAGACTGAAAAAGAGAGAGGAGAGCGACGAGAGAGGAAAGAGAAAAAATGAGACTTGTTTCATTTTGAAATGATGGAATGTGTTCTCGCCCCAGAGTTTCTGTTCAATAAGCCGCCTTCTGTTGTTGAGCTCTGAAGGAGACAAAGAGGAAAAGAGGGAGAAAGTATAAGGAAAGGAATATGGCCGTGTGTGTGTGTGTGTGTGTGTGTGTGTGTGTGTGTGTGTGTGTCTCAGTGTGAGTGTATGTGTGCACAGTATGTGTATCCAACCCATTATTCCACAGGGAGCATTAGTCCGCCTACTCCGCTGCCTTCAGTGTTGTTCAGTTTTTCCACTGCATGACTGATTACGATCAAAGAAAGATTAAAAGATGGATCTCTACAGTCATATATAAAAAACAAACTACTATACTGATGATGTTGTGTTTTTCAACCCAACTTGTTCATTTTTTGTGCGCTCAAAATATTAGAATAAACTTTCTAAAACTTAAAAACTGTGTAAAAACCTAGAAAGCTGATATGAAAAAGCCACCACCAGAGGTTGAGACCTTTATCTACACAATATTGTGTGTGTGTACATAACAAATCAATAACAAATAGTAAATACCATTTACTGAAACTGCAGTCATAGAAATATTTTCTTTCTCTCACACCTAGCGACTTTTGTACAGACACAGTCGTTCCAAGTGGTCCAGTTATCAAACTGCCTCCACTCCACTACATTGATGGTGAACTGCTGCTCAAAACACAGAAGCAAATTGATTTTCAAAACACACAAGCGACACACCTTTCCAGGAACCACAGCCATGTCCTGGGTCCACACAATTCTCTGAACATAATCAAGTGTGGTTCACGCCATAAAGACTACATAACAACTGGATATAAAATACAATGTGGCTTATTAAAAGAAGCATACAACGGAAAAACAGCAACTGGACAAAAAATAAAATTGCATTCTCCGACTTAAATGACCTTGTAGGCCGTTTGTCCTGAAAACAACATGTACTGTATAGATGTGCATCAATATGGCAACAAGAATCATCATGCTGATTGTGTAACAACAGACATACAGTCAAGGTAATGGAAATAACATGAATATACTATTGTTGTGTTTTGTTTGCCAACATCCTGTGGATTTTGTTGTCATCTACATGTACGTACTGACTTCATCCCTTTTATTCCCTGTTACGTTTCCTGTAAATGTCACCCAACTACATATATATATACAACTGCTCACACGGTGTAGAAGTGGGCACAAATGAAAACATCTGTTGGCGCACCCAACCATGAGGGACAATTAAACATGTTAAATAATACATGGTGTTATAACATTAAAATGCCTGAAACGTGAATTTGGTGCAACAAAATATAGATACACTGCCATTTTCGTATTCTGTTGAGTACAGCCCCATATTCGTAGTTGTAAGAATATTATAGCATATCCAATAGTATTATAGTCAGATCAAAAGCAACTTATCAGCATCTAATTTTCCAGAGAAGACGCGTTGAAATATCCCTGCAATAACAGCACAGGTGTAAAGACTATGTTGAATGACTGCTGGATTGCAAGCAGCTGCCTCAGGTTTCAGGGTCCCGGTATTGTTCATGCTGGCTCACTGTCACACTGTCATGACTTACTGAGACACTTGAATAGATCCTTAATGTTATTAGTAACTAGCATGACAAGTCAAAATGTCTGATGTGGAAATAAAGGTCTGTATGAGGCCTATTAGTTGGGAAATGCTTCTGTATAGTCTCGGAGGATCTTACTGTATTGTCAGGCAAAGGCGGAATGATGAGGTCATACATGTTTATGAATGAAAAACTGAAAATTGAAAACTATTTTATGTCTATGTCTATGCAAATGATTAATGCAGTTAATTAAAGCAGAAGTAAGTGGTCCGGTCGTTTTCGCTAATGCTGCGTTCCAGGCAGGCTTTTGAAATCGTAAATTACAGCTTCAAGTCACGACTTACGACTTTGTAGCGTTCCAGGCAACCCACTCGTGTTTTTCCGACCTGTTTTACCGGTGAAAGTCACTATAACGGCCACTCGTAACTTCCGACCCGTGAAGTCGTACCAGATCGAACTGGTACGACTTCACGGTCGGAAAAATACGAGTTTCCTTGAACGCACCATAACAGTCCTCGTCCCTACGTCGCCACATTCACGGCGTCCCTTGGCTGCACACACAGCCCTGCATGCCGTTCTCTCTCCTCATTGGATAAAAACTGTAGGATACGATAAATGTTTTCTCCTCGGCTCAGAGCAGAGCAGAGTGACTGACAGACCCGTGTTTCAGACCAAACACTCTATGTAAGTGATTGCTGTCGGAAGATATCACTATTTAAGTCTTATATTAACACAAATATATCACTTACTTCTGCTTTAAATTTTTTGATGACTACTGTTTATACTAGTTACCAGCATCTATTCAGAGATTCAGAGATTTATCTAGGCGACCGCAAACCCTGCTCTAAGTAAAACATAGACCCTAATTAACCCTGCTGAGATAAGATGCCAGACTGCCAGTCCTGCATTATGTATCATAACATTTAAGTAATCAGAAATGTACCAGCTATAAATGGCAGTCGCAGCTGCTGGATCCATCGTCACTTCAACCCTCCACTGAGGTCACAGCGTGGCTCTCCAGGCCATCATGCCTTATTCTAACTGCACCATTTGCTCCCTCGTCCCAGTATCTACACCTCTCTTAAAATCCCGTTGGCCTATCTTGTCTCAGTTCATCTCCACATGCACCAACAAATCTTTGCAGACAGGAGAGTTGCCTGCTGCCTTTAAAATAGCAGCTCTGACTTCAATCCTTGGGAAATCTAACCTCAATCAAGGCTCTTGTTCAAACTACATAGATCCATCCACAACCCTGCTGTTTCCCAGCAAAATGTTCCAACATGCTGTTCCAGTCACAGCTCTCCGCAATAAACTTGATGAAACATTTTATTTGTAGTTTAGTACGCAGTGACACAGAGATTGTGGCAAATGAAGCTTTTCCATGGCTAATGACAGCCAGCTCAAGTCGTTCTTATTACTCACCACAATAGTCTCCTCACTCATCTCTGTGCCCCCAACTTTTCATTCATTCTGCATTTTCACCATATGCACAGTATGAAGAGAAGCACGTATATGTGACAGTGGTTTTTCCTGTCACTATGCCTCCAATTGATGATGTGCCCTGGCTACTTGGCCAAGGGGATGTCCCTTTGGGTGACTGGCAAGTGCGCATGACTCTTACCCGGGAAGTGTGGGTTCAATCCCTGCCTGGGCCCTCTACACCTTGCCACATATAAAAAAATATTCAGTGTACAATGTATATCACAATAAGTTAGATGAAGGTTTTGAGGGTCAAGCTGTGTTTTCACGGGACAAAAGAATTGCAGAAATTTGCAGAACCTATTATAATTTTCAGTTATTTCAAAAACATGTGCACACAGAAATTCCTTTCATGCTCAATTGCCAGAGTAAACATAAAGGGTTTTTGTCATACTTCCATCTGCCTTCAGTAAAAATGTGACAAAACATGATAATGATGTGCCGCATACAAATGATATCTGCTTAAATTATTGTTATGTGTTAAATACTTTAATTAACAGAATTGTATTTATTCACAGTGATGACAGGATGAGCAAAAAATTCAAAAGAGGAGAAGAGGAAGCAAAAGAAACTTGTATTGAGGATATTCAGGCAGACAAAAACTCTAAAATAAGGAGCAAAGCTAGATAAAGATGTGATGCGAAATAACAACAGCAGATGACAAAAACAATAAATAGAGGAGGGCACAAGAAACGAGAAGGCACAAAAAAGAAAGTAGTTGTTATTTTTTCTGTGAGATTTTAGGCAGGGAGCCAGAAGCAGAAAACCGAGGAACCCTAGAGTGATCATAAACAGAAGATAAGCTCAATTAGGATAACAATGGAAGGTTGTATTGCTGGGAAACAGATCCAGATGTAAGTGATCATTTCTCCAAAGCTGCTGATGGGATGAATTTTCTACTTGAAACTTTTTTTTTTTTTGGCTCATTCCAGTCACTGGGCGCCACAGGCTGCAACACACAGCCGAAACTGTCAAATTCAGCAAATTCATCCGTGGAACTTATTGTGTGTGTACGCTGTGGTTTGCCTTTCACTGACCCAATCAGGCACGAATAATTGGTTCACAGGCTCACTTTCTCTCAGTCTCACAATGGTAAATGCCCTCCTCAGTTTCTTTTTAGATAAATTTGGCAAACTATCCAGGAGCTATATATTCTCAGTGTATTGTGTGTATCTCTTTTTGACTGGCTTTCTACCCAGAGGTTAGTGATGTACGCACTCATAAGTGTGACATTTTGCTGCCTGTTTTTTTTTATAATGTTTAGCTTAGTCTAGTTTCCAAAAGTTGTCTCCAGTATCCAGAGTTGTTCGTGTGAAACAACTTGGCTATAAAAAATTATACATATGTTCTCAGTACCTGAGGGAGCTCTGACAGAGTTTGGTGCACAGCTACCAAGAACTTTTTCTACACTTCCTTTTCCTCTTGTTTAGTTGTTCTGAGAAGTTTCCACTCTCGACTCCTTGATAGAGGGATGAAATCCACAACAAACACATGTATATCAGACTGACCCACGGACATACGTACTGTATCTATTCACCTGCATCAACGAGTCTAAATGGTCTTTCACGGGGAAGTCACAGTGGGAGCGTGGATATCAGCTCCTGATTGCTGCACTCTGTTAATTAGGTGAAGAAGGAAAATGCACATTTCAGAGCACCCGTGTGAATTGTATTAAAATGGAATTCAATCATTGCGCTTTCTATTTCCATATAACTATAAACAATCCCAGTGGCATACATACAGTAGCTTCTGTATCTTCTGTTGATTGTGGCTGTGATTCTGTGCAATGAGCTTAATCTCAGATTCAGGAGATGCTAAATCTTAAACTAATGGTAATTTTACAAATTTTCTGTCAGACAGGAGAAGAGTGATAATGTGCATCTCCCACCAGTGCATCAGAACTTGTCTCATGAAGGGCTCCACATCACCTTCCTCTCTGAATCATATCCTCCTTGCACCGACTCTAATTGCTCTCTCAAATTATCCCTTCTTTCTCTCTGTTCAGTACTTGCTCTGTTTTTTCCCCTATCCTTTCAAACCATTAGAATCATTTTACGGTCACATGTGTATTGTAAGAACCTAAAGGGCAAACCCCCTTGCACTCCTTGTTTAGTTATTTGTTCTTAAGGGGATCTGGGGATTGAGGCTTATTACACTGTTTTTATTTTCATTGGAACTCAACCCTAGAAAAAAAAAGCTGCATCTAAATATTGCACATTTACAATGCAAATGTAGGAGAGCTTTGAATTCTGTGAATTACAATTTCCTATATGCAATGAACAGATAAACAGAACACAAACAGGTGTTTATGTTCAAAGCCATATGGGGAAAGTAGAGTAAATGGATATGCTTTTTTACATTTTATGCTACTACAGCAAAATAAATGTGCCTTCACCTTCATAATTGCTGCGTGTAATTAAGGTTGCTGGGCATCTGTGGAAACTAACACAGAAACATGAATTTGAAGCAGTTTTAGGAATATGACCCATTTTCAGCACAGAACTATGAGGCAGCTTGAGGTAAAATGTGCGACTTGGGTGGTGAAGAAAAAAAACACATAACGAGGTTGTAGGGTTTGTTTGTGTGTGTGTCTTTTGGACATTTCACCAGAACATGCTCAGGGGCCACCTGTTGTATATGAGACACAGATGATTAGTATCTTCACAAAATGTCCCAGTTTTACATTCGTAGGTTCTTAATTTAGTTGAGTCTAAAACAACATAATGAGGCACAGCTTGACTCAACACAGATCTGTGTTGTATCTATAGTACAGTATCCAGCTGAGTACTTCCCCATTGTAATATCATTGATTGATGTGTGATATAATTAATTCAAAATTGTGTGTCTTATGGTAAAAGCTCACCTAACACCACAGCTCAGTTTTCAGTTTTGGTTCTGGGTTGTGTTGAATAAAACAGAGCTCAGTTAGGCTGCTAGTGGATAAACTCAAAACACAGGTGCAGTAGTGGTTAGTAGGCAGAAAAGAAGTCATACTATCAATAACAGAAGTACCAGTGGTCGTCCTCGAAAAATGACACCAACCACAATTTGCCATTTTTGCCACCTGGCACTGAAAAAGGGATAAGTGCTTGTGATTTGGCTCAAGGATGATCTGTGGAAACTGGTGTTGCAGTTACTGCTCAGGCAGTGTGAAGGACATTGCATGAAGTCAAACTCTACAGATTCAGCTCCTAAGAAGAGAACCATTGCTCACAAAACGGCACAAAACTGCAAGATTAAACTTTGCCAAAGAACATGAAAAGTGCCCTGATGGATACTGGCAGCACATTCTGTGGTCAGATGAAACTAAAATAAATTTGCTTAGAGCACTTGGGGTCCAGCTTGTTTGGTTTGGACTTGGCCAGGATCACCACAGTGAGTGCATAGTTCCAGCCATTAAACATGGAGGTGGGAGTGTGCTGATATGGGGCCGCTTCAGTGCAAAGGATCTGTGTGTGTGTGTAGGGGGGGTGGTATTTATAGATGGCACTATGAATGCTGGGATGTACAACCAAATATCGAGTGAAAAGACTCCCAGTCTCTTGTAGCTTGGTATGAGAGGAACTTTCCAACATGACACACTCTGTCAAAGTTTGTAAAGAATAAAAAGCAGAAAACTACAGTATGACCTAGCTGTGTGTGTCCCCCAACTGGAATTTAATACAATACCTTTTGGAGTCTTTGAAGGCAAAGCAGCAGAAAGCCCTTCAGCAAAGAGCAGCTGAAAAGAAGCATCGGGTATCAGCCATGACCAGGAGGGGAGAATCTGTCATCAAAAATAAAGGCAGCACAGCAAAATATAAAGAGTAACTAAAACACAATGCCATTAATGAAAGCTTTACTGTGTAACAGTTGATTCTCTCTCAATATGGACCTTAAATTATATTATTATTATAATTTAATTGGTAAATCTCATTGGATATATCATCACAGAGACTTCACCATTGCCCCTGATCAAATCAGAATACATCATCTCTGTGATCCCCCGTTCTTTATTAACTCTTACTGACTAAAATCCATTCAATTAGAATGTAAATCTGGTGACATAACAGCAAAGGGACTGCCTCACGCAGCAAATCAGCTCTATAATTTGTTAATGAATTCACAGTGTATATAATATTGAGGTCTTGCATGTATCTAATTTCATTTACAAGTATAATCAGCACAGCTTCATATATCCTGTGTGTTCCCTTCTATGTGTCAGCCACAGGAAATGGATTAAACTTGCGATCACAGGAATATCTTTGTGTAGATGTAAGTGGTGAGTCATCTAACCCAGCAGCTCAACCTACCCATTTTGTCAGCTCTGTGCAGCAACAGCAGCTTTTTGGACAAAATGGTTTGGTTTAGTTTTCAACAGAAAAACTGATTCATTCTTTTGTTCCCTCACGACAAAAACAGTTTTGTTTGTTTGTATGTTTGTTGTTTTATTATTTCTTTCTTTTCCGTACCTATTCAAACAGGAGAATTGCATATGAATTAAGTTTCTCATATGTGAATGGTTTGAGGGAGGAGTGGCGCTCATTTGTTTGTGTGGATAATACGTAGTTTTGGAGCAAGACATAAGTCATGCTGCACCACTGTACCATGTGCTGTGAAATTATTGATGTTTTGTTCTTTGAGACCTTTATCATAAAAATCAGGACCTGCATGACTGTCTTATTAACCTGTTTTTTGACCACCTCGCTCTCATTTCATGGTACATAAATCTGTTACCCATGGATATGTACACTCTTAATTTCATCTAATGAAAAAATCTAAAAAGCAGAGTTATTAATGTTAAATAGTCTTGTGCAATATCAGCCCTTGTTTCTTGCTGAAGGCGAAGAAATATATTTTTATGGCGTAATTTAAATTAACTATTGATTACTTTCATTCATGCTTTAGAATGCACAGAAGCTGAGTCACTGTGGAGAAAACAAAGGTGACGACATGTACTGTAAGCAATGGTAAAGGAGCACAGTGAGGAGATGGCATGCAAAGCTGCAGCTCCACCATCATGGCCTTGAATTATCACTTGAAATAGGAAATGCTCAGAGCCGGAGCCTCAGGTAAGTCACTGACCCACAGGGAATATGCATTTCACCTTGGGAGAAACACTAAGTGTTAGAGGATCTGCTAAGCTGCTTAGCAGGGAACTTGGTTTGCCTCAGCCTTTCAGCATGCTCTGCAAAAAGTAATGTTAGCCCCAAAGAAAATAAGTGATCTTTAAACCAGGCACACAAGATGCCATGTTCTACATACTGTAAAGAGATTTCCTCAAGTGTTGATTGATTTTTGTGACTTTGCAGAGAGATTATGGCAATATTTGGAAATAATTTCACATTGAGACGAGTACTATGCAACAGAAAGCAGGAAACCCATGCCATATTTAAGAGAAATCAAATCAGTAATATTCTCACATGGATGAGAATTTGGAAATATGGGTGGCACGGAACAAGCGCATTATGAAAGAATTACAGTTAACGTATACATTTCAAACATTTTAAAATGTCTTTATTGGCTCAAGAGGATGTGAATGTAGCTCTTAAAGCTGCTATTTAAGCATAGCAACACTTCAGTCAGTGTAGGTAAGTCTGGTATTTCACAGTGTGATTAGCCAAGGCTGTCATGAAATCCAGATTATGTTGTGGACCGTCAGAAAACCTCTCACTCAATAACCCCAGCACATTTTTTTTAATACCACCAGCACATTTCTAAGTCTCTCTTCCACACTACAATCAAAAATGCCATTTTACTCTCAAAAAAAGGTGTTTAACTGCCCCCCCTCTGTGGAGTGAATCAAAAAGCTGCCGTTTGCTCATTCTCTCCTCCTCTCTCTCAATCAGCAATATTTCCCTTTGATCTTTTATTCATATGATTAAGTCTGTGTATCGCCAGACTGTTCATTCTACATTTCAATATATGATGAGACCATCTTTGAAGTTGAGTATGCTGCAGTGGAGTCACTTTGGCGAACAATAGTTTTTTTTTGTTTTTTGCTTTCTGTAGTTTCACCAGTTATTGTGGCAGCGGGAACTGTTTCCAGCTTGTTAATTATCCCATTCAAATAATTTGACCCTAAGTGTAAATACACACAAACAGTTCTGCATGTCGTTTGTGAAGTACTCATTGAAATGTTTTCTATTAAATGGAAAAATATATATATATATTCAAACACTTCCCAGCTCCTATTAGCTATTGTTTATCTCACCCCAGATACTTTATCTTTTTTCATAAACACATTTATTTGTTATCCACTTGCATTCTCAATTCATCAGATGTTTCCATGTCACTTTTTCTTTGAATCTTTGAATCTATTTTTCTCATATGCTTATGATAATGTTTTACCCTTGCTCCTCTCCTCTGTCTGTCTCCCCTCCCTTTTTTCATTGCCAGCAACCTCGATTCATCCTCACTCTGCCCTCCTTTTCGCTTGTTTGTCCTTCCCTGTCTTTCGCTCAGTCTCTTCAGCTCACATCTGTTCTCTATCTCTCACCTTTGTGTTTGCCACCATCTCTCAATCAATACCTTTAACCCTTGTTTTTACTCAACCCCTTGTTCTCCCCTCCCCCCTGCACCCCCACCCCACCCCACCCCGTCCTTCTCTCTGTCTCTCTACTGTTTCAGACTTTTCCTGTGAAGATAAAAGGTTTAAGAATGCTTAATGTCAGATATGTGAACAAAGCACATGGGCAGGCTCAGTCAGCAGGGATCTGACTGAAACCTATATTGAACTTAATGAGAAAAATACAGCAGAGTGGTAAAATCACATGTAGTGATAAGATAAAGGTGGTGGGATTTCAGAACAAGGAGCAACAAGAAACAATCAGAGTGCACGTATTCATGTGTAAGCAATAGGTCAGGTAGGGGAAAGAGACAATATTGTGTAGTTCATATTTTATGAAGCTTTTCATAGACTAAAAATGGATCAAGAATGGTTTTGATGTCATGTCACTTCTTAATCCATATTTATTCAGACTGAACCATTTGCCATGACTCATAGCTCAGAGTGTTGCCATGAGCTAAAGTGCTAGTATTGCGCTGACGATGATCGTGCCAGGCATGTCAGTGAAACTGTCAATGCATATTTTTGTCAGTACACCACCATGTAACATGCTACAGAATAAGGTGTAAAGATGCACTTTTGCATAATTGTAAGATCCATGTTCGATTGTGCTGCACATTAGATTTTACATACAGCGGGCCCACCTCTGTCTCCCACCCACCCTGTTTCAGTCATCTTCTAGTGCTCGATTGCATCCAAAAATATACAATTTATCTGAACATGAAATATAGCAAAAATCAAAAAGAAAACTGATTTGAGCTCCATCGACTTTTTATTTTTTATTTTTTCAAACATCTCATTCAAGCTGTGAATCTGCTCCATTAGACTCAAAAACTGATTCCATCCCTTCCCCATCTACACTTTTCACTCACATGTGCAGACTTTTCCCCCTTCTACCCTTTTCACCTGCCCGCACATTCGCTGTGCCCCTTGGGTGCTGTAGGTAGCAGACCCAGAAAATAGAGCAGCAGAACCCAGCAGTGGATTAGCGGCAGTGTGTGGAAGAGGCCATATCCAGACACATTCCTCTGGGGAAGTCAAGCCAGCTAATCCGACCCCAGTGCTTACTCTATCAACCCCCTACCAGCTGCACTTTGCCCCGGCACACAAACAGATATATACACAAACAAAATATAGCCCAGGCGTAAAGATTTCATCTCAAATGCATGCCATGGCATACAGCACCACAGCACGTGTATGTGCAGGCAGGCATACACACATATTTTAGTGTACATCCCTCAAGGCTACATGTGTAAGGTGCATCACACTGACGCTTGTATTCACATGCGCATACACTCGTGAATACCAGACACACGGTATAGTAGACCTACTATGCATTCACCAGCCCTAACCCCCCACGAGACCCCCTCTGGGAACCTTTGCTTTATGTGTCACAGAGACCCTCCCCAGGTGTCAGTCCTCATACATGGTCTCTGCTAATCAGAACATGCTTCCTGGATTCACAAGTAAGAGCCCGAGTCCCTGAGGGGAAGACAGAGTCTGTGCAGTCACTGTAGCACTCTGACTGACTGTTCAGTCAGGCTGATTATCTGGCTGGTTAGTTGACTGGTTGTTTTCTTCCTACAGTACATTCAACACATGAATTCCCTTTCAGTATAAGCTAAAGCATGCAAACCTCCCTCCATGTAAACGCAGAATGCTCAACTGTGTTTGCACTCATGTTTGCATGTGCAAGAGCATGTTTAATCTGGCGTGTGTGAACAGGTCATACATCGACATGGACACACGCACACAGATGCACACAAAAACAACAGGAGGATCAGGCAGGAGGCAGTCTGATTGCTCATCAAGCAGCAAGCGAGAGCTGGCGAGAGGCATCAATACAACTGAAGCCCACTCTCCTGGGCCCACCTGTCGATTACAGTGGTAAAGACAAGCTGCCTGGTGCCTCAATCCATTCCCAGCAGCCTCCACTGGGCCTGTAGACACCTGACGAATTCTGATGCCAAGAGGGAATAAGGGACCTTCCACTTCACACTAGCGGATACACAGAGGTTTGCCTCTGCTGCATAAACCATTGAGATAAACAACTCTACAGAGAAATGGAGCAAGGATAAGAATCTATCGCTCATCTAGTAGCGATTCAGTTTGTATGGCCACAACGAGATCTTGCTCTCCACAGAAACATGTGAAATGAGATTTTCACAAAACGCCATAAAACATTTCATTGATTCATTCACTTCAAAGACGCAATAAATACTGTATAAAACACATTTTACCAAGTGCAAAGCCCACAGTGCTACAACTATTTACACAGCAAAATCCTAAATAAATGTCATGCCATTATAATCATAAATGCTTCATTTATCACCATTCAGCCTCCAGAGTTAAATTATGTTTTCTAAATATTTGGCCAAAGGACAGCAATCCCATTGCCCTCTGCTGCCTTGTAATTAGACAAGATTAGAGAGGGATCAAGCTGTTTTCTCCCATTTCTCCTCCCAAGGGAAAAGCAGGAGAGGGGTGGGAGGTTTACCCCGTGTAGCCAAATAACCTTGGAATGGAAACAGGAAACATACCAAAAACACGATAGTGTGGAGAGCAGATTTGCACTTTGAAGTGGCATCTCAGGAAGAGAAGTTGTTTCTCTTGTGTTTGCTTGTTCTATCAATTAATTAACGTTCTGACAGACAAGTATCCATAAATCAATAACATATTACTCTGATGTACCGGTTTTTGGTGGGGGCATGATGAAAGCAGAAGTCAGTTTCCTGTCTAAAGTGGCTGCATTGACAGCAGATACTTTCAGCACCACGGACAGCTCCCATACGGCGAGCTAACCGAGGAGCGCCTTTCTCCTCAAATCCAAAGAGATTTATTAGTTTCCCATGTGACCTTACCCTGCTGACTTCACTATAATAAATCTCACCAACATCAAGACACAGGATATTGATTCCTATGCAGCTAATTGCAACTTGTTATTAATCGGGGAAGCCACAACCAGGCTGTGTGTTGCACCTCACCTGATATTTCCAAAGCTGACACTCTGTCAGGCTGTACAGAGCCACAACAATCCAGAGACCGTGTTGTTGTTGAAACAGGGAACGAAAGCCACGCACAACAGGATCAACAGCTCTTGAAGAAGCAGCTATGTATTTGAATGTGTTGACCGGATGATGTTCCTTCTATGTGCAATCACGGCCTCTCACTTCACTCATCCCCTTTTCCAGTGCGTTTCAAAGTAGAGGTCGGTGACTCTTCCGAAGCTAGATGGCAGAAGAGCCCCACTGCAGCTGAGCTGCGCTTTGCTCCGTCATCATCCCATCTTTGCATTGCAAATTACCCAGCCCATCACTCCCAATAACGGCTGCGCTCGATCTCCAAAATGAAAATCAGAGTTATGGTGGGATTGCCTACCGGGCGAATTTCTTTCATCAGCTTTCGGGACGGGATGCTGTCTGTCTGAGTCTCACCTAACCCCCTCATCCCACCCCCACCATCACCCCTCTCTCTGTCTTTCTGTCTCTCCCTCTGTGACTCTCTCTCTCTCTCTCTCTCTCTCACACACACACACACACACACACACACACACACACACACACACACACACACACACACACACACACACACACACACACACACACACAGAGTCATTAACAGAGTTCATTTCTTCCTCAGGATTTACATTCTTCCCATAAAGACATGCCTCCTCCTCCCTTGCCACCCACACCTCGCGGTTCCTACTTCATGATTTGTTACCCACACATCAGCCACATCATACTCACACAGGACACCTCTCCCTCTCTGCGCCCCCTCCCCACCACCACCAACACCAACACCACCTTTTCTCTCTCACTCTGTCGTGGTTCAATTGCAGATCGATAAAAGCAGCGTTCAAACTGTTAAGGCTAGACTCCTCTCTCCGTCCTCGGTCGCTTTATAGGGATTCAAAGAGAAAAAAAATGTTGAACAGCAGACACGAGAGCGCACAGCCAGAGATCCTCACACTTGATGCCCCTCTCAGCAGAGATGGTTGAGCCCTCTTCCAGGTTGCTGTGGTCCTCTCCTAAAATTCAGTCTTGCTCACTTCTCTCCTATCAGCTGACATCGCTCGGCGGGCGGCTCTGCCTGTCTCTCCACTGAGAAGGCAAAAGGGAATCTACTTCAACCCCACAGAAAAGAAACCATAGGCTGTAGCTTATATGTGTTAGTTGTGAACATGAAGGGGATTTACAGAGACGGATACTACGACGGATCTATTGAACTACGGGACGTCTTCAACAGGAGATGCGTTAAATGTGGCCGAGGGGACTTTGTTGTTCAAGCTAAAACGATGAGGATTAGGACGGGGATTGTTTTTTGGAATCTCATCTTTTCACTGATGTTCACTTGTGTGAAAGGTACGAGCCACTGCAGCAATGCTCCGTGTTTTTTTTGATGCGCTTTGCTGTGCCTGTGCGCGCGTGTGTTTGTGTGCGTGCGTGCGTGCGACAAATCAAAAGCTTTAACGTTACAGACGTGCGCACAGAAAAACAGGCTAAAGCAAGGTTTGCTGGATGGAGTTTCAAGGGACGCATTTCACCGGTTTGGCGCTCATTGAGGCTCTGAGCCGCTCAATAGATATTCTTGCGGTAGCCTACGCTCCTTCTAATAGTCTACGTGAGCTGCTTTGCTTAGTAGGCGAACTAGTGAATTGTTGAGGCGCAAGTGCATGCACTGCAGATTTCCTATAGGATGTTTGGAGATTCTCATTTATTTAGGTCTAAAGCCGTTCGCCTCTTCTCTTTCCTGAGTCGAGTTTTTCAAGTGTTTATGCGGGATCTGCGTCAGGCCAATTTCTCGCCAGAAATGTTAGTGAAGCCATTCAGGAGGGGGTCGAAGCAGTTTGTAGTGTGGAACCAATTTGTCCACTGGTGTTTATCGGACTTGCCAGTGCAGGCAGGTGTAAGGTGGGCTTGTTAGTATTCCAGTGGCTCTTTCTCGGGGGTCTGTGCCTCTGAATACTCACTGGAGATGGTGAGGTAACCGCTGCTTCCATTTCCCCCCCCCCCCCTTAAACGCATCAGCTACATTTATGTAGACCGATGGAAATTCCAGTGAGATGCCACTTTTATGACACAGCTTTTCTTTTGAGAGAATATGCAGCAAGACGATTCCCATACTTTGTACTGAGCTGCCTCACACCCTGTTTCACTCAGCAGTGTTTCGATTCATATTTACATCCAACAGCTTCACATTAGTCAGAGCAATTGTTGCCTTTTGACCACGTAGCCATGTGCTCATCCACTGTCCACTGGCATTTGTGCAGCATTTCCAGGGGACGAATACAAATCAATTTCTTGCTTCCTTGCAATTTCAGTTACATGTTGATCATCAAGACTGAGTGGAACTGTGTGTCATGTCACACTCACTGTGGGAAATTCTCATTTCCAGCTAAAAGCTTAGGAAGAAAAAAAAAGGGAAATTCAATATCAACCCTCAAAATGTTTTTTCTTCTTCTCTTTGTATTTAGGTGTGTGTGCGTGTATTCAGAAGTATTGGGTCTGAGTGTATGGCTTTTCATCTGTTCACTGCATATGTGTGTCTGGGTATGAGCACTCACAGATATCAATTTACATGCAGATTGTTCACCATGTGAGTAATTCTCATGTCTGTCTACTGGGGGTGGATGAAATGTGCAGCATGCAGAGTACCAGCGCCCACCAAGAATGAGCCAAGTCGAGCCGAGCAGAGTCGGTCACAGTTGCTGTTTCATCACCACCCACATTGTGGCAATGTCAAACCCCGAGGCCACTGCCAATCCTCCTAGTTCTGTTACTTATTAGGGAGCCAGCCAGCCAGGAATTGGGGAGGGAGGGAAGGAGGAAAGGAGGAAAGGAGGAAAGGAGGAAAGGAGGAGGAGGAGGAGGAGGCCTGGGTCTTCACTTGGAAAAGAGCAAAGGAAATAGTGACAGAGAGCAAGGCGAGGAGGAAGAACCACAGAACAGCTGTTGTTCCTATGCTCTGACAGTTGACACAGTGTTTGCAGAGGTAAAAAGAGATCTGCAATATCTGGGCTTATGACTCACTTCTCCTGCTAAGATAACGATGCTGTAAAAAAAAACAAAAAAACAAGCCCCTATCTGGCAAAGTTTGTTCTACTCTCCTTAGGTATGAGTGCTTTTTTCATTCGGTATAAATTGGATTATTTTTGAGTCAGGACCTTGTGTGTGGGTGAATCGGAGTGCTGATTCCCTGTATACAAAGTTATCTCAGTTACCTGTTTGATTCTTGGCACTCTACACATAATATCATGAAGCGCTGTTAAGTGAATTTATGTGACAGTGACGTGCGGATAAAGAAATGCTATTTTCTCATTGCAGCAGTCCACAACCAAACAACTGAGGCAAATCCACTGCAACTGTGTCACCTAATCCTCGGGGAACTTATAAAACTGCATGACACAAACACAGATTTAGGAAGCTCAATTGCAGCCACTGTTTTCTTAAACAGAGCAAAAGACACGGGTCAAATGCAAAGTGGATTCCCTCACACTGACAGTGAGCACTTTACTGTATCTTCGATACAAGAGCTGCATTTGCATTTTTATCTTATGGCAGTCAGGCTACATCCATCGATTGGGGAACGATCAATCAAGTTCACAATAACAAATCGGTCACAAAGCTGAGTGTACCCCGTTCTTATTGTATAAGTAGTTGATCATATCATGTGAGAGTGCCAATGTTCGTATAAAGGAATTTGAAATATGGCAAAATATGGCTACAGCCTCCTGGATCTACTTTTTAACAGTATGGAAGCTGATGGATGTCATAGTACCTTGTCTATCAGAATCAGAATCTACTCACACACTAAGTTTTTGTGTTTTGGGATGTTCAGATATGAGACTGTCCTAACGGTGACCTGCAGAAGTGAAGTAGGCAGGCATATGATCGTCATGGGAATCCAAAGAGACACCACAGGAGAGGACAAACAGAACACACGGGCACTGTTCTGTATCTCACACTGACATTGGCACATCAAATGACAGTGAACGATTAATGATAGTGAACAGATTGTTGGAAATTGCCCATCTGTTGTGTTCCACCAATTCTGTTTATTGTAATTATGCCTGTATATGTCAGATTTCCTTCTAGTGCCCATATTTTGTTAAGAAAAAGTTATCTTCTTTTTAACTCCATATCGGCCGGTCACTAATTGCCGGTAATCAGGTGGGTTATGCACAGACAGTAATCTGGCCACTGAGCTCTTGATGAAGACTTTCTCTCAATGTGATTATGTAAACAGGCTGGAAAGGCTGCTAGGGCTAATCAGGATTACAATTTGTCTGTGTAATTATACACTATCTACAGGGAATGTGGGGCATTATCCCACTGCCCCTCAGGTTCTTGATTTCCGCAAGTGAAGACGAGTTGAAGTGCAAGAAAACTGTGGACAGTCTCCCGAAGAATCACCTGGGTCCAACGATATCTAGGAGGAACAATTTCCTATTTTCTAGGATTCAGGAACTTTGTATGCCAGCAGTTTTACTCCCTGGAATCCCGATGCTTCTTTTAGTGCTGGAATTTCACTGGATGGTCCTAGTTGTCTAAAGTACTACTCAGCTCACCCACTGGCCTCTTGCCCATGGTATTAGGTCTGGACCGAGCTGTTAGATGGTGCTGACAGATGCCTGCAAAGGTTGGATATAGTTTGCTGGTTCTGATTAAGTCAATCCTTCTCAGGTATCAGTTTTAATATAAGCAGTACTCTTGGGGGAGAGAGATTGGCAATATCTTGTCTTCAGTAAGAAAAAAAGCTCACAGTTTGTTGAGATTAAATGTAATGGGTTGAGGAGAAGTAGCTTCCAGAGTCAAGGCTACAGATTCAAGATGGACTGTATGCACCTCAGGTGCCATTTTCAGAGGGGATTAAACTCTGTTAACTGCCTGGAGGCATATTTGCTGATAAAAATGTATGCATTTATTTGGCTTTATCCACTCAGGTTAAAATCTAAAAAACCCTGACAAGGGAGAGATTTTCTATCACAATGTATCTTTTCACCTTTATAAGAAGGAATGTAAATGCAGCAAGGCAGTTATTTATAAGTGAGATGTCGTGTAACTAATAAACCGAAACTGCTGCACATGAAACCCATGTGTATTTCCAATGTGTTCACTGAGGCACATCAACATCTACACATTTGGGCTTTTTTTTCTCTTTGATCTCGTCAATAATTGCATCCGCAGTATTCAATATTTTCAGTGTTTTTCACTTTATAACCCACATATTTTCCCTGAGTCTTCCTCTGCAATGCCCACTGCTCTTCTTGTTTGTGTCTGTGGCTGTCAACCGGAGTTTTGATGTGTGACAGGGGAGCAGGCAGGGGTGAGGCATGGTCGGGGAAACAAAGTGGGGTGATATGAAGGTAATTGAGGAGGCAGTCTGCCTAGAGGAGGTTGATGCGATTTCATAGCATATTTCAATGGCAATTAAAATGATAGGTGTGGATGGCTTAACATATCCCTGTTTAGACCCTCTACTATACTACTTGGCTTCCAGTGCTGAGGAGGCAGCAGCTAGACAACACAAACCTAGACAGACATAGGTAGAAGTAGAACATATAAACTCAATGGATCAGCTGCTAAAGAAATGATTGATCTCCTCATAAATGTGACATTGCTGCTAATTTTACATTTGCCTTAACTGTTTTTAGGATTACCAGGAGTAAAATAGTATAATTGTGATCTCTCATGCAGAGTTACAATGTTTTTTCAAGCGCAAAAACACATTCAGGTTTCTGCTGTGCGTACTGAAAAAAGTCATTGATTGACTAATCATTTGATTTTAGGGTTCCACGCTGTGTACATTGGCCTACGGTGCTGCCCTGCAGCGCTGTATTTATTAAAATACCTATTCATTCCTTTTTGTCTCCTTTGGCATGATACCAGTAATTTTGATCAAAAGGGCATCAACACAGTGGGAAATGCGACTGATAGCGAAGAAACTGAACCTAAGCCCAGTCGATATCATCAAAGTGGCCTCTGTTTAAGACTTGGAAAAAGACACAGAAGGAAAATAGCATCTTTATTATGCCACCTACAGGCAATGAGTTACAGCTGTAGTGTATTTTGTTGTCTTTTCAACACCGTGTTTGTGTGTGTACTAGTGTCTGATATTTTGTACTTTACACTTTTACACCTGAAAATAAGTATTTGTCCAATGCCTGTCTACGTTAAACATGATGATTAACTCAATATCTTTGGGGTTTTGGACTGTTGTTTGGATAAAACAAGATATCCGCTGAAAACATCATCTCGAGCCGTGGGAAGAGAAATAATAGGCTTAAAAAAATCTCTCACATTTTATTGACACATTATTATTTGAGAAAATAATCGGCATACATAAATGTGAGCTACATGGCCTATCTGCTGTTTTACTACTTGACACTTTGGTTAAAGGGATAGTTCAACATTTTGGCAAATTGGCCCATTGCCATAATCGCTATAGTCATAGCAGTAGGTTCATTACCTTTAATTGTAGGTGTAAGCTATTTTCAGTACGGCGGAGCGCAGCAGCTGGCTGCTCAGAGCTACGCTATGGAGGCTAACGGAATTTCTTGGTTTCCCTCATTAAACTCATCAAATTCAACATCCCAAAACTCCACAGCGCTTTTGTAGACAAGTTGTGACCTGCACAACCACCACGCTATGAGATAATGACGGAACGATACGAAACAGAGCCGTTTTCGAGGTAAATACAGGGTAAATACGGAGACTGCTTGCTGAAAAACTGTCCCTGAACGCAACGCGCATCAGCGGTTTTGTATGAATTTACCTCGAAAACGGCTCCGTTTCGTATCGTTCCGTCATTATCTCATAGCGTGGTGGTTGTGCAGGTCACAACTTGTCTACAAAAGCGCTGTGGAGTTTTGGGATGTTGAATTTGATGAGTTTAATGAGGGAAACCAAGAAATTCCGTTAGCCTCCATAGCGTAGCTCTGAGCAGCCAGCTGCTGCGCTCCGCCGTACTGAAAATAGCTTACACCTACAATTAAAGGTAATGAACCTACTGCTATGACTATAGCGATTATGGCAATGGGCCAATTTGCCAAAATGTTGAACTATCCCTTTAAGATTAGATTATTTTCAAAAGGGAAAAAAATGCTTTATTGATTTAAAGAAAACCTTTGGTTGCCTCACATAGACTGGTTGAATTGTATTTCAATTTGAGTACTGTCTGTATTTCACATACTTTGGAGGTGCGTGACACAGTAATTGCAGGAACAATTAGCATTAGATGGGAAACACCACATGCAAAGAAAAGACAAGCTTTTTAGAGATTCAGCTGTAATAGTCGTTGCCTGCAGGGGGCACAAGTGAAAGAAAAAACAAAGCAGCTAGTATTACTTGTCCTTTCTGAGGAGGCCACAGGGCAGCAGTGTGTATAGAATTGGTCAAACAAATTCAGGCAGGATCTGCAGCCTGCTAAATGTCAATGAGGCGGTGTGAGATTGTGATTGAGTTTCAAGTGAGTTGCTTTGCATCTAAAAGCACGTCCTCTGGATGAGAACAGGCTGTAAACTGGAGGAAGATGTTTACTTGGAAAGTGAAAAGCAGTCGAGTGTTGTCACAGCCTCTGTTTGTTTTCAGATAGAAAGAGACAGATTCTTGTTCTGTGCACTTCTTCTTTTCCTTTTTCAGGGATGGTGAAGTGTTGATGTTATTGTTTGTTTCGAAGATTGGAGGATAGAGAGACAGGCGTCGTATTAGATGTGTTGTTGGCTCACACGTTTGTGTTGTACAGCAGCTCTCACAGTGGTGGCCCTGGCATCAGGTGCAATATGGCTCAGTAGCACTTTGAGGAGGTATTGGTGTCTAGCCATATAAAATACTGTATCTTCTGGGAAGTAGCTTAAGCACCAGCAGCATGCAGACGTTAAAAACATTTATTATAGTTGGCCACACAGACACACAACCTCTGTTATTTCCTTGTGCAATGGTCTGCAGTTTGGGGTGTGTATTTGTGCATGTGCCAGCTGTGTTTCATTGTGGCAGTGTATTTGATTTTAGTATTTTTCACCTCAGTGGTTGGCAATTTAAAACCACCAAATGGAATATTTCAGAGCCCTTTTCCAAATTGCAATGACACACTCATGAGGTAATAGTCATTCTCTAGAAAGCCTCTTTTCTGTTTCTGCTGTATGGAGCCCATTTGCCTTTCATCAACCATGCAGACAAGCATAGTAAGGTCCTGCGATTATGCACATTCTATCAGTGTGAATTGTGAAGGTGCCGCACAGCCATGCAGATAAAATCCTTCTCTTTGGGGACATCAATTTAAGATTTCTGTCTACTAAGGTTGCTGTCTGGAGCCTAGCAGTCATCATTGTTGTATCCCTGCTTGCTGTGATGAAAAATTATTTTCACTTCGCTCCATATTTTATGTCTGTGACTCAGGGTACAGCTTGTCATAGATCAGAGAAAACAGTGCTTGGATTTCTTAAAACAAAATTACAGCTAAATATAATTTGGAAGTGCTGCAGCAACTGTGATTTGATATGGTGCAGACCCTGAAGATTTATGATCTAAAGGTGTGACAACACACAAACTACAGGTCATTTGTTTCTCGCCTTTGTTTGTTTCCTCAGATCAATGGAAACATAATCTGTAATTTTAATTTCCTTCTCTTTCTCCCTCTTCCTTTTACAATTTAAATTCACATTGCTCTTAATATGACAATCATTTCCCACAGTTACAGTCTCCTGAAAATTGAACTTTTGACAATCGATACTCGGGAGTGTCTCTGTGTAACACATCTGTCTCTCTTTGTGGTATTTTGTAAGGCTTGTGGATATAACAGTGAAACAAGAACTTTGCTGCAAATGAAGCCCACCAGGATGTTTGTTGACCTTTGTTTTGCTTGGTAAGGGCTCTATCTCTCCAGACAGCGTACTGTAACCAAGACTCGCTGATGGATATCTTTATATTGGCTGACTCACCTTTGGGGTCAGGTGCAAATCAATGCAGGTTTTTTTGTACTTTCCCTTTGATTGCTAGGAGTGGTGTTGTTGCTTCCCTCTCTGCTTGTGATAGGCCATCATCATGAACAATGATGAAATGCCACCCAGACAAAGAAGTGTCCTTGAGTAAACATGAACACTGAAGTAAGTGGTGAGGAAATGGAGTATCAAGCAGAGAGAAAATAATACCAAAAATAAGTCAAAAAGAGAGGCTTGAAAGCAAACTCAGTAGGCTTATAGATATAGGGCTCAGGATTTGTTTGAAGAAAGATACTGTGATGTATGAAGGGTGAAAGCAACACACTATTCATGCATAGATCGGCTGGTAGTGCAAGTGTTCAAAGCAAGGCTCAAATTGCTGTGTTATTTTGGTGCAGCAAGAGTATTTACATTTAAGCCATGCATTTAATTTACTTGCAAATTTTTGATAGGTGATACACTGACCCTTACAGTACATCCTTGCACCGCCACTACTGATAACACATGGAGTTTATTCATATTGAGGTGTTTATTCTCTGCTTTTTATTTCCCTATCACATATACAGGCAAGGTATCTGGCTCTGCGTCACAGCTCAAATCTGTATTTTAACATAAAAAAAAAAAAAATCCAGCTGTATTCAGTATTTAAATTCCAGGTGTGAGTAAAAAAAAGAAATCATTTTAAAAAAAATCATATTTGAAGCTTTAAAACAGTAGTCATATAGGACTTTTTTAAAAGAAGAAACCAGTTCACCCCATTTCTTTAGTGTCTTGGTTCAGTGCATGATTCATTCACACTCTGCTGGCAATAATAACACCAGCTTTGGAGCATTTTTACAAATGCATCCAGGTGCATTGGGAGCTCAGGTGGTAGAGCATGTTGGCCATTAGTCATATGGCGGCTCAACCCCAAGCTCTTCCCACTTGTGGGGAAAAAGTAGTGATTGCAATGTAATGATGCTGTTTCCACTCAAACTGCAGACCCTTTATAGTGTCCAATAGACCAAGCCAAATTTCCTCACAACAAGCCTTGCAGCTGCAGCTTGTCTTGCTGATGTTTTGTTTGTCCACACACCAAAATGAAGCGTCTAACAAGGAACCGAAGACTAACACTCTTTGTTGTGATGCATAAATGTTGTTGCTCTCCAGATGCCCCCTGCTCACAGGCATTTGATCTATGATCTGAAATCTTTAGTTCACAACCTAAATACCATGCAATGTGCAGTGCTGCTGTACTGATGCATAATGTTTGCCCTGACAGCTGCCAAGGGCGGGGGGACTATGATATTTGTTTAATTGCCTGTACTTTGAATGACATTAGGGAAAAAAAAAAAAAAAACCCAACCATAATAGACAGTGCTTTCTAAGCTACAGGATTTTGTTAGATTAGATCAACTGTTATTGTCTCACTGGAAAAATTACTTTGGACGTGAAGCCGCCACATAAACCAGAGACAATAGACAGTCGATAAAAGACAAATGCAGCACAATAGACAGCAGATAAATTCAATACACTTTAAGGACAACATAGCAAATGGAACACAATAAATTTGCCAAACTAAGCGCTGCAGTCTTTCATCAGAATTCAGTTTCACTGCTTGGGGAAGAAAAGACTTTGTCTGGCAGTTAATTCTGCCCTGCAGGTTCTCAAGCAACTACATGAAGGAGCAGGTCACACTGTGAATGTTTATTACACGAGTCTGCTTAATGGGGGCCTGTTCAAAAAAGCCTAATTAGGATGGGCAATTTCTCACACCCATCAACAATTACACTATCAGTCATTACCCAATGGTCTGTTTGTCACTCATAATAATCAGAAAGATGGTAAAAAAAAAAAACTCCTTCTACCATCTGCCGGCTTCACATAAAACTTCTCTCTTCGTGGACTTGCTACAAATCTAAATTTGTGGCAGGGGGAAAACATATTGTCCGTCCATGCACAGGAAAGTTAAAATGTTGTGAATGCTTTTCTTCCATGCTAAAAGTAAACCCTAAATAAGCAATTCGCCAGCCTGCAACAAATTTGTTTAGGCCTTGAAAATAATAGGATACCCTCAATGATGCATACAGAATTTTGTTTACAAAATCAATCTTATTTTCCATCCATGCAGTGTACACCATTGTGGCTCATTAACTGGATCATTCTGCCCAAAATATCTGTATTCACTGGGAAGGGATCAGTTTGCATTAGTGAGAAGCAGCAGCAGGCCAACACCACATATACATGTGTAACACCTCCAGAAAGCTCATCAGGGAGGAAGACAAATGACATTTTCCTATCTGTGTTTTGATCAGCAAGTCAAGCAAATAACAAAGTGATAGGCATGGCGTGGTGAAGTGAAAATGTGCAGTATGTGTGTACATCCAAAAGGCCAGGGGTTATTGTAACTATTTGAGGAACAGCTGGGACCATTCTTGAGCTATCTGTCAGTCGGACTAGCTGCCTGCTGAGGCTCCTCTTTCTTTCAGACTCGTGTGTTATGATACTGATTCATAGTTCTGAACTGCGTTTCCCCCACTGTGCAATCACAGCATGTTGTTAATTTGGTTTCTCATCACAATTTATGGTCGGCGTTGCAGCATGACGATTACATGCGTTTTACAATTGAAGTGATGATGGAGGTCATAGCTGGCAAACAAGCGGTCACAGTGGGATTCAAAGGAGACACGCTGTAGGTTTAAGTGGTAAATGGGTTGAATGCATGTCCCCTCTCCTGTACAAGGAAGCACATGTCAAGTGTTTTCCTTTGAAGTAACAAGATGAATGTTTACAATGTTCTTTTTATAGATAGAGCTTTTATGGAGACGACAGTGCTTAACATATTACAAGCTTGTATGATTCAGAGCATTGAAAAGGAGGATTCAAATTCATAATGGATAGCTTATAGAGAGAAAAAAAGAAAAACTAGGAGGGCAATAGATGGTGGGAGGGGGTTGTTGGAGAAAATGAGAGGTAGAGTTGCAGTGCATGGAGGGAGAGAGAGAGAGGAAGAGGGAGAGAGAGAGAGAGCGATGAAGTATAAGATTCTGGGAACAATTGACTGAGGAGGCAGTGAATGAAGGTGAGTGAGACAGAGAGGGTGAGAAAGGAAAAAGCTGAGGGAGATACAAAGAGGGGAAAAAAACACAGATGATGCGAGAGTTGCAGGGATAATGAAGGATGAAAGGAATACATAGATCTGAGCAGGAGAAAAGGGGGGCGAGGAAGAAAGAGGGAAATAGATATCTTGGCAATGAGCATCTGTTCTGTCATCCCCAGGACATCAGAACAATCAGCCCCACAAACACTGCTAAGCAGTTCATACAAACAGCATTACTCTGAATAGTTCGCAACATTAGTCATCTAATGCTCAACAAACACTGAAATATTTCTTGGACTAATAGAGCTCTGTGGGCATTGTTCATGCTGTCTAACTGTATAAACTGGGTGATACAAGAGAGCCTGAAAAAAACAAAAACAGTGGTACTTTTGTTGTGGAAGAGTGTGTGGGTCTGCAGAAGATTTACGGGCATTTTGCCTTGTTGTGTGTTGATACTCATCTATCCATCTATCTGATGAGCATTGCCTTTCTATTCTGTTAGTCTACAATGGTTAGCCAGAGTTACACATCTCTGCATTGTAACCTTATCACAACTTAATCTAGGTTACTGTACTTGTAGTCATGGTTAGGAAGCAGTGATGAAATCTTCATGTCACTTTCATACTCTTTTTATTTGGCTGCTTTAACACTCTCAGTCTAACAGACATAAAATCTAGAAAAGTGCCCACACCCAAACATACTGTAATACATGCACATACACTGAAGTTACATATGAAACATCTGCAAAAGTATACATAAAAACTATTAGATATTAGATATTTGTCAAGCCCATGCTAATAAATTCACAGTTTGCCCATGAAGTTGGAATGAAATATATACATCTTCTCATGAAATGACTGTCACAATGTGATTTATTCTTGAAAGATAAAATGAAAAAATCATCACACATTTATTTTTTAATATATGTATATATTTTACTTATTTAAAGGCATTTTATATATTACAGTAGAAACGTATATCTTCTTCATATATCCAGAAGCTGTATATCTGATTATGATATATCACTTTAATGCTGACATGTGGCAATACCACATATATATTATATTATATTATTTTCTCTGATCTTTGACAAGCTGTACCCTGAGCCATATATTATATTATAGATATTTGGACATAGGTCATGTATTACATTTCTGGGTGCCAATATCTGTAATTAACATTACAGCATCCTTAAAAAGTGGGTCAGGTATCAAAAAAGTATAATCTATACTTTCCCATAATGCAACTGAATACCATCTTTTATTAGACCCTCCTTGACCTCTTGTTATGACATCTTTCAAAGTTCATAACTCATAACTGTCTACTCTATTCTTTCTGTTTCCTAAGATCAGGCGATGATAGTCATGGTGGCATCATCTGATAAACCTTTTGATCTATTGTCTTAGACTAAAATCAGTATCGCAAAAGGTTGCTGAGCATCAGATTATTTTTAGTGTCTTTGTTACCCCCCACCCATTTCTTAATACAGCTGTGTCATCCTTTAGAGAATGACCAGGTAAAATTTTAATTTAGCTAAATCTTTTCATAATTAAGTTCATAAGAACAGAAGAGGTGACTCCAAGATGAATAAAAGACTGAAACTGAGCATCAGTATTCAAATAGCGTAACGTTATGCATTTCTGCCCTCATTATTATCTGCTCCTGCTGCTTTGACTAAAGTGAATTAAGTTTAAACTGAAACTACAACAACACGCCTACAGGTGGGTTCACCTTCAGCAGCGGACAAGGCTTTCTCAAAATTCTTGTTCAAGGCGGTTTTAAAAGGTCATGTGGCTGTGAACTATTCTGTTTTCATGCCTTTTTCATCAACTCTGACTTTTAAAATGTTTCACATGTACACAGTCTTATTGCTTGGTAGCATCTTTGTAAAAACAAAGACAATGTAGATGCAATGGGTAGGCCTGACATTATTTCATGAATGACAACTTTAGCTCCATGATCAGTGCAACTAGAAACATGGAAGAATAATATACAAACAAGCTATCAGACTGCAGTTATTCATCTGTCAACGAAAACCCACACGTTATCCATTGTGTTCATGTTTTTTTACCCTTGCAGAGGGCTATTATGGTATTCCCAAAAGCACTTGAAAGCAGCAACAATGCACTGGGTTACAGGTGGGATCATGTTGACCCTGTAGGCGGTGCATCAATGCTGCAAATTTGCCGTGATTACCCTGTTTGCTCAGTGGTGGTGGAAATAATTCCAACTTAGACATGCAACAAACCTTGGTGGGAATTTTTCCCACTGCATTTAGAACAGCAACGTATCACAAGACAACATTAGAACTGGGAGTACTGACATAGCTGTATCTATAAAAGAAGGCCAAGCCACTTTATGACGCAGATGGAGAAGGAGTGAACTGGACAGTTATGGTCAAGTGGAGATGTAATATAAGGTCAGGGACACCTGTGAATATCATATTCTGAGGGTGTTGGAAGATATACACATTGTACAAGAATGTTCAGCTGATAATGGTATTTCTGATCACAGAGCTGTTGTTTTGTGAAATGTAAACAGCTGCTAGGGTTTGTCCAAAATTAATGAAATGAAACAGCTTGACAACAGGGAAATTAATTGTCAGTTTGTGCCACAGTTTAAGATAGTGACTATTTGCTCACATCATTTTGTAAGAAGGCAGACATATTATTGGGGGGAAAAAATTACCATTGGCTGTCTAGTTAGAGGCCATTTGAGTTGCCAAGCTGCCAAGATCCATGGGTTTTGCTTTTTTTTTTTCTCTCATTCTCCAGTGCATGTGTATGGCCATCACTGTGCAAAACACGCACTTTACCTACAGAGTGTGAAAAGCTAATTACTCCAGGAGTAAATTGTAGGAGTAAACCATGCATCTTAATTAAGTTTGCATTTCATTAGACGACATTCAAGATGGCCTCAAATAAAATAGCAGTCTCTTCAGATGTGCACGGTGACACAGTGTGTGCAGCAACATGCTAATACATTGTGTGACTGTAGGAGTGAGCTGGAAGTGGAAGTGTGGAAGAATGGGTGTGAAAAAGTGCAGTGTGGAGTGATCATTCACATTAACACCACAGAGGTTAGCCAAGCAATGAAATTATTCTCATCTGACAATGATGGTACTTAAATACACCATCCCACCCATGGGATGGGTTAGGTGTGTACTGTATGTACTCGACTCAGTCCTAAGGCAACCTTGACAAAATATACGTTGTTTGAATGCTCTTAACCTCACAATTTCCCTGTGCAATGAATTTTATGGTCCCCATGTCACTGCAACTGCTGTTGACACAGAACTGGTCAAGACTTGGGGCAATGTGTTTTCCACATAAAATGTACAACTACATGCCATATATTTCCATTTTAATGCCAAATAAAGCAAAAAGAATGCACTGTGCTTGTGCTTCTGTAACTTTGGCTCAGCATCCGTCGTACTCATTCTGACCTTTTGTTTATAAAATTTACCTTTCAAAGGACACCAAGATTTTGACTGACCTTTTTATTTTGTGAACATGATTTCCAGCTTTTGCACAAAAATGGGGATGACTGGTAACAGGTTAACCTAATAAGTCAAGGGTATTGATTTTTAGTGAGTCAATGCACCAAGGTGCAAAGATATATCTTGTGTGGGCTGTGAAACATAATGTTAAAGGCTTGTGGCATCAAATTGGCAGAGCTTGCTTATTGCTTGTCTCTGGGGCTTTCTGACCCACTGCAAAGAATTGGGCAGCAATAATGCATCACAAGCGCTTTGTTCAGTCTGAAACACTGAAAAACATCACAAAATCCTCAATTATGTATTCCTCTTCCATTATTACAGCAGTAGGTGTTACAGCCTATTCTCTTTTTTTTTAATTTGAAAGGTGAACTGAAAACATAAATGGAAACAAAACTTGTTTCTTATTCAGCGGGTTGCCAGATTCCCCTCACAGCTTGTGCCAGCTGAGAACAATGTGGATTTTCCAAACAATTTGTTCTCAGTTGAAGAAATATTGCACCTGAACTCTACACGGTGCATGCAGTTGTTACAATAAAAGTGTTACTTGGAATAGCAACTGTACTGGCCAAGTGAAAAAAAAAAACAGTTTTCAAGGCATTCAGGTTATTCATTGCTGTTTTGATGCTAGCAGCAGGCCAATTAAACACAGTTTGTGTAAGGAGGACTATGTACTTCTTTTCTTCTATATGTTGTAGAACATTTTACTTTATAAACAACTCAACTACAAAGAAAGTTCTTTTGTATGTATCTGATAATGATTGGTGTTTCTTTTCTCTTCTCTTCTCTTCTTCAGGTTTCATCCATACTTGTGGAGGCACTTTAAAAGGCAGAAATGGGACGTTAGAAAGCCCCGGGTTTCCTTATGGATATCCAAATGGAGCAAACTGTACCTGGGTGATTGTCGCTGAGGAGGGAAACAGGATTCATATAGTTTTTCAATCTTTCGCTGTGGAGGAGGAATATGACTTTTTATCTTTGTATGACGGGCATCCACACCCGGCTAACTTCAGGACGAGGTAAGGCTGCTGCCCTGAAGCCACGCACCTTGAAGGCCGTGTTTGATGGCCGGCAGGCAGGGACTGAAAGATGTGAGGGAGGAAAGCCTTCAGTGATCACTTCTGACGGAAAGTTCATTTTTAATGTACACATGACAAAGACTGTTTATTCTTGTCAGTGAGGTGTCAGCAGCAGGGTGTGAGGATTGTAGTGTGTCATAGCTTTACTGACATGGTTTCATGTGTTGAGTTGAATTGTGTTCAGAAAAAAAAAGTTCTGAGGTTTTACATTTTCTGAAGAAAAAAGGTTTTAAAAAGTGTTTCATTCATGAGGGACAAATGCAAAGACATTTCTTGTACAGCAAGATCAAAACAGAGGCTATATGTATACATATTTCTTGCCATGTGTTGTATCAGTGTAATTTTAAATCTGTATGCTGTCGTGTCCTCTGATTGCAAAGAAAACCATTGATCTGAGAGCTCTAAGCATAGCCTTAATTTCTGAATGAGAATGCAGTGTTGGCTTCTCTGGCTGTCAACTCAGTAACTGCCAACCCTTTATTTTAATTCTTAACCACAGGACACAGAGGAAGAAAAAAAAACATCAAACACAAAGATTTAGCTTTTTTCATGTTAATCAATGAATGGCCAAATAATTGTTTACTCAGGGTGCTTTCTACATTCTCACAATAGCCTGACATTCAAGTGCTGTGGTACAATTTTCCTCTTCCTGTTTATTATTGTTTTCTCTCTCTCAACTAATTATTTGGCTCAAAACCTTGCGTTTGATTTTGGTATTAAATTCACATACTATGGTTAAAAACAATTCAATAATTTAGTCATGTTGAGATGACAGTCCTGTGCTGGAGAGGCTTTTACTGAAGCTAAATGAAAGATATTTTTAGGGAAGGGCATACTAACACGCATACATGTAAAGAGAGAGAAATATCAAAGACACCCCGTTCTCCTCACTGTTCACCATTCTCAATGCTTTGTTTTTTTGGTGGGAGGTTTAGGCTACTTGTCAAGGATTTTTAATTAATATAACATTTGATGCTTTGTATTACTGTAAGTGTGCTATCACCAACGTGAGCATTGCAAATAGGCTTAAGGCCATGAGCAAATCATTATTGACTTGCCTACAGAAATCCTTATATAGAAATATTTTTGTTGTTTGGCAATAAAAAAAAAAAGGACATAGTATATGTCTAATTCAGAAAGAATTTGAGCTGCAGCAGACTTTGGATATTGAATCTCTTACCTTTCCAAAGTAAAGAATCTGCTTCAAAGAATCGTTTTGTGTCTGGATTTCAAAGAAGAGAAAATAATCAGGGTTTCACAATCAAGCCAAATTCACTTGTATTCTCAAGCAAGCGCTGTGATAGGTGAAAAGAAGGTTCACTGTTTCTCTGTGAAATGTACATGAATAGAGTGCCAACATGATCTTTTTTTCTCGCCTATTTATGTGGCTCAACTTCAGTGGAAATGGACTGAGTTCAGGGCAGGCTAATACAATGGAGGATGTACTGTATAGCAAATGTGGTAATGAAGGAGAATAATTCAAGAGCTGAATCATTGTTGATACTTTAGCGACTGAATCACTTTAGATACTTAAAAGATTATGTTGCATAATGCTGTTTTCAAGGTCAGGATTATGAAAGGTTTGTCGCCATGCTGGCTGATGCCACACTAGTTGATATCACATATATAACTACAAATGTGGTTAAAAAAAAACTACCAATACTTAAAAATATTCCAGCTTTTGATGTCTATGAGCTATTATAAAGAGATTTCTTCCATCGCTATGCAGACTACAATGAACCAAAGCCAAATATTGAGCTTCCTCACAACACATTTAAACCCATGCTTTATAAGCAGAGGAGATTTGAATACTAGTAATTTAAATTTAATGCCATCAAAACAACAACAGTGAGTTATGGCAGACATCACATGCTGTAGTTGTTTTCTATGCTGAGATAAACATATTGGCTGTTAAATATAAGTACCAATGACGCAGAAGCAGAACTTTTACTTCAGTGCCAATAGTAACTTTGAATGACACTATCAAATCTTAGCAAAGAGTTCCTCTTTAATCTGGGAAATGGTATTCATACTGTGGACATTACTTAATGTTATTTCATGATTCTATAAATCTCAGACTTGATCAATAACTAACAAGAGTGAGAAATGGGCTTTGCCATAAAGAGAAACATATCACTTTGGGTTCTGCCAAAACTGCTGACTTTAAATTGGGGGCAACTTACGAGAGAGTCACAGTAGAAAGCCAATGCAGGCTAGAATTAGGTGGCAAGCCATGATTATTAAAGCTGGACTGTTACTAAAGTAGGCTTTTCCTAATATCTAAGCTGCTGTAAATATTATGAAAGTATGCTATTCCTAATATCTAAAACTGCTAAATATTGCCATGTGAAGTCCATTGCCATCAGATGGTCTGCAACTTTAGCTTCACTTGTTGCAACATTATAGCAATTTAGGGTATGCTTCTTTTCTTTTTGTTGTTTTTTCTTTTTGACTTCACAATGAGAGGGTTGAGTTAACCTTTTCTACAGAGGTGGACAAGAAGAGCAACATCACATTTAAATGCAGATAACCTAGGTTTAGCCCTCTCTGAAGTCTTAGAATGATTTGATGGTTCCCCAATCACTTCTATAATTTTGCCTTGAAGGTTTTTCTTTACATCAACAAGGTCAAACATTGATGAAGAGCAGCAGTTTTCCAGTGTGGGCTATGTCTCTCCCTTTTTCCCTTTCTGTCTTTAAACTAAATAGTCAAAAAATCATATTTGTAATATAAATCCTTTCTATCACTGATGGCCATTATTATGCAAAACAAAAGCAAACTCAATATAGAAAGAGAGCTGGCACTTACTGTAGCAGCAGGACAGCAACGTGTGAACACACACAGGTGGCTCGTAAACCAGAATTTCCCATTACTCCTGAATGCAGCACCAGTCGTCAACTGAAACAAACTTTTCATGCAGGTGTGCGTGTGCTAAGGGCAGAAGTGGAAGTGGACGTGAGGACCGGTATCATTCGTAATCGTCTTTAGTCGATGCTTTCTGTAGTTTATTATTTAGGCTACTTTATCCCCGTGTCTTTTTTTCTTTATTTGTTAGTGTAGCTATTTTGCTAGATAAAGTTTGCTAGTTTGCTAGTTTGCTAGGTTTGGCTAGTTAGCTAATATGAAAAAGGTGAGCACCGAGTCTCCGTCTCTCCGTACACAACATGGACACCAACATGGAGGACAGATTAACATCATAGCTGCCTCTTGTGACTTAAGGTAATTTTGCTTTATGTTTTGTTATGTATTTCACGGTATCTCCGCACTTACTGTAACTACACACGCTTCATGCTGCAGAATATGAAAAAAAGTCACTTACCGTAATTTAATTTATTCCAGCGCCCTGACATCTTGCACTCTGGTTATCTGACATTTATTTTCTTTGACACCTTAATGCACCAGAGTCATAATTCATGTTATTAGACACACCTGTGTAACATCTGCCTTAAAAAAAGTTCTTTTGTCAGAGGAAATGAATGCATAGGCTAGCCTATATGATTTATGATGATCATCATGCTATTAGCTTTATAGCATGCCTAAAACATTGGATTGCTTTAAGCTACAAGTAGGCTAGGTGTATAGATGTATCTATTATGTGTGTAGGGATGATAACAAAATAACAGACCATAAAATAACTGTCTTTGAATGCATTCATTGCTACTCTATTGGAGTTTCGTTGAATTACAAAGTCATTTATAATATTGTGGTATTTCACAGTTTGATTAGTTGGCATTGTGAAAGCACTAGTAGCCAATGTTGTTGTTGTGTCTTTGTAAAAGAGTTCACTTATTGGACATTAATTGGCCAGTTAAAGTTGCAGGCGCATTCAGTGACACTTGTTTTGAAATATGTTGTGAAATATAAAAGTTAGATTTTAGTGCAATTACCTCGAGATGAAAGTAATTGCAGAGCAGGGTTTGTCCATTTTTTTAACAGATGTTGGCAGGTATGCTTTTAGAAGTAGCTACATGTAGCCTATTGTCTGGCAGGCTTCAGATGAGGTAAACTCAAGGTCATCTTTCAGGTGAGGCTCCTCTTGTCTTGCTCTGTTGTTCACCACCTGTTAAATTATCCTAAGACAGACAGCCATTTTGTGTTCAATAGTTAAAGCTGACTGTTACAATGCAAAAGTAGCCAGTGCTTCCCTGAAATGTACCTCATTTTGTCTTTGAGATTAGATTGCCATTCATTTTCAGTCCTAACTGAACCGTAACCATTATGTTAACCATTTTCTTTCACCACATATCTCATAAAATATAAGTATATTCACATCTTTATTGAAGCAACAACGTTGATATGATATAATATGACAATGTATAATAAGTGGGGCTGGATGGTTTAATATGCATGTTGTAGGAGAGGAATATTTTTCAAAATGGCAGAAGTAAGAAAATTCACATATTGTGTAAACTGGTGTTCAGTGGATTTAACTGTTTTCCAGAGCAGTACATATTACCTCAGATGAAATTAGTAATGATTATGTCATAACAATATATTTTGCGTGAAGCTTTACTTATTTTATTTATTTATTTATTATAATAAATTATGGATTTGCTGTGCTACAGTTAGCGAATCCTTCAGAAATAGCTTATTTCATGTATCAGTTTGGCTTAAAATATGATCAGATATTTATCCAAGTGAAAATTACAAGTAATCTCTTTAAATTAATAATACACAAACATTATATTGTTCTTGTTCATATTGAAAACAGCACTCAAACATTCACTGGGTTGGCTGAAAAAAGTATGCGAACCCTCAGGCAAATGGCATTAACAAAAGCTAATTGGAGTCAGGAGTTATCAAACAGGTGTATGATCAATGGAACAAGATTAGAAGTGTGGGTTAGAGCTACTTTGACGCAAAAAAAAAAAAAACTGCTGATATGAAACAAGCCTTACAAAAAAAGATCTTAGAGGACTTATGATTAAGCATGGTCATCCGTCCTCATTTTGACATATTGTTTGTAAATGGAGGTCAGCTAGTTCTGTGGCATCTCGCTTAAGAAGAGGAGCTGATGGTCGTGGTGGCATAAAGCTCCAGAGAGGAAAAAGCTTAAACTAATGCAATCCTGTTACTGCAACTCACCTCAGCCATGCATGATTGCTACTTCACTGAACTGCTGCTGCGGTGTCTACACCGCTGGCATTACTGGAGAAGTGAAGAGTTTTACAGCTATTCACTTGGAAGCAGTGTTTTTTTTTTGTTTTTTTTTGAGAGAGACCCTTCACTTCGTTATTTCTTTATAAAAAGTCAGTGTTTTATTTTAGCATACAGTTGTCCATCAAAGAAAACTTGCAAAATGATTGAAGTCATTAAAATTGGAATAGAAAGGTCTGATTAAGATTAATGAGTATTGTAATTGGGCAAGAAAGTTATAATCAGTGCATAGCTATTCAAGACATATTTCCCATTTTAAAAGATGTGCGTTTTGTCAAGTCATTAGGCTGACTCAAGTAGGGTTAACAACTGGCAAAACAAGAGACTTGATAAAATATTTTGGTTCCACTTTTTGAATTCACACGGAACTAATCCTGCCATTCAGAGAGAAGTAGGCAAAGCACGTCTTGTTCTTGATACGAGACAATAACAAATGGCTCAGATCTGATGGGTTTTTCCAGATTCAACCCACACATCTAGCAACGCCGTCTTTGTATTTTAGTCACACTTTTGTTTTATTCCAATTGGTGGATTTCCTCCCAGCATGGCACTATGTATGGTGCCAGAAAATAATAATTCCATGACAGTCTTTGCTGTGCCTCTAGGGCCCTGAATGCACGCATGTAGAATCCCTTCTTTTAGACAATTAATTCACTCCAAAACTAAAACTCAAAAGAAAAACAAAGCCTTTCTTATTTTTTAGTTAGTCACAAACTTTTCTCACCTTCTCCTGCAGCATCTTGTTCTGAAAGATGCAAATTTCCGAAAGGCAACACCTGAAGTTGTTTTATTTTCTGTTTTATTTTATTTTTTCTCATATTTTTCTTTCCTTCCACTGAATGCATGTTGATGTGAAGTTTGCTCAGGTGTTATTTCGGCTAGGATGATTAAAAAGGTGAATATAATGATAGGCAAACCTTTCCTGTCCTTCTCTTCACTCTCTCACCCTTGGTAATTATAAATAGAAACCTTGATAGAGATTAAAGAGGCCTTTAATTTATTAATGCTATTAATTAATTAAGGCATAAATTCAGAAGGGAGCATGATGAACGCAACAATGAATTTTTAACATGAAAAAGAATCGATATCCCTGTTATGGACCTGTTTGGTGTGTTTCACTATTGATCTATGTACTCTCTTTGCTCTGAAGTTTTTTCTCCTCATTCCTCTCACTCTGCGCTGCTCTTGCATTATGTTAAATCCCCTCATACCTGAGAATGATTGGTTGGAAGTACTCATTATTGTGCCGAAATTATACGCGGAGGATGGTAGACGACGGAAGGAGAGTTAGGGTAATAAAGTCTTTCATTCCACTGTTCCTGGCACAAAATGACCTCATTATGGTGATGTTTTTGCTGCTGTCATTATACAACTACTGTGACAAGCAGAATCATGTTTTAATGGTGGAGCTTCAAGGTCAACTCATCTCTGACCTAAATGCTGTTGCCATGAAATTGAGAACAAGGCTCTTCTGGTACTTTAAGGCACAGCCAAAGTGAAAGTTTGACATTGGTTAACGTAGGGAATCATCTGCTTGTATTGATTTTGGTAACATTTTTTAGTAGTTTTTGGTTTTGCACTGTGTTATAACTTTACAGAAGTAACTGCTGCTGTTGTTTTTAATTGTAAAGATAAACCAATGGAGACTTTATGACCCTAGCTTTCGTCATGGCTACCACTGTCTGGTGGCATCTTGGTATTTCTTCATGCTTAACCTTGCCTCTGATTAGCTAAAATAAGTCTATGGAAATTTTAATCTCTCACATTTAGTTTTAAATTATGACAACTTTCAATTTGTGTTTCTAGAGCCAGAAATATTGATTTGAATAATCTCATCCTCACCACTAAGCTGCATCCAATATTGGAAAAAGTCATGGTACACAAATACCTTGGCAACTGAATTGATGAGACGTTACTCATAAAAAAAATCAACAAAAAGTGTTGAACTTGGTGAGTAAATTGAGGAAAAGTATTGGCTTTTTCTATAAATCCTCCCTAATGCATTGTATAAAAACCTCTTGAGGCAACTTTTTCATCAGATTTAGCTGATGGTGACATCTTCTACAGACATACAGCCTCTGGAAACCATCCTGCTCTCATTTCATTACTGGTGATGCTTGTTGTGCGCATCATTGTATCTTGCACAAAGAGTCTGGGTGGTCTGTCTGAGAGGCATGATTTGCATACATATTTGTTTATTTACAAGGTTTTTTTTTTTGAGATTTGCCTTCATATATTGCTTTAATGTTTGGTCCACTGGACCACATTACACCAGGACTAATGATAGTTTTATGCTCCATATCCCTCAAGTTCATACTGAGCTTGGAAGTCCTGCTTATGGCTTCTTTGCACGATCCACCTGGAACTCATAACAAAGCACTTCAAAAATTAATTAGTTGGTTCCTCTTGGTCGTTTTAAAGCCATAACCTCAAACTTTGTAACTTCTGCTGGCACATGTTTCAAAGTTTCAATAAGGACATTTAGAACAAAACATACTGTAATGACATAATATTTCAGGGGTGTTGAGCACTGTTAGGGTAAGGGTAAGGTTTCTGGTAACCTACTGTACATGTCTATGTGTTCTTCCATAATTAAAGAAAGTAGACCAGAGGGAACAGGTTTGCAACACTACAGAACACTGCACAGCACTCCTTAAATCTTACTGAGAAGCATTGTTTGACATGGTTTATTAAACCCTTGCTTGACATGTTTGACTTGCCTAGCAAATAAGTCAGAAATTTCTGTTTAGATGTTGAATTATTTTGTGTTTGTCTCCTGAATATCAAACATACAGAATGACAAAGCAGTTTTCCAGCTAAACCCAAGACACTGAAACATGAAAGGTAAATGAAAAAAAAACATAGTGCAAGGTTAAATTTGAATCTTAAAAATTACTGGAACAGGTCCGTATGTTGCTTTAAGTTGTGCTTTCCAAATAACATTAAGATTGTTCTTTGTAATTCTGTCCAAAGTTATTTGTTGGGTTTTTTCTCCCTTAATTCAGATTCAGCCACAGTGAGAGAGAGAAAGACAGCAAAGTGAGAGAGATAGGAACATGTAGCAAAGAGCCTTGAGAGCCACTTCGGTGAGGACTGAACCTTTATGGTATGCACTGTACGAGGTCATGTACATGTATAAATTCCACTTTCTACCACGTACATGTAACAAAACCCTTTCTCTTCATGTACTGTATAAGTGTAGTATTTATTTTTGTCAACCACTGTTAGAAATGTGTCAGTTTCTACTTGCCTGCAATCTTGTGTTCATGTAGTGTTCTGTAAGAGGTCTTTGAGGTATTTGATATATATATATATATATATATATATATATATATATATATATATATATATATATATATATATATATATACATATACTGTATATATAGACTCTTGTCCTATTATCTGTCAGAAATATCAAAATCTCTCTCTGCTGCTGCGTTCTTTCTGGTTGTTCTCCTTGTCTTCAATTACCAAAATTCTATGTTGTTTTTAAGCAGCCGCAAAATGTGTAAAAAGGTCACAAGCGAAGGCATGGCAAGTAATTATCCTTTTCTCCTGCAGCTTTGCTTTCAAAGTATGCCAGAATCTCACTGTGCGCAGATCTGTTGTCAAACGTGAATGCAAATGTCACATTGAAGGTCAAATTTAGAAAAATACATATATAGCCTATGTATAGTTAGTCTGTCTAGAGTTGAGCTTTAAACCACTGCAGAACAGTAGTTTGAGAATTTGATACCAATTCAAGACATCAAACATTTTTCATAGGGGATGAGCCAAAGCTCCTACTAAAACCTCTGTCACTTTTGAGTCACAATTTACTAATAAGCAAGTCCCAGTGATCCATGCCAGGTGGATATAATTGATGTAGTCTAGTCTAAACATTGATTTACTTTAATGTATAGTTTTTCAATTTCCAATTATTCTTTTAACTTGTTCAAATAAAATTCAAATTTGTTAAGTGTCCTGCTAAGATCATAATTCAAATTGTCTGGTTCACGCAGCGTAAGTATGAAAGCACTGCGTGTTATGCCTCCAGTGGAGCAACCACCTTATAGGTGACATTGCATGCATGAATCATAGCAGTTTTTTTTTTCTTTTGAAGAGCTGACATTAGCACAGAAATAACAGAGATGTCAACTCGACTCATCCTGACATTTATGTTACATATTTTACCACTCTGAAACCCCTGAATCAGTTTTCAGGTATCATGCAGACTTTTTGGTGGTAGAATGCTCTTCTGTGACTCTTAACCTCTGGGTTTCATATATTGCCATCCTCTTGTTAAGCCCTGTGATAAAATCCTTGAGCCTGAACAGTACTAGTCCTGGAACAAGTGGTGCCACTATAGTGTCAAGTGGTTAGGTCTGCATTGTCTATTCCTACACAGAGAACAGAGTGCAGACAGTGGAAGTGCAGTGCAGGAATATTCCGCTGCTGGCTACTCTATAGTCGGATACTAAAGAAAGAAGGTTATTTTGCAGCTGCCACATGATGAAAGACAATTGCCCGTCCAAGTTGTGTTGTTTGACACAGCAAGAGGGTTAAGGATTTTTACAATACAGTGCTACATACAAATAAATAATTTTTCATGGGCTACAACTCTCCTGTTTGATAAAAATCACGTTCCAAATAAGTAACACAAGGCTTTTGTGAAATGAAAGCACCATTCATGGCTGTGCAGTGTTTTGTTATTTGTCTGCTCTAGCCTTTTTGTTACAGTCAACCTGGATGACCTAAATCAAATATAGGTTTAGTCTTCTTTTCACCCAAATACCGGAACACCACACAAATTACATAAATGGTGAGGAAATAAAGAGTTGTGTATTCTTTAATGACATTTTTGTGAGCACATCTGTGAGCAAATTACAGTTTTTGAGGTAAATGAAGGCTCATATTTATCCTAGTTTTGTTTTTGCATTAGGCACCAAGCCTATTCAGATCTGGGGAATTTTCAGCATTTGCATGATACTGTAGGAAATGACAATGGGATACTGACCGTGCTGTAACTAAATCATGAGTGGCACATTATAGATGGAGAAAAAATGACATTAACTAATAACTTTGTGTTCATTCACCAGACTTTTTCCATACACGTCCTTTGAGACTCAAGTAATTAATTTTAAAGCTATCTTAGGTTTATTTTTATTCTTCGTTTTATTAGACAGAGAAGAAGCAAGAATGAACTGATAGGATGATTTCACCTTTATTACTGCAGTTATTAAATGGAAATGTCAGAATCTATGTCTGCTTTAAAGAGTTAAGACATGTCACTGCAAAATAAGTCTATTAATCATCCCCCATTGTTTTTTTCCTTTGTTGTGAAATACCAACAGTAAGGCCATTATTCACCTTGGTAAGTAACAGGCCTCACAGAATTTTGCTCTGTGTCTAACAATAAAATAAAGGCGAGCGCTTCACTTTAATTTTCGCTCACTTGGTAAGAGCAGTCACAACATTGAAGGTCTCCTCCCCTCTTTGTTTTGTTGCTTTCTTGTTGTGTCACAGGAGCTACAAAGAGGCTAAGAGCAGTGTGGCAACAGGGGGAAGGTGGGCAGAAACAAACAAAGAGATACAAAGAGGCAGAGCGATCCTACAAAGGGTGAAGCAGCAAGACAGGAAAAGTAACAGTGAATATGAGCAACCTGGTGCAACAGAAACAGAACAAGAGTGAAGAGCTTTTGTGACAGGAAGAACTAGTGCAACACAGAGGGAAAGACAGATGGAGGTAGAGAGACAGCGAGCCAGACAAATCGAGGTACATCATTCCTGTCTCTCTCTTCCCTCTCTCTATTGCACGCCACTACTGTGACACACTAATCAGATGGCAGGAATGTCTGACAGCTACCTTCAGGGCTGATGTAGTGTCTTCAGGTGGAGGGAAAGGGTGCATCTGTCCAGACGATCATTTGCACTCTGTTCCCAGGCACATGTACGGTACAGTCATTCTGCTGCCACTTGTGTTGCTTTGATCCTGTAAGTGCAGGTGCTGCTTAGACTCCAGGCATCTCTAGACCCACGCTGGCATTTCTGATTGACCTGTTGGGGTCTAATAGAGATGTAGCGCACGTTTGTAGCACTTAATTTGTGCTTGTAGAGCTGCGTAACATTTAATTTACTATGACTTTCCTTTTTATGAATAGGCTTTGATCAAATTTATAAAAGTTCTATGTTACTCATGCCTGAAGGAATCATAAATACTTCACACTGTGACATTGCGACTTCACAAATGTTTTTGTTTTTGTATATGCTTTGATCAAATCCATCAAATAATTTTCATGCAAGCAATTTTGTTCCAACTCTGTGACCTCTAATGTACCAGCTGTCACCATCACAGGCCAAAACAAACAATGTAACTGACTGGCTAAGAATGAGACTGCATTATTTACAGTGGATGACCTTGTTTTCTCTGGATTAGAAATTTCTGCATCCAATTATTATTTAATTTAATCCAAACAAAGACTTTTGTACTTGTAAAACCATTCCTTTTCAACACCAACACACAGTGGCTGTACTATTTAGACATTTTTGGCTTCAAACTGTGGTTTTGTCATCACATTTAGCCCAGATACAGCCATAACCCCTGTCTGTGAATGTTCTTTGTAAAAAATTGTTTTTGGAGTGACATAGAACAAACTGTACGATAAATTTAACACTACTGAATGAATTAGATAGAAGAGATAGTTCCTCTTCTTTTTAAAAATTTGTATGTATTTCTCGTTGCATGTTAATCTTGACTTTGATGCCTTAAACTGCTGTATTTCTACTTTGTAGAATGAAAGTTCCCTAGTGAGGCTGGCCTACCTCCCAAAGTCAGATTAGGGCATAATCCGGTATTTAACACGTCTTTTTTGCAGAATCTAAATGGAAGTGGGATTTAGTTTGTAGACTTGTGTCTGATATGTAAGTCACAAGCTCCCTTTGTTGGAGGACGCAGCAGGCCCCATGGTGTTTATTTGTTAATGACATTTTCCAACCATTCACCTGATGCTCCTGTTGCCAAAGCAACAGCCAAAAATGAATACTAGATGATGGAGATCTCCTTGTCCCCCTTTCAATGAGTGCTCCAGTCAGAGTGTGCTTCTTTGTTAAAAACTGATTGAGAATTTGCTGTCAAAATGTTAGGTGGCTCCTTTTTATAAATGGTATGATAGGCCTATTGTCCTTTTAGGCAGCCACACATTGCCTTGTCTGTCTTTAAGATATTCATTGCTCTCATTTTTAATTAGGTTTTAAATATTCGTACATATCCTGACCATTAGGACTCAGGGCATGAACGTTTTGAATCAGAATCAATTGTGGGAGTGCAGACCAACTTTGTTTAGTCTGCCACCTCCTATCCTTCCTAATATATGTCCTCCCTTAATGTAGACTTACACTAACAATCTCACATCCTTATTTCCTTGCTGTTTTTTTGATATGATGGCAATAGTGCAGCAGTCTAAGAAAGGATTTATTGTGATGAGGGTTAAAATGTGGTTCTGAGTTTCAGTTTGGCAGAGCTCAGCTTTTTCCCACAACCTTGCTTTCAGACATGTGAAAATACCTACAACTTTGGTGTATCAAGCCCATACAGTATATGTTGCCATAAACACAACATCTATTATTATTTTTTACATCTTCTCCTGTATTTCTGCCATAGCAGCACATATTTTTTTTTGTCTCTGCTGTGCACTCTGTCTTCATTGTCAGAGCTGCCAGCCACACAAAGTGAAGAGTTGTCTGAACTTTTTGATCCATGGACAAACTTATCCACTATTCATTTGTCCCACTTCTTCAGTAACCATTTCAGGTCAAATCTTTTTAGTGTCATTATGTAACTGCATTGCACTCATCCCTGATGGGTGCCAGCAACCTCGGTGTGAGCATGTTCTCTACCGCCACTGATTGTTCTGCTCCTTTCTATTCAGCTCAGCCAATAATTAGTTTCCCCATGGTTCCACCGCTCCCCAACTTGGGGAAATCTAGCAATTCTAAACACTACCCAGCTTGATATCAAACTATCTTTCATTGAAAATGTATATTTCCTACAGGGAAATGACACCGTGAACCACTGAATTTCCCGCTTTTCCGTTGGAATGGCACTGAGTCGCAGTTTGTTGAGAAAGAAAGGTTGAGTACTTGTTTGTTGCTTGGCAAAGCAGCTGGCCAGAGGGAAACGCCAGGGACACACACTTGTCTTTTTTAATGTGACTTTTCTGAACAGAAGCGCAGAACGAAAAAATCTGACCAAACTAACTTGTCCACACCTGAAATTTTCATGGGGACTGGAAAATCCACCAAGTATAAGAAAATTCTCTTTTTTTTCTGTCCATGTGCACAGAGAAGCGTTTCTATAGGATTTCAGCTGCAACAGTTTTTGCACTGGCCTGATGTTCTCTGTTTCTGCACTGTCTGATTCAATTCTTAGATTGTAACCAGCTTGGATATTGCCTAACCAAATGTCAAAGTCAAAAAATAATAAATTAAATTATAAAAAGTGACAAGAATAGTTTGTGGGCTGCCTCCCTCCCCTGTATTTGTTTTGTTCCACCACTCCAACAGAAACTTTTGTGCAGAGCTTGCCCTCATTTTTAATTAACCATGGTCACATGCAAATTGAATACGATACTCTTGTGTGTGATTAAGCTTTTAAGAAGGTCACATTTCAAGTTTTTTTCCTCATAAATGCACTCAAAATTGCATCATGTGGCAATTGACTGCAGTGCTACCTGTGACAATGCATAATTATTTACAGCAAATACCAGCACAGTGCACAGTGGTTATTTTGAAACTATATTAAAGCTGTAAATAAAGCATCATATTCTTTCAGTTTTTCAACACTTGGCCTACTACAGACACTAATCACTAGACTTATTGTCAAGTAGAGGTTCAGTCACACAAACAACCCCCAAACCTGCAAAGGAAAATAACAAGAAAAAACGAGACAGCAATGGAAGAGGAAACATTCAGTTTTGTGCACAAGTTCTATTCATGCCACCCTTCCCGGCTTACAGCAGTGAAAGGTCGATAGAACATCAGCAACTGCCGCTGAGGAATGGTCAGCAACACATCTTGTTTACGACGTCGTGAAAGTAAATGGATTTGTTTGGATCTGCACCTAATTTGAAATGCAGTAATGAAGCAGTCTGTTACAATGCAGCTGCCAGCCCTCAAACACCCTCCAACAACGGAGAGGGTTCTCGCTTGGGTTTTGATTATATAGTACACAGTATATAATCGGTGGACAAATTGCATTACAATTCACAGAGCAGTTTTGTTTTATAAGACAAAAAAATGCTACAACAGTGGCAGTGCACAAATTCTCTGGTGGTGTGACGTTTGAGGTCTTTCAACAGTCATTATTTTTTGCGAGAGCTATGTTGAGAAGAGTTGTATCTTTGCATTGCTGCATTTTAGTGCACACATCTCTGAGTAACATGAATATAAATTTACTATCGGACACTTCATCTGGTGGCCTGTCTGATTTAAATAGTGGTATGACAGATGTTTAACAGACCTACTGTAGGTATTATTTTGGTTTCTGCCTGAGAAATTTTCAACTACAATATAAAATCCTTAATGATAATGTAGTCACAACAAAAAAGAAAGATGGTATCTGTTGATGGATCTTAAATGCTCTAGAATTTTTTGTGTCTTGATACAACTAAAGTCTTGTGGATGAATTTTAAGAAATGGATTGTTCTTGAATACAGATTTCACCAAAGCATTTGACATGACTCGACTGCTGCTGCATACAGTACAATGGACAAAACATAATTGCTTTTGTTGGACATAAATGGCATGAAATCACTCATTCAGTGTTGGCTTCTCTCTCTTTTCTGCAGGTTAACAGGATTTACCATCCCCCCACCTGTTACCAGTTCTGGATCCATTTTTTCACTGAGGCTTACCAGTGACTTTGCAGTAAGCGCTCATGGATTTAAGGCAGCTTATGAAGGTAAGGAAAGAATTATTTTCCACTTTGTCTTTTGCAGTTGTATATTAGAAATAGGCCCTTTTATAATGTATGGAATCTACTGTAAGTGTAAGGCTGATTATAAGTCTCCATAAACTCGCTCTGCATTTAGAAGAAAGATTCTCCTGCCAGTACATGCCATTTATTCTTAAGAGAGGAAATGTGTGATCACACTTACTCCACCTGATTTCCTGTAGGACTTCCACTGTTGAGTTATGGAAACATTAGGTACCTCAATTAAGCAAATTAATCTCATATTTTCCAAATCAACATCCCTTCCCCCAAAGTCCTGAACCCTTTCTTCGACTCCAGAGGTGCATCTGAAATTTGCATGGCAGATGGTGATGGGAATTAGTTGAACTAATGGATGTACTGAGTTATCTGTGTCGAAGTAGAGCTGGGTTCTGCGGGGAGCTGTCTAAATATGAACTATATCCTGTGAGGCCATCTCACTCAGCCCCTCTCTTTACCCCTCAGCCTCTTCTTGTGGACTCCATCGCTCCTCCCTCTCTCTCATTAATTTTCATCCTTTCTTATGATATGGTTTATGTTTCCTTTCCTTTCCTTTCCTTGGATTAGATATTGGTGGTTAAAGGTAAATGGTTAAGTTCATGATGACCTTACAAAACATAATGTTGGCCTTGTGTTCCCAATATCTTAACAATTTTCCTTCAGATTTTGCCTAAATCTTGAATTTGACAGGAGGACAATCTGGTTAGACTGTGGTGATCAGGGTCATGGTAATGTCTGAAAACATTACTTACAGTAATGTAACAGGAATTCTAATGACATTTTACATCATATTATTTATCATCCTCCTTTCTGTTCATCTACTATCCATCTGCTGCTATTCAGCAACTCTCTTCCACCTAAGACCCTTGGGTTATTTCTTGACTCTCTGTTCCCAGCCCATTTCCTGAATTAACAGTATCCCTCCCATGATGTCCTTTTCCACCCCCCGTCACCCCCCCCTCATCACCTGCCCCAGACCTGGCCAGACCAGGACCTCTCCCCTCTCCATCTGCCCAATTGTACTCTTCCTCTCTGTGTCTCTGCTCTGTTTCTCTCCCTCTGCTGTCTCCTTCTGTCTCTCTCTCCCCAAGTCTTCAGTGCGAGACATGGATTGGCATGAAATAGATCTTGTTCTTTTGCCTGTATAAATTTTAAGCAGAATTTAATGCTGATTTGGATGTCACATTGCTACATAGATATTTTCCATTACTTAGTACCGGGGAGTAATAAGGACAGTGGGGACTATTTTCTGATAAGGACAATAGAGGATATTAGACTGTAGTAATGCAATTAGTTTTATGGCCATCCACTTGTGTTGTTGTAGTATCCCTTTTAACATGTGGGAGCTGCATGTATAAAGGATTGTAGCCTAAAACAATGGCACGGTAATACCTAGATGAAGCATGTACAGCTCAGTTTCTTATGACTATCATTCATTCTTTAGTAGCCTGGTGTTACAAAACAGTGCACAGCACACAACATAAATATTTAAACAAGTATCTAAGTAGTACGGTATTGCTTACTCAAGCCTCTACAGACCTCTCCCTAGAAATCCTGGTATGACGGTGCTATCAATTATATAACAGTGTATTACCAACCTATTGTTGTGTGTTGCATAGGATAATTGCATAAAATCCCATTTTGATTGTGAATTTATGGTGCATATTATGGTGTATATTCTGCTGGGGAAATGTATTGAGAAATGTCAGTAAGGAATTTTCATGGTATCTTTGTCATCTTAACTGAAAACCCAACGGCTCGGCTGGACTATTTTCATTTCCATTATTTTCAGTCAGTGACCCTTGTGACTGACAGATATAAAACATAAACATATTCAATACACTTATCCATAATGTATTAATTTTCAAAGTATCGTATCTCACTACCACCAGAGTATATTTATCTTTCTACGTTGTTATGCTGATATTGTTGGCCACATCTTACACATGAATATGTATGCACTGCTCACTCTCATGACTAAAAATGCGTGATGGTGGTGTATTCTCACAGATGATTGAATCATGACTGCAATTAAGTGGATTTGGATCTGCATGCATATGAAGGACACACCGAAGGACGTAACCAGATGGAATCTAATTTCTGGATGGTCTTTCAATCTTTTCACAAGTTTGTTGACAAACTGACTGAAATTCAGCTCCAAATTTCTGTGAATATTTTAGTACTCATTTATGCCAGCTTTCCTACTGTATGCTGTCATGACGCCTCCAGTGTGATCCTCCAAAACTTAAGAATGGATGGAAAGGGTCAAGCTGTGAAAAATCAGGGACAAGGGAGCTTTTCCACAACACAGCCAAACAATAGCCTAATGCTTGTGGCTTTCCAAGGGATCGAGATATGCTGCAGCTGTACACAATGGATGTACATGTCGGTGGGGGTATTACTTTGCCTGCCCTTTGTTCAAGGTTGTTTATTCGTGACAAAACATTGCCATGCCTATCTAAAACCTGCCCATGCCATTTCAACCTGCCCTTGTTTTGGGAAAGACAACTGATCCATAAAACATAATTTTATCTTTTCTCCCCAAATAATTTCATTTGTCCCTCTGTGGCAATGCAGACTATCCACTGAGCTGGAAAAATATTTGTTTGTGTGTGCGTGCATGCATGCATGTGTGAGCATGTGTTGTTTACCAGATGCTTTGCCCTGTGATCTAACATGGGTGCAGTCAATACTTTCTCCTGCCTGCATGAAAATCCAGCACAGCAGCCAGTCAAGCAGCCAGCGAGGAAGCCAGACAGGCAGTCTACACAGGCGGCTCCTGTGGGGAATGTGTGATGCTTGTGTGCTCACAAACACTGCCACTCCGTCAAACTTCCATCTTCTTCAAAGGGCTACAAAGTCATTAGATATACAGGCGAAATAAATAGCTCAGCCCCAGAGGAATCTCGCACCCAACTACCTCATTTACTAGTTCACATAACTCACTCGTTACCACTGTGATGAGGGATAAAGCAAGACAGTGTCACTGCTACTTTTTGAATGCAGCTGAAGGTAAAAATTGTGGATGTTGGCTTGTTATGATGACTCCTATGGTATTTTAACTTTTTTTTCTGTGCGACTGTTATTCATGTGGTCATGTCCACATTTTTTGTGGCAATTGGAAACACAAAACTGTTTTCCACTCTTTGTAGGTTACAGAAATGACAGAAAGATTCCAAAAGGTTAAAACACTCCTGGCATCATTAACGTTATATTTAATTTTTCACCCAAAATATTTGCTTGTGTGCCATGTGTTTTATGATGCTAAGCACCATATGCATAATTTTAAGGCTATGTGTTGCAGATAATGTGATTCTTTGTGGGATTAATACTCCACTGGCCTTGTATTAGTGTTGTTTACATTTTTTTTCCCACCCTGAAGTCAGCTTTTTACGGGTTTCTATTAGGTTTTGCTTCAGCACGGCCCCTGGTGTGTTTCGGAGCAGCTGTTTCCCCAAGCTTCAGTTCTATCAACAATTTATTTAGGGTCCTCCAGATAGCAATACTTGTTAGCTCAGGGCTATCACTGTGTCTGAAACACTTGATTTCTGTATGAGTTCTTCAAACCCTCATGAAAGTAGAAAACCCCTATACAATGTTAAGTGCAGACTGTTATTCAAGTACTTTTCTCCCCAGTTTTGCCGTCAGATTTGCAGCTTCTGTAGCTGCAGAAGCTTTAATTTTCCCACATTGAGTGGCCTTCTCCTAAAATCCTGTAAATTAATGCAAGGTCAATGTCTGAGACACAAGTTATGAATTTCCGTATACCAAAGGGCAATGAGTCAGTGCTGGTATAATTACAGACGGAATGCATCTGTTACTTTTTAATTAGTGACCCAGGGTGAGTTTCTCAAAATATTAACCTGCAAATCATGTATTTTGTTTTTCTGTATAGTTTGCACAATAGCTGCCAGAATTGACTTCAGCAATGAATGACAGATTTTTTCCATAATTTAATTTGAGAGTCTTTTTTTTTTTTGAATGACTGTCAGGTTGGTGAATATGTAAATTGGAACCATCATGGACATGACCATTCAATAAAAACCTATGCAGAATGTTACACAATTAGTACTGGGGTCAGAAAGAAATTCATATTTTTATTTTTTTGAGTATGAACCTTGAATGCACCATTCTGTTGCATAGGGAAAAAAAATCTTTAAAAATGCGGTGTCATCCTGGAAAATAATTTATGTTATCACATCTGCCCGATGTCCCAGCAACATCTGGCAGTTGAAATTAGCACTCTGTTCAGGGGCAAGCTGAGGTTCACTGTGTACAGACTGCTTGATATGTTTTAACACTCGCCAAAGTGCATGAGTTTTTAACTTTACTCAGAGTTGAATTGAAGTCACAGCATATTAAACATCAGATTGAAGAAATAAAAAATAAATTGCAACTGAGGTATAGGAGAAACAATACAACATTTTTAACATCTTGCAATGATTCCCAAGAGAAGAGATAGTAGTTTATCAAAGCTATATTATGGGCATACACACCTGTGCTAATTGATATTCGGTCTGGGAACCACCCATTAATTTTTTCGTATTTGAGGCGTGGTTCAATTGTATCAATTATACCCGTTGACGTATGTAGAGCGACAGAAATCCGATGAGGAAAAAAATGCTAAATGTTGCTCTTTTTTCAAAATAAACTTGCGGTCTAACTTCTTAAAACACTTTTTTAACGCTGCATTGAAAGGTAAAATGTGTGCTGCCATGTTGGATAGATAAGCTATCAAAAAAGCAGCTTTGGTGTGTCTCAGGGGTTTCCAGTGTGACTTGCAGAGCGAATAAAATTGCGCGCAAGGCTAGTGCTCATCTGCATTTTTTAACATTTACTCACTGAATAGTCTTGTTGGGCATCCATTGTGCTGTGGTAAAAGGCCAGAAAGGTCATTTCTGTAAATAAGTGTGTTCTCTATGTGTTTTCAGTTTCAGGGTCACATATTTTGTAAAGTTATTTGTTTGGGCATTTTTGCCTTCATTTGGTTTGGATAGTGGAGAGAGACTGGAAATTCAGGGATGGAAGACATGCAACAAAAGGTCACAGGTCAGATTCAAACGCATGACCGCTGCAGTTAGGACCAAGGCATAATATGGTACATGCTCTACTTGGTGAGCCACCAGTGTGCCCTTCAAGGCTACATACTTAGCACAAATATTTATTTTCCCATCCATGGTCCACTAAGCTCAAGTGGTTCCAGAGTCAAACTCCACTTATAGTGCAGAAGTTGCTTCCTATCATTATCATATAGAAGATTTGGATTTAATTTTTCAGAGCTGTGAGCATGCTATTATATAATGCCAATGCTTCTAATAGAGCACACTCACTGTCACTGAAGTGTTTCATATGAAATCATTGAAGTAAATTGTATAGTATGACCTTTATAGTTATCAGATCTCGATGCAGTCCATGTGTTAAAAATGACTGTGGTGTATCCTTCAAGAAATTGCTGGATGGTGTAACAGCCTCAGATACCTCACACCTTCCTTGTGTCGGAATTTTTGCGGGGACTGCTTCAAACAATTTTGAAACTTTACAAAGTGTCAAATTGATACCCCCCCCTCCCACATTGGCAATGTAAGATAACATATCTTAAAATGTCTGTTGGCTCAAAGTAGGAATGAAACAAACTACAGTTTAGGCCTTGCCAGCTTGTGTTTGGGGAGAGCCATAGTGTTTTGTTGTGTGAGTAATATATATATCTTGGATCTGAGACACTATTTTGGGCTTAGCTTTTTGAGCTGTAATTTTTCACTTTAACTAATATTCCAGGATTTTTCTTTTCACCTTTTGAAATAAAGGTGCCTCATCATTTGAGATATGACATACCACCAGTAACCAGCCAAAATAGGAATTACTGAGAAACTGAAATGACAAAAATCTCTAATGTTTTACATGTCAATAAACATGATTAAAGTAACACAAAATGCCTCCTGAAGACAACACACAGGCCAAAGCCTGGTCTCTAGGTATCACATGTTAAAATGGAGTTTAAAAATAGCACTAATTGTCCTGCACTCTATTAGAATTTATACAGAAACTGGAGAAGGTCATGGTGAAACAAGAAAAATGCAGTGTGACAGTTTTCTGCAGGTACGACAAAAGAATGACAAATTTCAAACCATCCATCCATCTATTGGTCATACCCTGCTGAGGGTGCGGTACACCCTGGACAGGCCACCAGTCTATCACAGGACCCACACACAGAAACAACCTCGCTTGCCAAATTACATGTGCACAGATCATGGCCAATTAAGATTTTATATCCATAATTGTAAGTCAGCACTATATCAATGGGGAATTGCTGGTTTTTACAATCTGGACCTTATTTCCAGCATAAAATACGATAATTTGTCATTTGTGTCATTACAAGTCATTCTGACGAAATTAGATCCAGCCGAGAGCCGCGTATAACGCAAGTCTACAGGGCAGCAGAATGCAGCCTCTAAATAACACATTATCTGCCGCAAAACCCGTTAATTTCACCAATATTTTGTTATGATACACTAGTGCTATTCCCCTTTGAGTCCAGGGTTACCTGTAATTCAACATCGGTCTGTAGGTTGACCTACTAACCTCTGACCTGGATGATATCATCTCTGCCAAAGTTATCTGGGTGAGTAAATTATCCTATTTTATGCTAGAAATAAGGTCCAGATTGTAAAACACGGCAATTCCCCTTTAAGTCAAGTGACCCTGTGACACAGTGGTGCACACCGTCCATACCATTACTGTAGGTTTTGGTTGGTCAGCATTGGAATTGGTAAACTGATTATTTTTCTAACCATACAGTAGGAGAAAAGTACATCAGGTACAGCACATTTAGTACAAAATTAAGATCACACCTGACATGTGTACAATACTTGATGAATTGCTTCTGCAGTATCTGACCTTATTTTACTCTGAACATCATTGGCACGGTTCTCCACCAATAAGTCTTCCAAGAAAAACTTTACAGCCAGGTTCAGCAGCCAGTTTTCCCTTGTTGGCCTGTGTTAAATACCTAAAATACAATGTGCTCTGGTGTTCCTCTTTGACCATCACTGTCCTTATGTTATTTGTCCGATTTTATTGGGAGTCAGTTTGTGGTTAATGGGAGTAACATTTGGCTGCACATAGCACTAGTCCCTGACCAGTTCATTTTCTTTCTCCTGCAGATTTCTTTCGAGGCAAATGTTTTCAACTCAGCAGTGTGTCTGACGTTTACTGCATCAAATTGTGAAGGGTTTTTGTGGCAACTTTGTAGATACTTAGATCGCCTTTGATGTGCTTTGTCACACTTTGTTGAACTCCACAAATTTGATATTTCAAACAAGTAAATTTCAATTTCACAGGCTCCTCGTAACTCCCATGGAGACATATTTGCTGTTTGTTGTCAAGGATCGTGCGGCGCAATGTAGAGATGCATATATTAATTTCAGTCTGCAGTACTGTACATAGTAGCTGCATTCAATAAACAGTGGAGCATGGCTGCAGAATAAAACAGCAGATCAATAGACATTAGATTTTTTCATGTATGGAGGGCTTGGTCAACACACTCTATGATCAATGAGATTTTACTGCCTTTCCCTTTGGGTTTTTATGAACAAAAATGTATTTGATGGTCTTCTGAATCCAATTTTACTCTTTAGATCATATAAAATGTGGTATATAGAATTAATTCACAGCACCAGTAAACCTCAGGCTTGTTTTTCCTGCAAACAGTAGTTTGCATATTGGCTAATGCAAAGCACCGAAGCCTTTATGTGAATATAAGTGGGCTCATCTCCTAATTCCTAGGCTGGCATCAATGACAAGCTGTTAAGGAGCTCACAATAAGATTTTAAGAATTTTCTTGTTTTATGGATCCAAAAGGTTAGATGTCTTTACCTCCACCAATTATACTTTTTCATGGGCAGGAAACAGAGACAAAACATTCTTTTTTCAAAATACTGGTCAAACTGCTTGAACATGAAGCTGCTCTGCTCCACAGAGTGAAAGGGTAGCCTATCATTTGATAAGAACAGAAAACAGTATAAGTAAAATTCCCCAGAGGAAGGCAAAAATAAAATCTACATGTATCACCTAATACTGTTTTTATATTTCATAGTGTGCTTTGACCTTGCTGCAAGAAGAAAATATCCATTTTGTAAAATAATTGTTGATGCATTTCCCATAAAATCTGCTGCTAAGAAAATATTTTCATCATCAAATTTCTTCATAAACATCCCATTATCAATCAGGAATATGACTGGATAGTAACTTGCCCAATCATATTCTCTCCTATGAAGTTATTTTACACTGTTCCTTTGTTCCACTTTGCATTTTAGTAATGGTCAGTGCAATTACCCTGGACTACTAGTTAATGAAGTTCCTTATTTATGCTCAGTCATTGTTCTATAGTCAATTAAAGTCATGGCCTCTCTGATTGACTGACTGGATTTACTGCGTTAAAAATGTTTCCTTTCCAGAAGAGGTATCCTCCTCCTAAATGAGATCATTTGAATAAAAATCCAATAAACTCTACAAGTATTAGGGTTGTTTAAGGTGTCAGTATTTTGCCTGTGTTAGCTGACATTTTCTGTAGTTGTTTAAAATTATTCACGCTCAGATGTCTCTTTTCCTCTTTTATTTCTGTTGCAGCATATTTTCATTTAATTTTGCTCATAAAGATAACAGCCGTCAGGATTTCAATTGCATTCATTAGGGATCATACATATAAGGGATGTGTGTGTGAGCATCTGCAGTGTTAAATGGATTAGTAATTGGATTTGAAAAATTATTTCTGGAAATTAACATTAGAAAATATGACTTCACAGATGTGTATATTAATGATCAACTTCAGGATCAGGGCCTCCAATATACTTCTCCCTGTCGCTCTCTGTCTGTCTTTGTATCCATCTATCCATGCACCCGTAAACCCACAGTGTATGTTTTTATAAAAATTACTTTCTGTTTCCTAGCTTGCCAGTTGGAATAATTATCCACAAGCAGATGGCACATATCAAAAATAATAATTTAACTTGACTGCATGATCAGCCACAAGCTGTAGGACAGAAGTAAGTTTTATAGTCTTATCATGAGGACAACTCAGGATCTAATCAGACTAATTGGGTTGTATTGATCATTAGCCACAAATTCAGTTAAGCAGTGCTCTTTATCACAAAGCTGAGTCAAGTGTGTCTTAAAGTACACTGTATATAACCATATTACATTTATGAGAGTGCTGTTTTATATTGGTTTCAGTCTGGTTCTTAGAGAAATAACTGGTTTTACAAGCCAACCTCCTTGTTCGGCTTGATTGCAGTTTGCAGCAGCTGAAAGGGCCTGAGATTATTTGTCTGTAGTATGACTGAGACAGGGACAGGTATTACATTTTTTGTGATATGACAGGCCTCTTGCTTTCATGCTAAATAGTTAAGATGTACAGTAGGGCTCTTTAACAGTCCATGTGCTTTTGGGCCATGTCTACATGAACTTAGGTTAATTTAACGGAAAACAGTTGTTGCACCAGATGCATGGTTCGCAAGGGTTGGTCTCCCCTAATCAATCATAGTATTGTCATACACTAAATCAATCAGAGTGCAATCTCCCATTCCGTTGAACTCTTTCATGACCTTTGACAAGTTTTCCCGTCATTGCATGCCCAAGCGTCAGCAATCTTTGACGAGAAAATAGACACCATCACCGTATCCTGACATACAGCGAGCGAGTGAACCGGTGACGAAATCTTGCGCGAAAGTGTCCTGACATGCAGCATTCTTGTCGTGACTCAAGTATATTCTATTGGTTCAGAATCCAAACCAATCAAATTATCGGGGGACTCTATTTGGACTCTATCTGGCTCTATTTTTTAGAATCCTGACATTTCCTGGTTGCCGTTTTTGACATCTTGGACTCCTCATCCATGCTTGCCAGTTGGTTGAGAAAAACATTCTCCTCTCTCTGCTAACAAGCTTGTCAACAGGAAGCAGGGTGTACTTTTTTCAACCAATAAGAAATGTTTAGGGGCAGGACACGGCTGCGAAATGTTGTCCAGATAGACATTGCGACATTGTGAAAGAATTAAGGTGTGCTGGGACCTTGGTGCATTGCTACATATTTTAATAGTTTCGCATAGACTCTGATTCTTTGTGGGAAGTTCATTACACACTGTAACTGGCCAGTGATTCCAGTCCTGGCACATGCTCGCAGCTAGCCTAGAAATCTAGACGCACCCTAGCAGCAGCAAATATATTTACTCCGTAGATGGGTCTAGAAACGAGCCATAGGAACTTTTTGAGTCTCGAACACCGTTTGTGTTCACCAATCACAGCGCTCTATCTGTTTAGAGAGTCGTTGGGCGGGCTTAACGCGATGATGACATACATTTTAATTGACTTGTCAGGCTAACGTCATCCTGCTCTTTGCTCTGATTAGTCATAGCGCTACCCTATTGTGTGCAGAGGCAGTTTGAAAGACAGCCTTCATCCCGCCCCCTGGATTGAGCCGAGGTCTACCGGTCGTTTCCAGACTATACATGTTAATGATATAGTCTGGCTTGTCAGGTTAGCTCGCAGCAGCTCTGTGTGCCCCGGCCCTTGGGGCAAGATATGGCTGAGCCAATCAAAGTGCTGCAAACAGCCCTTCGTTGAAGCCACGGCACAAATCACTGCACCAGACATCTTTTGTATTATATCACAAGTAGTGTAAATAAATCTTAAGTTCATTATGAAACTGGTGGGTGTACTGTATGTGATGAATGGAAAAAGCTGTGGTGGATTTATCAGGTAGTGAGAAAGAATGCTTCTCTGCAGAACCTCATTTATATCCAAGAGACATCCATGACGCATGGCGATGTTATGCTTCGTGCAGTATGCCACAAAGACTTCCAACTGACTTTTCCAAATATCTAAAGCTTGTGTTCAGTTCACTCTGCTTTTGTGTAACAGTGCCAGCCAGTTTCTGTTCTCAAGATAGCAGTGCTCCAACAATATGCCTGACCACACCTCATTTTGAGACCAACACAGTCATGAGCACATAGATGGGTTCATGTTTATTTGCTACTTAAACAATGTGGGTGCTGGATTGAAAAGTGACCACTGCATTGGTCTGAAACAAGCAAAGACACTTTAAAAGAGTAATTTTAAAAATGAACATACTTTTTGAGTCAAAAAGATTACAACACTGTGTTATTGAGCTGAAATAAAAGCTTAGCTGACTTTTTAACTGGCTGGACATGTGCAGGGCAATTTTGAGTGAGATTGAGTTATGGTGCAGTAATAGAAGCAAGAAATGAACCAGAAGATTGTATTCAACCAGAAGAACACAGGATTGAGCATCCCTCCATGGTTGTTTATCACATGTGGATCTTTATAAAAGGTCTACAATTCTAAAAATGCAGTACTTTGCCAAGGAATAAATTGATCATTGATCATTGATCACAGCTCAGTGAATGAGCACAATAGGATGGTGTGTAATTACTTGGAATTGATTTCTCGTGGAAGTTATATAACTTCACAATGCCTTCTTGAAAAATATCTCTACCTAAGGATTTTAGATAATGTGATTTTGCTAATTCATTCTTACTGTTTTGCTAGCATACACAGTTCTTTAACTGTAATATTATTATTGTACAAATATTATAGATATACATTTTCATTTGGAATATTTCACCCCTTTTATTGGACATTTTTTGTGTATGCATGTACAAGAAAAATGGGGTTTTGCTTTTTTTGTAAATAACATAAAAGATACATGTCATCAACACACGTGCATTAAGAGCTGTGATGTATTCTCGAATTTATAAAAAAATAATTCGCCTCTTATGTTGCTGTATTATGCGCAACTAAGTCCTTTCATGTCATCCTGCAATTTCTTTTAAGCTTTTTTTCTTTGTACATTGTGCTGATTTACTTTGCTCTGCATCTCATTGCTGCTTCCAGCTACAAATATGTTATTTAGGGAACTCTTATCACAAAGACATTGGTGTGGTATGCCAGCACTCCTTGGGCAGTGCACTTTATTATCTTCTTATGATAATCGCTGCTCTTTAGTCATAGGCATCTGAGTAGCAATGGCATAAAATTCAGTGTTGCGTTAACATTAACAGTGTAGACTCTAGTACTAGTGATGAAAATTAACAAACGTAGCAAGTTTTTAGCAGCCAAGATGATGAGGAAAGACAAAAGAAAGGACCACAGGTCTTACAGCGACACATTGGTATTTTTAACAGTTCTGTTTTTGATTTCCATTTTCCAGAGCTCAGGAGCAGTGCATGTGGAAACCCTGGGGTCCCACCAAAAGGCATACTGAATGGAACTCAGTTCAACGTAGCTGACAAGATTCGCTACCGCTGTGTGACGGGGTATGTCCTAGACGGCCATTCACTCCTCACCTGTGTCACCAATGCAGCTGGTGTGTCGGTGTGGGACTTTCCTGTGCCAATCTGCAGAGGTGAGGGTGTTTTATTATTGAAATGAGTCACTTATCGTTTTAATTGCAAGTGATGACTGCTGCTCTCTAAAGTCAACTTTTTTCTCCCAGCTGTACAATGTCATTAAACTCTATCGTATCAATACCTGATGTTATCTACATATTTTTGGTTTTCCCAAGAAATCTAAAATGAGTAGGTGATTAGTTTGTCACCTATTGTCATTTGAGTTCTAGGAATTGCTTAAAGTTAATTGCTTTTGAATGATTGACAGATCGATGGCTGCATGACTGGCCTGTGCCACAGATGCAGTAAAATAAGGCACAAGTCTTCATTAGATTTATATATTTATTTTCAATCTGATTGGATGGAATGATTTTAATCATACTGATGAGCTAGATTAGAGCCTCGTGTCTTGAAAGGTTAATTAAATATTTATTCCTGTAGAGTAGACAGCTTAACTACATTATTGCTGTAAGCAGGAGTACATCTACCAGATTTCTTCTGCTCCATTTCTGCTGTACTGTGACTCTGTTGGTGACTTGACTACCTTTTCCTGACCAGTACAGATTCCAGTGTACTGGTCTCTCTGATCGTAACTCAGCAAAGTGTTGTATTTTGTGGATTGATGACCTGTTTGCCCTGCTACCTCCCACGTGGGTGACCAGGCTAACTCAGACAAGCTTCAAAACTAAAACTAAACACAGATGTTCTTTCTGTCCAAACATATTGCATACCTGCGTACAGTAGGTTCAGGCAGCCAGAATACATAAATGCACAACAAGGAAGAAGACCATGGTAAAAGTTTAGAGGATTTGTGATGAAAATGCCATACAGTCATTGAGAATAAACTCAAAAGAGTAAAGAGATGTCTCCCCTTCCATCTTTATATATGATTCAAAACAATCCTAAAGCCAGCAGATAAAATTTGCTCATGCCTGCTCATTCTGTAAAGCAAGGCACAGCAAAAATGGTTCAGCATATGGCTGGGAAATGGTAAGCTTGGAGGAAACAAAAAAGCTGCAGATGGAGGGTTCCTTTCCATCTAAGGATGGTTTTAGCCTCTATTGCCAGAGGCCACAAACATCAGTCCTTTTCAGGCCTGGCCACTGCTTGAGCCACTCTCTCTCCTCTGAATCCTGCCCGGCTCCTGTATGTGGGCAGATGGTACTTTGATCTTATTTCCTCAGAGATCCTGCCCTTTCTGCTCATCACCAATTGTTTCACACTGAAAACACACGGCAACACAAAATCTCTCCCCAATGCACTGTCCACCTCCCCACGGTCTCCCAACACCTCAGTCAGTCACCTCCTTTTGTTACTATCTTTCTGTCTTTCATCTTTTTCCCAGTTCTCTTCTCTCCCAGTGCAACTTCCATAGCCCATGGTGCATACAGTAGGACTGAAACAATGATAGAGAGAAAAATATACGGTTCAGAATGACACATAAAGACTGTGTTTGATAATGAAGCTGTGTAGAGCTCAAGTCTGACCAATATTAAATGTCATTACTAAGCCGTGGAATTATCAGATATAAGGATATTTGTAGGACAGAGTTGTCAACTTTCATTTAATTAAAAGTATTCACTGCAGCGTTTACCCCAAAGGCCCAGCATGAAAGTCAGTATGGATAAAGTGGTGTAAGTTAGCATTTTCCCCATAGTTTGTCTATGAAACAACCTACACAAAGCTATCATGTTTAATTATCTCTGTTACCGAGAAAAGAGTGTATGTGGCTTGGAATATCTGCCAGGGTAAGTTATCATAAGGACAGATGTTAACTGTTTCACATCAACCAGAAACATGTTTATTCTGGGTCACTGTCTCTTTGAAAGTCAGCAATAGAGCTTGAAAGGCTGACAGAAAAATCAGAGAGGGGTAAGGAGATACAAGTGCACACCATAAGTGCAGAGTCAAAGAAAGACTAATACAAAAAAACAGAATGACATCCAAGCAGAAAGGCAGTGAGATGGAGAATTAATGGCTATTCTAATTCTGAGTTGCTGTTGCCGCTCACAAGAGCCCATTTCGATCCCTTCCATCTAAATTGTCTCTGGACATTCATTAAACCAGGCAGTGAGACAGCAAACAGGGACATTCTGGTAACATGAGAATATGGTCTATTGATACACTGTCATTCTTGCTGCCAGCCACTGTCCAACAAAATAAGAAAATTAGGCCACAGAAAATCCTTAAATCTTAAACCATCCCCATGCTCAGTAGTGTGACTAGACTAAATGCATGGTTAATATAAAATTTTGACTTGCCTACTTGCCCATGGCAAAATGTGTCCGTCACAGTCTGCATGTTTCCACCAAGCTACTTCAGGAAATTCTACTTGTATTTGTCTCAATAGGTTGGCTACTAGTGCAAAAATCCATTTTCAATATTTATTGATTTTGGAAGAATAATATGATCCAGGGATCCATATTAGTCTACTTGCCAGCCCATAGGGCCCCATTGTGAACCCGGAAATGTTGAGTACCCCAAAGTTTTATGTTAGAAATATATAGTATGGGTCCCCAGTATTCAGAAACTGCCGGATGCTAACTTATATAATTGGGCAATTAGCATAACATACATCATTAGCATACATTAGCATAATTGCCTATGTGGGCAATATTCCAACAAAATTGACTTGGCTGATCTGGGCGATATTGGAGTGGTTTTAGGGGTTATTGGTGATGCTGAATCCATTTCTGACATTTTCAAAATTCAAAATGGCTGTCTAAACCGGAAGTGACCAGATTTTAACCACCAGTGGGCCGATTTTGATGGATTTCAAATGTTCACTTCCGGTTTAGACAACCATTTTGAATTTTGAAAATGTCAGAAATGGATTCAGCATCATCAATAACCCCTAAAACCACTCCAATATTGCCCAGATCAGCCAAGTCAATTTTGTTGAAATATTGCCCATATAGGCAATTATGCTAATTTGTGCTAATTATATCAATTATGCTAATTGCCCAATATATATAAGTTAGCATCCGGCAGTTTCTGAATACTGGGGACCCATACTATCTATTTCTAACATAAAACTTTGGGGTACTCAACATTTCCGGGTACTCATTGTTGGCAAGTAGACTATATTCTATGAAACATAATTGATAAAATATCTTATTTTAAAGTAGCATTGTGATTGGTGCTGTGTTACCTTATTACTCTCTGAATCACATTGTCTTCCAGGTGCTTAAATTACAGAGAGATGGTCACTACAGTGACTCCCAGAAATATGCATGACATATGAATCGCATCTCTGTGCCCATTACTGGTCTCCGTACTATTCCTCAACCCCATCAATGTTTAACATGACTTGTGGCTCTGCAAATGAGGGACTTACTGTAGACATAGTCAGTGCCTGTGCATTAACACAGGGATTATTACAAAGGAAAAACCTGAGGTAGTGTAGAAAATTATACATGAGTTCCTTCCCTTCTATCCTTGGGGGTGAATATTTCTAAGTAGAAAGACAAGTGTTGTATATCTGATCAAAGTCAAGGGGAGAGAGGCTTAATCCCTTTTCAAGTAGCATTAGATTGCTGATGCTGGGGATGTAAATGAGCTCAGCTAAAGCAGTCCTAATCCTCACCACCATCTTTTTTTTTTTTTTAACACTGCCACCGTTTTTAAAAGAGGCAGATACTCCTTCTAAATCCAGAGCATGCTCTAATGATTTGCTAAGGAACACATTGCCCAGCAATCAGTTGCCTCTTTTATGTAACTAAACCTAGTTGGCAAACTGCACCTCAAATGCTGCCATGCAGCCAAATGAAACTCTGCATGCAAATATATTGAACGAGTAAGACATTATCCAGCTGAAGCCATTTAAAATTCTCCAGCTGCAATGCATTTTTTGAGCCACAGACAGCACTTTGTTGGTGCATGATTTACAGTACCATGCATGGATGCCTCTCAAAGAAACAGCTAGGAAACCTGTCTCAGTACGTCCGCACCATTATGAATTGCTCCAAAGCATCTAACTAATTTTCCTGTGCAATTTAATTGGCTACAACTGTGGACATATTAATCAGTCATGAGTGCGGTTATTATCATTAAATGTGATTGTGGAAATTGATCTCAATCCTTTGAGGAAGTCCTGTGCTGAAGTATTGGTGATTGTGGCTGAATTTTGGTTTGGATTCCATGTTAATATAGAAAAAAGAGAGGGGGTATGCCCGCACACTGGTAGCCACAGAAAGATTACTACTTTATTTGCACACACAATGTTTTGATAGGATGGTCTTCTTCAGGTGCTATTAGGAACAAAGGAAGACACATCTATACAGGTGCTTGCAGGTGTGGTGGATCATCCAATTGGATAATAGGGGGCAAACCTGAAGTTAAGGGGCACATAATTAGGCTTGAGATTGCCTCCCTGTGCGTTAAAAAAGTAGAAATATTTAACAAGAATTGATATCTAAGCTGTGATGTGTGTATAAAAAACTCTGTTTTTGCTCTGAATTCCATGTTAATATGTCATTAAAAGACCCTGTCAGAGCTTCTTTTGGCTGCTAACAATTGTCAGTCCACTTACTGATTTGAATCAGCACTCAAAGCTGTCTCCTTTGAATCAGGAGGGCAGATTGTTATGGTTCTTAATTGCTAAAGACCTTGTTGTTGGTGTTGTTACTAGTGATGACATTGACTAGATGCTCAAGATGCTTTTTTGTCAGAACAGTTAGTGGTGGCACAGTAATTCCCACCGAGTGTTGCACTACACCCAAACGGACACAAATTAGATTATGGACCCCCATCTGGTAAGGTTATTGATTTTAGATGTTTAAAAATACCAATGAGCAAAAAAGAGCGGAGTGAAGCATTTATTATTTAGTATTATTAGAAAATTATGAACCATAATTACCATAGTGTTAAATACTTTTTAACCCTAATCCTTTTTGGATCCTTTTAGGCTACTGATAATGAGTGAAGAAAGTGGTGATTAACACTGACTGGAATTTATCAAATTAAATATTGAAAATATTGAACTATTTACTGCACAACTCATGAACATTCATCAAGTGATTATTTCAACTTAGTATCAAAATCCAAATTCTGGTGTCATGGCACTATCAGCATTTAATGACTATTTAAAGCAGAAGTAAGTGATATATTTGTGTTAATATAAGTCTTAAATAGTTATATCTTCCGACAGCAATCACTTACATAGAGTGTTTGGACCGAAACACGGGTCTGTCAGTCACTCTGCTCTGCTCTGAGCTGAGGAGAAAACATTTCTCGTATCCTACAGTTTTTATCCAATGAGGAGAGAGAACGGCATGCAGGGCTGTGTGTGCAGCCAAGGGACGCCGTGAATGTGGTGACGTAGGGACGAGGACTGTTATGGTGCGTTCAAGGCAACTCGTAACTCGTGTTTTTTCCAACCTGTGAAGTCGTACCAGTTTGATCTGGTACGAGTTCACGGGTCGGAAGTTACGAGTGGCCGTTATAGTGCACTTTCACCGGTAAAACAGGTCGGAAAAACACGAGTGGGATGCCTGGAACGCTACAAAGTCGTAAGTTGTGACTTGAAGTTTCAAAAGCCTGCCTGGAACGCAGCATTAGCTAAAACGACTGGATCGCTTACTTCTGCTTTAATGGCTCTATAGACTGCTATGAATTCTGAGCCAACAACACTGAAAGTGAAGCATACAGCAGTGCATTACTACTCATATACTAAGTAAGCATCTTAAACATGAAATTGCAAAGAAGGTTTAACTTACATTGCGAAATGTCCTAGTGGAGAAGTAAAGATACGGTATTTGTTGCAGTAGTTGAGCTAGATTGCTGACTTGAAAACCTCCTTATCCATATTTCTTTTGATAACGGCTCACTCTACATTATCCTGCTTATCAGCCTACAGGGCTTTCGAGTGAAATAATACGTTTGAGACATAATGTTGACCAAACTACGACTTTTATCAATTTATAAATTGCATAATTTAGTGTATCTGCAAATCTCTTCTCCTCTGTGATGCTAACCCACCTCCTCCTCCACGTGCATTTGTTTACCACAAAGTCGGTGCGAAATCAATCCATGGAGCGGTGGATAACGTTATTTATCATGTATGATGTTACCATGTCTATATATAGTCTTATATGTCATACACAAGAGATTACGGGTTACGGGTTGTGTTTGTGTCGCAGTGCCACAGAGATGAAAGCTGGGACAGCGGGTCGGAGGCTCTGATCTTACAAGGTTGGTTTTCAGCCAAGAGATGCTAGGTGGAAGGCAGAGAGCCTCCATTCTCCCTGGAACAAGTCATTTATTTAACCAACACTATTACTCTGAAGCTGCTTCATTAAAGGGATAGTTCACCCTAGAATGATATTTCGCTCATTATCTACTCACCCTCATGTTGACTAAGGGCTGGAAGAACTTTCAGAGTCCACCGTCCCTTCTCTGAGTTACAGGGGGTCTTGGCGTAGCAGTGCATTTCAATGCAACGGTTGTAAAGGGACACCAGAGCTCTTCGTAAAAAAACACACACAAAAAAACATCCAAATACCTCCATGCTGCTCGTATGTAATGTCCGTCTTGTGCTGAAGCCCCAAATTGCGTAATTGTCCCGAAAAAAATTAAATAAGTCTGACTCGACCGACTCGAGTCTCAGTCGGTCTCAGTATCAGTGCGAACCTTGCGCTGGCAGCGGAACCGGACAACAGACACTCCGGAGCTAATGCTACAAACAAGCTTAAAATATAGACTTATTAAATTTTTTTCGGGACAATTACGCAATTTGGGACTTCAGCACAAGACGGACATTACATACGAGCATCATGGAGGTATTTGGATGTTTTTTTGTGTGTGTTTTTTTACGAAGAGCTCTGGTGTCCCTTTGCTACCGTGGCATTGAAATGCACTGCTACGTCAAGACCCCCTGTAACTCAGAGAAGGGACGGTGGACTCTGAAAGTTCTTCCAGCCCTTAGTCAACATGAGGGTGAGTAGATAATGAGCGAAATATCATTCTAGGGTGAACTATCCCTTTAAGATGAAAAATGAACCATAAGGTAAATATCCTACAGAGTTCTTCTCCTCTGTGCTCGATCTGAGCGGCATCCCTAGCAACGGTGTGCTATACCTAGCAACAGTCTGACCAATGAATGCAGCTGTTCATCAGAATCAGTCTTTATTGTGTCACTATAACAGAAGTACAGCACAGTACACAGCACAACACTATACAGAAGTACAGCACAGTACACAGCACGTCACTATACAAAAGTATAGCGAAATTTCATATCAATCAACCTGTCTGTACAAATACAGCATACAATACATACAATAAGACAAACATAACAGGATGACTGGGCGATAAGAGGGGGGTGAGGAAAAGGGGAGAAAAACAAGAGGAGAGGAGGGGGAGGAGAAAAAAATAGCAGCTCCTTGCTTTGGTTGGCGGGTACAGTTTGGGGCCGGAAAAAAAACCTCAGCAACATAGGCACATATGAGCACACTACAACATAAAAACTCAAAAGACTACTTGCACCGGGGCAGGGGGAAAGGGGGGAGGAGGTGTTCCAGCGCAGACAGGCAGCCAGCCGCGGCCGCAGCCATCTCCGGCACAGCCTGCAGACCCCGCTTGTCACACTGGGGGGGGGTGAAAGCGACGAAGGCGTGGGCTAGGGGTGTGTGTTGCATATGTGCATGGGTGTCCAAGGATGCATGCATGTACATAAGCCTGGGGAGTCACTTCGTCTAGCCTCACAATCAGTGCCTCAATTCGCAGGGTGTCATCGCGATAACACAGCAGGTTGCCATGGAGAAGTCCTTGATCGGGTCCCAGACAGAGTCAACAATCAACAGGTGTCCGTGAAGGAAGGGAGGGAGGAATAGGAGTACAGAGCGTCTCACTGCAGCGATATCCTGGGGGAGTTGTTCCAGCAGCGGCCTTGGCCGAGGCCGGTGCAGCGGGGGCCAAAATGCAGATTAGATTATGATTGTTTGGGATAGGGCAAGTAGTCCCATTTCAATAGATTCAACTTACTCTGCTTGTCTGGTCTCCAAATCGATCCATTACGCAGCCTTATATTCAGGCTAGGGCTGGGCGATATGAGAAAAAATCACGATAATTTTTTTCATATCAGTCGATATCAATATATATATCACGATATGACTCAAGTCACTATTTTTGTCGAGCCTAAATGTTCCATCATATCAGAGTTTAATCAATTGGGGTTAATGTAAACATGACGTACCACTCGTCTTTTCACAATCAGTCGTCCAAGTTCTCCTTCATTTTTTCTTTTGAGGCAACACTCGTTCTCTCTTCTCTCTTTTTATTCCCAGTGATGTCCTACTGCTGACATGCATGGCTGCAGCAGCCCAAACATTACCACGTGTTGTTGTGTTGTGTCAACATAACCTGGCTGGCTCAGCCATTGGTTCAGCACGGCGCAACTCTCCTTATCATTGGCTATTTATGTTTTCTGTCACAACATGAATGAATGAAACCTACCGACTTTTGCAATATCATCTGGCTGCGGACACAAATGGGTGTTCATGTTCATTCGTTAGGGGGGTTCCCGTTCTCACAGCTAGGAACGCCCCCTTCTTCTTCGCCTACCCACGCTTGTCAACATCCGGGTTAATATCTGGGTTAACATAGCAACATCCGCTAGCTAGTTATTTCGTTAGCTAGTTATTTTTTCTCTAATGTTTTTCAGAATGTTAAGGTTAGGTTTAGGGTAAGTTTAAGGGTTAGGGCTACTTAAGTCGGAGAAGTGGGAGGTCGGACTAATGGACGCAAAAATAAAGAAATTAGTGGTGTCACGATTCTCCAAATCCTCGATTCGATTTGATTTTCGATTTTAGGGTCACGATTCGATTCGATTTTTTTTCTGTTTCTTACAGCGCAGACGCCTATGCTATTTTCAGACTAGTCTAGTCTACGATCATTGGTTTTATTCATCAAATTTTGTACAGTAAATCTTATTTCAAAAGATGGGATACATATAAGTGATGCAATTTCCATAATGTATCACATTAGGCACTAATGGTCACATTTAAATAATTTCTTTACAATATAAAGATAACATGCCCCCAAAAATCATGATCCAGGGGCCAAAATTGCCCCCAAGGTTTTGAAACAAATATATTTGTACATTATCATAATTTTATTTTCATTAATTTACCGTCGTGTCTCATTATTTTCCTGATGTCAGCTTAATGTAAACGAGATTGCGCTGATACGCGAGAGTCATGTGACAGCGGGGCAGAGCTGCAGCTGCAGCGCTGCCATGGACCTGATGACCAGGTCCTGATCAGACTGGTGGTGGCCCACAGTCAATCAGTCCCGGATCCTCCACCGTCACCAGATCCTCCGAAAGCCCCCGCAAATAACACATCGACAAAAAGTGGCAAGTTGCACCTTTTCGTCGGCTTATTATTTGCGGGGTTTTTTTTTTTAATCTTATAACGTCACTGCAACATGCGGCTCTCAGTGCTTGTCGGTGTTGTGTAGTTAGAGCTGTGTCTCCCTCCTGTTTCCCAGGTAGGAGGGGGACAATAGCCCACCAGGGCTGGGTGATAAAATGCTATAAATTGTGAAATAACTTTTCTTCGATAGAAATATGAAACGTGGTCGATAGTTTTCATTCATCCATGTTTTGGCAAATAGCCAATGATATTGAGAGTTCCGCTGCGTCGAACCAATCATGTGGCTGGAATAGAGCCAGTCAACATGTGCATTTGTTTGGGTTGCTGCAGACGTGCACAGCAGCTGACACCGCCGGTAAAAAAAAAAGAGAGAGAGAGAGAGAGAATGAGTGAGTGTTGTCTCGAAATAAAAAGTAAAGGAGAACTCGGACCAGTGACTGACAAGACGCTTAGGGCCGGATTTACTAAAGGTTTGCATGTATTAAAACGTGTGCAAACGTGATTGCACGCGCAAACACATGTGGAACCTGATCTACTAACCGGACGCACCGAGGATTGCGTCCCTCACACGGGCAGAATAGCACGTGCGATCCATTTAGCGTGTTTGCCTTGATGAATATGTAAATATGGGCGTTTCAGCCAGAACGTGCTAAACACTGGGAGGAGTAGATGCAAATAGATTTATTTAGCGCGTGCAATGTGATTTACCAAACCAGGAAGAGATTGCGGTGGCTGTTTTTGCGTCTTTATTCACCACGTCTGAAAACCATGTACTAACTGATACAACTTTCTCAAAACGTATGCGTTTATTGATTTGATACCTGTCAGAGCCCCATGATCTTACATCTCTGCATTTCCTCACGTCTGGGTAATTCTGTAACAGTTTTTCAGCCGTGTTAAAAGTCTTTTACGCGCCGTTACGCACGGGGCACGTCTGTCCTGCAGTGCGCTCCTCTCCTCTCCTTTCATCTCCTCTCACCTGGCTGCTCAGCTCCGACTCTCGGTCCCGGTCCCGGTCCCGGACTGAGACACGTCACCACTGCCTTCACCCGTCTTTAATCCCTCTGGTCAGTGGTCAGAGCGTTTAGATCCGTGTGTCCCACCTGAGCTCTCTATTAATCCACTCGATCATGGGCGGCACACACACATATTACAGGTGTGTGATTGTCGCTGCAGCTGCTGCCTGTTCGTCACTATATGACGAGTTGGGCCCTGTAGCGATTTGTGTTTATTTATCTAAACAGAGCGCGAGAGAGATGAACACACATGCTGTCATTGTATGCATCGGATCAAATGTCATTCTGTCCCTTCGTCCGTCCAGCTCTCTGTCCACTCTCTCCATGGCGGAAACGATTACACGCGCAAAACCCTCATTTACATATTGCGGTTTGCACGTGTTTTCATTTAGCGGGTTACTCTTAGTAGATCACCTGTTTTGCGTGCACTAACCAAACTCGCAATATTATAGCGGGCGCAAACAATATAGCGTCCGCTATCTGAGATCTTAGTAAATCCGGCCCTTGGTGCGCAATGGGGACAACGGGCAGTTGTAGCTTTGCGGGGGGGGGATCGTCGATCCTCTCTTTGACTTCGATGCTCGAGATCGTGACGTAATTTCGATCGATTTCGATAAAAAATCGAAATCGTGACACCCCTAAAAGAAATGTATGGTTGGAGAAATGGGTAGTCAAAGTAAAAGTTATTTCGCGATATATATCGTTATCGTTTTATCGCCCAGCCCTAATTCAGGCATAGTTTTTGGAATCAATTTGGGAACATGGTTAACTCTTTCACTGCCAAAGACGAGTTATCTCGTCTTAGCGAATCCAAGCGTAGTCTGCCAAAGAGATAACTCGTCTTAGCGTTTTTTTAATGGCAACGCCATGTTGAATGTCTTGCCCTACTCCTCTGTGAAGATCAGACTTGTATCATCAAAATAAAGTGCAGAAAAACACATTTGGATTGAGAGATATAAAAAATATAGCGTGTTTTCCCCCCCTCACGGAGCGGTGCGGGTGTCTGACTGCAGCGGCGCCGCTCCGTGACACTCTGGCCGCCGGTGAGAGCTGAGGGGGCGGCGGCGGGGCTCATGGCGGCTCGGCAGCTCGTCGAAGCTCCGTGCAGCTCCGTGATACAAAGCACAAACGTTAGTAACAACAACCCCGTTGATCGCTCGTCGTTAGTCATCAAGAGCGTTTGGAAAGTCGCCAGATTTTGCGAGAAATCACTCGGATAGCAGCTTGAAAATCCCGCGATCTAGTGTGGATGAGGAGCGGACGGCGCCGGCGAACGTGACGAGGAGAGCTAAAGGTGGTGGGAGTGTCTGTTGTGAGCGTACATGGACTGTCTGTGGCTGTGAGTTCAGGGGGCACGTCAGCCAGAGCTGCAGGGTGTGTGTGTAGATGTGTGTGTGAGACAGAGACAGTGAGTGAGACCGCTGCCTGCAGGAAGCTGGATCTGATCTAAATCGCCGTGTTTCAGCTAGGCCTACAAAAACCTGTCGAACTGATCTGCGCACGCGCGCACACACACACACACACACACACACACAGACACACACACGCACACGTACATGCACACGCACACGTCACGTAGGCACACACACTAAAAAAAGGAAAGAAAAAGTTGTAACTCAAAGAAAAGAAAGAAAAGAGGCTGCAGTAGTGTGTGTCAGTAGCTAAATATTTTGTCTTTTGTCATCAAAAGTCATTTGTCAGTGTTGATTTAGTTGTTGTTTACAAGAGAACAACTGTACAGATGCTGAGGCATCACTAAAGCAAAATATAAAGGAGCCAATCGTACTGGTTCACCTGAATATGACACCCGACACAAAAACCTCTTTTTCTCAAGATTTTGGTGCCAAAATGGCATTTTGGGCTAAACTAACCTATATTCAACCGCCAATTTCACAAGACTGGAACAAGATAGAAACAAACGGGTTTTTTTGCTGGAAACTAGAGACCGTCATCTTTCCTTTGATGGGTTGAATGTGTATGTAGTAACAGTACATAATATATGGTGGGTCTACGGAAATCAGTCAAAAAGATGGAAAATGCCTGGCAAGCTGGAGGAAGCTGCTGTGAGAATGGCTGGCAGTCAAAGAGTTAAAGGTCAAAGTCACTGGGAGCTCACTTTTGTGCCATTCTTGTTAACGTGATATTTCAGCAAAGCCTGGAGGCTCTTGCATTACATGTGGCACAAATGTCCACTTGGACTCAAGAGTGAATTGATTAGAATTAGGTGATAAAAAATGGTTTTGACCATAACTCAGGAACTAATACACTTATACACTAAATTCACAGTTATGACATGTCATACATGTCTGTTTAAAAGTTGCAATAGCCTATATTATTTTATAGTATATATCAAAAGATGATACAGCAATTTTTTTTTTTAGCATTTCTTTGGCACTCATTAAAATGTTACCTTAAATCCACAGAGGGGATGTACTGTTTGTCACTCATGGTAGGTTTTTGTGGTGGAGACCATGATCATTCAACCCGGAAGCAAATTGTGACAACCCCTGGTTTTGTAGTTACAAGGCTGCAGGCATTCAACAAATGATAGCCTGATGTAGTCTAGAAATGGTTGTCTGCCCTTGATATGAATCATATATGTGTGGCCATCCTGTCCCACATTGTATCTTTTTGCCATCTCTGTGCTCTCAGTAAAGACTTTGATAAATTCCAATGCTTCCGCTAATGCCGCAAAGGACATGGATCAAGCTAACTACCAGCTCCTGCTCTCCCATCTTCTCCCTCTTTTTCTTAATCTTCCTTTGAATTTCATACATCCGCTTCCTTGTTCCTTGACCAATCGTGTAATGCAGCACGCACGAATGTTCCAAGGCTGGCAGCTCTGACAGCCCTGAGTGGAGCGCTGAGCCATCAAAGGTTTCAGCTGGCACAGCTGAGTGTCACATTTTAGTCTTAAATGATGTGAAAACTGTGAAAGCCCTGCCATCATTAGAATTCTTAAGGGAGAAAAAACGAATACAGGGGTAGAGGGGAGGCTGGTGAGTAATAGTAGAAAGATCTGCGAAGGCTCGGAAGAGAGGAATGGAGAGAGAGATGGAGAGATATTTGAAAGGGTTGGGGAGAGAAGGGAAAAGGGACGTGGAGTGAAAGAGAGCAAGCCACTGTTATGGTAAAGTGCATTAACATTCAGCTGGCGTGCCATGCTCCCCACACTGGAAAAAATATACAATTTCACAGCATTATAAGCCCTGTTTATCACCATTTGTTTGTTTCCTGAAACATGAGGGGACTCCCAGGACATTATGATGAATTACTGACTCTTGGATGAAGGGAAGAGACAGGTTGGGGGAAAGAGAGTAAAGGCACGAAAGAGAGAGAAGGACTTTTCCACCCACATAGAAACTGCAGTGGAAAATGTTGACAGAATGTGTACAGTTGTACACAGTTAATTAGTGAATGCTTCGGCCTGCTGTCACTTGTACAGTATGAAAGCTTCATGACTTTTGTTATTGTGGAGAAGATACATGCATATTGTTATTAATTCTGTAATTGCTGTAATGCTGGAAATAGCATTAAATATTGGATTTGACAACTTGTGGATGAAAAATAAATAAAGTAATGTGTTCAAATGCTCTGTGCAGTTCTACCATCGGCCTCCACAGTGGTCTTTCTGTGGTTTGCATTTATCTGAGGGGACAGGTACAAATGTTTTATGCCTGCAGCCACTTTTTTTCCCCATGTTGAACTTTGAATAACATCTCTGAAATAACTCTGAGACTCTGTGTGTTTTCCCTGCACCCTCCCCACCCTCCTTTTCTCTTTGGTGACTGACAGCGGAGGACACGTGTGGTGGCACCCTGAGGGGCTCCAGCGGGCTCATCTCCAGCTTTGATTTCCCCAGTGGTGACTCCCCTGGTGCTGGTGGAGGTGGAGGTGCTGGAGGCTTGGGCAGCAGTGGCGAGTGTAAGTGGACAATCCTGGCAGATCCGGGGGACACCATCTCCCTGGTGTTCACTGAATTTCAAATGGAGGAGAAGTCGGATTATCTGGAGGTAGAGGGATCAGAACCGCCAACCATCTGGTGAGTTGAGCTGTGTGGAGGATTTGGGGTGCTTTTTGTATTAAATTAGATGAGCATTAAATTGTTGCATAAATACTTTCAGTGCAAGTGGAGGTGGGTTTGTGTCTATTTGTGTTTGTGTTACACAGTGTTGACAAGGTGTTAACAGAAACGTGTGAACAGTGTGACAGGAGGTTGTATTAGTGAGGATGCAGCTTTATTTTTGATCCATGTGTCAGGTAAAGAAAGATAATGTAGCAATAAATTCTCTCTTGAAATTTATCTTAAGTGTTTATAACTGTCAAACTGTCAGGTCACGGTCTGTATTCTCTTAAAAACAGCCTTTTCAAATAAAACGTGGTGAAAAACACAGGCTTTGAAATATATAGATGTCAGAACATTTATCAGAATTAGTGTACTTTGTATGACGGCGGTTTTGACTTTCACAAGAGAAAGTGTCAGTACAAGAATTTGTAAAGTTTATTTGTGTACCCCAGTTGCACATATACTGTGGTTTGAACAGGCTTTACAGGCTCATTGCAGCTCTAAACCCAGACCAAACTCTCTGTGCTCATAAGAAGAAAGAGGAGAGATGAAGAGAGATCAGTTTGATGACTGGGGGTTCAACAAAGAACTCTTGGTTGGAGAGACAGCAACTGCAAAAAAGAGGAGGAAGTTGTAATAGTTGGTATAATGAATTAGTAATTCATGCATTCATGTATAATCAAAACAAAAACAAAGGAGAACAAACTCATAGAGAGAATAAATAAGTTTCTTCTCTAGATTTACTGATTGCAAGAAAGTTGGAAGCTCCAAAGAGGGGTGAGGGCTTGGAAAGACAAGGCCAAGGACACTGCCTCAGGATTCTGTTTAACACCAGGATTTCACTGGATTGCGGAACGGCTCCATACTCCCACCAGATCCGTCTGTGATGCGCACTGTTGCGGCTCCGCCAGACAGCGGGAACATGAGATCTTGCAAATTCACTCATAATCGTGCGATATAGCAGACTGTAGTCTCCATAGAGATAACCACAAAACTGAAAACAGTTCATTTAATCCAGAGGAGTAGCAGGAAAACAAATCAATGCTGACCTGTTGATCTGCCTATTTTGTGATTTTACAATCAGTATCTCCTCGTTCATGGTGTCAACGGGGTGAAACGGTGTCTGAAAACCTCAAAATACAAATGTTTTGTATTTTGTACACGATTTCTTGTCCCGCATGATCTGCTCTGTGCTGAATTGATGCACTGTGCTCTGGCGTCCGGCAAAAATAGAAGCTCTGCCTATACAGTATGTTGCAGAGGGCTGCCGGGGCTGTGACAAAGAGCTGTGACAGCTGGTGGAAGCACACACACTGACTAGAATGGAAACGTATCGGCTCCGCTCCGGCACGGCGGTGTTCCGCATCTAGTGTAATTTGCCTGTTAGTTCTTTGGATAATGAGGAGGTCTGCCTCCTGAGACCTTCAAGCATGCAGAGGAACAAAGGTCCAGTATGGCCGACATGAGGGGCAGCACTTTAAATTCAGTTGCTTTTATCAGAAGCTATGGTAAAGGGAAAGATGCCAGCTGACTGGCATGCAAGTGTACCTGCAAATTAATTTTCAGGGTCAGTTGTGTGCAGAACATTTTTATGGATATGTTTGTTTGTTAAAGATGTGTCATTTGGACTGAATTGTAGCAACTCACAGAGAGGGCACATGATCAGCTTTTGTCAAATTCAAAAACAAGATCGGGAGATACCATCGCCCCATCTTTGCTTATTGACCTTATTCTTTGTCAGTTCCCCTAATGATTTATGAGCAATTTTCAACATAATGTTTTGTTATCTCTGATTCCAAGGCTACAATCATTCTACTGCACTTTCACTTCACAACGGAAATCTTGATCCACATGACCTTTTCAGGTTTTCCATATCAGAAATGATCTCAATACTATCACACCTCAGTGAATGTTGGTATAGGTTGAACTGTGCAGGATTGTGTTGGATCCTTCATTTCCTGTGAAATGAAGGATGCATCTCTCAACTGCATTTAAAGGAGCTTTCGAAATGGAACAATTCACTTGTACCACTGTCATACAAAATTCAGCCTTTGAAGGATACATACCCTGAATTGAGACTGACCTACAGTTTACAAATGGAGTAGTGGAAAAAGCACGCAAAAGCTTCTATGTCCAAATGCTGTTTACCTTCAGGATTTCTAATTTGAAGGAAAATCTGCCAAGTCTGCGTATATGGTGCAAATGTATTTTTAACAGGATATTGGTAATGGATTTCCTGCTATGTTGGGAACCAGTGACACTCGTGTTTACGGTATACCTGAAAATGATTAAGACTAGCAGTGTTCATCTTCAAAATGAAATGAAGCCATGGGCATTTCTTTTCTTCTCCATCATGACCATCAGTTTTCTGTCACAAGGAGTCTTGACCTGCTCTAATACAACATGCCCTGAGATAACTTCTGGTGTGATTTAACGCTGTTAAAATAGGACTTCTTTCTTTCTTTTCTTCAGTAGCATGCATGCATGACTCTCTGTATGGGCTTGGTGTAGAAGTCACTCGCAACTGAAACAAGGAAATATGAAATGGGTTTGGCCCCCAACCTTGAGGCTAAGGTTATCCATTTCCTCCATGTCCTGTGTGAATGGGAGCATCCACCAGGTTTATGTGATCCTGCTGGGCATTAATTATAATTGGCTGAAAGAAGCTCTAATCAATCACTGAGCTACAAGCTTTGTTGTCCCTGAGAGTTGTCACCCGGAGTTAGAGGGAGAAAGACAAACAGAGAGAGAGAGGCAGATACTGTGTCAGAGGGAGGCATGGAGTCAAAAGGAGAGGTGCCTTGAGTGTGGCAATGACTGCTAAGTAGTGCATGTTGACGTAGCTAAAGAGAGTGCGACAGGGAGTTGATATGGGACGACATTGATGTGTTTTGACAGACCCATCAGGTAACCATCCTCTCTTAGGTGTAATAGCTCCAGAATTAACTCTTTTACTGACAGAAATGCATCTGGACAAAATGCCTCATAGTCCCAGCAGCATATGCCTTGTAGGTTTTTCATCCTTGTTTGTCCATTGCTTCCCCCTAAACACACACACACACCTTTTCCCTTACACTGTTTCAGTAGGGCAATTAAGGGTACACTACACGCATTTATTCACCATGTTGTTAAAGTGTGTGGTGTCAATGAATTTGTTGGCAGAACAGAGATGTAACATGTTGTCACATGCCTCGTAGTCACATCAGATGCTTACTTGGATATTAAGCCTTGCGGGAGGGGCCACAGGTATAAAAGATAAATTACACCAACATATCTCGAGTGCGAGCAAGCGAGTTGGGGCTGCAAACTAGAATCTGAATGCTGGATATTATGGTTTCACCCCCATATTACACACTGGACCTTTAAACAAACAAATAATATATATATTGATATCTTGCTCATTTAACATTAACACTTGCCATGATCCAGTCTGTCATTTGGCTGCACCTCTGTGTGTTACAAAAGTGTGACACCTGTGTAGGAGGTTTATTTATGTGCCTGATGAACAGTCACCATGCATCACTTGAATGCTTTGAAACTCCAAGATGATGTTATTATATGTAACCAAATGTCAGAGGCTGTTAGGCAGAGTTCTCTGTTTAAGCTCTGCAATTCAAGTGGGACAGAGTAAGCTAGAGTGCAGTCAGTGGGGCCAGAATTTTAGAGAGATGGCTTCAACTCGACCAGGTAAACAAACAGACAAGCAAACAGACACTATTCCCTCATGCCCATTAAATTCATCGGCAGCATAGAGTAACAGGCTCCCGACAGTAAAATTAAACACGGCCCGGCTACGACTCAAAATTCCTGTGGGATGCGCCAATATAAATGCAAATGTAACGGACCAAAGATTATGCCCAGGAAAGTTAAGAAAAGTGTCACGCAAAGAAAGGAAAACAACGACATGGAAGAAGATCGACTATCGCAAGCTAGCAACAGCATGCTAGCAGACATGCAACCGACTGACCCGGAAAGGAGCCATGATGCTAATCTTGGAATTATCCTGAAAGAGCTACGAGAATTTAGAAAGGAATCCAGCCAGGAACTTTCCGACATCCGCGAGGACATTTATAAATAATAGTTTTTTTTGTTGTTCGCTGTAGAATCTCTCGGTCTTTTGTATCACTTATCACTTTCTGCCGTCCACCATGGCGCCGCCTCCCACGTCACATGATAATTGTGAGGTGTCTGCAAAGGGTCAGTATACAGGGCTCAAAGAGAGGGGTGGTAACCTTAATTTCTAGGAAATTAAATTTTGAGGGAACTTAAGAAAAGAAAGACTCAGATTGAAGATTTGTTCTGGTCTGAGGTTATATGTAAGGGGTGGATAGTGAATAAAGATTGAAAAATAAATGTTTATGGATTATTTGCAGATTCTTACGATCGGGTGGGAGCACACTGTCAGTGAGGATAAAAAACAGAGGGCGCAGATGCCAATGCATGTACAAGGTTTATTTAGGCTACAGTTTAAAATGACAATAAGACCCAGTTGATAAAAACCCTCTAAAACAGCTGCAGTCCAGTTAAAAGGGTTAAAAAGCCAACAGGGGTAAAATCCATAAAACGAGCAGTCTGTTTAAAAAGGATTCAGCCAGACCGGGATGGCGAGTGGGATTGGAGGCGAGTGGGATTGGAGGGGAAACTCGTGTGCAACGCCTCGTCCTTCTTTGGAGGGCCACCTGTAACACACGAGATCACTGCCAGTATACACGTTCAAAATGAGCAAAGCTCTCTTAGCGACCTCCACACCAAAACGTTACTAATATCCCCAAAAGGGTACTCACACACGAGGCAGAGCGTTAAAGCCCTGCCGCTGCGAGTGTTACACATCGTAACGTCTGGATTTCCTTTCGTCTCTCTCCTCGTCCGACTCGAGTGTCCGGTCTCCCCATGGCAACTTCTCTAGCCAAGCTCCTTCTGTGTTCTGGTGCTCTGCGGTCTTTTGTTTCCGGTCCGGGCCCTCCTCCTCCGCCGATGATTGGTCTGTAGGAGAACAGGAGAGCCTCGCAGGTGCAGTGCATTTAATCAAGATGGTGGGTTCACAGGCAGTGGGAAAACACAGTTAATGTAACTAAAACACACAAGAGAATAAAAACATGCATAAAATCTCTACTAAAATATACACAACAAAACAATCAATAAAACCAGTCCCAACTGTCCTGTGACATTCTCCCACACTTTAATGTTGCCAGTCCCTGCAACATCACGAGTCTCTGTATCTCACTGGGGGTTGTGTCATCCTGCTGGTTGGTTGGAGAAGTGGTTTTATTTCCCTCAGCAGCTCCTGCGTGAGGCCAGACATCTGCAGTCTCACATCTTCCATGATCTCTCTTTTCAAAGTCTCTTTCCAATTGGTATCCTTGCATTTGCTCTTTCCAGTCACTGTATTTTACATCACCACCTGGTCCCTTAAACTTTGGCAACCAAGGGGCACCAGGATACACTGGCATCATCATGGTGGCCTCTCTGTTCAATCACTACAGGTGCTCTAAACCCGATCCTGCCGACAACGCCAAAACTGTAAGGGGTGGATAGTGAATAAAGATTGAAAAATAAATGTTTATGGATTATTTGCAGATTCTTACGATCGGGTGGGAGCACACTGTCAGTGAGGATAAAAAACAGAGGGCGCAGATGCCAATGCATGTACAAGGTTTATTTAGGCTACAGTTTAAAATGACAATAAGACCCAGTTGATAAAAACCCTCTAAAACAGCTGCAGTCCAGTTAAAAGGGTTAAAAAGCCAACAGGGGTAAAATCCATAAAACGAGCAGTCTCTGTTTAAAAAGGATTCAGCCAGACCGGGATGGCGAGTGGGATTGGAGGCGAGTGGGATTGGAGGGGAAACTCGTGTGCAACGCCTCGTCCTTCTTTGGAGGGCCACCTGTAACACACGAGATCACTGCCAGTATACACGTTCAAAATGAGCAAAGCTCTCTTAGCGACCTCCACACCAAAACGTTACTAATATCCCCAAAAGGGTACTCACACACGAGGCAGAGCGTTAAAGCCCTGCCGCTGCGAGTGTTACACATCGTAACGTCTGGATTTCCTTTCGTCTCTCTCCTCGTCCGACTCGAGTGTCCGGTCTCCCCATGGCAACTTCTCTAGCCAAGCTCCTTCTGTGTTCTGGTGCTCTGCGGTCTTTTGTTTCCGGTCCGGGCCCTCCTCCTCCGCCGATGATTGGTCTGTAGGAGAACAGGAGAGCCTCGCAGGTGCAGTGCATTTAATCAAGATGGTGGGTTCACAGGCAGTGGGAAAACACAGTTAATGTAACTAAAACACACAAGAGAATAAAAACATGCATAAAATCTCTACTAAAATATACACAACAAAACAATCAATAAAACCAGTCCCAACTGTCCTGTGACATTATATACAGGGTGCTTTAGTTACCTTTTCGAATGTCCACACTCCTCCGCTGTCTGAGTGGACATTTTTTAAACAAATAAATTAATTGTTCTCTTTCCCCCTCTTCTTTTATGAGTCTATGACCGTGTACAAGGCCAATGGGCAGCTAAACTTTCAAGTATCCTAACATATAACACCAGTTGCAGGCAGAAACAAGCAAACTGTCAAATTACCCTTGAGGTTTATAGCTTCTTAACGACGATTGACAGCCTGGAACCTCAATGTCAGCCAGATTTAACATCTCCTCGTTGCCTTTTTCAGGCAAATAGACGTAAAGCATGACCCAGTTTAACTTGTTATCCTCTCTTAAACTATAATATTGATAGGTATCAAGTGATAAACATGAAAAAAAACTATGGATGGAAAAGATATGTTGCAAACTAAGCAACCTTGACCCTTTGCAAAATGATTAACTCAAGTGCTAGAGAGTATGAATTATGAAATGATTCACAAGACACTACAGTCAGAAATGTATTCTTAATGAGTAATAATGACATCAGGAAATATAGTCCTCATAGACATTATTGTATTTAAATGTTGAATTTATTCCAGCAAATGCAATGGTTATTATGAAATGGAAAATATATTAACATTTGAACTGATTGATTTTGTGAGCCAGTTTCCTGAAAGGAAATAATAGACAATTATTAATTCTAAAAACCAATTTCTGTTGGGGGACAGTCTAGGACAGTGGGGCAGGAAAATATGTTTTGCTGACACCTCTTAGCAGGTTTTATCCTTTTATCATTTGAAGATTTCTATCAGATCTCTGCAAATGAGTTTATTGATCCCATTGTTGTCACGCTAGTGAAGGTTTATGTGAGGCTACACATCAATCACTGTGAAAATAGACAGAAAAATCTCTGTGTTTCCTTTGACAGAAGCCAACGCTGGAGTCTGACTTAGACCGAGGAAAACAGTTTTTTGTTACTCCTCTGACCTTTCATATGATTGTGCAGCGGTGTTCACAAAGGGCAAAAGCAACAAGCTGTAGATTACGTGTCACTCATTATTTCAAATTTGGACACAAAGCATGAAACCTGAAAGGTTTTTGTGGATCTTAGTCACACCATTTTCCTTATATACCATGAAAATTAATTGTTCCTTAAGATATTTTTCCGACTTTTCTCATTGCGATTGATTCTGCATGTTGCAAACACATTAAGAAAGCCGAGAGTCGAGAATAGATTGTTACTTCTCTGAGCATTCTGGCAATATTTAGCTTGGTTCACTGAATATGAACAATCCTTTTCCAACAGAGTGGCTAAATGGCTGTCAGAGGAAGATTACAATATTCAAAACAGGTTGAGAGCAAGAAGTATCCTGCAGCTAAATTACCAACGCTGGTTAGATTACCATGTGTATTAGATTCAATTTCTTCTTTCTTGGATTTATTATTGATCCACCCAGGCAAATTTACTGTAACCCATCAAATTGTCTCCAAAAGCTATGCTCTACTGCAGTTTTAGTGGAAAGAATTCAGCGTTTAATTGAAGGAATGTGAAATGACATTTGACCCAGGTATTTCACCAGGGCAATTAATCTAAGAGGCTACTGGGTATACAGTTACTGGCTCACTGTTTTCAGAAACCAATCTACTGGCAGACAAGCACCACGCTGAATAAGTGCATTTCCAGTCTCTGAAGAGAGAGTAACTTGACGAGGGATAGAGAGCAGCAGCTTCTTCCTTATCACATAAAATATTCTAGCAATTACTCCCTCTTGTCAGATTTTATGGAATACGTGTGGGAGGAAAAGACAAAGTAACCTGGCCCTATCTTTTTTTGACAAATTTGAATTGATCGCTCATTATCTGGGGTGCACCTACATATAACCCGCCTCTCTGTGAAACTAAGTAGAGACACCAGAGATTTCAGCTTATCGCTCTGGCCTCAAGGCCACGTTTGGCCACAGTACCTGCACACTGGGACTCATTATGTTGGTATTTTGATGAGATTGCCATGCTCTCTTCAACCTCTCATGCTATCAAATTAACCACATTTTGCTCAGAGAGCTCTGTGAGCTTCACAAACCTATGTCAGAATCTACCACAAGTCCTTGAGATGGCCCAAATCAGTGATAGCATGCATTCTTAAACTTGGATGAAACCAGGCACAGAAAACCCTTGACTCATGCCAAGAAGTTATCTCCGAAAAGCCACATTGCATATCTATGAGGAAAAAATAGACAGCTTAAGTGAAGGAATGGAATAGCTCTGTATTATATGAGGAATCCATTTTTCCAATTGGAATTTCTCATTTTTGTCACTTCATAAGCACGGAAAGAGATCCAGTAGAAGAAACCAGTAGACAGCACTCACATGTTCATCTGTTTTAAGTAGACAGGGCAGCTGGCTTTCCACAAGTCATGTATTTGTTGCAATGACTGTTCCATTGACAAGTACCAGTGACAAGCATAAATAATTTGTGAATTGCCCATTTAGCTTGTGTTAAATCACAAACTGGATATAAAAAGACAACTTGAGAAACAAGCGTGAAATAAATACTATACTAACTCTATCATCAGTCAGAGCATTTTCCCTGACTTGCTGCTTTGTATTTGTTGTGCACAGTTACATACAGCATTTAATATCTTTACCTAAGAAATCATGAGAACATTTTGGCTTGCAAGTCATCAATTTCTCAGGTCATATCTGATATAGTAAGTCTTCCTTCTCTGCCAGCTTCTAGCCTATGAGCACATTTGTGTTCATTTGGGCATCTGCTCTTTCTGGGAGTACAGTAGCTGGAAGGAGTGGCGAGGGAGAATATTTTTCCCTGTGCAAGCCAGGCGTCCCAGGACACCATGTCACACCATGGTTTATATTTCTTTGAATTTGCATGTACCTGAAAAGTTTTTGTATGTATACTGTTGTTGTACAAATGATTAGAATAGTTTTCTGTGAAATTATACAGAATTAAGTCCTCTGTGTTCTTTCATTAAGGCTTTGTTTACTCATGATGGCACATAATGTTTCACTTGCTCTGCCATACTTAACTGTTGTGACAATAGTATATCCACCTCCGCTGGTCTTAAATTTGTAACATCACTCCTGTGCTGCCTGGAGCATCCCAGTACCTTCCTGAGGGGTACAGCTTTATTGTCACAATCCATTTTCTTTTAGACTTCTAGCAGAAATGTGAGTGAATTGTGATAATTTGCAGCTTCCACTGCAGGGAAACAGGGGTACAGTTTCCTCTAAACAGTTTAGCTACTAGAAACCTGCTCTTTTTCATTCTATCCTTATATTGTTGTCATTAGCATTTTATCAGCAACACAGTGAGAGAAAAGGTCAACTTTTGTGTGAAAATCAAATACCTCTCAACTCCCCTTTAGGACCTGCCATTAACTCCCTTTGTGATAATTGGAAAGAAAAAAAAAGAGTTGGTATTAAAACATCTCATCTCATCTCATCTCATCACCATCTCACATTTCATAATCAATTAAAATGAAATGTACAAATGCATTAAATATACAGAACCTTATATGTAATGAAAGTAAGCAGGAATCGAATGACAAATAGACTCCAATGTATTTTGTATATCTGCCATCGCCACCAAGGGAAAAAGTATTTCTTTTTCTCATCACCACTTTCTTCACTTCTCTTTCTGCCACTTTTCTTTCTTTCTTTTTGATTTAGTCTCTTTGGCCCTTTGGTAGCTCCACAGTAAATGCCAAATAGTGTCAAAGAAATTGTATAGAAAAACAGACTGTAAACATGACTACACACATCTTAAGACACACACAGTCACATAGACATGCTTATGTGTGAACATACTCATACACACAAACAGGATAAAAAGTCAATACATTGTATTTTATCCTGAGCTAATTTGGGAACACAAGGCTCGATGCCTCTTTTCAGCCTGTCCCAAGCCTCTGTTTAATAGCTAGAAAGGCATTATGCACTATTGACTGTGTATGACAGGGGCATGGTGCAGGGATTTCAAGGCAATAGAAAAAAGCCAGAGCTGGTTAGGCAGACAAATGAGAAGGCCCCTGGCAGCTTTAAATCTCTACAATTATAGAATGTTCCTGATGCTATGGCCACATGCTGAATAAAACCTCTGATCTAAAACACAAACATCAAACAGATGTGGTCTCAACACATAGACATCACAGAGACAACCTCACACATGATGATAGAGGTCTGTACATAGAAAACAAACTAAAGTTTTCTCTGTCTGTTACTAGTTATGTTCCCACACACACATCCAAGAACTTGTGAAAGTTAGAGTCAACGTTAAGTTTTTCTTTTCACATTTATGCACTGGATTTTCATGGCAACTATTACTGTAGGTCTTCATGTCTTCATTCCACTCAATTGTCAGTTTTTCCTATTTTAGTTAATTATGGTAACATAAGAATTACAATAAGAGTTAAAAAAAACCCTATATAGTTGAAAGTTAAAACAGATGACACGTGTTTTCTTTTATTTGTGACTCTCTCCACTCAGGCTTACTGGAATGAATATTCCAGCACCCATCATTAGCAACAAAAACTGGCTACGGCTGCATTTTGTGACAGAGAGCAACCACCGCCACAAAGGCTTCAGGGCTCAGTATCAAGGTAAGACGTGATTACTTCATTTGCACATCGTAATAGAGGGCCCCCTTCTTAAACAAAAAGGGATCATCGTAGGAAAAACACACTGCAATTACAAAACATGTTTTTGATCTTTCTTAACTGAATATTAAACAGTTTGATTAATACCCCCTCTGTAGAGGGCACGGAGGCCTTTTCTGCTTCAAACCATTGACTTCAAAGGGCTTTGTTAATCAAATATTTGAGAGATAAATACTGTATATACTTCCCACCCCTATAAAAACTCAGCCCTGGCAACTCAATAATCCATTACCCTGACATTGTTCTCTGGCATGACTTTAAAGTCAGCATATGTGCTCCATATACTACACCACAGAAGCTTAAAGCCTGGCCCCAAGCCAGATATAAGGCCAGCAACTTCACAGTAAACAGCTATATAAAAAAACTTTCAGTAACATGCTTGTGTGGCAACTCACTGTAAATGAAGACATAAAATCAATAGCATGAAAAATCGCATTTCTCAACTATTGCAGTGCGTTGCTGTGCAGTGGTTGAGCTTTTATGATTATTGTTAATGTAAAGGGCAGGCAAAGACGAGTACTTAGTGGTTTTATTACGCAGTATACTATTGAGCATATAATCTTATATGGTCGCTTAGTAGATTTGCATCCTAATTGTGTGTATAACAGTTTGAATTAACCAGTTGACCTACAGTGTAATCGTTCAACAAGAGGCATTGTCACAATGTGCTAAAAAAAACCCCCAAAAAACAACAACCTTATTTTGCTTGTTACACCATTCATTGCTTTTGGCTATTAAATTGATACTTCAAAATTATGACAGCCGCTTGCATCACCTGGCTTTTGTGTGCAATCTGGCCCCTGCTGTGTTTAATTAGACTGTCTTAAGATATGTAGAATTGCAGTCCTTGGGCTGCTCTTTGATTCTGCGTGGTATTTCCCCCTACAAGCTATAACCATTAAATCTGCTCTGACCAATCAATTTCTATCCACTGTTTAATATCTCTGAGTTATATGAACAGATAAACATGAAAAACTAATTTAGGTTTTATAGAATTGCCGAGGCAACCCTTAGGAATGCATCAGAGCCGTTCAACTCATTTCTTTTGAAAAGGGATGCACACAAGTAGCAATTACATGTTGGTGTTCTTCATAGGAACAAGTATTATCCAGAGAAAGAAACACTTGTACTGTATCTTCTCACATCTAATACTGTAACTTCTTTTATCTAATGAACTCTTTCTATTGCTCTCGACCAGTGAAAAGCTCTGGAGAGCTTAAATCCAGAGGGGTAAAATTATTACCAGGAAAGGACAACACTAACAAACTGTCTTTGAGTAAGTCTTTTATTTTTCTTATGCAACTCTTTTCATTGTTTGGATTTTTTGTTTATGTAGGGCTTGTGTTCAGGGTCTTTTTTTTCTCGTCTTTTTTTTGCTGCATCATTTTATGAAGGAATTAAGCTACAGTACTAGATTTTGCAGAAGTGCAGTCTCTTTTTCTTTCTGATGCCCTATATCCCCTGCTGTTCTGGACGCCCTGTCCTGACAGAAATTATCTCAGCTAGACCAGCCCTAGCTATGTATATTGCAGCAAAATGTTAAATTTGACCAGATTCAGACCCCCCAAAAAACTCCCTCTGTAGCATTAAGCGGCGGCACATCAGATTGACTTATGTTCAGAGAGTTCAGAGAGTGTGATCTACTCACACAGCAGCAGTCAAGGTTGAGTGACCACTCGCACAATGATTTGTGTACCCACATACCAAAGTGAATGCATTGTAATTACTTGCCGAGTCCTGCCATTAACGTAAATCTGGAGCACAGTTCCCTTTAACTCCACAGTGTGCTAAACACTTCGATGATAACAGGTTGTAATCTTTATTACTGTATGTGTCACAGAATCGGCATTGCACGGAAACATGAATAATGCAAAGTGCTGTAATCTTTTCCACAAGACAATGCTGTATACCACTTAAAAGACTGTGGAGAAATGCTTTATATGCCTTGTGGATTTATTGCATATAATTGAGCCCATAACTATATCATAACCCGCAACAATTAACTTCAAAGCTAATGAACTTCCCGAAAGAAGTCAAACATTGAAACAAATGCCGGTAGAACTTCTTGCGTTTTAAAATGGAAGGTGCTTTGTGTGTGTGTGTGTGTGGTGTGTGTGTGTGTGTGTGTGTGTGTGTGTGTGTGTGTGTGTGTGTGTGTGTGTGTGTGTGTGTGTGTGTGTGTGTGTGTGTGTGTGTGTGTGTGTGTGTGTGTGTGTGTGTGTGTGTGTGTGGATGAGGGTGGGTGGTGGGGTTAATATCTTATTGCAAATATTTCAGAAAACCTGTAGGATAATTATGATGCTACATATTTCATGAATCGCATGTTTACCATCGCATGCGGTCTCTGATTTACAGAGAGGGACGTGGGGGGAGATGACGGGGTTAAAAACTAGAACAAAGAAAACATTTTCTTACTTTTTACCTTTTCCTAGAGTTGTAAAGGCTACAAGGCTTAGTGGAGTATACTTAAGTTATTATTATGTATGGAGGGACTCACTGAGTGATTATTGTAGCTCCTGTGAATGATAGTTAAAAGTTAATTAATCTTCTCAGTCCCCACTGAGCCCAGATACATTTCTCTTTATTTTGTCTAGCTCAGGTAAGAGACTTACATTTACCCTTGGTATTCACTCTGATACCACAAAACACGACTCTGTATTCACAACGGCTCTTCCAAATAACTGTCTCTGGCATTGAACGATGAGGTTGATTTGTGATGTAGAAAGTCCTCTAATTCATAGCACTCCACTATAACACAGAGGGATTTACCATTAACTATATAACTATCTGGGGAAATGAAATTATTCTCTAACATGTGATCCCTGTAACCAAATTCTGTCAGCAACCATAACCAGTGGACATTCAAACAGGCAGCTTTACCTACAATTCAAGTGCTTTTCACTGCAGCGGGTGTTTTCTGAGAGCATGAAGCTTTGAAAATGAGAGTGTCTTTCTCATAGAGTTCTCTGTCCTTCTCTTTTTCACCTAGTGAATGAAGGAGGAATCAAACAAGTGTCTAATTACTGCCCTGATCCAGGGGAGCCGGAGAATGGCAAACGGACTGGCGCTGACTTCAGGTGAGTTACCACTTCTACAGCTCAAGTGAAGAAGCTCAGATTTTTGTAGAGGAAAATTAAGGAGTAGGAAAATGTGCTCTCTGCCAATTTCCATGTTATGATATCCAGTAACTTTTACATTGCATAATTGTTGTATATCAGGTACAGTACCTGATCTATTTACCACCACAATGGAGAATGTTCTTGTTAATCCTGTACAGTGTGAAGTCTTAAAATGGATGTACATTCACAGCTTACATACAGTACTGTACAATATTACTTTCAGAAATGTTACTTTTCCATTTAGCAGACACTACATTTCAGCTTCAGTGTTTTGCATTATCATGAATATAGTGTATTTACACATATTTAGAAACCTTCTCCAGTTTCCTCTGAGCCTAAGATGACTTGGAGTATTGAAAATGAGGCCTGTGAACATATTGAGCATATTCACCATTACATCTACTGAGTTTGATATGACATGAAATGATTGATGAATTTTATATTTCATCAGGAGTAATTTTTGGTGTATTGATTGCTTTTTTGGGGTGTTAATAGTGTTTATTATCTTCTCAGCATCGGAGCAACTGCTCAATTTACCTGTGACGAAGACCATGTGCTGCAGGGTTCCAAAACGATTACCTGCCAGCGCGTAGCTGAAGTCTTCGCTGCTTGGAGCGACCACAGACCTGTCTGCAAGGGTGAGTAAGGCTCCTGAAAAGCTAATAAAACAGTTTGATTAAGGCAGTGCCTCTGGATATAGGCCCTATGCAGATAGAGGAAAGTTCATTTCTGTTAATTATGTAGGAAAGCCTCTGCTGCAGCACTCTCCTTTTTAATTCCAAAATGCTCGGCCTGTTTTTCTATGTTTCATAATACCTGGAGCACCTTTTAGAATTTGATTAATGGAAATGCAGCTAATAGACCCTCACTCTACTTGTGCAAACAATACATTACCGTTCTGTCATGTTATAATGTTGGAATTATTACTTGCTTCCGAGCACTACTTCCATCAATATTTATTGTGAATTTCTAGGACTGTCTTCAAGGACTTGTAACTAATGTACACTACTGTATGTGCAATGTATATTAATATATTTATTCAATGTTTGAAGATTTTTTGAATCATGTGTGTACTGTATATGTGTTTCTTCAAGTTTATATTTATACTGTTGCAGTGAAAACGTGTGGGTCGAATCTACAGGGACCATCGGGGACCTTTACGTCCCCTAACTTCCCTATCCAGTATGAGAGTAACTCCCAGTGTGTGTGGATCATTACAGCCAGCGATCCAAACAAGGTAGGGCTCCTCTGTTTTTCTAGCCTTGAAGTATTTGCTTTTGGACCAAGTCTAATGAAAGCCCACAGCTACTGTTGTCATCTGGGCAACCACCACTAAGAGGCCTTTGCATCCTCATTCATTTATCTCCTCTACAGATCTCTAAATTGAACAAATAAATGGTGATACTATCTACACAGTGCATCATTGCAATAGATATTGTGTTGTACCTGTTCATATCACCAGTCCCAATGTGTAACTTTGTTTGCGCTATTCAACATAAATAAAGTTGTTGCCAAGATTAAAAGGCCACCTACTGTAGATACAGAATTGAGGTATAACAAGACCCTGGGTTACTGCTAAACTTGGTGAAAATAATACTCTGAAATGAAAGAAAAAGTGTTTGCCATTGTTACCCGAAATCCTATGAGGTAGAATTTACTTTTATTTAACCTTTTAAGTAGACTCATTGCACTGTAAGTGTGTTTATTAAGATGATAAATAGTCTTCTGTTTTCTGTATTTATTTATTTAAGCTATCCTGGAAATAACTTATAGTTGAGTGTATAAGGCATAGTGGTCCACTAGGGTTTTTTTCTAAAAATGTGTCTCTAATTAGTTATGTCACAAGCACAATTTTACCTGACCCCCTGAGAGTGAACCTTCACCTTTTTACATTAGTAAATTCACCCTCCCTGCAGTGTAGAACATTTGTTCGTGCATTTCCCTCCTGGATATGCATTTATGAATGCATTTATTGTCCAAGGACAGCCCAAGGTGGGAAAAGGTTATACAGAAAATGCAGTTATTTTGACCCGAGTCATTGTAACTGTTCCTCATTAATATACCAAGCTGCAGTGGATTGCATTTCAGTTCTCACTGAACTGCTAGTTTGACCATGACTATTGGCAGTTGAGCGATTTGCTTCATTCATCTGGTGTAACAGAAATGGAGAGAAATAATGATTAAATGAGACCAGCTATTCCCCAAAGTGAAGAGGTCAAAGCTGTTTTCCTAATGGTCATTACTGCTCCTCTACAGTACATCACATTTGTCTCTATTGGTATTCTGTCCAGTGAGTCATATACACAGGAGTGTCAGCTCAGTGTTATCCCACTAATAAACATTAACCAACCAAGTAACACTCTTTCAGAATTCACTAGGATTGGCAAGTGCCATAGCTTTGTGCCGTCGTGCCCTCTCCAAGGCAAACAAGCCATTGACTTGGCACAGAAACTTGGTCCATTAGTGTTATTATGGTAATTATGCTTATGCATGTATTGTAATGAGGCGCATGCACATGGATATTGAGCAGCCTCTGTCCTCCCTATGGCCAGAAAAGAATATGCAGAGGATGCCATCATATGTTATCATCAACAGATGTGACACTAATGCCTAATTCCATGTCCTTACTTTCATCACTAATCCATGCAGGCGAAGTGTAGGTTGAGATAATGTGGCTGTAATGCATTATGACTTTGTAATACACAAACTTTTATATGATTATTAGTGTAAGCAGATGTTGCCAGTTTTGATTGGTAAATTGTGGTGTTATGTATATTTGTTAAGGGACACAAAAGATATACCTTTGACAGCTTACAAAGGTATCACAAAGGGTGTGTGGACAGGCAATTAACAATTTCTGACTCTGAAAGTTATCTCACAATGATTGGTTTTAAGTGTTTGATTTATGCTGTAAAGCAATATGAAGAGATGCTGCTGTCATTTTCTATATTGCTTTGAAGGTTTGTGTTGTCCTTGGTTTGTGGGGATGAGCAACATGGACCTGAGCTCAGTTTTATAAACAGTCAAAAAAACGTAGTTGAATTTTATGTTTGCCTTCCATTTTAGCTTGACGTTATTGTCGATATTAGTTTTTGGGATGGTTTCTGCATAATTCATAAAAGTAAGATAATATAGTGTATGCTACTGTACTGTATGCAGCCTTCTGAAGAGATGGGAGTAGTCTTATTAATTTAACATTATATATTGAGCAAATGTTGCTGTGTGCTTGCAAAAATGTACATGACATTAACTGTCTCAACATACTGTAGGCTTTCCTCTCAGTTTAGCTTTTCCCCAGAAACATTTTCTCTAATGGCAAGTTATGGAAATGAGCAGCTATGCAATAAATTACTTATAAATGAGGTGGTTATTTACTATTAAAACTTGAGAGACAGGAAATTACTTCTTATCTGATGGGATGGGCTAGATACATGAATAAATACCACGAATTAGATCAACTCTCAGGTTAGTAGTAGTGATGTTGTCAAAAATGCACAGTTTAGTACAGAAGTGTGAAAACAAATTGCCTCCTGGTTGAGTTGTTTTGGTTTTCCAGACTCATAGTTTTGTTTGTATTGATAAGAATCTACAAAAGCATTGCTGACAGACACATTATGTAACACATCAACATTTTCACACAAACTATCCAGGCTTTATTTTAACATACAAATGCTGCTTCCAAATATTGTTACGTTCACATAGAACCTGGCAAAGGACAAGTTGTAAAGAAAGTGTGTTTTCTAATTCAACAGGTTATTCAAATCAACTTTGAAGAGTTTGACCTTGAAATTGGGTATGACTCACTAACCATCGGCGATGGAGGGGAAGTAGGTGACTCTAAAACAGTAATACAAGTGTAAGTATTACATTAAATGTTTGAGCACTTGTACTGTATTATAGTTGTAGCCAAATATTGCTGTCAAAGTTGCATTCCTGTATAGATACATTTTTTTGTGCTGTTGTCAAGCAGAATTATCCAAAAATCAACAAACCCTGATTCAATTTATAAACTACACCATTCAATTCAAGATGTATTTTCTTCCAGTTTAGTTTCACTTCTTTTATAAGACTTAAGAAAGTCTCCATATAACATTGTGTGATGAGTTGATGGTAGAAGAAGATCAGTGACTCTTTTGTTCCCCTGTCTCCAGACTGACTGGAAGCTTCGTCCCAGACCTTATTGTCAGCATGTCCCATCAAATGTGGCTTCATCTCCAGTCTGATGAGAGTGTGGGATCAATTGGCTTCAAGATCAACTATAAAGGTAGACATTCCTTAGTGCTGATATCATCTCTCACCGTCTGTATTCATGTCTGTGTCTCCATTTCATTCAACCAGTCCATTTTCCTGTCTGCATTTCTGTCCTATCTGTCTGTCTCTCACTCTCTTCCCTCTCTCCTTCCGAAAAACCTACCTAACCAGGCTCTCACATTCTTCACCTGGACCTTTATAGATAATATTAAAGGAAAAAAAAAGTACCTCAAAGTACTTGGCTTGACTTAATCCTCTACTCCTCTCCCTCTATTTCTATCCCTTCCCTCTCTTTTTCTCACCCACAGAAATTGACAAAGAGAGTTGTGGTGACCCTGGTACACCTCTGTATGGCTACCAAGAGGGTAGTGGCTTTTTAAATGGAGATGTTCTGCGCTTTGAATGCCAGTTTGGATTCGAGCTCATTGGGGAGAGGATGATAACCTGCCAGAACAACAATCAGTGGTCGGCAAATATCCCCATCTGCATATGTGAGTCCAAAACAGGCTTTTTTTCATGCCGGCCAATGAAGCAATTACTTATGCATTTGGAAAGTTCACAATGACACTAAACTACTGGAGGATTAATTACAGCGTTGTTAAATGACCATGCAGCACATTATGTGTAAACAGCAATATACATAATGTAAAGTGGTAAATTGATAGCATATGCTCATGTTGTTATTTGGTGTTGATTTGAAAAAGTAGAACGGAGGTTAGACAGTGCTGTACTCCACAAATACTCTGGCAAAGGAAACCCTATATTATACTGTACATTGTCTTTCCTCTAGGCAAGCTGAACCCTCCTCTGAGTTCCACTGTACCTAACCCACATACAAAATCTAGTTAACAGTGTCCATTGGGACAGTGGTGTACAATATCCATGGCACCTATATTGCTCTGTGTATTTTTTACACTAACTTCTATGCTCTACCCCCTTAAAATGTTTCCCTATTCTAAACTATTCAGCACCCATGGGAGCGGTGCTGTCTTCTATTGCTGAGCTAGTTATACAGTGCTGACATTGTTCTATACTCATCTTTGGACCTGACCCTGCCATGGCAGATCCCACCGTGTGAATTGTCATGCGAATGTCTATGTTGCTGTAAAGCAAATTGTTTCACCTGGGATTTTTAAAAGTTTTTAAATCATTACTGATATTTTTTGCACCCTCCATCACACAGTCCCCTGTTTCTCCAACTTTACTGCTCCCATGGGGACGGTATTGTCGCCCGACTACCCAGAGGGCTATGGGAACAACCTCAACTGCGTGTGGCTGATTATCTCCGAGCCAGGCTCCAGAATCCACCTGGCCTTCAATGACTTTGACCTGGAACCTCCCTATGACTTCCTCACTATCAAAGATGGGGACCAGTCAGGAGCCTCGGTCCTAGGACGCTTCTCAGGGGCAGAAGTCCCTTCCCACCTGACTTCCAACAGCAATGTACTGCAGCTGGAGTTTCAGGCTGATCACTCCATGTCTGGCCGGGGGTTCAATATCACCTATAGCAGTAAGTTATTGTTTGACCAATTTAATTCTAACAATTATATCACAGTGAAACATTTATAATAAAATACATCCATCTCATCCACCATTATCTTTAGAGATAGGAATTTGTGTGATTGATTAGCACAATTAAGTCTCAGACTGTCCAACCTCTTGAATATGTACAATATTTAAAAATGGATAAACAATATTCAAGCAGTGGTTATTATCTTTAGAAATTTAATTGTTTGCAAATTATTTTTTATTGTATATTTTTTTAATAATAAAGGAGGAAATTTAGTTCACCACCATCTGTAATTTTCTATGTACTCTATTGGGCCATAGTGGTCAAAGTGCTACAAAAACTTTTAGAACAGTGCACTCGGTGCTTAAATGTTGTGCCTCAGAGCCTAATACAGGACCATTGCATCATTGTAATTCGTTTTTCTACTGGTGAAGCACAACAAGTTCGAAAGACAGAGGCCATTGTCACTGCCAGGTGTGCAGAACAGGTCTTTTAGTTCTTAAATCTCCCATGGACAGCTACATCCATTTCCCTTATCTCCCTACTCTTTGCAGGCCTTATTTCTCATTCACACAAGAGCGTTTGTCACTAGATCTTGTTCTCTTTCTTCTCATTACAAGCCTTTGGCCGTAATGAGTGCCCTGACCCTGGCATACCGTTGAATGCCAGGCGCTTTGGGGACAGTTTCCAGCTGGGGAGCTCCATTTCTGTGGTTTGTGAGGAGGGCTTCATCAAGACGCAGGGGGCTGACACCATCACATGCCATCTGGAGGAAGGGAAGGTGATGTGGAGCGGACTCATTCCCAAATGTGAAGGTACTGAAATAGAACAGCTAATGATTGTGTGAATTTTGAACAGATAGATACAACTTCTGTAATATGTCAGGAAAGAGAAATAAATAACTACTGTAAGGGAAGGGAATTATAATTTTAAAATAAAATGAGGGGGGGGTGGGGAGATGTCATTTAGCTTAGTGGGTAGAGTAGGCGGCCCATATGCAGAGACGAGTCATCGCTGCAGTGGCCCCAGTTCTATTCCACTGGCGGCCCTTTGCTGCATGTCATTCCCCCTCTCTCTGTCTCCCCATTTCCTGTCTCTCTACAGCTGTCCTATCAATTAAAGACCTAAAAGCCCCCAAAAAAATACTTCCAGAAAAAAAAAGTGAGTGGGTTTTGTGGAACAGCTTACCAGCGTACACCCAAACTGGGATACATTTATCTTATTTTCAGGTGTTTGTGTAACTCCAGGCCTTTGGTGACTCATATTATATTTATTTTTTTTCTAGTTTTTTCATGTTGGTAGAAAAAGATTACTGAGTGTGAGCCTCTTTAAAACTACAGCCTTTGCTCTCCATATATTTTCCTCCCCTCCTCGTATTTGTTCTTTTTACCACCTTCCCCACTTTTCAATCTATTTATATCTTAAATTTTTTCCCCCCTTTATCCTTCCCATCCCTCCCACCATTTGTCTACTACCTCTTTGCTCCTCCAGCTCCTTGTGGGGGCCATTATTCAGGGCCATCTGGTGTCATCCTGTCCCCGGGGTGGCCAGGCTACTACAAAGACTCCCTGAGTTGTGAGTGGGTCATTGAGGCCGAACCAGGACGTTCCATCAAGATCAGCTTTGACAGGTTTGTATGACAGTGCTGCAACAACTCAGCTGTGGAATCAAAGATAACACACAAGATAAGACACAGTTAAAAACAGCACACAATTCCTTTACGTCCACATACTGTGTGTTATACATTTACATGCATACTGCACATGTGCATCAGAGAGGTGTTACCTGTAATCCTGTAAGCCTTTGAGTTAGAGACAGTAAGTCAGAGGAGAATGCAAACCTGAACCTAGTTTCCAAAAGTGTTGAAAGCCTCGAGTAATTCTTTATTTTGCTTACCGGCTTCCCACTCACTTCTTCAGAGCATGATAATAAAAAGGAAAAGAAAGGCTTGCTTTAAGATCTTGATTTCTTAACATAAAAAAGCGAAGCCATAAAATGATCGTATTTTATAATCATTGCATTCTCTATGCTGACACATTCCTTTATAAGGAAACAAAGAGCTACTTTCCCTGTGATATTTCTGTGAAATGAGCCAAAGGCTTTTGCCACTCCTTTCCTTGAAATGAGACACTTTTCCTGTGGTTAGTTTATGCGGTTTTTACTGGCATTATATGGAAGGTAATATGTTCATTTTTTAAAGTCTTAGGTATTTTTTGCCCAATTTTAATAGTGATATTGGAACTCCTGCTGGTGTCACTTGTTTGATGTAGAGTCCCAAGGGTGGCTGCTGATCCATACCATGTGCAATTTCCAAGAAACTCATTGATGGTGTATTCTTGCAATAACTAGAAGTGTTACCTTTGTGGACAGGACACCCCAAATTGCTTCAAACTGTCTCATCTGTCAAAGTAGAAGTATTGTTTTCAATATCAATAACAGTAACTGTCCCTCTCCTTTTTTACTTTTAAGGTTTCAAACTGAACTCAGCTATGACTTCCTGGAAGTGCATGATGGCGCCAACCTGCTCTCTCCTCTGATTGGCTCCTTTAATGGCACCCAGGTCCCTCAGTTCCTCTTTAGTAGCAGCAACTTCCTATATCTACTTTTCACCACTGATAACAGTCGATCGAACAGCGGTTTCAAGATCTTCTACGAAGGTGAGAGTACACTGCTGTTTCCTTCATGCACTGAATGAATTCTACACCTACATCAAAGTATTTACTTCATACTTTAGTATTTCAAACAATTATGATTAGACGGGTTAAATTAAACTGTAACTGAATGAAACTGAGTAACGAGACAAACGTCTCACACCACATTGTGGTTTATGACAGTGGATTTTAATTGATCTGCCATTCTTTCATAAAGTTTCTGATACTGTGTGTCAAGACAAAACCATATTGAGGATGTGTTTCAGATGAATTACATGACAAGAGCCCCAGTATTATTATAACAACTTGGCTCAATGAGCTTTGGTTCCCAGGATGAAATTAATTTATTCAAACACGGTTCAGAGATAAAAGTTGGAGAATGAGAGCAGAATCTTAAACACTGCTGTTTGTCCTAACCCTCCACTAAGATTTTTAATCATATGTTATCTGTTAAGTTATGTTAATTCATCTCACATTACTTCACTTTAAAAACCACATTGAAAGGACGTTAGTGTGAGCTGTTCTGTGGTGATATAAAAGTCAAACCTCACAACAAAATTGGCTGTAAGTCAGTGTTTGTAGCCTATTCATTATACTCGTGAATGTAAATAAATGCTGGAATTAATCAGCAGAAAGTTCACTGAAGATGTGGGGACTTCAAAGGATTAGATCACATCATATTTGTCTGGAGTTGTGATCCTACATGAGTATGGGTTACCTACTACAAACCCCACATCAATGTTCGCTGTTTGACTAAAATCTTATGTTCTCAGGGAGGGTTGTGTAAGCTTTTCCTTTGTATATCTCTACACGGAGCAGTAGTCTTTGAAAAATCAAACAGAAACGCTCTGGACATAGTTTGATGTGTTTTCACGATTGTTTGCACTACGACTATTATTCTTGTCAGTCAGATGTGATTCATAAGACAGAGTTTGTTATTATGTCTGTATTATTGACTGAAAGCAGACCACAAGTGCCTTTGTCTTATTATGTTTCACTCTCAAGTGCATTTCTCTTTTGTTGATGAGGCTATCGAAAAGCAATAACAGTAAGATCATATTAGCTTCTTCCACTGCAATTTAGGACATATATTACTGCTGAAATGCTTTGGGGAAACCCAGCCTAGTTCATTTGTAAAATTGGTCTTACGAAATAGGGTTATAGTGAATTATACTGTGAATAAACTGAGGCACACAAACACTGCATCATTCCCATTGTATTCAATAGCTATTACAGTAGAGCTAGCCAGTTATAAAAAAATATTGCAAAATGTTATCAAATCATATTCAGTGTATCCTTTCTGTAACTTCACTCTTGCCCATTGTATTTTTTTCATTACTATTTTTGCATAGCATATTTCTTGTTTGTGATTTATAGACATAGGATTAAGATTAATGGAAATCCCTGCACCCTGAAGGCCAGCATCAGCAGTGATCAATTAGTGTTTCTTTTGGGAAATTTGGGAATGCAAGACGTGTTTTTTTTTTTTTTACAGAGGTACTGAAATACAAAGTTGGAGTCCCGATATCACACATGAATAAATTAATTTGGCCAGGGCTGTTGTACAGATTATTAATGTTGATGAGTGTGTATACTGTAGCCCACAAATCACTGTTAACTCTTTTCTTTCTGGCCAATGACATGTCTTGTAGTGAAAAGGGAACCTCTGCAGGGCTTCCAGCAAGTACATATCTCCTAGTGGATTAGAATTTATTACCGTGGAGTGTTATCAGATCTTCAAATAAAGCCTAATTAGGGCTGAATGATAAGCAAAGACGTACGGTTATTTTGTCAGATATTGTGATAATCATATGAGTTATGATTTCAAGTGCAATTATTTTCTTTGGAAATTTTTAGAAAAGGTTGATGTGATTTTTCTTGGCTTCATTTCCACCTCTGATATACCTTTTCTAGGTAGATAGATATATTTATGGTACTGTATATACCACAGTAATCTTCCCGCAGTAATCTTGAATTTATTTCATATATACATACCCATGTAAGAGCACAATTACATTTGTCGTTATGTCCTCCAAGAATAGCCTACACACTAATGACCTAATAACTGCTTGCACAAATGTTGCCCATCGATGCCTAAAATTAGTGTATTTTTATGCATCAAGCAACCCTACTTGGAGGATTTCCAAAGTACAGTCCTGGAAATCACAGAGTAAAACTGAGGCAAGGAGATTAAGTGGAAGCTGGCACTACAGTCAGTTCATGCAATGAGCAAAAATATTGGACAATTTTATTTTATTTTTCGAAAACCAGAAGTGGTGGTCCAGCAGATGCAGGAGTCTATCTGTGCAGTTTCAACAAGGTCATACCCACTGTTCTCTCTCCCCTCGAAAATACTGCCCTGCAACTCATACTCACCACCTAGAATATTTACTTTTGACCTTCTCTCAGTAGGTAACTTAACATGAAGATGAAACCATGTTTTCTAACAACAATTATATCAAGGTTATTTTGAAAGAAACTGTCAAACATCAGAGCAGTAAATGTATTAGTGCATTTTTCTTCAAGTCTCAAGTCTCAGTCTCTGTCATTGTATGATATATCACTTTTTCAGTGCAGTGTCTTTTATTTATCATGTAAGAGGTTTTTTTTATCCATTTTGAGTGAGCATGCTCAAGCAAGCATGCATTTTTCAGTTCAAGATAAAAGTCGAAACACTTTCGAAAGCGCTCTCTATTTTATATGTGATCTGAGACCCATCTTTGCTTTGATGATTGTTATCACATCAAAGTTTCAACATTTTTAATGATTGCAAAAACAGAATTTCATGTTTCATGAAAGCTCTTTGCTTACATGTATACCTCTGCAGCTCAGAAGATTTTATCTGCATAACTAAGAGCAGACGTCTACTGTATAAAGAGTCTAACACAGTGTTTTTCAACCTTGGGGTCGGGACCCCACATGGGGTCGCCTGGAATTCAAATGGGATCGCCTGAAATGACTAGTAATTGATTAAAAAAAAAACAACAACAACTTTTTTTTTAACTAATTATTATTCTTTTTAAATTAGGATTAAAAACACACAACCTTAAACAACTGTATTCTATACTTTCACTTTCTTGAATATAAATTGAGTTCAAATAATGCAGCATATAAAAATATCTGAGCTGGCGCATCTTGATTGACAGACGTGAGGTCGCCAAAAATTTGTCATGTCAAAATGGGGTCACGAGCCAAAAAAGGTTGGGAACAACTGGTCTAACAGAATCTTACATACTTGTGTGTCAGCATGGAAAAACATACTCACAAAATAATATTTTACTTAGTGTATGTGACCCGTTATAACAATTCTGTCACTCAGTCAGTCGCCTATAAAAATGACAAAAAAAAAGACCGACAGCCAACCCACAGATTAACACAAAAACTAGTAGTCACTACATAAAGTTTGTAAACAAAGAAGAATTGGCATAAAATCCCCGCAGCAGTAGTTGAAGTCATTTGCCAAAGCAAACATTCAAGAAATAACATCTGATCTTAATTTCCCTAGTGGTTACATTGGACACATACTCGTGCATGGATCCTGGCATCCCCGTCAATGGTGCACGGCTCGGTCACGACCTATCCATCGGCTCCACGGTGTCCTTCCAGTGTGACCCGGGATACAGGCTGAGCCATGAGGAACCACTTAATTGTGAGAAGAACCACTTCTGGAGCCACCCACTGCCCTCCTGTGATGGTTAGTATATGCAAGTCCAGCACCATGCATGAAATCAATTCTATAAGACAGCTATTTTGTTATTGATATGGTCCTTTTGAACACCTTAGAGCTAAGTGACCGTCAAATGCAATGGCCAATCTTCTTGTCCTTGAAGCACTCCATTGAAAGTGTGTCTTACAGCTGACCTGATTATGACTTGGAGTCTTGATTGAATTGTATGCATCATTAAATTTTAGCTTTTTGTGGTATCAGCAGTTTTAAAAAAAAAAGATAATTGAAATAAAGATTCTGTTGACTGATGCAGTTTATATTCAAAGCCGCAAATACTTACGGAAAGCTGCCTCTAGTAGCTGCCAGGAGGGTTTTAAATACATTTTGCAAAAGGTAACTGGACTCTCAAAGCAGCTTCCTCCACTGCTGCATTTATTTTCAAACCTAATAAAACAAAAACAAACAAAATAAACTTGGCCTTGTTGGAAGGAGGTAATGAAGCGTAAGTGGCAATTGGTTGTTCTCTGCAGGTCTGATTGACCAGAAACTTGTCCATTTTTTTTTTCAACAAACAGACTTCTGTCCTTGTGTGAATGTCTTACCTGGGGTGTTATGAATCTTTTAATTCTGCAGACAGAGTATGCTCAACTTTCAAAGCATGAAGTTCATCGTGTTCCTGGTAGTTTTGATATCTCACATAATCCCTCCTTCTGGGTTGCTTTTGAGCAGTTTTTCCTTTTGTGCCATTGTGCAGACTGGAGGACAATTGTTACAATATCTGCAGTGTACAATCCGTAAATGATGTCCTTTTTAATCACGGATCACTCAGTTGAAAGAATATAATGAATAAAATACATGCAAGGTTTGGCAGGGAGCTCCATGCCATGCATGCGATACAGTGCTGTTTTATCCAGTTTCATCCCTACGGTTGTCATGGAATTCATTTTATATCTCGGAACATTTTTTTTGCCTAGGTGTGTGCCAGACTGGTGCCAAATGCGTTGGCTCTCTGCCTGTGGAGCCTCTGAAGTGGATTGTTTGCCAAGTGTACTCATCCACTTTTAATGACTTTATGTAATTTTGGCTTATTAATAAAATATTTGATATAATTTTGTTGGTGGGTAAGGATTCAGGCCTTGATGTGTTGTGCTCGCTCGAGGGCCCAAGGGTAGTAGGAGAGAAGAGGAGAGGAGGGTGGATGTGTGCAGCTGTGGAGCCTCGGGCATCTCAGCAAGCCTCGAAAACATCATCTGACATTCATTACTTTGAAAATATGTACATGCACAAGAGTTCTACTGCTAATATTTGTCAGCAATTGCTGTTTTGAGGAAAGCATCCGGGCATTTGGCTGCAATGCCACCCTTAGGGCATTCAGGCCAAAGAACACACACACACACCGCACACACACACACAAAAATCCATAGACTTAAAAAAAAAACGCAGCTTGTCAAATTGCATAAATGCTATATTTAAAAAGCGGTGCCCTTTATGTGAATTGACCCTTCAACTGAAGCACGGTGACAACATGAGAATGCAGTAGCTGGTATGAACAATATCCACTCAGGCCCGTTAACTTTCAGGTGGATCTAGAATTAACCTCATGGCCCCAGCAGCCAGCAGGCTAGAGATTTATCTCATTAACGCCCTTTGATGAGATAAGGGGCTTTCTGGCAGTAAATTATATGTCAGTAGTTAACATGCGTTGAGAAAACAGCCCTATTCACCTCATCTGTTTCTGCTTATGCAGTGGGTTGTAACTGGATTATCTCCCCAGACTGAGAAGTACTGTAGTTGGACACAGTAATGGATAAATGTTTTTTGTGGGAAAAAAGGCTAAATAATTTTCCAATCACAATATGTTCTAATCTGCTGTGCTAAATACGTCTGTTAGTTCTTCTGTATTGTCAGCAAATTTAATGGATATTCATGTTTTTTGACAACAACTTTCAGTTTAAGATACCATAGGAGAAGACAATATGGATGGATAACTGGATTAATGAATAATTTATTGTCCTGCTAGACAGCTGGGCTGGTTTGGAGAGGGAGAGAGAAGAAAAAAACATTATGTTGGCAGAATTACAGGTATTCATAAAAATAGCAGGACAGGATGTGATATGACTCAAATGCATTATTCATTTAAATCGCTCCTCTGTCTTCAGGTGAAGGATTTATTGGTTCATTTACAATTTTCATTTTTTTTCCAGCAACAGTTATCATTCATTATCTTCCCTTTCTATTCAGCATCATGCGGTGGGGATATCAGAGGACCTGGAGGAATAATCTTATCACCTGGCTACCCAGAGCTGTATCCTAACTCTCTCAACTGTACGTGGACTGTAGAAGTCAGTCATGGAAAAGGTAGGAAAACCCCACTAATTTCATATAATACATTTTCAAATATACATTCAGTGTGTACTCATGTGCTTTTTTCTTCTTCTTTTTTCTTTTTAAAGTTTGGTCATAAGACTTAGAGATGTAAAGAAAAAATCTTGCGTGTGTGTGATTTATTCATACACTTCTCATCAGGAACTGTTATTTTTTATAGTCCTTACCACACTCTTAAAACACTCAGCAGTACTAACAATGGCCAAATTATGAAACGATAAATTATATTGACATGCCCCCATCAGGTTCCAAGAGCATTAAAGGGATTTATTATTATGAAGTGAGGAGCACATAAAACATATATTTTACTTGTGCTAAGACAATTTAAATGCACTGACTTGTTCATCATGGGCACCTGGCCAGACTGTATGTGAGGCGTAATACACTGGTATCAGGTGATCACTTATTGAAAAATGAACTGCGTTTTGTTTAAGCATGCTCTACTATCAGAGAATACAGTTTAATTTGTCGGGCCTCTCTGCTTATTGTATATATTTAAGCAAATTGTGTGCAGTAGGAAGCTTCATACATTTGCCATTTGGGTAGCACTTAAAATGAGGAAAAAGAAAATTATAAAATGCAATTTTCTCCACTGTAATGAACAGCTTTGACATTTCAGTGGTTCACCTGGTGAGAGGATTCTGGTGTCTTATGTTTTAGTCACAAATTATTCTTCTTTTTATTTAATTCTGTTATCACAGTGCTCGCTGTCAGTCTTGTGATCAGTCACCAGTTCTTCCAGACGTTCATATTCATTATCATTTGAAAAGTACGCTGAATTTATCTCAGAGCCCTAGCTCTTAGATCTCTGTATTTTACCATAGTGTTGTTATCCTCTTTCAAGACCAATTGAAATTCCACATTGTACTCTTCGTCCAAATCTAGTCTGTTACCTTTAAAAAGTCACCTTTGATGGTTGATGTCTCACTGTGTCACTAATCCCTGCACTCAGAACATTAACATTATTATTTATTTATTTATTTATTTATTTATTCTGCTCTAAAGGTGAGTAATTTGTGTTTAAATCCTCATTAGTGCTTTTTCTTGCTACACACAGTGGCAAGAAAACAAAAAAGAACTTGTTGGAATTTCATGGTGATAAAATCTGATCATCATCAAAGCCACAAGTGTAGAAAAAAACAATACCTTTAATATAATAACAAACAGTGATAATATACCATGTCTCTATTGGAAATAAACATTCATATTGCATGGAAAAATATGAAGTCCATCTCGGTTTGGTTAAAGTTATTCTGTAGTAGATTTACTTTAGTTTGCAGTTGTTTTCCTGTAGCGTCATCCTGTTACTACTGACCTTCAACGTGTGAACAGTCACACAGTTATTTTATTTACCTCCATAATTTCTAGATGTCCACTTCCAGAGACAGCAAAACCCCAAATCACTATGTTTCCTCCAACTCTCTTCACCTTTTGGTCTTCACAAACAACTCACTTCCATAGTTTCATCACACAATCTTGTGCACATATTATTTTCAAACTCCACAGAAGATGCTTTTTGACAAACTGTGGACACACAGTCAGGTTCTGTTTCTCTGGACAGTGTTGGTTTCTACAGCAATGTCCTGCCTTTGACACCATACTTGTGTCACAATGACAGGCAGACTCATGGGCAGAGATGTTAGGCAGCTCCATTGATTATTTTAAGCCCTTCAATGTTACTCTGCGCTTCAGTTTTACCACACTGAACCCTGGTGCGTTGTGCCTGTGGAGTCATCTTAGCTGGATGCCTGCCTCTGGGGAATGTGGCCATAGTACTGAACCATATCCATTTATAGTGCACAAAGACAGTTTGTCTATATGGACTGATGAATAGCTGAACTCTTTGAGATGACTTTGTAAACCTGTCAGCTTTATGTAGATCCACAGTTCTCCATCCCAAATCATCTGAGATTACTTTTGTGAGGCATGGCTCACATCAGCAGATTCTTCTTGTGAATAGCAAACAAAATATTTTTGTTTTTTTTCTACAAGTTGGCTCCAACTCACCTCATTTTCTTTAACTGTTTTCCGGGTTTACCAAGAACAGTGTGATGATTTGTGCATTAGATGTTCAAAAAGCTTGTCTTTGCTCAAAATGCATTGACATGCAAAGGTTTAGGCACCCCTGGGCAACATTTCTGTTCATGTAAACAGTTAAGGTAAAGGAAGATGAAATGAACTTAAGTTAGACATTCAGTTGACACATTCCCTTTAAAGTACATTTTAAGCAATATATATACAGTGTATATTGTAATGGTAAATTTGAATATTCCTTTGTTTTAATCACTTGTGACGTCCCTACCCCCTGCTTTCCCTCCAAGGTACTGTATCAGATCTTCTTTTGTTTGTTACCCATTTGTATTTTAATGTCTAGACCTTGTACAGTAATTGCATTTCAAGTTTCAGAGACACCCAACCTCTCATTTCCTCATGATATACTCAAACCCTTTTGTATTTTAAAGTGCATTGATTAGACCTCTTAATCACACTCCAGGATGTCGGTGCCAATACCTGTGAAAAGATATCCTGAGTAGGGGGCTGACCCCTGCAGCAGACAAAGGGGTGTGGAATATACCTGAGGGGTCGTTCCTCAAGTATAAATGTTTAGGTCTCCCCATTGTCTTTGTCTTTTCTTTACCATCACCCACTCGGGTAGAACTGACCTTTCCTTGCAAGGAAATAAAATCATGATGGCCGGCAAGTCTCTATTTCATTCTTCACCAGCAGCAGCAAATAGCAAAAATTTCCACGACAATATATATATATTTTATTTTCATCTTTTACATTTTCAAAATGTCAGAAAAGGAAAAGGGCCCACAGCAAGGGTTTGGGAACCCTGCAGTAGCACCCCCTTTGGAAACTATCACAGCGTGTAAATAGTAAATAGCTTGTCTGATACCTTGGTCAAAGTTATCTGAGAGCTCAAGTCTCCTGGGTTTTTGCCAGGTGCTGCTTTGTTTCCCTTTTTCCCATTTTCTCAAACAAAAATAGTACACTGATATTGCTTAAAATATTGCAAAAGAGTATTTTATGTGTCACTTCATTTAATCTTCCACTTGCTTTTACTGTTCACATTAAGATAATTTTTGACATGAAACAGGCATGAAACTCAATTTTACCAACAACCGTAAAATGACAAAGATAACTCTAAATGATGAAAACTTTAAACTAAGGTAACTGTCTAATTATAGTCAAAACTGACTTAGGTCTCAGTGTGGCACACTTAGTTAATCAGGATGCTTATGAATTTAGAGTGGGGCAATCAAACCTCATTTGTGAACATATAAAAGAACAGTTAAATGGCAAACAACTTTTACATAAACACAACTTTTTAATCTAAACACAATAAGCTTATACATTATTTTAAAAATAACTTTTATACTCAAGGACTTAATGTGGTCCACTTGTGGCAGATTCTCTCACAGTGGGTCTCATTCATGAAATGTGAGCAGCACGGATTTGTGTGTAAACCCTGAGCAGCGCAAATTTACGTGGATTTCCGCATTCATCAATCTTTTAGTAGTGCTGATTTTTTCGTAGCTACTCACAAAATCTACACTTGCTCCGGACTGTGTGTAGCGCTTTTGTAAATGTAGGAATGCAAATAAATACTGCTTGTCACTGTTGAAAATTACAATTTTAATCCGTATTACTCTCTCTCATGTTCAAAATACGCCGACGCCTTTGAAACACGTAATTTAAACATGACAAACAATTAGAAATATTTGGAGAGAGAGACGTTTTAGGGATCGGACACGCACAAACACGTCAAGGCTCTATCTGATGATGATAATAATCTGATATAAAACCGGAAAAAACTTTTTTGTGTTGCTACACGCTTGGTGGACGCACACTTGACCCTGCGCAGCAGCGCAGTCAGCACCGGTTTGGATGGAGCTGTGACAGACGGCTGGTGCTTCTGTAACAATATAACCTGCCTATATAACTTCATGTGTTGATACAACCATGCTCCTCTACAGCTGAGGCTGTGAAGAGCCTCCTCCCCCCGTTGCTGCTGTAGCTCTGTAGTTGTGTGTATTTTTTAAAAAATTTTTCATGTTTCGTATCGAACTATTCTGGCTTTACTTCTTAAACGGTTCTTTAATCAACCAATTATACTTAATTCACTAAATCTGTTTCTTCCCTCCACGCCTTTGACCTGTCCCAGTCACACCACTACTAACAGAAGAGAATTAAATATTTTTTCTGGACTCCACTTCACCCAAAATGACTTCGATCCGTGATCTCTCTTTTTTTCTCTCTCCCTCTTTCCTCGTTTGCGTCATGGCCGCAGGTGAGCAGGATGCACCTACCTCCTAATACTGTATGGTGGTCAGGATCTCCTTATATGGCTATTCATGTATGGAGATCTATGCTAATTGCTGATCACCGGGGGCGTGTTGTTAGTTTACGATGGGTTGGCATTCATGAAGTTACACACGTGTTTCCGATCAAATCTGAGTTTCCTGCACCGTTCATGAATCCGGAGTAGAGTTTTAGTAGAGTGAGCTTTTATGTGCAAATCTACACACAGATTTACTCACGTTTCATGAATGAGACCCACTGAGATAATTCAGAAAGAGAAGGTTTCATGATTCAGAGAGCAAGTTTAAGCAAAAACCAACAATGAATTTCATGTGTCACTTCTCAGACCCTGACATGACGAGTTACCTCTGATAAGAACACAGAATAATAGCCAAACTACTGAAGTTCCACACTGTTTTCACAGTATTATACAAAAATCAAACCTATAACGTTGTTACCCAAAACTGTACCGTTGCCATTGTTCCACTTCCCATTTCTTATGTAATTCATATTTTCTTTAGATGGGTTTGATTATACTCGTGTTTTCATCTACTTTCAGTCAGCAAGTGTCTCTCTTACATTAAGAAAATTATAAAGCTTTTGCTTTACACTTAAAAACTGAAGATTAATTTTTAATCATGGCAGTGATTCACCTTGTGTATTTTTAGCCTGTGGTTAAGGACTAGAACACAAATTCATTTTTTGGACAGTATCTATGTAACTTTTTTACTCAGTAATTGTCAACATCCCTTACATGCACTATTTAAATAATTGGATGTCCCCTCATGGGAATGGCTCTTGATTAATTGATCATTTCCCTTTACCCTGTGTAATGTAATTGCTGTTTTACAGAGCATACTCAATCATTTAATTTTGTTATTTATTTTATGACCATTTGGGATTTTTTTTTCTTTTATCAAACACAGTGAAGGGCATTAAGCGGCCACATTCAAAAAAGATTCAACAGATGGCATTAAAGTGGCAGTGCTTATTGTGTTGAAAAGCAGCCAACTGGCCATCATGGATGAAATGATGATGTAACTGGGTCTCACTGATATTACAGTGGGAAAAGAGAAGCAGGGTAATCTGTTTGTTTTTTTGTTGTTTTTTTCAACCCTGAATAAAAGTTTATTTGATAGAAAATATATAATTCTTGTGACCAACTGGGACACAGTCGATCAAAAGATTTTTTTATCTGCTGTAGAAGATTTGATGATGTTCTGGTGGGAAAGCTGTGGTTCTTCAGTGACACAGTTTTTAAATGGAAAAGGAAAATGGAAGATTAAAGAAAATAAAGGCTATCAATGTAAATGAAAGATTTCACTTTAAAAAATCCATTCATTTTGCACTGTGGAAAAGCTTTTCCATATGTTTGTGTCATTTTTTAGACATAACAATTTCCTTTTTTTTTCATTTTCATTTAAGAATGAAAACTTTGGCAGGACTAATTTCAGTATGGCCGTTTCTCGCCCTGCCATGGATTAAAGCATATATTATTTAATGAGTGGACAATGTATTCTGTAGATTGATGTTTCAGCCAGTTAATCTTTAATCACTATAATGACATTTGTAAGTATAGCTAAAATTTAAATTGAATAGTCATATTGAGCTTGAGGTTATTGCCTTAAATTGACAGTTCTCTACAGTGCAGTGTAATTATATTCTTCAATTGATTTCTTAACATTTTAGAGGTCAATGTGGATATATAAGTCAAATTCATGTATTACATATTCTATTCAAAGGTCTCCCTCTTTCTTTAGCGGTTTTCTTGAAAATCTCTAAACTGTTTTCTTTTTCTTCTCCAAGGTGTCCAGTTCATTTTTCACTCCTTCCACCTGGAGGATCACCATGACTACCTACTGATAACGGAAAATGGCAGCTTCGCCCAGCCACTGGCTCGACTCACCGGCTCTGAGAGGCCTGCGCCGGTTAATGCTGGCCTGTATGGGAACTTCAAGGCCCAGCTGCGCTTCATTTCTGATTTCTCCATATCACTGCAGGGATTCAACATTTCCTTCTCAGGTAGGTTTGTGTGTAAGAGGCAGGAAGGGAAGTATGATAGTGATATAGTCAAGAGGGGAAGGGAATTCTTTTTAAAAGAAGAGGGGGGTAGAAAGCAAAAATGACAGAACAAGAAGACAACTCATTCAGTGATGAGATCAAAAGTAGTAAGCCTCTTTAAAGTGAGCATAAATAACAAGCCTCAGGCTGCGCCGATCCGAGGAGAATAATTAAGAGACAACAAGGTCACGCAGGTAGAGGGTGTCTGACCGTGATAGGAATGATCATCAAAGCATGCCATGTGGGTCAGACAGAGGGAGAGAGGGGGTGGAGTGTACAGAAATAATGGGCCCCCATGTAGAGACCAAGAAATGGAGACATAGAGTGGTGGAGATCCGAGGCTTAGGAGGGGAGATGGAGAGAAAGGAGATGAGACAGATGGTGATGCTGAGTGAGCAGGGTTGATGGAGAGGGTGGGGAGAGAGAGGGAGCGAGGGAGAGGGAAAGAGAGCTGAAAAAGGAGAGAGAGAGTCTGCTTCATGGGCATTCTGGCTAAATGTTTGCCTGCTGTTCGCTGAAGTGAAGCACAACTTATGCAGCTATGAATATTCATGAAATTTAGTTTGTGTTGTGTGTGTGTGTGTGTGTGTGTGTCCTTGCATGCTCTGTAATGTAATTAGCATCTATAGATTTCCTGATTAGAATTCATTTTTTAACCTTTAATGACCTTTGATGAAAATTTGCCAATGCTGTCAGGTTACATTCTACAGTATGGTGCTGCTTTAGCGTGTTGCTGTGCTGAAATCAATAACCCTACATAGATAGCTGTGCATACTGCTGGATACAGACCGTGAGATGAATGCTGCTGGGAGTACGACCTTCTTTTTCTTACGTCGCCAGAGTCACATATACATTTGAAATGAGAGGGCCACAGACAGTCCATGTACTGTATACATTTACACACAGGTGACCAGAGAACCAATATTTTAGCATGTTAGTCCTTGGGCCAGACCAGATACCGGTATCACTTGAGTGGGCAAAACCTTACCTATACTAAATTGTTTTTAGGGTCAATATAAGTAAATTAAAATATGATAGCCTTTTCATAAGAGCAGCTTTTTATATTTTTTTTCGTATTTTGTTGTTTTCCTGTATAGGCAGATTGTCATTAATTCCAAAAAGAACACAGACGGCCAATAACACATTAAAAGTCATTTAACACTCTTTTTGGACATCACACATCATAGTTTTTTCATGGTCCTTCGAGCCGGATGCCATGCTCCCACCCATGCTGGAAAATGGACCCATGACCCGTTCAGCAACATGATGGGAGAGAGCAAGGAGAAAGGCCACAGTGGGAGAGAATGCCTCCAAGATATCTACAGACTTTACTTTATGGCAGGCCTCCCCAACAACCACAGGCCAGAGCGGCACCTGTATCACAGCCTCCTGAATCTGGAAGTGGCTCAAATAAGGCTGTCTTCACACTGCATGGTTCAAGTGGCCCAATTCCGATTTTTTCCTCTCAAGTGGCTCAGATCGGATCTGTAACATGAACGTGTAAACGGGACAAATACGTGTGGCAAGGTGAAGAGGGCCTGGGCGGGGATTGAACCCACACCTCCCGGGTCACACGCGCTTGCCAGTCACCCAAAGGGACATCCCTTTGGCCAAGTAGCCAGGGCGCATGATCAATTGGCATACGCATGGAATCGGATATTGTCAGCTCAGATTCAGGCCCCTGTTATATGTGGAAATAAATCAGATACAAGGGTATACAGGATAGTTGAGAAAGGCAGGAAATGGGAGGGAATGACACGCAGGATAGGGCCACTCAGCGCGGGATTTGAACCAGGGTCGCCTGCAGTGAGGACTATTAGCCTGAACACATGGGGCAGTTTATTATTATTATTATAGACAGATTTGATATGAAAGGAGGCTGATTGAGCTTTATACCGCTGACTAGCAGGAAATGTCCTGTGGTTTTCAGCCTTTTATTAACCTACCGTTTACAGCTGAGAAAATCAGGTAGCCTATTTTTCCCTCTCCATTAAATAAAGTGCAGTGAAAAAGTATTTGCCCCTTCCGGATTTCTTTCTTTTCACCACTACTGTTCTAAGGTTTCTCCATTAGTGGATAAAGGATCTCAACACCGGCACCCCCATGCACACACACACATACACACGCTTTAACCAAGGCGCCTGTTATCTCAATTAGAGTTTTCTGCGTTCTGCCGATACATCAACTTCCCGTGTGTCGTTTCAAAATAAAAGATGACTGATATGATTATCATGCTATTTAGGCTGTGGCTTCTTCAATTTTTCTCTCGCTGAAATCTTTACCGAGGTCCGGACCTCGGTGACCATAGCTGGCTACGGCCATTTTATTCACATTTTCTTGATCTGCGTTCATCATTGTTCAGTTACCAAAATAAAGGACTGAACTGATATCTGGATCCAGTGTTTTAATGTGCACACCACATGGTTGTTCTATGAGCCAGCACCACTATCTATTTATCTATCTATCTATCTATCTATCTATCTATCTATCTATCTGAACAGCAACAGTCTATTACTTTAAGAGGTGATAAATACTATAAAGCTGCCAGTCAGCAAGGTCTATCATACAGTATCAAAACTTAATCTATGAGTGTATAGGAATAAAAAAATCACAACTAGAATTTGCCCTCCCAGGTGATACCGATATGTGAAATTTTGGGTCTTGGCCCAAGGACTATGTATTCCAACCTGATGAAGTCAGGTCCCTGAGCAAGGCAGTTACTTCCCAAAAATTGTGATTGTTTTTATTTGGTTATATTTGTTTTCAAAGAGCTGATTTGAAAGGAGCACAAGCACAGGGTGATTCACCCTGGGATTTAATATTAAAAGCAAATTTACAGTCAGTGACAAATAGGGTGGGAGAAAAAATCGATTCACATAAGTATCGCAATATTTTTTTTGACGATTTTTAAATCGATTTTGCTTTCCTCAAAAATGTATTTATTTTATTTTTAATATATTGTGCAATGTGCATTTGTTTGCCTTTTTTACATACAGAGAGTCCAGATTTTGAAAAGGGTTTAAGTTCACTTTATAATGGAGTATTTTAATTTATAGGCTCCTACAGTATTTATGTAGCAGTTTACCTCAGTCTATATCTCATTTTGTCAGAAAGGTTTCAGATGCCTGTTTTTTTCTATACTCTTTGTCAACCTCCTTGCAGGAGGTTTTGAAAAGAGAGTAAACATACTGTATTGCTGCTGAATAAATCTTAAAAACTGACTTACATGTGATGTGTATTTTTTGGGGAAATATGGTTCCTGGAATAGTCTGTAGACAATCATAATCATTCAACTGTTTCACTGGTGTTAAAAATGCAGACTCAAAATCGAGAAAATCGGCAATATCGTAGAATCGCAATTTAAATCGAATCGGCATCCAAAAATCGTAGAAGAATCAAATCGAGAGAAAAGCATATCGTCCCAGCCCTAGTTTAAATAGTATATTAGTAATTTGTTACCATTTTCTTTTTTGCAACTGATTTTGTTTTGGCTGTTGTCTTTCCAGAGTACAATCTTGAACCCTGTCAGGACCCTGGGACACCTCGGTTCGGATGGCACACAGGCTCTAGATTTGGAATTGGCGACTCTTTGGCGTTCTTCTGCAACACAGGCTATCGTCTACAGGGGGCAAAGGAGATTGTATGCTTGGGAGGTGGCCGCCGCATGTGGAGTGCCCCTCTGCCAAGGTGTGTGGGTACGTGGTCAGCTGCTTTTATTCTGTTTTCTTCCTTGTCTATGTAAAGTTTGTGTATTGCAGAATTTACCGTGTTAGCCAGTTCAAGGCTTTGAATGTACATTAGTAAAATCTATGACTAATACAAACTTTGTATCTGTTCTGTACATTGTTCATTCTGTAGACAGAATTCAGTGGAATTAGATTTACTTTAACAAAAGTAAAAGCTCAGAACTGCCATTAATGCTGAGCTGCAAGGTTAAAACTCTCCCGAGAGATCTCTTTTCCACTGAACGGTGCACCAAAGGCAGGTTCAAGTTAGAGGAGTTCAGGGACAAAACCACTGCACCGATTTTTTTTTTTCTCCCCAAGAGATGCTCACTTACATCACCTGCACATTTTAGAGCTGAGTTCAGAGCTGTATCCTTTTCATAGTAGAGCCATTGTATCACCGGGGCTAGTCCCACCACTCGCTATGATGGAGCACAACCCTGCCTCTGACACACCTTTGTTAGGAAAAAATGGGGCTATGATGACATTGATTTTACATGGTAACAGTGTTTGGATTGAAACAGGAAAAATATTTATCAAGGGAATATTGTGTCTATTGAATTTCTAGTGAGTTTTAAAGCATGCTCTTGGAAAGGATAGAATATACATATAATTTGTGTTGAGTGTGCAAGGTATATACCATGTAGTTATATCTGTTTATTTGTTAATTCCAAATAGTTAAATGCATGCTAGCATTTTAACACAGAGCCTTTAACGATAATATGTCATTTGCTGTTGATACCGATGATTGTAATAGGTAATAAATACAGTAATCAGGATCATCCAAATAACGCATTTGAATTGTACCTTTATCTCTTTAGTAACATGCAAATGAATTGGTTATATAAAGGCTATTAACTCCAGGGTGTTTATTTTATCCCAGATCTAGCAGAGATTAGGAGCTGTTTTTGCAGATCCTTTTGTTGGTTAACTGATTATGTGGGTTCTCTGTGTGTTTATTTTCTTGCAGCGGAGTGTGGATCGACAGTCTCCAACAATGAGGGAGTTCTTTTGTCACCAAACTATCCAATGAATTATGACAACAGCCACGAATGCGTGTACAGCATCCAGGTCCAAACAGGCAAAGGCATTAACATCACTGCCAGCACCTTTCAACTTGCGCAAGGTGACATCCTCAAGGTAAAGACACAATGCAGTCGTGCCTCCTTGTTGACATTAGATAATCTGCAAATAAACAGAGGCCGTGGGTTAAGAACTAAGTCAAATCAATTTGTGTCATATTTTATTTTGGATCAGGATATGAGGCAGGTCCTGGTGCCTTTTTATTGTCTAAAACATAAGACACTATACAAGGATGTGGAAAGCACCATGCAGAATGCAGAATTGTGTTGCCTTGAAAGGATTTGTTTCTTTGCTCAAGGGCATTTTAACAGATTTGGTAAGCGCCACAGATGTGATGCAAATGACTATGTAGCCCGCACTTCACAGCTGGAATGCACTCTTTTTGGGATGAAGATGTCTTGTCTAATGCTTCAATTAACAGGCTTGTAGCCTATCTGTGCCTTTAGTAATGGAGTTGTGTCGACAGCAGTGTCTTGTTCTTAGTCCTTTAGTGAACATCCGAAAGACTGGAAAGACATGCTTAGAGGGGTAAATTGACTTCAGCAAATAGAAAACAAAACAAAGAATGCCCCAGTAGTAGTTACAAAGGAAGAGCCCACAGCTTTGCATTTCATTCCTTGTTATATCACAACATTAGAGATGCCAGTCAGGAAAGGGTTATATACTGTACATGGCTGGAAATCCATAGTTCTTCAGTGGTAATATTTAATTTTTAATATTATCATTGTACTTTATTGTAGATTCTACCTTCATATCCACAAAACCCCTCTTGTCTCTGATCCAGGTGTATGATGGTAAGGACGGTAGCGCCCCACTGCTTGGCACCTACACAGGCACGTTGATGCAAGGTCTGTCACTCACCAGCACCTCCAACTATCTGTGGCTTGAGTTTTACTCCGACCAGGAGGTGACAGCAGTGGGATTCCGGCTCATATACCACAGTAAGTCACATCTCATTTCCCTGAGGGAGGAGGGCCCTGCAGCTTTTCCAAATGAGTGAATTTAGCCTCACTTCAGGAGCCAGGCATTTCAAGTAGCAGAATTTAAAAGAACATTTTAATTGACCCTCACCCTGCTTCACTGTGTCTTTCACTGTCAGGGTATCCATTAAACACAGCATGGTGTTTCCGCTCCATTCCTGTGGGAAAATTGGCTTTTTCTGTTCCCCGTCTCTCCCCCCGTCCTTTCTCCGTATGAATCCTTTCTCCTCATTTTCCTTCGCTCTCCACTTTTTCACTTAGGAGCTGTGTCGGTCTTACTGTACCTTGTTAAAAACAGGTGAATTGTTGTTTAGATTGTTTGAATTCACTATGTTGCGTTGTTAGTAATGTGTATGCGAAATTGCGAATGCACTGTAGACAGTGTGTGGCTCTGCATATGAGTGTGTTCATATTGAAAGTTTGGGTCATTGCTATACAGTAAGTGGGCCAGTTATAGATGGGGTTTTGTTTCTCCCCCTAATTGGCTTGCTGACTGTGTATTGTTACTAACGGGTTGTAATTTATTACAGTGACGAAAGGATGTTTTGGTGACACTGCATTTTGCAGTCCAATTTAAAGTGTTTTTGTGTTTCACCTGCAATTGAGCTCTCTGAATTATTTTTGTTTACCAGTGAGTTTTGTAAGATTGAATTCAACATAGTTAGTAGGAATGGCAACAGGACAAACTGTTTTGACTTGGATAGAATGAAATAGGATGGACTGAAAAGATAAAAAAAAGTTTTTAGTAACTTGCAGTGACAGGCAGCCACCATCGATTTTCTTGCAGTGTTAATTACTCTAAACAAACTAAAATATCAGTTTTTCATTGGAGTGAGGTTTGTCATTACACGTGAACTGGTAGAGGGTTTAGATCCTGACAAGAATAATGATAAGATACAAAGCATTCAGGAATGTGTACTTCTTTACAACAACCAAATAAATTGGCAGGAGCATTTAGATGCAACTACAATTACTTCAGAAGAAATTATAGTTTAATTATAAGCTGTCTTTTGAGTTACAAATTTACCCGATAATTAAGTATCACATAATTGGATTTCATTTCAGATTCTTCCAGCGATGTGCACAAGGTAAATAGCAGGATTAAGCTAGCACATTTTATACATCTCAAAGTGCAGTCTTTACTCTGTCTGTTCAACCAGAATGAATAGCTTTTCAACTAGGAGAGGATTGACTTATGTATGAACAGCAAGAGGGCAAGGGGAAGGTGGGGCATGGGCAGCTTAAATCTTGTCTGGACATGAAATCTGATCATGTTTTCATGACTCTTCCACCAAAAGCGCTGAGGTAATTTTCTAAATGTGAGGAGTAACTGCTGGAGATTTATACTGGGCATGACACTTGTTATACTACCCTAACATCTGGCATGGGCATGGACCTCGCTGTGAGAGAAGATCGTAAATCAGCGGTGCCGGGTTTATGTGCGGCCACTGTTGCTGCCTAGCCGAACACTTACCTTTAATACCTGAAAGAGAGGAACACAAATAAAGGCCATGGTCAAGTTCAAACCGGGTGAGCTGAAGACTTATCGCAACATTTTGTTGTTCGTGGCCTGTTTTTTTTTTTTCTTCCTTTTGTAATACCCCCAAGTGTTACGAGCGGATGGGCTGTTTCTCAGTCGCAGTAAATGTCCACAGTCAATTTAACATTTAATTGTGAAAGTCTAATTGTGCTCTCTGTCCAAATGAAATCTTTCACTGCCAATAATATAATAGCACTGTAAGCCCAGTCCTCATTTGTGCTCAACCGGAAATTAATTCTCAAAGCCCAATCAATACCTTTTCACAATGCAGATAAATGGGAATATGGTGCTGCTTTACAGAATGGCTCTCTCCAGTTGACTTGGTTTTAAATGCTGACTCATAATTCTTTGTATTATGCTCATTGGTTCTCATGTTATCTCACTCTCAAACTCATACTCACTTTTTTCACTGTTACTTGTCCAGGCTTTGAACTATCCCACTGTGACGATCCAGGGGTGCCGCAGTTTGGCTTCAAAGTCAGTGACCAGGGTCACTTTGCTGGGAGTGCCATCACATTTGGCTGTGATCAAGGCTACACCCTGCATGGCAGTGGCATACTTAAGTGCATGACTGGAGAGAGAAGAGCCTGGGACAACCATCTTCCATCATGTATAGGTAATTGTTCTGCTTATATCTATGTCTCTGCCTTTTTCTCTCTTTCACTTTCTGCTTCTAGATGTCATATCCATCTCTCACATTTCCTCCTCTCCTTTCTTCCTCTTATATTATTATTCAGGGCAGGTATTCTGTCAGCGTTGCTCAGATAGGTGTTAATCCCAAGGATTTGTTACTACATGATTTTTACTTAATTGAACTGTGTTGAAAGAAATATGCTTCTTGTAATTTTGTAAGAGAATAGAAACAGCTCTGATGTTTTATTGTGCATTATTGATCTCTCTTTGGGTTCTTGATGAAAAGGGTGTATAGAGGCATTAAGAACATATATTGAAGCAATCTGAGTTGCAATTGAGCTATTTCTGTTTCACCCATGGGCTGTGTAATTTAAATATGTTCATCCACAAGCAAGTGATCAGCAATTATTTTATTTTTTTTAGGAGTGAAGGCATAATTATCAGAGCACTCATATCTGATTGAGGCCCGGACATAATGTACAGTCCTGGTTGTACTTTCATATTCAGAACATGCTGAGGCAGAGAGACAGAAATGATAAAGCTATTACCTGCACGCTGCTAGAGTCTGGAAGGTGTTGTGAGGCAGTGTCTGTTTCTTGATGTCTAGCAGTGATGGATTAGGGTAAAAAATGATTTACAAATTCTGTACGTGTGCAGAATTGCACCTTAAATGCCACTGTGTCCTATAGCCGTTCTCAGTGAAACACATTTTTTCAGGCTTCAGTCTTCCATTGTGGAATTTTCAATACATTAACAAAAAACTAACAAACAAAATAAAAAATAAAATAATTCAGTGGATTAACTTTTAAACAGTCTTCTGAGCATTACCGAATGGCCAACCAATGTTAATGGTGGGCTTTGTGTCTATGAGCTGAATGTGAAATGGGGTTTCCAGCCACTTCTCCAGGGCCACATCCTGGTTCCTGTCAAGGACTTTTACATTTGCTTGGTGTTATGATGCTGTTTATTGTCTACCACTCTGGCAGTCTAATGCAATTTTCCTATTAATTATAGATAGCAAGATGATAATCAGGGGAGAGACAACATAGATTGGATCATAAGATATCCCTTCAGTCAATAACATTTGTACCAGTGTCCTCCCTGCCGTCCAACCACCAGCCTATATATTCTCTGGACACGGTCTTTTTAAAGTTAATTAATGACATCATTAGGAGGCATACTTAGAGACCAAACAGCTATTGCATCTGTGAGTATCCCTGGTCAGGCAGGAGGTCCTTGATGCGGCCCCATTACCTGTTGGCAGAAAAAGAAAATGGATCATTTCTAGCAGAGCTTGAATTGTTGCTCACTGGTCCTCATGTGCAGGTCAAGCTTCAGCAGGCATTTACACTCTGACAGCAGTTTTTCTGTATTTGGTTTCATCACATGCACCATTTTTTGTTTGTGCAAGCTCCTGCATTTTCTGTTGTGTGAGTTAGCATTTTTGGAGGTTTCTCATGTAAGTTGTGTGTGTGTGTGTGTGTGTGTGTATGTGTGTGCATGCAGCGGAGTGTGGTGGCAGTTTCAAAGGTGAGGCTACAGGGCGTATCCTCTCTCCTGGCTATCCCTTCCCCTATGACAACAACCTGAGGTGCACCTGGACAATCGAGGTCAACTCTGGCAACATCGTCAGGTAACTTGAGTTACTAACATGGTTATAGACATACAGATTTCAGTATGGATATGTATTTTCTTTGTAGTGATAAGCCATCTGTCACTATTTTGAAAAACAGGATTAAAAACACATTATTTTTTTCAACAATAATTAAAAAACATTTATATCAAGGTGCACAATAATTTTGAGTATTATTATTCATAAATTATGGTGATGAGAAAGGAAACTATGAAAGCATACAATATATATAGTTGGGCCTTAAATATTTAAGTATTATCTTAAGAAAAGTAATATGTAAGTCAAGTCAAATTTTATTTGTAGAGCACATTTAAAATGACCGAAGTCGTCAAAGTGCTGTACAGGTAGAAAGTTAACACAATATAGAAAGCAATACATGTATTAAGTTCAAACCAACAACTGGATGCTCAGTGAATTTGTGTGGTGAAACCAATGGAAATGTGATTGACGTTATCAGGAGACTGCAGTTTATACAGACGGATTTTGAGCTGAACAGATGGGAAATGGGAGTTGATTTACATACATCTTAAATTAACTGAGGTCATCCTAACTTGACCTGATTTCAAAAGACTTGAAGATGAAAACAACCTAAAAATGTTTTCATGAGATGTTGAAGTTCAGTAAAGGTTTTCAACATGAAAATTTCTCGTATAAAGCTAGATGTCATCAAGAGAAAGCCTGCAGCAGCTCCATTAACAATGATTGGGAGAGGGACCTTGTAGACACTGACAGCACCCATGGGAATTTCCCTGGGACATGGAAACATTCCCTTTTTTTGAGAGCTTCTGGTATCACTGAAATAAAACCCATGTGGGCTTGGAGGCCGAAGTAAACATGGTATCTCAAGTCAGCCACACACTCTTTGTCAGAGGAGCTGCTTCAAGCCATGATGAGACTGTAGATAAGTCTCTGCTCTTGTATTTCTAACTTTTGCAAAAATTGATTGATGATATCAAACCGCAACTGAAATGCCCAAAAGCAAGGGGACACCGTTTCTAGATAAAAGTCCCCTTTGAACTCAGTTTACTCATGACAAGTTTGGCACCTTTTTTGCTTGTCCTCCAGGAATGTTGTTTTTTTATTACTGTATCATTGTGTAAGTGAGCACAGCCCTTATGACTTTATTCAACTTAACAGGAGTAAATAAACCATCACAAGCTAACTAAACAACCTAAAACAACATCAAAGTAACAATCTCTTGTGCTCACCTCTCCCAGTCTCCAGTTTCTTGCATTTGACACAGAGGCATCCCACGACATCCTAAAAGTGTGGGACGGGCCTCCTGAGAACGAGATGTCTCTGAAGGAGGTTAGCGGCTCACTGCTGCCTGAGGGAATCCATTCCACTCTCAACATCGTCACCATTCAGTTTGAGACAGATTTTTACATCACCAAGTCTGGTTTTGCCATTGACTTCTCAAGTAAGTATTTCCTTCTGAGACACTGATGTACTGAAGATATTCACTGTCTTTTGTTTGCGCTCCATGACAGTTCTGTTAAAGTGTTGAAATATGTCAGTTTTATCTCTGAGTTTAGAGATAAAGGTGTGGGTCTGTCAATATTGTTTATGGTTCACTAGATTCATGATCAAATGATGCGATAAAAAAGGTTTGTCTTTTTTTCATAGTATTTTGATAATTTTTACTGACACCCAAGCAACAACAGTGTTACTGGTATTGCTTTCACCTCATGGATCTGTGCATGTATGTGTAATCATGGCAGAATGAGGTCCTGGTGACTGTCAGTCTACTGTAGTTGCACTCAAAGCTTCTACAGAGGCAGTTTTGACTATAACTATTAACATGTCTGTCAGTGGACAGATTTTGTCACCACAAAAGCATCACAATCCTGCAAGATACAATCCAGACACTTCAAAGCTGTGTAGTTGGGATTAAAATGAAGGCATGAGTCCTCATGTAATAATGTACTTTAACAACGGGTGTTGTGGCTGGTGTGATTTTTATCAAAACATGGTCTCCAGCTGCAGATTACCATAAAGTCTTTCATCTTTAATTGTGTATTGATTAGCAGTTGATATCCTGTGTATTTCACATTTCACTGTAAAGTGTCCTGTATTAACAATGTCCCACTAATCCTGTCATGTTCTGCTACTGCCTCAAAACAAAGCACTTCAGCATAGCAGTCCCATAACACCCCATACATGCCTTGTATGATCAACTTGTTAATGTTTTCATTCTCTCAAGTATACAGGCATGGCAGTTTAATCAATTATGTGGGGCTCACTGCATGTGTTTTAGGCTGGAATTGATTCTGGAGATGCATATTGTACTTAAATACCCAGTTTGCCTCAGGCAAGCAAAAGCACAACACAAAACTGCAATATAGTTAACTTTGTTAAGTCTCTCAATAAAGTCTGTCAAGATAGGAATATTTGAAGAATCCATCAGGGTTTACCAGATCAGTCTTGTAGCCATGGGCTGCTCCACAGCTGTGTTTTGGGAAAGCAGATTAGGAAAACACGGCAGGATTTCAACTGATATCAGTTAGTAATCTGCTCTGTGCTGTAACTCTGTTTGAGCTACAGTTTCAGCTTGACAGCTGTCTACCATATGATATGAAACTGTGTGTGTGTGCTGTTGCGCTTATTGATTCCTTGTAGATTGCATACACATATGCCCTTGTATGTGAGTCACATGTGTGTTTACCCTTCAGGTTCGCTTGCAACAGCCTGCAGAGATCCAGGTATTCCCATGAATGGCAGCCGCAACGGGGACGGGCGTGAGCCCGGTGACTCGGTGACCTTCTCTTGTGATCCGGGATATGAATTGCAGGGCGAGAGCAGAATCACCTGCATCCAAGTGGAAAATAGATACTACTGGCAACCGAGCCCTCCAAGCTGCATCGGTGAGAGAGAGGGAGATAGTGTGAGTTAGACAGAGAGGCAGGGATGTGTGGAGGAGATAGAGTGAGGTTACATGAATTGAGGGAGAGTGGGGGAGAGGGATGTAGGGGATCAGACTGAAAGAGAGCTGGAGAGAGGAAGCAGGGGAGTTTTTCTATTAACTGTCTGCAGCAGACACTAATAATTCTCTCACTGATGTCTTAAAATATGTGGAGGATAAACAAGACTCTTTAGATATGTTTGAGTTTTTGCCAACCCTTATGTGGACAAATCCACTTCTGTAGCCAGTCAAAGGCTGAGTACTCTATAGTCTCCTAACACATTGTTGTATTAGAGCTTAACAGCTAATTACTTAACAATGCAATTAGAAATAATTACACTAAGTAGGTCCAAGGAAACCTAGATGCTCTTGAGTTGCTGCCAACTGGTCTAACTGAGTTTTTCTGACCAGGGAAGAGCTAGCTATTTGTAGGTCTTACAATGCAATTACAATATTAAACAACTCAGCATAATATAACACTATCAAACGTACAGTAAGGATCCTGATGTAAATGTCAGCTGTGCCTACACCACTTAAGTGTTGTCACTCAAATTCAAACAATATACTAGTCATTGGCATGTTGCTAACACTTTTAGAAGTGAACCTGACAGCTGTTATGTTATTCACAATTTTTTTTTTATAGGGCATTAATTAGGCACAAAGAATTTCCTCCAACATGTTGAGTTAGCAACAATGTCATGAAAATTACATGAACATAATGCATACAGTAAAATCCCAGAGCACACATTTCCATATTAATTATTGACCATTATATTGGCTTAATACCTTGTTAGTTTCATGTGTTTCATTTAGTATCTGCCTTGTCTTTGTGGGTCCATTTAGCTCAATGATTGATGCACTGAAGCAATAAATTATAAATATTAAGATAATTACATAAAGGAGCAACAAGTAACAATTCACCATTTGTGGCATCTGGATTATTGACAGAGTTGAGAAAGTCTTAATAACCAGAAAAAAACTGATATTAATTTTTAGAAGCAGAGATGCATGTTGTTGCTTGAATAATTTATAGTTAGAAAGTTCTTTTTATATATCTCTATAAAAATGTTATGTGCACCTGAAATGTGTATGTGTGTTGAGCTGACCTGTTCAGCACTGAGTAAAACAACAGGGATTAATTGGGAAACGTACCAGTGTCAGAAATATAGTTGTGGCTTGTTTTTTCAGCTAATATTACTGCAGTGCCTGAGTGTTGATAATGATTGAGAACAAATGTTATTGAGTTATTTGGCACAGTTATATTCAATAACCCACAAGTGTTCATAGTTCACCTGTCTGGAACATAATCCAGCTCAGCCAAAATTATTTGCAGCAGGACAAGCACACTTTACTTAATGAGTTTCTTTGTGATCATTGTATGCATCTTCCTCATACACCTCTTCTTGCTTTTTTCTCATTCAAGCACCTTGTGGTGGCAATGTGACCGGATCTTCAGGATTCATCCTCTCGCCCAACTACCCCCACCCATACCCACACAGCAAGGACTGTGACTGGCTTATTGCTGTCCACTCTGATTATGTCATCTCTTTGGCTTTTATCAGGTAATATGAGCAGCTGCTATGTCCACTTTGTAAAGCAAAAGACTAGGTACACAAGAACACTAGATGTCTTTATGGTCAATTGAAAATAAAAATAAAAGACAATTTTGCTGTAGCATGCTTTTAATTTTAAAACACAGGGGGTTAAGTTATTTAAAACTATGTAATAGAAATAATTTCTGCAGAATGAACATTGGCTCAAATAATAAAAATACTGGACAACAGTGGAAAAAAGCAGTGTTGTCCCTCATGTACATGGTCCAGTGGCTTACAAGATGAAGCTCCCCCTAAACCTGTGGTACTGTATGTTTGTAACCTACCTGAAACAGAATGGAGCAGGTCTCAGTGGGTGCACAGTAGCTCAGTCTGTGCTGTGGAATTGCTTGTTTTCTGCAGTGGAACCAGCTACAGCGTCATAGTATTGAGCAAAGTTGGCGATGTGTGTTAAGCAGAAAACCTGAGTTTGAGCCCAGGTGTGTTGGGAGATAGGGGAGAAGAAGCAGCGCCTCTAAACACCAGAGGGCAGGTATTCCTGCCACTTTGCTGGAATGTGGTGAAACAAGATTTCTGGTTGAGTACTGTATATTGCAGCTGAAATGTGATGCGATTGCAGCTCATTTCTAGGCTGAATGATACTCAGGCCCTAAGCTTTACATTATTAATTGCAATCTAAGCATGTTACAGCACAACTGGAGGAGCTAACTCACAGATGGGCCTCAGGGCGCTTTCCATCGGTAGTCCTCTCATGACTGTTGAATATTATATTTGTAGTCATTTCATCGAGGACAAAATAAAAAGCGCAGGTACATTGGCTCTTTGGGTACATTGGGTATATTGGCACTGCCATCCTCTTCTCCCTCTTCCTGAGGTGGAGTAGAGAAATTTACCATGTTTCTTTTTCAACTTTGTCCTTCAAAACAAACATCTAATAGAGTTAGCACAATGCTGCTTTCTCTCATGGGAATGCCAAATGAAAGGATGGAGTTATGATTTTAAATTGGAGTTGCCTTGATCCAACTCAAATGCAATTATCTCCGAGCTATTTACATTTTTGTCATAAACCACACTCATTATTTTGAAAACAAATGCTCCTCTCTCTCTCACTGCGGCATGTGATTTGATATACAGCGCTACAATATGAAACGATCTTTTCACACTGCATTGCCACTGCCGTCTGGGAAGATTTTGTGCCACCGCAGTGTCACAACAATTTAATCTCTTCTCACCTCTTGGGGGAGATATCTTTTTTTATCTCTTTGTCTGGAGATGCAAAACAAATCGCTTGGCATGAGTTACTTCTAGCACTGTGGTGCAAACTCTCATTTTGAGACCCTAATGCATTCTAAATCTTTCACACGATCTGCACAATTTGTGGTTAAGAAGCTGCAGAATAGTAACTGTTTTATTTCTAATTTTTCTGTTTCTTTTACTTGTCACAGCTTCAGTATTGAGCCCAACTATGATTTCTTATACATCTACGATGGGCCAGACAGCAGTGCTCATCTGATTGGAAGTTTCCAAGACAGTAAACTTCCTGAGAAGATTGAGAGCACATCCAACTTCATGTACTTGGCATTTCGTAGTGATGGGTCTGTGAGCTACACCGGTTTTCACTTGGAATACAAAGGTACTCTTTAAGATCTGTGCAAGTGAGATTCTGTATGCATTTTCACAGAATATGTTTATGTATTACTTACAGCAGGGGATTTTGTTTGACGCATATATAATTGAATTTGAAAATAAACTCTTTGAAGTACGCTGCTGTTCAAAGTTATGTTTCCTAATGTTGCTGCCAGCTGAGAGAATAGCCTCTGATTAACCCTTGTCCATTTCCACTCTGATTACCCTGTTGCTTGTTAAAAACACAGTTTTGTTAAATCAAAGAGCCCATTGCTGTAAAGTATTAAGTCTTATCTCTACTTAATTGCAAATGACTCTCAGTTTTGACACTTGTGACTGTTCTAAAAGCTTTGTTCTTTTGATTGACAGCAAAACTGCGGGAGGCGTGCTTTGACCCAGGGAATGTGATGAATGGGACTAGAATGGGTGCTGACTACAAGCTGGGATCTATGGTGACATTTCATTGTGAGGCCGGCTATCTGCTTCAGGGCTATTCCACCTTGACGTGTGTCATGGGCAACAGCAAAAGACCAGAGTGGGACAGAACCAAACCAAGCTGTCAAGGTGAGACACAACATGCTGACAATGACAAAGAGCTTTAGTCGCAGAGATCTCCAGCTGAGTGTTTAGTCAATATTTGATATTACAGTATGTGATACCAGAGGTTTGTTAGAGTCATTGCTACAGTATGTGGTGTGTTAAATCTTTGTGCTCCAACCTTAATATGAAATATCATGAAAACTACACTAATACCCCAAATTACAGTGGTACTATGTCTGTCATGTTTAAGAAGCTTTTCAGATTGAAGTCTCCCAATACTGTAACATGTTGACAATTTTGGCAATCAGAGACTTAATTGTGACTTAGCAAAAATACATTGTTCCACCACTGGCCCCTCTCTGAAGTACAGGCACGGATGCCAGGTACAGCATTTGTTTTGTTATTTTACAACAGCTAAGAACTACTACTCTAATCAGACTAAATCATTGTCCTTTCAACACAGTCATCACAGATAACAGCAGGAACTTTATATGCACAGAACATTTCAGGTGGCCTACCTATAAATCCAAATAATAAACTTAAAACTTGGAGCTCCAGTTGATCTAAGTGCTTGAGACAAATAATGGGCCTCATTCACCAATATCTTCTTAAGAATCTTTTTAGATTCTTTCTTAAGTCATTCTTAAAAAAACTCTCAGCAGAGAAGCTGAAGTGAGAAAGAAAGTTGAAATGCTCAAATGAAAATATGGGAGGGAGCACCAGACTCCAAACGTTAAAAGAACTTTAGTAGTGAAGTGGAGCTACTGCGGCAGGAATGAAACAAAGGAACAAACAAAAAGCTTATATTTAGTTTATGTTTTTATATTTATAGCATCAGCAGTAGATGCAGCACATTATTATTATGATTATCGGAGAGACTGCACTCTCAGGTGTGCCATCATAAATATCATTATATTATCACATGATTCCTAGTGGTATAACGGATTGTTGTTGGTCCGTGATACATTCGGCATGCAAGTGGTTGATTAAAAAAAAAAACAGTTGTGTGCCGGCAATAAAAAAAAGTTGTATGTCGCGCACAACAACAACAAACAACATGTACACACACACACCACCTCTGCCCCGAACATAATTGATATGAATTAAGTCGCTACAATGTTGTAAAAATTATTATTAAAAACATTATAAAAGATAAGACAATAATTCTTATTCAAATCATATAATATTATACAACTGCAAAACAGAAGAAAACGCAATAATCAGTACAGTATTTTGCACAAGTGTCAGCTCTCAAATGTACGTAAGTATGCTATGAGTGTTTGTAGATTTTGTTTTTAGCTAAGAACAAATCCTGGTTAAGAAAACATTCATGAATGCCACAATCTTTGTAAAAACTTCTCAAGTAGAACAACAAATTTGTTCTTAAGAACCGTTCATGAATAAGGCCCGGTGTTTGCTGAAGAGATTAATTTAGTTTTTGTGGGAACAGTAGATGAGGCAGTCTTACAAAGCGTAGATATAAACTAGTTGAAATTCTATGGCATTTTATAGTTAGTGGAGTTTTATAGTGTTACAACTTCACAGTGTGTTGCAGAGAACATAATATACCCCATACTGCTGTTTATTATTCACAGCCAATTCTAAAGTGTAGGCATTTCATAGAGCTTTGCGGCATCAGAGTGATCACAATGTCAAGGTGAGAAGTGAGGAAAGATGTGAGGAGTTTTAAGATAAGTACCCAGCGCTCCTCCCTCTAGTAGCATTACACCATTTTTAATACTCCTTAAAGTATTTAATCAACCAAGGCTGAATTAGAATTCATTTTTCACTTTCAGCAGTGAGGAATAGGGACACCCACTCTCACACAGGGGAGCTGTTCATTACTTCTGCAGTTGGCACCGGTATAACCTCACTGAACGGCACAGGGGTTCATCAGCAACACTCCATTTAGTATTTTCACTTGAACTGATGACTTAACTGTCTGAAAGCAAAATGTAATGACTTATTGCACATTAATGAGCGATTAGCTGAAGTTGAAGTTGGCATTGTTGGCCAATAATATCCAACAACCACTAATATCAAGATACAGATTAGTAGGGGCGGTGCGTGGCGCAGTGGTTAAGGCGGCCGCCCCATGTAGAGGCTACAGTCCTCAACGCAGGCGTCCCCGGTTCGGGTCCCGCATCGGGTCCCGCATCGGGCAGACTTTCCTGCGTGTCGTTCCCCCTCTCTCTGCCTCCCCCTTTCCTGTCTATCTCACTGTGTGCTGTCGAATAAAGGCAAAAACGCCAAAAAATATAAAAAAAAAGAGTATTGGTCCAACCATATAAAATGTTGACCGTTATATAGTTTCTACAGCAGAGGGAATTGATAAGTTTATTGTCTGACTCTAAAATTACTTGACCAGTATGTAAATTTACAATTGAAGAAGACAAATGTAAGGGTGCCAAGTGGAATTGTTAGTGCACTAGTTGCATTATGGAGCAATGTTTTTAAAGGTGTACAGAAATGGCCGTTTGTCCCGTTTGTCGCGCCGAGTTGTCACGAGCTGCAACACGAGTTTACCCGAGTAAGGAAAATGAATTTGATTGGTCGTTATCGAGCGGGCGGGATATTCAAAGCTTGGGGCGAGCCCGAGCTCCGTGTGTGTGTGCGTGTCTCAGACGTTTGAATGACGGATTACGGATCCAATATCAGTGGCTAGTGAATCGTGTACAGGCTGACGTATAATCCGTGCGCCTGCATTATCCAATACGAAAAAAAAAACTACACTAAAATACACACTTTCATCACGGATTTACTCAAAAATAGAATTTTGCACAAAGTTTGGCCTACATCGTCTGATAGATGAGTTATTACACTAATTTTATGACCCAGAGTGGGCTCAAATTCAATTTTCTTTTCTGTACACCTTTAAGTCACAATACACATGACACATTTTGTCGGGCAACTTTCGTTTGCATAAACTCTGCTGGCCACCTACAATGAAACCTTACAAAATAGGTGTTTCTGCATTGTACATACAGCATGTACCCAAAAACAAGAATGTTTTCTTCTTCTTCTTGAATTCTGCTTTGATACAGTTCTCTAAAATCTACTATTTATTGGTCTTTAGTTGTGCCCCTGGTCTGTGGGTCAAGTTTTACATTTCCTTTGAATCCATCGTCTGTCTACATTTTAGCATCTCAAGACAATCTTCAGCAGATTAGATTTGCTTTATTGTGCTTAGATGGTTCCCTTAGCTCGCAAGTCAGTGTAAGTGAAGTAGATTGTAGGTCTGGGGCAATATTCATCAATGGGATCAGTTAAAAACTAAAAACCATTTAAACCATTATATTTTTGCTGTTGTAGATATTATTTTAATATATTATATTTAAGGCCACATAGAACAACAAGTTATATAAAGATGTCAATGGTATTTGCATTTTTAAAATAATCTAAGATCTTTTGAAATTAAACTTTGTCTAATGACATCGTAAATACTCATTCTCAGTACCATCATGTGTATACAGTAGATTTAAGTTACAACATTTTTCTCATCCATCTGTCCTTCATAAAGTAGCAATACATTAACCTGACATAATTTAACCATAGGAGCAGGGCATCCTGTCCTTTCCTTGGTGCTGTTTTCATCTTCTGTAGATTGACAATTCACTGTTTAAATTCCTCACTACTGATCTCATCATGTCTGACAAATCAGCCTGAATCAAAGTCCCGCTTGCCACTCCCACATATGTTTGATTACATACGTCTTCCTGCTTCAGCAACCAAACATGGAAAAACTGCTGATCCAACTCTCTACATTAGCGCCTCTACTCACTTTTGTTCTTCTTTTCTTGTGCTGATCACTGAAACAGCAGTGACATGTGCATTATGCGGGCCACGGGGGGTTCAGAGCAGCTGGTGACAGCCTCCCTCTGACAAATGAGTATGTGTTTGTTTACAGTTGAGGCTCCCCCGCCTGATGGTTTGGCCCGTGAGGTCTGAGGCAACTGCGTTAGAGGGCCTCTTGGCAAATTAGGTACATCATTAACGGTTTAAGTTTGGACGCTGAGATGTGACGCAGGTGCAGGACAGACCATCGCCTATAATAATGAACCTAGCTTCCAATTGAAAATCTGCTGACACTATGCTAATGGTGCAAGTATATAAGATTATGAGCTACAAGCATGTACTGTAAGGGTATGATTTTTGTTTTGAGATGCACACGTGTTTTTCCACTGACATGGATGGGTTTTTCCTACTTGGCTGTGGCTTTGGCAAGACAAACAGTATACTAAAGCTAACTTGAGGGTATTTTCTGATGTTCTAATCAATTAAGATTGTAAATATCTAGCAACTTCAAGCATCTGGACTCTTTGTGTACACAGTCTGCTGACAGGAAGCTTGTTTTGGCCAAAGAGTTGAATCTTAAGTTTCTCAAAACATGCTGCTGGGCGATACAGGCTGATTAAAGTCACAGGCGAGTGGAACTTTTGTGATAGTGTGTTTTGTTGATTGATGGTGTTTTTCTGTATTTTGAAGGCAAAAAAGTACTTTTCCTTGTCGGTTGTTTCCCTTTTGGGTTTTAACCCTGTAAACTCTACCCAGGTTTCCTTCTGTTTGTTTATAGCTTACTTTCCTTTTGAAAAAGTCCCGAAAGTGTCTCTCAAATGTCACATTATTTTGGGTATGCTGGTCGGAATTGCATTTGTCAGCAACTGAAAGTTCAAAGGTGAATTTTCATCTCATTTTGTGGTATGAACTGCTTACTTGTGCACCTATGGCAGTTAAAATGGATTTTGTGATCATATTGTATTGTTTTATGTCCCTAGGTAGGTAAGATAGCTGTTTCACATTTGTTAACTCTGCTTTTCTGCTGGTTTCTTTCCTGTCCCTGCAGCTCCCTGTGGAGGCCACTTCACAGGTTCAGAGGGAACTGTGCTGTCACCAAACTATCCACATAATTACACCAGAGGCCAGAGCTGTGTGTATGACATCTTCGTCCCAGGGGACTTTGGTAAGCATTTTGAGTATTATTTTCACGGAGTTGGAAAAAATTATTACTTGGGGAGATAATTGTTTGTGTTTTCTGTCATGTCTGTCTTCATTGATGAGGATAGACTGTGAAGAAATTGCAGCTTGTTCTCAAAGCTGGTCCATAGGTGACAGTGTCCTGCTAAACAAAACATTCAGACTTGCATAATTCATTTCAGTTTTTTGGTCTGGTAATTGTGACTGTTACCTCCATTGACAGTTCCTGTAGCCTGTTTAATTGCTTGTCTGCTGTTGGATTAATTTTTATTCGCTGTTGCTTCATCTGACAACTGAATTGTCACGATATCGAGCCAATGGTTACACAATGAATAGACAAAGGTCAGTAGTGACCACTGCTATTGCTCACAGTGGCGTTTGTCTGATGGCATTACATTTAATCAATACAAATTGTTAGAATACCATTGCAACATCCTGTTAGGACTACCGTTCCTTTTCTGGCTCTTTCCCACTCCTACTGTATGTATGAGTTGAAAAAACAACATGAAGGATAGCAGTATTCTGGCTATAGCAATAGGTGTGAAACAGAATGTGATCAGGGCAAACAAAAATTGATTAAGTTGACATGAAAAATGCTCTGTAGTGTAGGTAATGGAGGGGAAGGTCAAGCAGCAGAGAGCTGTGGGGAATAGATGGAGCAAGCAAATGCACGGATGCTTAGTTTATCAAAGCACCTCTGTATATACATAATTCAGCAAGATCTCTCGGAGACCTATATGCGCTTCAGCTCAATATTCCATGTTAGTCATAAAGCGCTGCTGAAATCGTAGGCAGGGCTTTTCTTCTCTAAAGCCCTGTTCTTATGAAACACAGATTAATCCCCTGTGTGATGATCCAGCCCGACAGTTTACATCCTCTGTTGCCATCTTATACTGTTCATGGAGTCCAGAAACCCACAGGGCTTTTTTTAATTTTTTTTTATAAATATTGCATGCAAATGCAGCCTTTGCCTAAACTGACTGCAAAAGCTTAATGGAGTGAGGAAGTCACCAAGCAACATTCCCACCTGGGCCTGTGAATTTATTCCAAGGACTGCAGAGGCTATTGAAAAGTCCTTCTGACAAAGAGTAAGACTGCTGTTGTGTGGCTTGAAGGAAATATATTCTGAGTTTCACAGCTTGGCTAGAGCAAACTGAAAATGTTGGGATTGGACGTCCAACTGTGATCGTGATATAACAACGTGCTATCCAGTAATGACAGTTGACAAAACTGTCTGTGTGTGAAAAACAACAACTAAAAACTCAGAAATTAAGGATTATGTACTGTATGATGATCACTTAAGTGTTTTTACCTGCAGATGGAACAGTATGCAGAGAAATGTTTTCTCTGATCCAGCTTTGCAGCTTGAGTTTAGCCTATAGGCAGCGGGTTAGCAGAAATCACATTTCAGTGTCTAGTATACAGGTAATTGAAATTTGTAAGCGCCTAGGGTAGAGTATCAAATGTGTCTCAGCCTGTCCCTCATATGACCGATAGTGTGCCATAAGCCTTTGAGACATTGTGTCAGCCAGGTTGAACTAGCAGGAAAAGGTCAGCGGGAAAAATCGCATCATGACTCTGACCAGTGACCTGAGGCTTTTACACCTTGGGGAGCAGCATTATGTGGATGTATGTCCTTATGTGTTTTTCTGTCAAGTTGTGGCTACTAGTGTTAAGACAGACCCTGTTATAGATATGTGTATTATGAAATATCTCAGAATATTTGAAACACTATCGTGTGTGTTGAAAACGTATTGTATTCGGGGAAAACCATGCAGGTCAGAGTGGGAGTACATTACATTTAGATTAATTAAACCATGTGCTCTTCATGATTATTTTTAGGATATTTGATGAATTAGTGCCGGTACATTGCCTGACATTGTGTTTGACTAATGGTTGTCAGGATGGTAACTAGCCATTAGCTGTTGTTGCCTGAATGAAAGCTATGTTTAAATTGTTGATCGTCATAAAATGGATTTCACTGAAAATGGCTTAGTGTCACTCCTAGAGCATAATTAAATAAACAGTGACAGACAGATGTTTTTAATTGCATATTTACAAAGTAGAGGCAAGTATAATGAGGTAAATTGCAATGTAGAAAATAATTGTTCCCTGAAAGCATGATCGACTCTGTACTTTATCAGTCATAGCTAAATTATACTTGATCTGCATCAACAGCAAAGAAAATCAAATTTGTGGGAATAATGAACACAGTTGAAAAGTTCTTTTTAGATACAAAACAGATTTTTCTGTTACATTGTGCAATGTTTCTGTGTTTTGAGGTCTTGGCAGATATCTCAGATGAGATTACACACACACACACACACACACACACACACACACATTATCGAAAAAGAAAAGAGCTTTGCCATTTGTGACATAGCAATATGTTATTATTGTCCTCTGTGGCAGGAACATATTTTTGGCGGCTCCATTCATATACATCTGTAGACCGCAAGTCCCGCAATATTTCAGGAAAGCCTTGAAGGATTTATTTTTATTTACTTTTATTATTTTTTAAAAATTTGGCCCAATTGTTGATTTGGATTCAAGAATAAACTGATTCTTAAGGGCAAAGGTCACAACAACCTCACAAAGCATCCATTTGGCATAACTTACAAATTATTATAATTATGACAAAATACAGTTAATTCCACTTTATTCAATTTCTTAATAGTCTGCACTCCATGTATGAGTCTGGACAGAAATGAATGTAACAGAGGCATTAACCTGAGAGTTGGTGATGATGGTTTTCACATTTGGTTATCTTGTTGCTTAATCACCTGGTTAACTGGGAGAGTAGTCACATTATATTTGAGAGTAAAAAGAATAAATAAAAGCATCAGGAGCACACTCATATTCTTTCTGTACCATTATGAGGAGTTCACCACCACCTTACAGATTTTGTTGCCTGGGGTAACTGGGAAGGTGTTACCCTCAAATCCTGCTAGGCGATTATTGGACTGTTGTGTATTTGTATCTACACGACTTTTACATGCAGTATTGATGCTACAGCTGCATTTTGTTGTTCTTATTTTGTCATTTACTCAGAGCTCCAACTTCCTAAAAGAGCAGCTTCATCCTGTGTATTTTAAGATCCTCAAGCAGATTGTCAGTGCAAATGCCTGTGACAGCCTAAAAAAATATTTGGAATATTTAATCATGTGATAGGAGTTGGCAGAGATCTTGTTTGGTGGAATTATATTACTGTAGTTTTTGTAAATTTACTGTACTTTTCCCAAGCTGTCATGTTTATTGTCTGTACCAAATTCTTTGTATCGGTGCAAATTTCCCTTTATGTACTTGAATTCCTGTATACTTATCTATGTTACACTTTGCTTCTAACATAGCATTCGCACAAAATAAACATCCATCAATAAATAGTTATGGCAGTGTCATCCAATATAATTCTGCCTGAAATATCACCTCAATCATGCACATACTTGACTTATATTTACAATGTAGACAGTCCATACATGGTGATATTGGCAGTTACTCTATGTACTGTATGGCAGTAAAGGATCATAAATATGATAATAAAAGCAGGTGCTTGAAGAACACTGTGTGTGTAGTCCAAAAAAAGCATCTACTCATTGTGAGCCATTATTTTGCAACCTCAGCACTCACTTATGCTGTGTGCATTTGCACCATTCAGATATTATTAAGATACAATGTGCACCTGTCTCTCCCTTTAATGTTTAATTATTCTGTCAGAAGTAATGGTTGTAGTCATATTTTAAACAATAACTCTGCTTCTCTTTTAAAGAGATTAATTATTCATGGCACTCAACCTTTGCCTTGGGCACTGCTTGTAAACATACTGACATACAGCACAGTGCCCCACAGGAATTCACTCTTGTTTACACCACGATCACTGGCTATGTGTAACTTTTTTGTCTTTTTCTGCCAGCAAGATTTGGTATTTTCTTACATAAAAATGGACTCCAAGTCGAGAATTTTTGACCAAATGAAACCCTATTGGGTGAACTGGGAAACAAAGAAAAACAGAAATTAAAAATAAGTGTGTGGACGCATATTTGCTTTGACAGAAATGCCAAGTGCTTCAAGGTAAATTGATTTTTTTTGCAGCCTAAGTTTGTATACTTTGTATTTAGCCTAGAGGATGTGTTTGTTTGATGCAGCTGCTTTTGTGAATGTTTGATGGCTTCAGAGGTGAGTCAAATTCTTCCAATTAGCAGGACCCTCTGTAAAATTTCTTTCTTGTTTCTGTTTTTGATTTGCATTAGACCATACCTGAAATATTCCCAATGATATGTAGCAACATTCACTCCAAGCATTACTAACTTTGTAGATAACATTTCAAAATCAGTATGGATCCAAATACCTCATTAATAGGGAGCTGATTGTCAGAAGCCATTTACACATCTGGAAGAAAAAATTGAGTCTAGCTCTTAATGCTTTCCTTGTAATGCTCACATACACATCTCTTTACTGCATATGCCACAGACTCTCTTTTTTCCAAGGTTTATAGCAGATTAAATACCCACTGTAACACATATTCTAATGGTGGTTAACTTTACAAAAGTTTCATTTCATCCAGTGCTAGTCTCACTAGAAGGATGCTCATAATGAGTCATTGTTGAATCTGATTTCATTGACACAGCATTCAGTCACTTCTGTTTATTTGCCCGAGGCTTCATACAGTTCCAGTGTATATGTATAATACTAACAACAACATATGCATAATGGTTGCCACAGAATGTGTCAGGAGGCGAGACAGGAGCACTGACAGATTGCAGCAATAAATCTGGGCTGTAACGAGATGGACAGAGAATGAGTGAGAGAGAGTGTAAGGACTGCAATAGGTAAAGGGAGTGAGAGACGAACTATGAGAAAGAGGCACATAGATCTTAGTTGAATGTGAAAGTCTCGGAGAAAACAACTTATATGGAGAGTGTGATAATGAGTGTGAGAGTTTAGTTATAATGAGTGATACATGGAATGGGGGAAGATGGAGAGAAAAAGAATGGTGCTGAGAATGATCATGAAAACATTGACCCTTGGGGCTGATTGTTGACTCATCCATGATGTTTGCTGGAGAGTAAGATTATGCCTGAGGCCTCCTTCGTACATGTCTAGCTACATCCTACACAGAAACTATTACTTTGTCTGCATAGGCGTATGTACATGTTTATACAGTACACAAGCCTCAGTGAGATTAACCTGACACAAACTATAAACTCTGCTCTGTCCCCACTCTGCCTTGAAAGGTATTTTTGCTTTGGGACCCCACTGGTACATGGATGTATGTGGAATGTGTAATAACAGAATTTGCCACTGTCAAATTTAACTGTGTTGAGCTCTCAAGTTGGTTTTCATGTTGATGACATTGTGGCTACCCGCTGTGCCAGTAAAATAGCTTGTGATAGTTGTCATATACACCCATTATGAGCACTGAGACAACTGCACACTGTTTCCAGAGTCAACAAGTACAAACAATGATGAAGACCAAAGTAGGAAAAAAGAAGATATTAAAGATAAAAGTAAAAAGAGTGCTGCTAAAACTGGAAGTTAGAGATGGTAGTTGTACATCCTTGTCCTCATTCTCCACTCTCTTGAAGTGACCAATACCTACAGCCTTAAATCCAGAGGGTAGTTTTTACTCAAGATAGAAGCCTAATGGACTGGATGCAGTTTGTGCCAAGGTGCAGCCACATACTTCCTGCCAAAAAGGCTGATGCAATTTCACTGTGATAATGGGTCATTAAAAATATATGTGTCTGTGCAGTCATACAATCCCTTTGGTTTCTGTAAATGAGGTGTGTGTATGCTGTCACATCCCAGAATCTCAGAAGGCCTGTGCCACCACAAAGTAAAGACGGCAGGTAGCTCTTTCATAATTCATTGCCAGAAGGACAAACATATGCTGCGTTTTTTGTTACCTTTTCACTGTGTAGAGTGAGCGTCTTTAACACCTTATCTGGGCTTTATGCATATTTTGCCCTAAGGCATCTGAATGTAATGCAGTGGCTATGGATACAAATTGGATGGCCTTACATCACAACTACATTCAAACTGTCCTGAACAGTTTTCGTCACATGGCCCAATGATCCTTAGTGGCTGTCCTCCCAAATATGTCATTCCTGTTAATGTGACCATGTAGCCTGAATAAACTTTTTTTTTTTAACAAAACTTCAATTGCATATTGTAGTAATAACAGAGATTATTGCCAACAGTTTGGTTTGCCTTTTTTGAGGGGAACCAAAGGGAAATCAGGAGAACAGTGTAAAACTGTCAGCTGTAACTGACAAATGAATGGGAACTTAACACAGATTATGTTTGAATCCACTTGTTCCCAAGGAATAGATGATTTACATTTCAAAACAGGTTTTACAGATACAAATGTTCCTTTAAAAAGTGTATTCAATGTTTCAAACCCCACCGCAACACTTTTTATAATGCAGTAAGATTGTCAGTCAGGCATCCAAGAAGCATCAAGAACTAAATACGGTACATTAAAACTGAACAAAACAGCAACAAAAGCTGTTCAATGGAAAAGTAACCCCAACATGCTTGTACACAGCAACAGGATGACCTGTGAAGGTTCTTCTGAGAAAGTGTATTTCATACACACAGGTAATCAGCTTATGGAAAATGAGTGTCAGGAACTGGATACTTGCCAAGGTTGCTTTGAGGGCAGGTGATTTCCAGCTGAATAAGATAGATGTGGGGATGATTAAAGCATCTCCATCACATCTCGGCAGAGGTAGTTAAGTTGACAAATTGACAAAGATGCATAAGTGTGATGGGAGCAGGGTTTTTGTTTGAATAGCTGAAGTTGGAGGACCTACTTCTCCTTGACAGTCAGACAAAATCCCTGTAAGACCTTTTGATACAGAGGCGAGGCAAGGGCAAAGGCAGATAGAGACCCTGCAGAGGTATTCAAGGTTCAATGATTAGCTTCCACGTGATACCTGAGAACTGGAGCCTGTTATCTGGCTTTATACTCCATTTTAGATAAATACTCCACCGAAACCGCTTTGTCACTACAGAGAAGTGATGTGCCAGCCTCAGCCTGCCAGGAAGGTATTGTTAAATTTTAGCTATAAAATAAAATTGACTAAAATTCAAATACTGCCACTTTTGTGTTTAGCCACTTCGTATAACCTTGACAATTTAGTCCAAACTCCAATCAGCATGATTGCACATTCAACATGTTTAAAGAATGTAGCCTATGCAATTTAAAATGATACATGGTCACATTCATGCAAGTTCTTGGTCATTATTCATGAGGTTGTCCTGGAGACCTGCATGCACTCTGTTGTATTCCACGGCTCTGATCAATGTAGCCACAAGGCTGCAAAGTTTGTCTTAAGATTTCAGCTTCAGCTAATACTACAGTACCACAGTAGCAACCTGCTAAACAAGAAGATGAAAAGGAACAGATTTCCCTGATGACACTGAAGGAACCCTCTCTCAGGTCATCGGGGGTCACATTGGTGATATAAAATACTTGACCTGTGAGGCTCGAGTAGATAGATAGAGCTCAGTGGAGCATCATATACTGTGACACAATTTTTATTTTTCGAATCTTGCAGTAAACCTTACAGCATTTGAGAAGTGTACACTGTGCAAATAGCACAATTTGACACCTGGTAAAATCATTTTGCCTTATTCATTAAGGTCATTGCATAGCCTAATAAGAGTCTGATCGCGCAAACAAAGAAAAGATAGAACCAAGTTCTTCAGACCATTGGGGAAAATTGAGAAATATCCATAAATCTGTTTTTGTAATCTCTTCCTGTTCTGCTGCTGCTGTGGTGTCATGGGCCCACAGACAGGTGTGTGTGTGAGTTGCTATGGTTACGAGGAGGATGTTCCGTGTGTCTGCTGCTCTGAAAATTTGGTTTCTTGATTCAATAACAGGTTTTTAGGTTAGTATGCTTTCATAAAAATCATGAATGTAAATGTACCTCAATACAGGAATGTGGTTGATACAGTATCAATCAGCATTTTATTAAATATTATTTAACACAGGAAGGAAGCCTGAGAGGATTTATATAATTGTGTGTATAATTGTACGGTGTTTTGCCTTTATTTGATAGTACAGTGTAGAGAGACAGAAAAGCAGGGAGAGAGACTGGGGAAATTACATGAGCTAATGATCGCCTCAGTCGGGAGTCGAACCGGCGATCAGCACTTCAGCCATATGCCAATATGGGACGTACTGTACTCTCTAACCACTCGACTACCAAGCACCCGTATAATTATATGTTAAACAGATTTTCTGTGTACACAGGAATTAAAACATCAGATCACAGTTTGCATGCATTACAACAGTCCTTCATCAGAGATAATGTAGTTTAAATGGTCTGCTGAAGTTATGATTATTGATTCCTTTATGACATTATAATGACAGTAGCAACTGGAGCTATGAGAACGGCCAACACAAAATAAACAGGTAGAATTAGATAGCTGTTGGCAGAGATAATTTCATTCATTTATATTGTTTGTACTTGTGCAATTGTTACACTTCAAATATGTTGACGTTCAGGTTTAATAGTCCAGATTGTATTGTAATGTGTTGGAACACTATTTCATATGAATTGTTTGACTCTGAAGATTGTTTCACAGTCTGACACCTGCCATAATTTTAGGCTACCTCATTTTTGAAAATGAGTAAAATAAATCACAAATCACAATTTAACGCTTGAAATGGAAGAAGGAAATTGAAGTCCCTGAACACATTGACAATGAGTGCAAGTGTGAATCAAACATCTGCCAATGATGTGGTATTTTCCCACTTTCCAGGAGAAATATCAACTAGGGACAACGCTCCCTCTGCCCCCTTCATATCATTTAGACAGGAGTTGATACTAAGGTCTCCACCCAAGCAAGTGAGATCCCCTTTGCCTCAATTGGCCAAAAGGTGTGAAACTGACTAACCGAGAAAGTTGATCGGACAGTAATGAGTGAAAAAGTCAACACTTCTGGAGCCCTGTTGGTCCTTTATGTCAGCACAAACACTTTCGGTGAATCTTCTCACATGATATCCTGTTTTGTCCTTGCTTAGACAACGGTTTTTCAGTTCTTAGTAGCCTCAGCTGGCAAATATTCCTAGAGCTTGGTTTGTCTCACAGTGACAAGTGGGACACTGTGGATGTCATGAGGAATAGATTGTGAAGAACACTAAGATGTAATGACACCAAGGAGTAGACTCAACCAGAACCAGAGAAGGAATTCCTGCTTATGAATCAATTATTCTTGCAAATTGACAAACCAGATGTAGCTTAGAGTGATGTATGTGCGTATATATACACCACGGTAAACACATTCGGACCATATCCTCGCTTGTTTTTCTTTCATGTGTTAAGGGGGATGAAACTGTTACATAACCACACTTAAACATTTAGGTCTGATTTTGTACATGCCAGAAGAGAAAAGTGGTTATTTAATACCAGTACCTGCTGATGAGTCATATCTAACAAGTTGGCAGTCATCTAGCATGGGTGGGTGGTTAGTCACTTGGGTGGGTAGTTAATAATTAATATTTTCATCTGAGGCACATACACTGTACAGGTTGCAGTTTTGTTTTTAAAGCAGTAGACTGATGAATAGGTGTTTCTTACTCTATAACTTTTGCTCCCATAAAGCTGTAATGTGAGGTTTTATGTACTATTATGTAATAATAGCTAGTCACCCTGTTATGTGCTACATAAAGTAAACTAAATTGACCTCACTCTCTGTAGTAAGTCGGACGTGTTTGTCTGTCGCCTATATAAAATATACTGTATGAATATGTCTCCTTACAAAGCGACAAAGATTAACTCCAGTCCAGGAGCAGATCATTTTATTCAGGTTAAATGGCTAAGGAGAAAAAGAGGTAACTTCCTCAAGCATTGCAGTGTTGTGCAGTTCAAAAACGGCCACAAACAATTACACTCAAACCTCTCTAAACAGCAATATAAAGGCTTAGAGACACATTCATTTGTAGATGCTGATAAGCAGTTTTACATAATGAAGATCAACATTTTGTATACAGAAAGAATCAGAAACTCCTCCATAAACCTCTACTGTACAGTATATGTATGAGCACAAAGCAGTCTCACCCTTACATTGCTGAATGTGTTGCCTAGCTGACATGCGTGAGTGTTATCACAAGATATCAACGACACTCGACACACAAGCAATCCAGCAGACCATGCTCATTCATTCAGTAGGAGGAAGATCAAATAGCAGAGGGAGGAGAGTTGGAGACTGAAAGAGCCTATCTAAGATTATGACATTTCTCTTCCCTGCTGTATTGCGATGATCCTATCTGCAGTACATGCCCTTGTTTTTGACGGGGGAAGGACTCCATCCCAAAAGCCGAGATGATAAAGTAACCAGATGAAAACTGAAAAGTGCAGCCAAAGTTTATACTAGCTGTGCTGACAATCAGACATGTTGTCTGTTCTCAAGCATCTTCTGATCTTGTGTTCTCTTTAAAACGGCGCCGTTGCAATTTGCTTCAACATCGTCTGGTATTTCTTAGCTCTTTTCATCAAATTGAGAGCCAAACTCAAGATCCACTCTTCAAGGCGGATAAGACATATTCTCATCAGATTTCAATCGTATATTGACATAAATCAGCCCAGAATATGAAATTTGCTATCAAAGGCATACTCTCCCCAAACTGCTATTGTCCATTATATTACAGTACCAACCTTTACATGCATAAAACCCAAGAACTATCAGTATTGCTGAAAAACATATCCATAGTTCTTCCCCATTAGGTTTAAGGTGACATCGTGCACAGAACCATGAACTGGTGAGTCCACAGTTCTCTTTGGTCAAGCTTCAGTACACGTCCTCATTGTAAAACATCCTGGGATCCAACTTAATTTCATTTCTCCTCTGATGCCTTGCCCTGTGATTATCAAAATCTCCCCATTACTAACGAAGAAGCTATACTGTAGGTCACATGGACAAGCTGGACAGCAAATAGCAAAAACACATAAAGTGTTGGGGGTGTGGCTCTGCACACTCTGGACAAATTAAGGATGTCTCTACTACAACTTCTGCATTGTGAGGTTAGGTACTCCCTGCAGCTCAACCCTGACCCCTCATCCGTGCTGCTGAAAAATACCCCCACAGCATGTTGCTGCCCCCGCCATGCTTCACTGCTGAGATGGTGTGGGGTAGGTGATGATCAAACTAGGGACTCAGTTTTTTACTGCTGAGAGTGCTGAGGTTTTTTCTTGTTTTTTTTTCTTGCACACCCCAAGTGGCTTTGACTTGTGTTTCGCTGAGGAATGTCTTCTGTTTGGCCGCTCTGCCATGAAGCCCAAATCAGTGGAGTGCTGCAGTGATGTTTGTTCTTCTGGAAGTTTCTCCACACAGACTCCTTGTATCTTGTGGGAGCTCTCAATGCAGCAGAATTATTTGTAGCCTTCCCCAGATCTGTGCCTTGACTCTTGTCTCTGATCTCCACAGGTAGTTTCTTCCTCCCCATGGCTTGGTTTTCGCTCTGATACGTATTGTCAGTGTCAGATCTTACATAGATAGGCGTATGTGTGCGTGTGCGTGTGCGTGTGTGCGTGTGCGCGTGCCTTTCCAAATCATACTCAATCAAGTGAAGCAAAGACTCCGATCAAGAGGTAGAAACATGTTAAATATGATCAAGAGAAATGGAAGGAAAATGATCTGATTTTCAAGTGTCATAACAAAGGCTCTGAATACTTATGTGACATTTCTACTTCTCTTTTTGAATTAACAAAAGAATCAAAAAATGCTCTTTTCATTTTGTTATAAGTGGTATTGAGTGTATATTAATGAAAGAAGATGAGGGGCAATTTCAGCACAAGAAATACAAGACAACAAGTGAAAAGGCGTCTGAATACACTGTGTTTTTGACAGTTCTGTCTGTCCGTGAATATTTATGTTATAATGAGCAAACCAAATGCAAACTGTTTTAGTTTAATAAAGGACAGGGTGACAGTACCAGCCAAGAAAGTTGAGAAACTCAGTCTACTGCTGAGTTACTCAACTTTCTTTGGCCCATCTTCTTTGAATCATCTTGCTAGGTACACACAGTACAGGTAGTTTGTTGTAGTATAGTGGTGTGGAGATGTCTTCTGAACACACATTGCTCCCCTTAATTCCACCTGAGAACTATTCAGACACCTCGACATACCTGGGCATTGTTACTGACCAGGTGCATCAATTCATTGCCACAGTCTACACTTTTTCAGACGGATACTTCCAGGAGGATAACAAGCCTTGTCACAAAGCACCCCTCATCTTAAAATGGCTCCAGGAACATGACAGTGATTTTAATTTACTTCACTACCCCGCACTTTCTCCAGGTCCCAGCCCAATAGAGCACCTTTGAAATGTGTTGGCAAGGGCCTTTCACAGTGTGAGTGAAGTGGCAAATATATGCAGGAACTGTGCGTATTGAGTCAGAATGAACCCAAGGAGTACGTAGCAACCATCACTGTGTTCAATCCTCTTGAAGCAATTTTCGCTGTTTTGAATTAAACGTCTTATGAAACTGCTAGACATATCTCGTAAAGTTAATTTCAAAGAGTTACCTGCATAATAAAGTCTATGAATACTCGGATGACACAGCTATTGTGACATGTATCAGGAACTGGCAGGAAGAGGAATACAGGGATCCGACAGTGGCCTTGAGTGAATGTAGCAGCAAGAACTGTCTCCTTCTGAACAACTCCAAGACTAGGGATGGCCGTCGCCAGGTCAAGGTCCAACCTCCTGCACATGTATAAATACCAAGGTGAGCAGCTGGACAGTAAACTGGACTGGTCTGTGAACACAGATGCCATCTACTGAAAAGGGGCGGAGCTGGCTCGTTTTTCTCAGGAGGCTCTGGTCCTTTGCCATCTGGAGTGAAATCTCACACAAGTTTTATCAAGTGGTAGTGGCCAGTGTCCTTTTTTATGGCGCAGTCTGTTGGAGGCAACACAAACCGCCCCCTCCGCAACATTTCAGCAGGTGAGAGAAGCAACAAGACCTGAGGTCAGCGTCTCATCTCGCTGCGCTGCAGGACTGAGAGGTTCAGGAGATCCTTCATTCCTGCCACCATCAGCCTGTTAACACTGCAACTAAAGGAAATGGCTCATGACCTGGTCAACTGAACTATGATTGTTTATTTTTAGCTATTATTGTTACTGGTAATAGGCTGGTGGACACCTAGGAAATAACTAAAGTAACTATCTATCTATATTATTATGCTGTGCTCATCTCATCCCTTCGTTTTCTGTAAATTACTCTAATGTATAAGCACCTAGACTTGATTGCTTTAATCACGTGTTTAATTTAAACTGTCCCCTGAATCCATTTAATGTCTAGCAAGAACCACAAAGGATAGTAGAAACCATCACACCTTCTTGTCACATTCTGGAAATTAGATTGCCATCACACGAGAAATAGGATCAACCTATAATAGTATTTTTGCATTATCATTGCCCAACAGGCATGGTGATGTGAAATGCATGAATGTGCTAATATCATGAAACTCGATACCCAAAGAGGTCTTGTGGTTTAAGTGACTTAACAGCTTTGAGATAATTCAAGGTGAAGATGTGGGCATTAAAATGTTGTCCATTGTCCAAGAGCCTTGCATTACACACCCATGACTTGGCCCAGAGGACGAAAGATTCATCATAGTCCCGCATAAATTAGCGTAACAAGTTTGCAATGATTTATTGACTTAAAATCTGGATGTGATTACAGCAAAGGAGCAGATTGGAGTCATGCATGGCTGGCTTTGGATTAGAGGCATAAATGAGCGACACTGTACTTGTGAGAGTATGTATGCATGTGTTTGTGTGTGTGTATGTGTGTTTGTGTGTGCGCGTGTGCGTGTGTGTGAGCATTCACAAAGGGGGAGTGCAGCCTGTTCAACAAAGCACGGTGTTGGTATGCTAATACCACAGCAGGGAGCTTTTCCTGAGGGTGAAATCATCTCTTATTCAGGCTCTGGTTCAGCCATAGGCATCCTCACTCCTCAACAGATAAAGAAACAGGTCTGCCTGTGATGCCTTGTGTAAGTACACACATTTTGTGTATATAGGTGTGTGTGTGTGTGTGCATTTTACATTTTTTGTGCTTTGTCAGAGTTTTCAGGGCTGGTGTTTGTCATTGACTACTTTTTGTATTTGGTCTATTTTGTCACATAGAAAAAATAGCAAGGTGCCCATCTTATAAAAACATAAACTTTCTTACATCCATCTCCACAGTTCGCCCTTCCTGTTTACTCCATGTCTTCAGCGCTGTCATTTGACCAGTTGTTTGGCAGTTGGTGCAAACAATCATCTCTTGGTACTCGAGGTGCACCATTGCCTCCTAGGGGACATTTAGTCTCTCGCTTTAGTTTTGTACTCTCTCTTTCATTCTCACACTCTTGTGTCGTCGTTGGTTATATGGTGAGTTAAACAGTGTAGTAGTGCTGTACTGCGAGAATACATGCCAGAGGAGATTCGTACTGCTACAAAGTGAAGATGACAGGAAGCTGCTCCATACTTCATAGCCAGAAGGACAAACATATGCTGCCATTTTTACCTTCAGCAATTGCCTTTATTTGCCAGTATTTTTTTTACACCTTTTCAGGTGGGTCTTGTGTGTATTTTGCCTGAAGGCATGTGGATGTTGCTAACGCATTGGTGAAAGCTATTACTGGGCAAAAACAGCCTTTACTTGCTTTTTATTTAGCTGTTTCAGCTATTTGAAGTCTGCTCCTCACAGCATGGCCCAATTACAGTTAACCTGCATGTCTGTGTAGCCGGTTAGTGAGCCACTCTCCATAGTTTTAAAGCCCGTTACTGCAATTCAGGGTGTGTTGAACTATGGTGTGCGCAAGACAAGTTCACAGCAGCCCTAACAAGGTCAATTCACACTTGACTTTAAATGAGTTTCCTCATGCAGCAAAGTGACCACTTGTGATTAGGTCTCACTTATTTGTGTGTCTTGTGTGTCACCGTGAATCATTGCACTGTGCACAGCTGTGGACTTCACTGGCAGAGGACACCAGTTGATGTGTGTACTGAGTGATTAGATCTCAAATGCCTCGGCCTGCACCATACAAGGAAAATTTTCAACATTGGTCAACACTGCAATGCCAATATGATAAATAAACAAAATATTGACGTGTGCACATACAGTTTTGCTGAGGGAAGCTGAATGAAGAACACAGACAAAGGTCACATTCCATCTATCATTATTTGATCATCTCCTCCTTCCTTCTGCTTCAGGCAACACTGCTGGAGAGGGGGGGTTGTTAGCCAGTCTTTTGCGCATGTTCATATTGTGATCATAATCAGAGATGGGTGTTAATTCCAGGTCAACACAAACCACTTTGCGTTTGCCTGAGATGAGGGGGAAAAAAACAACTACTCAAGTTCAAAAACAAACCAAAAAAAACCATTTGCTGTAATGCATCCATTTCCATCAGACAGAAGAGTAACGAGCGAAGCAGATGAGAGCAAAACAGATAAAAGAGCATAAAGAATATGTAACTCTCACAAGATGCATGTGCACCAGAGGGCAAGGCTGAGGCTGTAATCTTACCATTGGTTATGAACATACAATATCTTCATGCCCACAGATAATGCACAGCTGCACAAACACAGACACACAAGTATTGTCCAGTCAGCCATGTCTGTTCATATGTCCATTCATTTGGTTGGAGAAAGATCATATTATTTTCATGGTGGTGTACACATTGATATAATCAGGAAAGCTTAATTGGAAATATTCATTGAGGCCGTTTAAATAATTCTCTGCTCATTATCATAGCTTTTTATTCATTTTTCCCATTGCTTTTTAGATTTAGTTATTTCTTTTATGAAAAAACAAGGATGATCTCGCATCAATACATTAAATAAAGGTTGTTGAATTACAGATGTTGTCTTATAGGCAGTTCATAAAGTGTACTGTAACACTGTCAATTGAGGTGCAGAGTGGACCTTATTTATGTATTGACTTTTAAGGAATATTTATTGTTTATCATTTACTTACTTACTTACTCAACTCAGTTTTATTCATACAATGCCAATTCATGTAAGAAATTATCTCAAGGCACTTTACAAATCATTATACAGTAGTATTTACAGAGACCCAAAAGTTCTCTGTAAATATGAACGCACATGGTAACAGTGGTGGGGAAAATCTAAACAATCGGTTGTTTGTGACAACCTAAAGTAGTCTTCATTCTAAAAATAATACTGTACAGGCACAGTTAACTGATTATTGAACTGGTAAACTTGCAGAGCTGGGTGACATAGTGACATTTTTAAATTGCCCCTCGGGGACAAATAAAGTGTTTGATTGATTGATAGGGGAACAATGTCTTGATGAAAGAGCTTTACTTAAGGAGTTTAAACAATCAAAATCATCATTAAAGCTAACGAGCCCAAATGAAGGTTAAATTTGAACCAACATGTGCATTTTCCCCCCATTTAACATCTTTAATCAGATTCATGCTTTTTTTCTGTTAGCAAAAAGAATAAAAAATAGCACTGGTTTTACAGACTTGGCTAAAACAAATTGTCAGTATCAAAGCATACCCAAGCACCTGTACATGTTATTTTCATATTTCATCTCTAACAATTGTTCTAGCAATTGTTCTCATGTTTCATTCCCAAGGCACGAAACACGCTGACATCAACCAGCAAGACTGGCATATCTGTGCAGAGCAATTCTCGACAAGAATGGAAAAAAATAGATGAAGCTCACCTTGCCTCATCTTGTCCTCAGATTCTCTCACTGACTCACACACACAAAGAGAGGGTTCGCAGCAACAAAAGAAATTCATATAACATTGCTGTTTTTCTCTTTTGTTGTTGAGGATTTTTCATCACTGTAGCATCACAAATCTTTTGTAACAGGTGTCAGTGTGCAGAATTATCTATCGGCAATAAAAGGATCTCAAATACACAGTAAAGTTTTGCTCCTTACCTGAAATGGTATTGTATTGTGTTGGTGCTAGCGCTTTAATTGACTCAATGTATGTTCAATAGGGAAAATATAGATAAAAGTCCAGTGAATGGGCTAAATGCTAAATAAAAACCCCACCGTACTGTATGTTTTGATCTAATTTCCTCTGTTCTTTGTTCTCTACCTCTCTGTTTTTTGCAGTGCTGTTTGGTCAGTTTGTGGTTTTCCAGACTTTGACCAGTGACGTTGTTGAGATCTATGACGGATCTTCTACAGATGCACCCCTTCTCTCTTCCATATATGGATCACACTCAGGTAAAAAAAAGAAAGAAAAAAGAACAAAAAAGGCGAAGAAGCACAAAACAAAACTCTGCAGCGCTTAAGCCTCCTGTTTTATTTTATCTGTGTTACTAGCTCACAGGTATGAGTAGTTTGTCTCGCACAACATTTTGCACTGGAGGCAAGATGTTGCTTTCCTCTCTCAACTCAGCTCATCCCAAATAGTTTTTTTTTTTTTTTAATATGAATTACAAGTCTGAAGCCAGAGCAGTTTTATGCTGCAACATATACGGATTCGCCCCTTCTTTCATTTCTGTAATGATGATAATGAGGCACAATGATGATACATAATACATTTTAATTACATTGAGATAAACTCCTAAGATCCCAATTAAAATAACAAAAATGCAAACCAGCTGTTGTAAATTGTTGTCACACTCTACTTGATAAGACATTAGCGCAATGTTAAAACAGGATTTACTGTATATCAGGTTACACTGAAAGTTTTAGGACACAAGCAACTGCAAGGTTCAGACAAAAGCATAAAGTAAGGGCATTTTTATGTTTTATGTTCGTAATTGGCCAGTTTTCAGTTTCCTTGTTTATATGTTATCTCTGGACATTTGTAAACTGCTTCATCTATAACAATTTGGATAATGTTCCCTTTTGTATAATTTAGGCGAGACACTTCCTTTAAGCTCGGGAAACAAGATAACACTCAAGTTTACCACAAATGGAACAGACACAGCAAAAGGATTTCACTTTGTTTACCAAGGTAAGGATGCTTTTTCTTATATGGTTCAAGAATTTGAAGTGGAAATCTATTAGGTGCATATGATTCCAATGAAAAAAACTTATTTTGGCCCTGCACTCATCACATGAAGGGCTGTTCAGCAGAGTGCAATTGGCTGCAGCTGGGCATAGCTGTGCAGAGCTGGATGATGTGGACTCAAAGAGCCTATCATGGCAGAGCAGATGAGAGTGACTAATGACGTGCGAGGAGATTCACAAGGGCTTTACCATTTCTCTCTGCCTCCTTTGTCTTGCCATCTCTCTTCTCCCTGTTGCCTTTCTGACTACCACACCCACACACTGCTCTTTGTCTTTGTATTTCTTCCTCTCATGCTCGCTTCCTCCCCTTTTATCCCCAGCTGTCCCCCGGACAAGTGCCACTCAGTGTAGCTCGGTCCCTGAGCCCCGGTTTGGGAAGCGGATAGGGAATGACTTTGGAATCGGCATGGTGGTACTGTTTGAATGCAGTCCAGGTTACACACTGCATGGCTCCAATGCCATCAGGTGTGAGGCTGTGCCCAATGCCCTGGCCCAGTGGAACGGCACTGTGCCCACATGTGTTGGTAAGCATCTTCATCCTCCTACCCTCCCAGACTCAACACATGTACACACTCAGAAATCCAAAAAGATGGAGCAGGTGCACAGAAGTGGTTAATGTCTGTTTTTCCTAGTCATTAAGTAATCTGCCTACCTTTGGTATTGATGGTTCAGACAGGTAGAAAGAGGCAAGGACAAACAGAACAATAAAGTGTCTCATATATATTTCACCTTGACAAGGGATTTCAATGTCCATGTCTTGCACTAATGGAAAAATAAATAGCAATACAAAAAATATGTCCCAACAGTGTTGCTGATGGGACATACCCACTTTTCCCGAAGATTTTTGTGAAACTTTTTCACATCTCTAACGCAGCCAGTATACCAATACCATATACCAATAGACGGCAACATGTAAATTGTGTTAAAAATATGTAAATTGAGGTGTAAAAAAGCATGACAAACACCATAATGATTTATGGATGTTATATTATAATGCAGGTTTGAAGTACACTATACAATCTTCAGTACCGTGAAATAAAGACTGGCTTAGTGGAGCTAAGCATCATACTTAATACTTTGCAAGGTTAAAGCAGCTATAGGTATAATTGATATTTTTGTAACTAGTATATCAAGGAGTTTCTTGTACTGATGAACCTTCAGACTTATCACCCGAATCCGCTCTCCTCAGCTTTATGGAGCTTTATATCGAGTTTCAGCTCATTGCTTAGCTGTCCAGCTGCAACTTTATTGTTCTGGTTCACTCTCACTGCCCTTATTGCGTTTTTTTACAGTGCAGCAGACAGCTGCTGATTTCAGTGGAAAAGCTCTAAAAATTCACTGTGCACTACTTTCTCAGTACTAAACAGACAGACACAGTTAGCCACCACAGTAGCTAGTGGACATGGAGCAGCATTTATCAACTAAACAACTAGAAATTTCCCACAGGAACTAGTATAGATCAGATGGTGAACATTGGTCTTCCATTTACCAGGTGGCCAAAAATATGGCTCTGAATGATAATGTTGCTACAGAAGGGCTGGATGTTTAAATCGGCACCCGCCATATCAAGTGAAAATGTGATGATATGTTAATATTGTGTTAGGAAGTGGCAGAAATGTGTTATTGCAGCTTTAAGCTGGCCCAATTCACCAACACCCATTAATGGGAAGATTAGTCATAAACAAGCTCTCTGATTTCGCGACAAAATGTCATAATGCCTTCATACAGTAGCCGTTTACAACAGTCTATATTAATGGTAATGAAAAATTTATGAATGAAGTTAATAATTATCTCTTATAAACAAGGACGTCATTGGACATGTCACCATTTCATCACCGAAATTCAAATTTGCGGAGCTACAGTAGGTGGAAGCAAGTCAAGTGAATCACTGAACATTACTGTTGCTTTACTGCTTTAGCCTGAACAGCATCACTATACAGTATCTACCTGCTAAGATTTTCTGTTGGATGAAAACAGCAATCAACCAACAAAATGATACCATTATATCATGCGGTTTCCTTTTTTTCCACATGAAATATTAACACCAAAATGACAGGTTGAACACGCAACAGTGTCTGTCTAATCTAGATGGTTCTGTGGCTAACATGCACCGAAACATGCACACATAAACATACCCTCATAAATATATATAGATATACACATACTACACATTTTTTACACATGAACAGATTTGCATATTTGCTTCGCATACATATAAACATGTAGAAGGGCACGCATGTTACAGTAGAAGGGCCTAACCAACACACCCACACGTCACCTTGGGAAGATAAAGACCCACAGATGAAGTATGGAGAAATCTACTGAAGTCAGGCCCCCTGTCAGCCAACAAATAGTCCCAGCCAGTGAGTGCTGGAGATTTCAAGCCAGGGTTCATCCAAGTTTACTGCCAAGTGGTAAGGGAATCGCGGTGGCACGCGCAGATCCATTTTAAACACAGTGATTTTTATCTGGAGATTGAATCTGGCTGCAGCATCTCCCCCAGCGGCTGTGTACTCGCCCAGAATAATGGATATAGTCTCATGGAAGCTTCAGCAAAAACACTATGCTCAATTACTCAAGCCCTCTTTATGGAATATGACGGTATCAGACACTACTCTCCGGTGAGGTACCTGTGTACCAGAGGACGCATTTGTCCAGCTGCGATTGACCTGACTCATCACACAACGTGTTTGGCTTTCAATTTCACAAACGCTAAGCTGCTGAATTGAGGATTTTATGATCAGTTGTGCAACGTTTTATCGTGATTTAATTAGCTTCGCCTGACTGGACGAATAATGTTTGGGTGGCCTCTGTTGAATTTTCTGCCGAATAGTTGTCTTGAATAAATATATGTATTTTGTTGTTTTTCAGACAGAGTTTGACTTTAAGTACTTTGCAGTGAGCTTTAAGAGATTAAAGTAATGCAGCTGACTTCATTTTTCAGTGTTTAGACTTCTCACCAGTAGATGGGAGAGATTAACAGTACAATAACAGTAAAAGTAAATACTGATTAGATGTCAACAAATTTCTCTTGTTTTGCTTTCTGCACAACTGAAATAGCTTTGGAGTTTCACATATAAATTAAATCAGTTCTGATTGCAAAAACATCATCATTGCCCAGTATTACATAAGCCCACAGATTGTCATGATTCATACTCAGTATGTCCACACCATGGGTTTCACTGTTGGCCTAAACATTTTTTGAAGGTGTCACCAAGTGAACAGTGTCGCACTGAGCTTGTTTCCTAACAGTGGATCCTTGTTTTGAAATAGCCTCCCAAGACCAATTACAGTGTCCCAGTCCAGACCTGTGTAGTAAAACCAGGCCAGAGGAGCTCTCTGGAGCAAGATGAGCTACGCATGAGGTCATGCTATTTTGGGGAGTTTTCTTGGAAGTTTCTGAATTGAAATTGGAAATTACTGCCAGTTTGAGTAACAGTGTATTTAGGACTTGTTATTCTATCAAGAAAGTAAACATCAGAAATCTCAGCAACATATTTAATCAGTATTTTAAAAGAAATCTCACCAGCCTCCAAAAATGACTGCATACAAAAAGCAAAAAGCAATCTCTGTTTTGTAAATGTTTTTCAGTGATTATACTGGGATGCCGTTCCATTTCGCCCACTATATCATCCGTAATAACCTTAAACCACTGACTAATATGGGCTATTTCTTTTAGCTTCCAAAAGCACAATTTGGCCCTGAATATGGGAGCAACAGCATTTCCCCCACATCCAACTCCAATTATGCTGCCCCACATCATTTTGAGAGAGCGGGCTTTGCCATAGTTGTCTTCATAGTGGTTCATGAAGCAAACTAACCTTGATAAATTGGCAAGGCTGTCAGCTTTGTCAGAGTGACAAGTTAAACTACTCCTACCTACACTACTTATAGTTGAGAGAAAGGTGAGATGCTACAGTATAGCAAAGATATCACATTGTTACATTTTGGTGAATAAAATGATCATCAGTGAGATAACAAAAGCAGTTTTTGATGTCAATCACATGTCAATGTGAAATGCCAATGTAAACTGTCCCAGGTTTATCAAATGTATATATCTTGCAAACAGTATGATGAGCCACTGAAGAATATACAATTTAATCATTACAATGAATAAGTTCATTTTATGTGATACACTCTTGTTGTGGACAGATTTTTTAAAATTTATTTCTTGATTAAAACACCTTTAATTAGAAGTCACTGCTCCCTGCATCTCAGATGAGGAAAAATGGTGTCTCATAACGTGTGTGGTCCCCCCACTTGTCTTCCTGCGGTAACTCTGACATATGAGCCTGCCACAGATTGAGATGGGTGGGGAGCATTCATGCTTTTATGAGTGTCATGATTTCTAATCTCGCTCGACCAATTACATTAACTGACAGCTCAGGGGACTCAAAGGAGCTGTTAAATTATGTTGAAATACCGGGTCTTTTCCCGAAACAGCCCTGTAGCTTGTTGTCTAATACTAGAAGAATATAAGTTTGTTATTCTTGGCATGTATTTCAGAAGTTTGTGTCAGAAGCAAAGTATAAAATTAGCAAAAGGAGCATCATTTTTTGTATAAGGTATGCACGTTTTTTTTTTTTATCTCTCAGTTTTGTGTGAAAGGGATTTGAAGAGCCAGCCAGATTAAAGAAAAAAACAAGGTGCCTGATTACTCACCATATTATGTTGTGTATGCACAGCACCACATGACTGATTACTACAGATTTCCTAGACCTTGACCGTCATTTTTCATCTGCAGAGCAAAATTCATAAGAATTGCACAAGCTGTTCTCCTTCAGCCGTGATCCAGGAGTTGATCACTTTCAATACTGAATACTCGCGTGCTAGCTGAGGATGACATGACTGGAGTAGTGATTATAGGAAAGTGTGACTGCTCCTCTGTGTCATTGCTGTGAGGTAGAGAGACAGTAGAGACATAATTTTCTCTAATTTCGTAGTTGGAATGAAAGGAACAGAAGTCACTTTGGCACAATTCTCCAAGCTTTTGTAGCAGGGTAGATGTCACCTCTAAAATACTGATAAGTTTGAAGTTTTGACAAGCTCAAAAAGCTCAAAGTGTATTCATTTTATTCTTCTTCTTGTCTTTCACATCAAACCCTCCGTTGTCTGATGGATATCTAAAATTGTGATTCTTATTGACCTGTACAGGTTAAACCCTTGTCCTTGACGAATAATACAGCATCTGGCTCTGCATTGTGAGAACAGGACTCCTTCCTCTCTCCTCCTCTCTCAGTGACAGCTATAGGCTCTTGGTCCCCTAGTGTAGGAAAATGAATCCACGCAAATGCTAAGAATATCAGAGGCCTGAAAAGGCAGTTACTTGTTGGATATAAAAAAAGATAGAAAGTCTGTTGTTCCTGTAAACTGCAGTTAGGAAACAGCATCTGTCATTAATGTTGAAACAGAAGCCACGGCTTTACAGATGTCTGACAAACACATTCTAGCTTTTGACAGCAGAACAATAGAAGTCAGCAGAGCAAAGCGTCAATGAACAGCAAATACACGTCTGCATCAGACTTCTCTCATTGTGGAGATGTAAAAGACTTTTCTGGCTCTCTGCAGAGAGTCATAACAGCCAAATAGGTCATGACATGTTTCTGTGTTAGCCAGCAGAACTTTGGAAATAGGAAAGACAAGAATTTAGGGTTGTGCTTTGTCGAGAGTTACAATCCAAAGAACTGTAGTTTGCGAGGCTGGGTTACTACAATTCTTAATGGGCAAAATGTGGAGCCACACATTATGAAGCCAACTGCCAACTGGCACCTGTCTGAAAAGCAATAAAAAAGGAGCTGTTACGTACAGTGCTTTTTTTCATTTAATTTTGTTCCTCCATATATCACAGCACCTGACATTGTCAGCACAAGAAAGGCCAGTGACTCCAATTCAGCATTCATCTGTGAGCTGAGAGGCTTGATAAACATGTTGCTTGTGGCACTCGTTGAAGGTGCACTACAGGGATACAGGCATTCACAGTTAAACATGATTTGTGTGGCCTGCAAGAGATAAAATTACATGTCAGGGTTGAATTGTTTACTGCGTACAGCAAACGTGTGCTGCAATATCTTTACTGTACAACTCTACTGTCAGTGATATCATGTGGCTGTGGATGCATGTTCTAGTTAAAAACTTAAACATTTATAGAGAGTCCTTAGAGTTGCCTCACAATTTGTGATTTATAGTGAGTAGGATTATGCTTTTAAATACTTAACAGTTTGCTGCTCTCTCAATGTGACGCCTGTCCACTTCTGGCTCTGCAGGTGTATCTGTGGACTTGTCATCTCTTGTCGTGACACTCCTTTTCTTTCTTTTTTTCTCTCTGTTTCTGATGTCCTTTGTCTAGTTCCCTGTGGTGGAGCGTTAACTGACCGCAGAGGCACTATCCTCTCTCCCGGATACCCAGAGCTGTACGCCAACTATCTCAACTGTGCCTGGAAAATCTCAGTTCCCGAGGGAGCTGGCATCCAAGTGAGATGCAAACCTAGTACTATCATGTTTGATGAGAGATAAAACAGTTCCTCTGGTGGATTACATTTTTACATACAGTGCAATATTAATTATACATACATTGAAGTAATTTTTCTGATGTTTTTTTTTTTTTTCTTTTGTATTTTCTGTATTTTTCATGTTCTCTCCTCTCTCTCAAATCTTTCAGATTCAAGTTGTGACCTTCGCCACTGAGCACAACTGGGACTCGCTGGATTTTTTTGATGGGGTTGATGGCAATGCTCCAAGGCTCGGTAGCTACTCAGGTAAATCTGATACAACTGAATTTTAGTTTTGAGCTCCCTCTTGAATTTCAGTCAAACATCACAGGGCCCCCAGCAGCAGACAGACGTGGTAATGGAACAGATGACATTTGGCATGTCCTTTGAGAATGCTGTCGAAAAACCAGTTAAAGAAGGCAGAGAAGGGGAAAAAAGCCCTTTTTCCTTCACACAGTGTTCCTGTATCTGCAGTGGAGATCTTCATAATCTTGCCCCTGTTTCAGACTGAAATTTGTACAAATGTAGTGTTGCCTTAGGGTGTAAACTAATGAAAATTGTGCACTTGCCACATGGTAACCTACTGGAATCAGGCCATCGTATTATTTTAGATGCTTAATCCTGGTGTAAGAGGGACTTGTGGCAAAATGACATCAGCCGAGTTTTATGAGACTACATGTCAAAATTCTCAAGTGGCACATTTTGGAACAAAACTCTTTACATATTGTAATAGCTCTACAGATCTCACTGTGCAGGGCAGCACGCAGCGTGAAAAGGGTGAAGCACTTTAATTGGCTAGAAATCAATTTTATTGAGGGCCAAAGTGATAAAGGTGATTGTGATTATATGTAAAAGTCGCCATGCAAATTGCAGAAGCCTTACGTCTGGGACCAAGAAAATCATACCACATACAGAATATTCGAGAGCAAATTCCTCCAGTCGCAGGGCTGTGCTCGTGTTCATGGATGTGATTTTATGATTCTGACTGAAGTTTTGAAGGAAGATTGTTCTGTATTTTCATGTTAAAATCCATGTTCAACAGAGGCAACAGGTGAGATCCTTGTTGTTGAATCATCACTGTTGTTTAAAAATCTTAAGTAGAGACATTAACAAATCTAATTTGTTATCACGTTTATGTTGAAATGTCCTCCCAAAATGTTATTGTGCTATTGTTTTAAAGTGATAATCTATCAGTATGGCATCATATTCTTGATCAAACGATCCAGACTTATGTCATTTGTTACATTTAAGAAAACTAAAGCAGAATTATAACCACATAAATGATTGGCTCCACTGCATATTATCTTAGTAAGATGCAGCATGTGTTCATATGTTGTCCACATGTTTCCTGATCTTCATTCGAGGTAGATCTAACCGTCCTCTGTATTTTGTATAATACAGGTACAACTATTCCCCAGCTGCTGAACAGCACATCCAACAACCTGTTCCTGACCTTCCAGTCTGACATAAGCGTGTCCGCCGCTGGCTTCCACTTGGAGTACACAGGTATGAGGAGAGATGGCTTGTCTGGCCGTCCGTCACTCAGTCTGTTGTCTGTTTGTGTGTGTCCATCTGCCACTGGCTTCCAGCTGCTGCACAGGGATGTAAGAAGTAAGAGGGACAGCTGGTCTGAGTGGCGCAGGAGGACAGAATGTAAGAGAGCGAGTAAAGTTTTTTATTCCTCAGTATATTATCTCATTCCCACTCTTAGCACCTGTTTCTCTGGCATTTTGTATTATATTTCCCAATAGTGTTGTTTTTTTTTAAATCCTGCCATAGCCTCAAGTTACTGGACGCACATCCTTTTCATTTAGTGACAACATTACGCTCTACTCTCAGTAGGCTGTTCACTTAGGGCATATTTGCTAAACATTTAAAATTTAAGAGGTGTAGCTAGCCCCAGTGGAAGATAAGCACAAGTCCTCCCAATCAAAAGTGAAGTGAAAAATAGGGTTGATGATCTGCAGGTGAAGCATGTAGCTCTTCTACAGAGCCTGTGCATATTCTCATATTCTCTCTACAGAGATCTAACAGTGGTAAGCACATTTTCCTGTATTTATATCTCAGGCCCTTTGTCTTTGTCTTTTTTTAATGTCAGGGTAATTTTACTCTACATTTGCATCAGCTGTATCCCATTCTTATGAATTAACTGCTGCAGAAATGCCTTGGGGGATCTTTCTCAGATTTGGCAAAAATGATCACTTGGACTCGAGGATGAATTGATTGGATGATGAATCGGTGGTCAAAGGTCATGGTCACTGTGATCTCACATCTGTCCCAATCTTGCATATCACACAACGTGATATATCAGGGATGCCCGGAGGGAATTTCAAGTCTGGCACAAACGCTCACTTGGACTCAAGTATGAACTGATAACAATTTGCCAGTCGAAGGTGAAAGCTCAGCATCACTGTGACCTCACAAAACACGTTTTTGGCCATAACCTAAGTTAATAAGACACAGATGTCTAATCCGAGAAATTGATGAAGTCATGACATTTTATATCCATTTGGTAAAAGGCTGAATTTGCTGTGACATCATAAAGTTCTGCTAAAGCTTTTTTCTGCCCATCATTCAATGCTGTAACTCAGAAACATAAGGGAAGATTGTGACCATATTTACTGCAGCTTGACTGGTTGACAGAGGCATTCAGCTTCAAGGTGGGAGTGATAATTCAAGTTGTTTGTTTTTTTGTCTCTAAGGCCAATATTTTAAGCAGTGTTCTCTGCCGCCTCCTCCTCCTTCTCCTCCTCCTCCTCCTCACATTTGTCTTTCTGCTAGTTTGTTACCTATCATTCACCAACACATTAAATCAATTTACAGAAAATATATGGCTGCGGGAGAGACCCACTGTCATATATTTTCACTGCCATACATCAATAGCAGCCAAAAATCGCGAAATGAGATTGGGAATTCGTAAGGTGAACATGAAGTCAGAGGATGTGGATTGGGGAAATAAGGAGTGCAGAATAAAAATCTATGTTAAGAGCTCAGCTAACTTATTCATCTTTGATATCCTATACACAATGGGAACTAAAGAACAACATATTTTTGAGTAAACTCAGTTCAAACCAACAGTCAGTTCCCACAGATGCGTTTCAAAACAGTAGTGGCATGAAAAAACATTGCTGCCACTGAACTTGGCCTTGCTGTCAGTCCACAAGCATCATACCGATGTTAAGAATGACTTCACAGTCATGTCTCGCGCAGTCAGTCCTTCATTTCCACAACACCCTCCTCTTGCTGGGAACGGCTCTGTAGCTGTGTCTCTCAGTGGGCTCTCTGCTTTCTGCACTGAACACCTCCCCCACCACCCCTACCTACTGCTGAGAATCACTTCAGTGCCATGTCTAACAGCCTGTTCTTTCTTCTACGACTGCCTTACATGTTGCCACTGCTGCCCTTGTAAACTGCATTTCCCTATGCTTAGTGTAAACCAGGCTCCAGTCAAACTCCTTTCTATTTTTTCGTCATGCTTTTCATTTCTCTTGGCTTGCCTTTCATATGGTTCCACTGTGTAACATTTGTGTGTGTGTGATCATGCTATGTTGATTCTTTATGGTACTGCTCATTAAGTATTTCCGCTTTTGTGGTCTGTTGTTTTCAATTATGTGATGTTCTAGTCTCCTGCTTACAGTACAGCAGAGTTCAGCTTCTGATTTATTTGGTCAAATTAAAACAATCCTCTCCTCTGTTCTCTAGCCAGTTGTATCGTTGTGTATTATTTTCAGCCTTTGGTCGGCTTGAACCACATTGCAGGTTTTAGCTGCAAATTAACGCTCTGAATGCTCAGCACAGTGAGAGGAAAAAGGCATGAGGGATTGATACAAACCCAGCAAGCCAACCATCCGTTTTAAAATGTTTCCTTTGGGTGATTGTTGCAGTCCATTGAGACAGTCATAAAAATCTTGTGTACCACCCATCACCACAGCGAACCGAGTGTTTAACCAGCTCTGCTAAGACAGACAGCATGCTACTGTTGAACATGAAATAGGTGCTTTTTCAGTGGCCATATGCTGGTTTGTATCCCAAATAAAGTCCCACACTGACCACATACTGTATATACATATTTATGGTTGGTGTGATGTGTGTATGTATTGTATACATACATATATATGAAGCATGAAGCCTGTGACCTGTAACATCACAGGTGACTGACTTCAGATGTTGGTCCTGGACGACCTCTTCCTCCGGACCTACTCTCAGACCTTGTGCAAATTACTTTTGTGCTGTGGTTGTCCAGATATCCAGTTGTGTTTTTTTCTAACTGCAAGTAATTACATATCAAGTGCACTCTTATGCAGACGAGCGGCTTACTCATACAACTTGACATTAGGACTGTTGTTGTAAAAGTGGATCACTGTGCATCATGGGCTTATCATGTACTCTCATAATGCATCAGACACAGCTCTTCTCGAGGGCACAAGGTCGTCCAGTAGCGTCTGCAGTCCCAGTTTCTCCGTTCTCTGATCTCTCTAAGTAATGTACAGACGTCTTTCCTGGTTAAATAGAGTGAGTCGTGGGTGATAAATATTGTGTTATTAAGCCCTGCTGGTAAGAAGTCTACTCGGTGTTAATACTGTAGATGTCTCTTACGCTCAGGAAGAACTTCAAGTGTCGAACAATATTATATAATCTGAAGCCTTTTGAAGCCTTACAGCTGTTGGATGTACATGTATGTATGTATATACATAAAAAATCATACATTTGGGGGATTTGAAATGATATACTGGATGAAGTGATATACTGCCCACTACTACTATATATGGTAATTGCAGTTTCCTGTAAGAGACAGATGTCCTAAAATTGACATGTTTCAGGTGTATCTGGTGTACTTCACTCAGAATGCAAACAGCAAATTAATGTAAATGACTGCTGTGATTTTTCTATCATACATGTATGTGTCTGTTAGCATGTTCTGTTGACCTGTATCTAGTCAATCACAGTAGTGCATGGTATAAAACGGTTCATATACACGTCAGTTTCAGAAACTGCTTACAGCAAACATCAGAATGGGAAAATGTGATCGTTACTTGGTTGGCATGATTGTTGGTGCCAGATGGACTAGTTTTAAACTTCTTATCTCCTGGGTTTTCTACACACAACACTCCAGAGTTAACAAAACAAAACAAAAAACACCAGTGACTGACAGCTCTACTGTATGAATGAAAACACCTTGTTGATGAGAGAGGTTAGAGGAGAATGATGCACCAGTAGGAGCTGACAAAAAGTTTACAGGAACTCAGATAACCACTGTACACAACCGTGGAGAGCAGAATAATATCTCAGGGTGAACAACACATGAAAACTTGAAGGGGATGGAAAACAACACAACAAGGTCACAAAGGGTCCCACTGCTGTCAGCCAAGAACAGAAATCTGTGGGTGTAAGTGGGTTCAGGCTCAATAACAGTGGACAGATGCAGATTAGAAAACTTGATGATGGGTGAGAATTTGGCATCAGCAGCATGAATCCTTGATTCTTTAATACCAATCGATCATTGTTTGATTTCCGCAGCCTATCTGAGTAATGTTGCTCAACTCAACTTTAAACTTTATTGTCCCCAAAGGGAAATTCATGTTGCAGAAGGGCAAAAAACCACAGAACATATAGAGCGCATCCACACAAACTCTACACAACATTGAACAACATTGAATGGCAGTACCCCAGAGGGCAAACTGGGAGCTGTTCCATACTGCTGTCTATGTGCATCCCTATATGGGCACATTTTACCTTTATTTTTAAATTATTTAGCAATTAACCATATTTTAATGACAGTGCATCATTTCAGAAAGCAAAAGTTAGCCAAAGCTGTTTTCATGAACATGACGAAGAGTTCAGTGAACCTCATTGACTTCCACAGTCACAAGATCTGAATTCAGTCGAACACCTTGGGGATGTAGTAGAACAGCAGATTCACAGCATGAATGTGCGGCTGACAAATCTGAAGTAATGATGTGATGCAATCATGCCAATATGGAGCAGACTCTTTCAGAAAGAGTTTTTTTTTTTTTCAAGCATCTTGTAGAAACCAGGCCATGAAGAACTGAGGCTGTTTTGAGAGCAGAGGGAGGCTCTACCCAGTATTAGTATGGGGTTCCTCCTTACACAGTGCTCTGCTCTGAGTGTAGTTCTCCCCAGAATAAAAAGAGGCTTCCTTCACTTCATTTATATTGTTTTTTTATTTAGTACAGATGGAAATTGAAGTATAAGATGTATTATTACATACATTTTATAAATTATTTAAGATCTGTACTGGGTTAGTCATAACCACCCACAGCCCATGAAGAAATATTGTATGTTTCATGAAATGTGCATGCATGTAGTTATTTATAGGTTCAATAGTATGTGTATCTTAATTATTTTGATCTTATTCAGCACCGTATCACACGTTGAAACACTGTGGGAGTTAATGTAGGTACAGAACCGTCTGTATTTTTACACACCAAACACTAGACTGTATGCCAGCCAGGTGCACAGCAGGTGTCCTCCAGATATTCACTTAGCTCAGAGGCAGCGCTCCTCCTGACCCGCTGCATTGAAGATGATGAAAGAAGCTGATGTGATTGATGGTTAATCGAATCCCTCACTGCAGTTATCCTTATTTTGATGCTGTCAATTAAAAGTGTGCATTACCGGTTGTCAGACTTTCTAGACTGCCTATTTAATTTAAAAAAATCACAGTCATATCAATGTTAAAGATCAAATGATAATAACTAGCATAAAGGGAATATTATAATGAAGGGATTTTTTGTGATTTTATTTTAATTATCTCAATTCACAATAGTTTGGTTATTAAAATACCTTCAGGTATTAATCAACTACGTCAGAAACTCTCATTAGGAAGCTGTTTGTTTTCCCCACCTTGAACTGTGTTGTTGATGGTGTACGTCAGCACTATGCTTTGCAAACCATCAGTTTGCTCTTTTATTTGTGTTCACCCTTACTTCTTTCCCTCCCACAGTGGTGGTGTGTGACCTGCATGTTTTAATCTGCATCAAACAATTGCAACTCACTTGGATTTATCAATTAGCTTGGGGCATTTTGTAGTCGTACTTTTTTATTTTCTGAGCACGAACTGTTTTCTTTACAGGTTCAATTTAAATTTCTTTGAAAGATTATTGAAATAATTAAATTTATGCTAATTCACATATTAAATTGAAAACATGAGAGGATAAAACTATCAGCCACACACGAGTAGCGTGCACACTTAAATAAAAACTGGTGAGAATTTTATTTGCTAGATACAATCAGCAAGGCATCTTGGTGAAAATATCAAGCAAATGCTGTCTTTAGTATATTGTTCCAAAGTGTTTCACTTGATTCATTGCCCACTGACATTTAAGGTCTTTTGCATGTGACATATGTATATGAATGTATATTCAGAGCATCCCGTGTTACTAAAGTTCACCAGTCATTTCCGCTCACTTGTACATCTCAGATTCTTATTTTCCATCTCTCGATGAAGAAAATGTGAATCCACTGCTTTATTAAAAATCTTACTCATTTCAGTGAACGCTTCAAGGGGAAGGTTGATTGTTCCCTACAGTAAGGACACATGATTATTTCATGAAACTGTTTAATTTATAGCTTCATTTCGCTTTGATATCAAACTTAGTTCATGGCAGCCTTACACTATAGCAGCAAACACTGCTTAATGAACTGCATGACCAGAGCTCCTTGAAATCCATAAAAAATTCAAAGTCATTTGAATTTATCAGAGATTTTTTTTTATTATTTAAACCTAAAATGACAAAGAATTTACCCAACCCACTTGTACAATAGCTCCTGTTTATTTGCTGTATCTGTGGTTGAGAATATTACTCAGCTCCCTGCTTTGCATCTCTTAGATTACTGTCTACTCCCACTCAAATACCCTCTAACTTCCACTGGATGCTGAGTGGAGTGGCCACTCCCGGGCTGCCTGTGAATTTTTCTGTACCCTGTGTGGCAATTTCTGCTGTGTTTAAATTCATCCACCCACCTGCTTGTTTGGACCTGCTAACACTCTGAGTGTGCTCGTGTGTGAGTGTTTGTACATTTTGTATGTATTTTTTCTTTTGAGGAGTAGTGTGAGTATGTGCCCACATAGGTGGCGATACATTAGTCTTCTTGTGCTGCTGTTTGTATATCCTCCTCCCCACTACTTCTCACCCTATAGTGGTGGCATATCATTAATATTGTTTCAAAAAACATAAAGAAAAACTTGTGTGTGACGTGTTTCTCAAGGTTTCTGCATTTGTTTTATCCCGTGTTAATGCTGGAGCTTTTCAGCAACACATTCAAAGCTTTAATAACGGAACTGTGAGATGGGTTCCTTCCTGCCTGCAAAATTAGATTTTTTTTGTGTATTCAGTTCAGTCACTTTAAGGACAAAAAAACTCAAACTTTTTTTTGCATTTTTTTTCTTTTTTTTCTGTGAAAGTGAATGCAGTTTAAATTTACCTCAAATACCCAACATTAATGTATCCCGAAGCTTGAACAATTGCTTTTATGCTAGAAAAACACACAATATCATGCTTCTCAGTACCTGGCAAGTGGCGATGTAATCACTAAGTTCCAATGGAGCTCAGTGCTTCTGTCAAACAATTCTTAAGGGATTGCTTTGTAATTTCACTGTGATTGCTTCAGATCACAGTCGGCAGGATTTTGTGATTACAGCCACCAGTAGAATAGCCTTGTGGCTTGTCCCAGTTTCTAAATGTGATGATGGAGGGGGGAGGGGTGGGACTCAATTATTATGCAATTACAAGCATATTAAAATGAGGCACTGTGTAATTACATGTTAAAACATTTGGTTTTAATTTAATTATTCCCTCCTCTCTGTAGGTATTGGGTGATTAAATGTAAATGATAACATTACATATGCAATGGATGTTCAACAATGGAACACTATCACGCGCTTGAAGAAGTTGCAGGTTTTGGTTGTGTCCATATTGTGCAGAAGAATGATCGCTGTCCACACTTGTGTGTTGTGACTCTGTCCTAAGCAATAGGTTTGGATTCGTGCCCAGAGCCGCAGTCTCCCAGTAATGGCCAGAAAGTGGGTGACCGCTACACTGTGGGTGACATGATCTCCTTCCAGTGTGATCAAGGCTTCTCTCTACAGGTAGGAGAAAGCATTCAGTTATAGTAGAGCATAAGTCTGGCAGCTCTGTTAGCTCTGTTATATGTATAAGTGAATCATGTCTGTGTGTCCGGAGTGACAGTTTCAAGGGAATATCGTAAAGGCAGCGCCACAAAATACTTTCTCCATGACATCTGTGTTTATGAGTGTAGTATGTGCAAGAAAGCCAGGTAACTGTCTGTGTGTATCTTGTGCATTTGTCTGAGTGTGTGTGTATACTTTGCTTGTGCACTTGTCTGCTTGGATGTTAGTACGAGTGCGTGCGCTCTTAAAAAGCAGCTTTAACTTCTTCCAATCCTCCCAGAGTAGATACTGTAGAGGTGGCGTTTTGAGCAAGGCCATGGGCAATGGATTGTGTTAACAGTCGCCTCACTAATCCCACACCAATTCTTCTTCCCGGGTCTGTGCATTCACTTCTTTTCTCATTCTCTGTGGACCAACCAGCAACCCCATACACACATCTTCAGGCTGAGTGTCTGTGTACAGAAATAGACTCCAGGCCATTGTGGGAACAATAGTATGAATCTTTTTAACTCAGGTATATTCTGTGTGTGTGTAGTTGGTACAAGTGTACATACGTACATACGTACATACCCATCTTGTGTAGATGTCTGTTCCAGTTTTGGTATTGGTGTAATTCTTGGCTAGACTATGCACATGTATTTGTGCTTTACAAGCTCCTTGGCTGCACAAAACTTGTAGGCTTGCACTGACACTTCAGTGCCTAATCGCGCTATGAATGTTTTACAGAGGATTAACCTAAAACATCCACCAATTTTAGGATGTTTGTCTTTTCTTGTTCTCTTAAGCTATAGCACATCTCTCTGTTGTCCGTCTCCAGGTAATACTCTTGCTGCCCAGTTAGCAGTGAGAGGTCTCTCACCTACTTTTGATACCATTAAATATTAACACACAAGACCTTGAGTAGAGGATTTTGGAAAATACAAAAATCTGACCCTAAACAAATTCCAGAGAACCACAAGACAGTAAAATGTGCTGCAATTCAGTTCGTCTCTTGATGTTCATTTTCTTTTCTTCTTTTCATTGCAAGATATTTCGGTGAATGTGTTGTTTTTGTTTGTTTTCCTCAACAGGGTAATGCATATATTACCTGCATGCCTGGTCCCGTCAGAAGATGGAATTACCCCGTACCTTTGTGTTTAGGTAATGTATTATTTTCTACTGTGTGACATTGGCAGAATACAGGATTTCAGTGAGGTGATATTGTGAACAACAAAAGCGCATTTGGCGCACTAAACAGAGACCAATTCTCTTTCTATTGTTTTTTTGCCGCTCACCTTTTCTCATTGACTTTTTCCTTGCTCATCCTTTCTTCTCTTTTTCATATTTCCCCCATGATAATACTTTAACTCAGCCACACAATAGATCAATGGCTTCACAGAGGACTTGTTATTGTATTATGGAAAGCAACAATTTCATTGTAGGATTTCAGAAGAGGGTGAATGTTGGACGTGGGGGGCTTGGTGTGAGGGGATTATGAATTTTCTCTTTACCCCTTTGCACCACCACAGTGTGTTGTTTGATTTTTGATACCCCGATGAGGGCCTCTAGCCTCCCCTGACACCTCTTCTGAAGTTGATTGCCACAATGATAGATTCCAGAGATCACTAAGGAAGTGCTTCACTTTCTGTTTTGACACCTCACTCCTCTGCTGCCCTCAATTACACTTGAACACAAACCCACACACGCACTGGTGCCAGCGCAACCTTACGGTTCATATAAACACACAGGCGAAAATAGACACTTTTACATGCAACCACACACACTCACTTTGCTCTTCATGTAAATGTTCTGTCCCTGTGGTTTTCACAGTTCACTGCAGACATAAATCCCAGCTTTACTGTTGACAGGCCTGTTCTTGAATGTGTGTGCTCGCTCGTTAGCTCAGCTCCTCGCTCGTCTGGAGTGCATATGCTGATCCCAACACCCCGGGATCTGTATTCACTTTGTTGCCGATAAACTCACATCAAAGTGGTTGCATGCCCCTGCAAAACAGCATAACATTCTCATAAGTGCTTCTCCTCTCCTCTTCGCTTTCATTTCATACATATTCACAAACAGGTCAAGCAGGTTTCCCCCCACCAGGAGAACAATTAAATCCCAAGATGGTTTTTTAAATTTTTTTCCCCCCATTCTGGCATTGTGTCGTAGTGCCCAAAGAAACAGCGGCAATTTCTTTTGCGTCTCAAACCATTTGCCACATAAATCGGTCTGTCTGGACTGGGATGGGAAAAAGAGGAATAATTCAGCTATGCGTTTACATCGATGTCTCTGGTGACTGTAATTGTATTACACCTGGGTGTTTATGTAAGACTAGGGGATGTGCCACAGGAGGGGAGGGGATGAGCGTAACCTTCACAGCAAGCTGAAGTGTTCTCTAACACACAGTCAAAGAGGAGGGGTGGCGTGTTGCGGGGGGGTGAAGTAATCACTGCCACCGCTGAGCACTACTGCGGTGCTGTACTGAATATTGACTCCCTCATTTATTTTAATTTAAAGCACCACCAAACAAGGAATGTGCCTCAGTCTGTTATGTTTTTCACAAATGCCCTTATGGAGCCTAATCCACACAGTCAAGCAGAGATGTACGAGCACAATTCACAGACATGCTCAAAAACATAAGGCACACTCCAACCCATCCAATCTGAAGCATCCCACACCTCATTTTCTCTATCGCCTCTCATACAGTCTGGATGTACACTCAAAAACATACACATGCTTATGAGCACTTGAGGTAAATGCACACATACTGTAAATAGCAACAGTATTATTTCTCTTTCTTGCACACATACCCAGCAATGATGCATGTCCTGTAATTTTCACGCACATGCACGGTGCTCTTTACTTTACCCTCTTTGTATATTCTCTCTCTTTAGTCATTGTTTTTCTTTGGTTCCCTATTGAGCTGTTCTGTGGAGAAGTGACATGTTCTTTCTCCTTGGTTGGTCTCCCTCAGCTCAGTGTGGCGGGTCTATGACAGACTTCAGCGGCGTCATCCTCAGCCCCGGTTTCCCTGGGAATTACCAGAGCAGCCTGGACTGCAGCTGGAGAGTTGAGCTCCCTATTGGCTTCGGTCTGTCATCCTTCTGTCTTTTCCTATATTTTTTCTCCGCTCTCTTTTTCTTCTTCTACTAGTTGTTTCCTCTCCTCTCCTCTCCTCTCCTCTCCTCTCCTCTCCTCTCCTCTCCTCTCCTCTCCTCTCCTCTCCTCTCCTCTCCTCTCCTCTCCTCTCCTCTCCTCATTGTATTAGACCTGCCAGTCTTAACACTCCATTTGTAACCTCCTTGTACTGTACTTGAAAGGAACTTACACATTCACTCACTGACTTTATTCATATATTCTTGAGATGTTCTACATCATCCCTTTGTGTCTGCTTTTTAGGGATCCATCTGCAGTTTCTGAACTTCTCAACAGAGCCTGTTCATGACTATCTGGAGGTGCGCAGCGGGAGTCTGGAGACAGGAACAGTGATTGATCGGTTCAGTGGCCCCGTGGTCCCCAACTCCCTCTTTAGCACCACGCATGAGACCACTCTCTTCTTTCACAGCGACTACTCCCAGAACAAACCCGGTTTCCACATTGTCTACCAGGGTGAGGAGGCACGATTGGTGTTATCATAGCAGCAGCTAAAAAAGAGAAAGAAGAATGAAGAGTTTGCTAATAGAGCACTTAAAAAACTTTCAGTCTTTTTTTTAGAGCAGAGACAGCCAGTACTAGAAGGCAGATTCTTCCACTAAGGGTGAAAGATTAAAAAAAGTTTAAGAATGAAGAAATCAATACTGACCTCTGTTGGGACATTCAATAGCACACATCCTTGAATAGTAATAGTGTGCTATGTCTGGGTATTTTATGTGTTGAAGCCAACTTGGAAAATAAGAAATAGTACTAAACTGGCAAAACCTTGCATTTTAAAAATGTTAATCAAGGTTTAGAAAGAGCTTCAGCCACCATGGGATGGAAGGATGTGAAATAAAATAGAGTATATAAATTAAGTGTTCACTGCAAGTTAAATTATCTGCATTGATTGTTCTAATGTGTTCACCAGATATAGGCTTTCTCATCAGATTTTCCCATTGTTGCAAGATGAGCAGCTGAAAGACAGGCTTTTTGTTCTGTGAGATCATCATCATTTTTACAGTACGCAGTGTTACAGTGGTCTTCTGTCCACAGCATACGAGCTACAGAGGTGTCCAGATCCACGACCTTTTCAAAACGGCATCGTGATCGGTCAGGACTACAGTGTGGGGATGACTATTTCCTTTGAGTGCCTGCTTGGTTACACTCTGCTTGGAGAGGCGTCGCTCACATGCCTGCATGGAGTCAGCAGAAACTGGAATCACCCCATACCTCGCTGCGAAGGTGACTGGCTTGTATCTTTTTACGATCGTAACAAGCGGCTCTCACCTGGGTTGCTTTTGTGCAGAGAAATTAACTGACTACACAAACAGTAAAATTATATTTATCATTCATGAAATGTCTTTAGTTTGATGTTTTTATGTTACTGTTTACCCAAACTCAAGAGGGAACTATATTTATCTAAATCTGCGCAAACAAATCCATTAGAGAGTCATGCATACTACTTTCTGAGAAGCTTTTCCATCATCATTACCCACTAACAACAAGGTCTTTGAAGTTATTTCAAACAGAAGAATATATGTATTTCAGTCAGCCTGTTGTCACGTCCTTTACTCTGGCACATTAAAGCATCTGACTCACTTTTACCACCAACATACAGTGGCACCATTTTACTGAACTATAAACTGATACAGCCAATTACAATGATATATGGAGCATTTGCAAGTCTTTATTACAAAGCTGATTACGCCTGTCACTGTTGTAAATTTCAAGGAGACCTCTCAGATGTTTCCTAGGTATGATAGATTATGTCTTTCCTCTCATCAGTTAAGTGAAGCAGTACCGACCAGTTTGGCATCTGTGAGAGAAAAGTAGTTTTGTTTTGCTTTGCTGACGCCATATCGTCCCTGTCGGGTTTACAGCTCAGTTTGATCTCGAGGGCAGTGCTTTGGCTTTGACTCCTAGTTCAAAGTCAAATTCTAGCACATTCCCTCTGATGGGGTATGATGGGAGGAGTTTTCGTGTCAGAACCACTCAGTGTCATCAGGTCCATGGCAACCAGTAACCGTTGCCTGCAGTTTTATCAAACAGGTGCACTCCCACCCCCTCTATGTCAGTGATAAGCCAATAACATGCAGGTTATGGTTAAGGATATGGTTTCTTTTATCAATAGTAAGAGTCGATACAGCCATAACAGCAAGTTTTTATAACTTGTGGTGAATCAAAGACTGGCTTTCTATTTTTATCCAACCTCTCTGTTATTCTTCACTCCCTCCAGCTCTCTGCGGCGGGAATATAACATCCATGAACGGCACTATTTACTCTCCTGGACACCCAGCCGAGTATCCACACTTCCAGGACTGCATGTGGACCGTCAGAGTGCCTCCTGGATATGGCATCTCCATCAATTTCTCTGTTATAAATACAGAGCCAATCTACGACTACATAACCGTGTGGTAAGTTCTCATTTCTGTCTCAGTATGACGTCCATCATTCATCACTCATCAGCTTATGGCACACATCAAACAGACCCAGCTGCATACAGCGCTCTATTGTCAATTGTTTGGAGGCTGCGCTTTTGAATTAGCAGTGGTGTCTGTAGGATTTACAAATGAGTGATGCAGATTCTACAAATAATACTAAGCAGTAAGCCACAAACATGTCCAAATCCTTGTTGCAGTCTCCAACATTTTGTACTATATACTGTGTATTGCAAACAGCTTGCATAAGATTTGATGAGTGAATAAACTGTGCACCAAAACCTGATTTATTAGACCGGTTAGCCTCATTAACATCTTGTATTTGTTTATGTTGTTTGATAGCTACTTACTAACACCAGCTGCAAACGGTCAACGTCTGTAGTGACAAAGTTTCAGGTTTCACTTGCACAACCTAAAGTTGGTTTCTTAGGTTTGTGACACATTAAATCTAATCAAATCAGACTGGCATTGACCACATACTTTATTCATACAGTATATACAGTATCTTTTGTAGAATGAAAAATGGCTATGTTAATGCACAATTGGAGAGTTACCCATTCAATACAGATAAGTTCTACCATACTGCAAAAGCAAACTCATGCTGCACACAATGGATTTAACAGGTGACAAAATTCCAAGGCCATAGGCCAGTTGGACAAGTTTTGCTCACAGCTTTGATGTGACACCCATATCAGATGAGCCAAGAACCATCCAGGTATGTTGACCTTTGTCTGGACATTTGTGGATTCATTTTTCCCCTGACAACTCATTTCCTTACAGCTCTTTGGTAAAAAAAAAAAAAAAGAAGAAGAAGAAAGAAGGTGGTACGTGATGAAGTAAAAGAAACTGAAGTCTGAGTCACTGTGTGTCCTTGTTCCCCTATTCACCAAACTGATGGTAGATGTTTGATTCCAGACCCCCAGTGAGTGTTGCACAGAAATGCATAAATGTGTATCAGAAAGAAAACAATAACTGCGAGTTATTGAAGATGTTTTTTAGTTATGTAGAAAGAAAAGAAGCTGTGTCTTGACAGAGAATGGTACAGCAGTATATTATACTACCTGCTTACTATCAGTACAGCAGCTCTGTCTCTGTCTACCTCTGCCTTTCTGTAGCCTCTCTATAGTATAGTAAGCCTCAGGCACTCATGGCGCTGCCCTCATGGGTGATGGAGGAGGGAAGTGCCCTCCAGCATCTGGGTCGACTCATAGTACGCCACATACTGTAGTATAGAAGGAGCTAGCTACTGGCACTGCTGTTTTCAAATGAAATAGCGCATAAACAATCTATCCCCTGGTAGCAACATTTCATTTCCCTGCCTGACTGCCACCTCCCATTTTGCTGATCAGCCTGAAAACTGCAATAAGCCTTTTTTTTTTTTTTAAGTATCTAAGATATTAAAGGTACATACACATACAAAAACCATTTAGAGTACATCATTCTGGAGAAGAGGCCTGAAGGCTTGCTGAAAGTGCCAGTAATGAAAAAACTTTTTCTCTTGTATTAAAATAGCATTTATACATAAAAGAAAAGTACTTTTGGGATATGCCCACATGCAACACACCATCCAACTTATCCAACTTATTTCAGTTTTTTAGTTTTAGTTTAGTTTTAGTTATTCCAGATTTAGATGGATTGTTTTGCTGTTAGCAACTACTGCATACTTCATAAATGGCTTCACCACTCATGACAGATTCTCTTATTACCCCACAGGCATCCATCTATCCATCCATTTTAGGGTATGTAGTGTGAATGAAATGTTCATGGTTTTATTTTAAAATAGTGACATATATAGTATGATGAAAAATTCCATTCAGAATCAAATTCATAAATATGTGAATACAGTATGAAATCTGACCAACCAAGGTACCACATAACAACACAGATTTAAAAACCATATAAATCAGTAGAATTGGTGGGAGAAAAACTCCTGTCACTCCATTTTTAATCTCTTCCTTTGAGGTCCGCGCAGTCTGTCTGAAATATGTAAATGTGCTCTGGGTCGGGTCCCAGTGTCTCCTCCCAGTCAGATGTCCTCCAAGGGGAGCTGCCCCAGAGACATCCTAATTAAATGTTGGCGCTACCTCCACTGTCTGTTTTCAGGAGGAGCAGTGAAGCAGAGGGTCTGTTCCAAGTTCCTCCCAAATATCTGGCTCCTCACTCCATGACCCCAACCTGCACGGCCGGCCCATTTTAGCTTTTTGTGTCCAAAAATCGAGAACCTCACCTTCAGGGTTAGCTTCATTTTCAACATGACATTTTAGTACTATGCCACTTGTCACTTTCACACTTACCCTCATTCAGAAGCAAGGCCCATAGATACTATAAGTATTTTACTCGGGGCCACAGCCACAACTGCCAGTGGTATTTGCTGTCCAAGTGATGTGTCAAACATGACAGGCCTGACAACACTCAGGGCGCTCAGCATCTCAGAGTGATTCTCATCCACTGAAGGCAACATGCCAGCAACTACTTCAGCTACTGTTAATGTCTTCACCTCTTGCCTTTGTATCTGTTTTGTAATTGAAAGGTGCCTGAAGGAGTTGGGTAGACTTGCTCCCATCACTCGAAACATATTACCATTATTACATCTTTGTCACTTATTTATTGTGCCATGACATTTTATGGAGATCAAGTTAAATTTTTTTTTGGATGGACTGTAACAGGGGATCCAGCTGTATTAATGCCAATGTCTTTGACTGACTGATGAGGTTACACCACATATCGGCCAGCCAAGTGTTGGGAGTTGGGTCTTAGCTTTTTTTTAAAATGCCTGACTCAATTAACCAATGTCTCACTATCCTAACTGCATGACATCTGGTGTGAATTAGCTCATAGCTTTCTCAGAGACTGATCATTTGACATGTGAATAAGACAGAGGACACGGCCCAGCTGCTATCTTAAATGTTTGGTACTTGTCGCACACAGTGTCACGGATATGAAATCAGAATTTTAGTTGTGCAGAGCAGCGGCTTGGACATGGCTCAGAAGATGTCTGACAACAGAAACAAAAAAAAACATGTAAATGAGAACAACTTCATTGGAAATTCAGCTGTGTTAAAATCCTGTCTACATAAGCACAGAGTGTAGGAGTGAGGCAGATAGATAAGTATGGAATATTATATCATTCAAAAAGGTGTACTTGTTTGTATCGGTGCAAATGTGTATATTTATGTTTGTATCCGTAACTGTAATTTTGCAACTTTGTGCATTGAAGTTTGTATCTGACAGCTTTGTTTTGTAGACTTGTACATTTTTGTCTTCTGCTGACAAACTCCATTTTGCAAGTCTGTACATTCATGTTCAGGCTTGCAAACTCTCTTTCACTAGCTGTGTGGCTAAAATACTTACGAGCATGCGCGCACGCGAGCTCACAGACTTTTGACAGGTTTACTACATGGTAATGTTTTGTACACGAGGTGTCGCAAAAGAAACTGGCTACTCACTCTTTAGCATTGATTCGCTGAAGACACCGCCCTCTCTCCCTTGCGAGTAACCAGTTTCTTTTGCGACACCCCGTGTACAAAACATTACCAGCAGAAGACAAAAATGTACAAGTCTACAAAACAAAGCCTACAGATACAAACTTCAGTGCACAAATTTGCAAAATTATGGTTACGGATACAAACATAAATGTACAAGTTTACAAAACTACGGTTACACATACTGTTTTCAAATACACCTTTTTGAATGATATAATATTCCAGAGTTAAGGGGCTAAAAACTGACACTGGGAAGAGTGCAAATAGCCTACAGCATGGTCCAGCTATCCACTAGGTTTTGACCTACTCACGTTGAGTGTAGATGTGCCATTAAACTGAAGATACAACAAACTGACATTTGCCACAGTATATTGACAGTAATGTAGATGTGGGTTTCCGCTCCCATGGACATTTCTACCCTTCACAGATAACAGCTTACTCTCCCTGCTCTCCATTAAGGGTGAAAATCAAAAAGGTCAATTAAAATTTGATTCCCAGGGCTACACTTCCTCATGCTTCATGGTATTCAGTCATGTGCATGAGGATTTTGAGATAAGAATCCATACATTTTCTGTACAGTATGTACTGTAACAAAATGCTTTCATCCTTTCAGGGTATCCTTATACCCTTATCCTTAGTGATAACCACACACCCTCGTTGTGTATGCATGTGCAGAACGTTACATCACTAAAAAGCTTTTGTGGATTTTTCACATTATTGCATCATTTATGTATTCATATATTTATTTCACCAAACATAATTCCCCATCAGTGCAGTTGCAAAAAAAAACCCAAAAAACAACATTGGAATGATGTTTTACAAACAATACTAATATGACTCGTTACCCATTCACAGTGCTGGAAAAAGTGAGAGAACCCTTGGATTTTCCTTGGAGGAATACTTTCAGATTTACAGCACTGCTTCAGCTCTCTTCAGGTCAATTCACAGCATGTCTGTTGGGTTAAGGGTCTGGGCTGTGAGTGGGCCATGTCAGCAAGTGGATTTTGTTTGTTTGAAGTCGGTCTTCATTAAAGTTACTTTGATATTTAGGGTCAATGTCTTGCTGCATTGCCCAGCTAATATTATACTTCAGCAGGTGGACTGCCATCTTGACATTCTGTAAGAATTTATTTTCGCTTCCATGTTGTCCAGCTGCAGAGGAATTAGTCCTAAATCATTTTGTTTTTCAGGGGGGATCTGGAGCCTCTTAAGTAACCGTAACCGTGGACACCATGCTCATGCAGCCATGCAGCATGACTTGTATACAGTATGGTAACCTCATAAACAGAGATGTAAACCAGCTACAGTGATTCTTTTAAGTTGCTTGCTGTTACTCTGGGCTTCATTTTTATCATATTGATCATTTTGTTTTGTGCCTTTCATCTTAGCTGGATGCCCACTTCTACAGGGAGAGAAGCCACAATCTAACTCGTCTCCATTTATAGACAGTTTGTCCGACTGTGGACTGATCAATATCTGAACTTTTTTTCAGATGACTTTGCAACACTTTCAGCTCCATGCAAATCAACAATTCTTGATCCTGTGTCTCCAGAGAGCTTTTTTGCCAGGCATGGTTCAGTTCAGCAGATGCTTCTTGTGAATAGCAAATTATTTTTTCTGAAGTCAATGTAGCTCTAACCCACATCCCCAGTCTTGCTTCATTGACTTGACTTCAGGTTCACTAATTCCCATCTCCAGTTAGCTTTTGTTCATGCCATTAGCTGGGTGTTAAAAGACCTTTTCCAACCTAGACTGTAAATGTTGGAGACAAAAGTTATGTGAAGATCAGGCCATATTTTGAGACAAATTTACACATAAATGCAGATAATTAAAGGGTTCACTTTTTCTTGCCACTGTACATATCATAGCTGGAGGGGGCAAAAGTTTCAGCACTACACTGCCTTGTAAATTAACATATACTCAGCCTCCACTTTGACACTGCTGATTAATGTGAAACTTTTCCTCAGATCATCAGAATGACTGTTAGGTTCACAAGACTGCTCGGGGATAACTAGACCTGCTCTTTGATCCAAGCAACTTATTACTGGTGTTTATTCATAAATCATTTGCTCTCTTTCTCTCTCTCTGTCATCCTCCGCCTTTTACTCTTTCAATCTCCCTTTCTCCATCCCCCCCTCACATGTCCTGCTCTCTCTGCCTTGCTCTCTGTGTTATCAGGGATGGACCCGACCAGGCCTCACCTCAAATCGGTCAGTTCAGCGGCAACTCTGTGCAGGAAGGCGTGTCCACCACCGCCAATCAGATCCTCATCAAGTTCCACAGTGACTTCAGCACCAGCGGCTTCTTTGTGCTGCATTATTATGGTAACCTCCCCTTTGATACCAGCTAAGTAAAGACCTTGTTCCATGCTGCTGTAATGACCCTTATCCATTTGATGTTCAGTTCTCCTCATTGCAGGGACTCTGCTGTAGTAATTAAGATCACAAAAGAACAGAAAGAGATCGTCCCTGTGTTTCTACTTTGAGGCCTTTAATTTTCCCGTCTTTTTTTATGAGTCATTATGTGGCCTTTCTCATTTTGCTACATGGTATTGCTTCCAGTTCTGTGTAATGATAAATGATGAATGCCTTCTTATGCCTATTTTTCAGCTGCACTATTAAAACGCCCCCTCGAAAAGAAGTTGATTAATAATAAAATATCCCCCATCTCAGCTAAATTAGTGATTCGTTTTTGATGATCATGAACAGTGATAGGTGGCAATTTATGATCTAATCAAGTTTCAGTATGATGAGAGAGTAAAGAAAGTGCTGCAGTTGAATAGAAAATAAACACACGCACACACACACACTCACTGTTCTTGTCTATTTCTTACTTCAGTGTTCAGTTGCAGATTTCAGTGTTTGTCCTCTCTCCAACAGCGTACCAGCTGAGAACCTGTCAGCCACCCCTTTCGGTCGCCAATGCCACCATCTTAACTGATGATGACGAGTTTGAAATAGGTTTGTCTTATTTTATTTTGCTTGTTTACTGCCCAGTGACAATACGTAATAAAATAAATTTGCACCAGACGTGAGGTAATTTGCTTGGACAGCCCTGGACAGAGGGGAAAAACAGGAGCAGACATATCAAATATTTGTGGTCATTAATTAATTAGTTAGTTGAATCCATTGCTTGTTTAGTGCAACCATATGTCTATATCTTTGTTGTTAGCCTTCACTTTCTTTTCTTTTTTTGTGAATGTCTAAATCAATTTGTCCATTTCATATTTTAAAATGTCTTTGTAGAGCATTTTTATTTGAACATATATATTTTCTTCTTTTTCAAACAAGTTTTTCATCCCACTCCACCTGATTCTTTGTCTCTTGCCCTTTACCTTTCATTCTTGTATTTCCTTTTTGCCTTTTGAGTGTTTTCTCTGTATTTGTGCTCCTTGTAATGAAATATTAGTTGGAGGGCAGGGCTAATTAACTCTCTGCATATGCTGTTTGTATTTTTACTGTTTAGAAGTGATTAGTAAAATGAAGTGGAACTTGTGGCTAGTGGCTGCCTTACTCTGTCTTTGAAATTGAGTATAATTTTTCAAATGTGTACATCTGTTAGTCTGTGTGTGTGTGTGTGTGTGTGTGTAAGCGTGTGTGTTTGCATGTAAGGTTGCGGCTCTGTAATGTAATGAAGTGCTTTCAGTACTCCAGCTCGAGGATGTCAATCTTCATTAGAAAATGTGTTGATGATTACTGTTTCAACTGCTTGCACGTAGGAAGCTTTTACTAACAAAGCTCTATGGATGTGTGTGTGTGTGTCTCGGGGTGATTGGGTGGGCGTATGAATGGATGGATGGATATGTTTTTAATGTGGACTCATGGCTCATGTATATTTGTGCGTGTGTGCGTATGTGTGTGCATGATTGTGGGTGTAAATGACCTCACAGGGGATATTATTCGGTACTCGTGTCTGCCCGGCTTCACCTTGGTGGGCAGTGAGATTCTGACCTGTCGTCTTGGAGAGAGGCTACAGATGGATGGACCCCCACCAGTCTGTCAAGGTTGGTTTATCACTCTGTGAATGTATGAGCTGTGCGTATGTTTGAGGCCTTTGTGTGGCTTTATAAATGCCCTTGTGCTTGCTTTTATAAGTGTTCCTCATAGTGTGAATTCAAATGTTTGCATTGCACACAAATCCAAATGTATGTGTTGGTGCATTCATGTTCAGTGCACGCCTGTGTGTGTGTGTGTGTGTGTGTGTGTATGTGTGTACTCTGCCAAGCTTAGATGCAGTCAGCAGCACCTACTGTTGATGCATCATTTAACAGACTGCCAGCAGGGCCCCCTCTAGCTGGTTCCCGGTGGCAAACAGCATCTCCCTTCGAATTTATCAAGACTCAGATTTGAAATGTTACTGACCTCAAATCACTAACCTGCGCTGCCTTAGAACCAGCACTTGACTTTGAAGCCTCAGTGTGAAGCTTGTCACAGGTCGGCAGGGTTCATAGACAAGTGTTTTTTTTTTTGTTTTGTTTTTTCTGTAACAGTGAAAAAAGATTGACGGTGGGCAGTCTGAGTTGTTCTTTTTATTTTTTGACATAGAGTGAGATGAGATCTTATATTTCAAGCCTTAATCCTGCTCAAATGGCCCCATGGGTTTGATTGATGTAAAGAGTCTTCCTATCCATGTTCTTTCAGAAGATGGATTTGTGAACAAAGAGCAAAGGAAAATAAACAGTTGTGTTGTCTACATCAGAGACTTTCGTCCAAAAAAACAAATGCCATCATCCAGCCTGTCGTGCCAACACATCTTTGCTGAAGACAACAGAGTGTTCCGAATCCTTCTATTCCCTATAGATAGCCATCTTTTGAAGTGCCCTGAAGTCTTTCTCTAGTCTCGAGATGATAAGCATTTCTGTCGCTTTATTTCCAGAAACTATGAGTAATCACATTGGACTGGTGATCAAGCAGTGAGACATGCTCAACAACTCCTTGCATTCATAAACCACCTTAGAATAGCACCAGCGGATTTTGGAACCTATTTGCTCATTTTTGGCTGTTACTGTTTGATGTTTGACTTGACATCTTGGTTTTCACCCCGCAGCAATTTTGCGACTAACATTGTTTTGCTCTTATGTGGAAGAAGTTGACCCATTTCATTGCAGTATATCGAAAGTACAAGAAGAGCAACACACAGTTATGGCAAAGCTTAAGTCAAGTGACCTCACCAGTGATCCAATATCTAGATGCTGCTCACATTCTTATACTTTATTCATAAAGGCTACATGCAGCACCGTCAGTGAATACCTCTATTAGCGTATGCACAAAGGTCAAAAAGACCGAGAGCTTGATAAAATGTGCACTGATGTAGGTGCGTGTGGGAGCATGCGTGTGTGGAAATGAGGCCTAACTTCACTTTTGCTGCATTACGCCTACCTAACATTTTTCAAAATTAAAAATTTATAAAAAGCACAAGGGATATGAAGACCTGCAGCATTTTATTAGGTTGTTAGACTTTGCAGACTATAGAGAGACAAAAAAAACAATGGGGAGAAAAGCTTCATTGCATACGGTACTCCTAGTAGCACACTCATAGTGGTCTGGCATACAGATGCATATATATACTGTATATATATGTCATATTTTCCTGACATGAAATGAATTGTTGTAAAATGCTTTCCAATGTATACCATTGTTTAAAAGTTCCCTAATTAGCAGATCAGCAACAATAGGAGTTGTTCAGAATCGTGTTTTCTGTGCCTGGTGAGGGCAGTGAGTCACTTGAGAGTAGTGGAGGATATCTGAAACTCTTTCGTCATGTTGATCTTGCCAACTCACCTTCTCATGTGTTATTTAACCACACACAGCTCTGCCAAGACCAACCAACTCCTATTAGCTAAACTCACATACTGTAGCCTACTTGAAATAATTTCACATGCTTCAGTGTGAGTGACTCAATTAACCTGCCAAAGCTGCACATGTTAAGTATGTTAATTACTGTACTACTATTGTGGTAGGTCCCAACATTGTGTTCCAGCTGATTTCATTACACAGGGCAATCAGTCACGCTAGATGGTTTAAAGGTTCTGTTGCCACATAGCTAACATTGACAGCTGTTAACTTACCAGTCTGCAAGAAATGTTGCAAGTTCAATATCTGACATTCTTCCAAGAGCTGTCGACAGTGGTGAAAGGGAACGCTACTGTCAACCCTTGTTTTGCTCAATTTCTGTCACTTTGTTCTTCTGGTGAAGTTAGGATGCTAACCATCTCACCCCAGAAGTGACAGAAGTGCCTCAACATTTTCCAATAGAGAGTCACTGTAGCATCCAATCTGCCCTGAGGAAGCTGCTCAGAGAGCATATTAAAACCTCTTGTCTTGTAAACGCAACAATGGCTGAAGCTCTTGGCAAGAGACCACCACCACCCGCAGGCGGCATGAAACCATGTTCATTCTGATGTTGGACAGCACAGGCTCTCACATGTTATGAACTGTGTTTTACAATGCCGAGGCAATGCTAAATTGAACCAATGTAATGTTAAATAACCACAGACATAATGAGTCCAATGAAGCCACATTCAAACCAAAGAATAAGCAAGCATAACACAGAAAAATAAGTATCACATGCTGTGAGTGTTGAGCAAAATGTGTCAGGAGATTAGTCATCAAATACATCTTGATCGAACTGCTCTTTAAAATCTGCCTTGAGCACTAAATTGGTATAGTTAGCACTACATTGTCATGGATCATCTCATTATTGTACTCAAGAAAAACAGAATTACATTTTCTTTTGCTGGATATGTTAAGTCCTTGTGCCACCTGTAGCAAGAAACTAATTGCTCTCCTTGGGACATGTAGAGTTGAACTTACTTTGACTTGACCTGCTATTCACATGGAAGAGTCTGCTACAATAAGCTTGTAAAGGAGCCATTTCATGTTGGCAGCTAGCCGATGCAGGAAAAAAGTAGCCTCCTGTGTTCCCCTGTTCTGCTTTTCTTTGTTGTCAACGCTTCTGTTAATTGTCATTTTAGGCTTATTAGATAACACTGAAATGACCTTGCATGGCTCTGCAATTTCATCCCTAAATACCCCGGTTGCATTTCCCCAGGCTCTTTATTTATGAAAGCCTATGAAGAAGGTTATGTGGAAGCTTTGATCACGGATAGAGACACAGTAGAGTTGAGTCCTGTATTTGCTTGGTAAACCATCTGCGGCACTAATGCTGAGTCTCACCCATTAAATTTCAACATATTGCTACTTCTGTTCACATGGCCATTGATTTTCATGTCTTCTCTTCATTGGAGTATTTTTTTTTCTGTATCATTGTATCAGTGTGTCATGTCTTCATACAGTATTGTCATTCCAATTGGTGGTTTGCACAGGGAGCTTCCAAGTCACATCTTGCACTGTTTGCAACAAACCATGTTGACATGTAAGCAATTTAAGAAAATAAGAGCTAATACTGTATGTAAGGGTCTTAAAACCCAGAGCTTGACAAACTAATTAGAGCATTTACTTTATTGTAACTTGATGCTGATTCCCTTCAGATGAGATGTGAAATTAGAAATACGAGAAACTTGCATATTTGTATATGTATACTTTGCATCTATGTTACACTCAGGTGCAGAGGTCTAGAACTGCAGTGTGGACAAACGTGTAACTTCATTGTAAGCCTAGGTCTGCTGTCAGGGTAGCTTCCTAACCTTATCATGGTTCTCTAAAAACTCATCCTAAAAAGTAGCAGTATTGAGGTGTCTGAAACTGTTTTAAGCCTCTCCTAATTCATTTTTTAATCCCTGCACCCAAAGTTTGAGGCAAAGCAGTTAAAGCCGTAACAGTGCTTACTAGAGAGACCGGTGTTTGTTGCCAGGCAACGTTAGCTTATTAAACAAGGGGGCTTCATTTTTTCAATAATAAACTCTTACCCTGTAGATGGTTCTGTGTGCAGTGCATTAGATCTTGACACATACTACATGTATACTGTACATGTAGATATGCTGTAGATATAATATTAAAGTTGTATAGTGTGGTGACATGCTGCAATGGGTGGGAATCAGTTTTGGGCTGGTAACACCAGTATCATGATGTAAAAAGATTTAGAATAAATAACAGCACTTGCTAATAGCAATTACTTCCTAAAGATCATCAATGCATCAGTGAAAGGAAAAGTTCTTGCTGATGACGGAAGCAGAGAGTGAAGAGAGAGTGAGGAAGCAGCCATGTGAACGGCAGCAAATGCACCAAGTAAAGACCCTTTTCTGAACTCCATCATATTGCCAGTGAGAGTCATAACTCTGCTGCTAAATCCAAGTGCAACAAACCGTGTTTTTCTCAATTTTCATCTCAACTACACAATCAGCTTTCCAAACTGTATAAAAGCGTATTCAGGCTAGGCTTTTTACATTTTTGAAAGTGTGGGCTCTAGGAAGTAACATTTTGTATAACTAATTGTTAAAATACTGTAAAATTAAAATCTTAATGCTGCAATTGACTTTCTGACCTGATTTACTTACTGCCACCTACTGCTGTGCATTGGCCCCTTATGCAACAACAATAAGCCTAACTCAAAATCCCTACATCCCCTTTTTTTGTTTGTTTTGAGTCCATGGAAACTGATTATATTAAAAAAAGCACATTCTTGTTTCCAGGCCACAAAGATACAAAGTGAAAAAGAAATTCAGTATCCACAATGCTTTTCAACTCTGGTCCTACATTTACATTTGTGCAGTTGGGAGTATTTTTATTTCATTGCAGAGAACATAAAACAAGAACAAAGTAATTGGAAATAACTAAAAATGTATGACTGCTTAGATTAATGCAAAAATCAAAAGCAGCTGGTCAGGAACATAACTTTATACACATACATATGCAAATTAAAATATTGATCAGGTTTTTGGAAAACTTAAACTTGGAAGGAAAGCTTAAGTTTCAGTGTGTGAAGTTGATATTTGTTGCCTCCCTAATGAATGCAGTACATTGTTTCTATAAGCATTAATTCTGCTGTGTGCAAATCCTGCGGTGTTTTTTGTTTTATTTTTCACGTATTAATTTTTGTGGTTGCTGCTGAAGTGATGTGATGAGGAATGTTCTTGACCTCTGTGCCCACACACATCTGTTGGTAGATTGTGCAGTAAATGCAGTGTCATTTAGAAACGCTCTGACTTTGACATTCTGAATATATATATAACATACGCCTGTTGTCTTTGAGCCAAAGGCTGTTCGAGTTCAGCCAGTTGAAACTTTTGCAGCAACTCGCCAGTGGGAATATTCACGCTGCATTGTATTGCAGTTCTTTGTCCGTTTGTTTCCAGTGACCTTTTATCCGGAACAGTTGTTGGCATTAACCTTTGATATGCGTCATGTTTCTTCACTTGGATCCCTGAAGACAAACCTGTGATACCAGCAGAAAAGGAGAAGAAAGAACCAGCACTGTCATTATTCCAGACATGCCAACATACAGGAAATTAAGGGAGTGCTCTCAGTGATACACACAAAACCAGACACACACATACTGTACACAAGCACACCAACACCCATTTTTTCATACAAAGTTAACTGTCTCACCTACTGAGTATTATTATTTGATAGATTGATATCAGGGGAGTCTGGTGACGACAGCAGATTCACCAGTTCAGCCCTGAGGTGCAATACAGCATCAGTGTGGCTGAAATGTAATTGTTTCACGACTAGTTATGTAATTTTTATTATCACTATGGTGCTTTCCTTTCTTCTGTTCCCTCAACTTCTCACACTTTTTCTGCCTAAACTGGGCTTTCATATCGCTTTCATATTGCTTTCTCTCTTTTGTCATGTTTCCCTAATTGTGGCCTCACCCTTATTGATTTTCCCTCCTCCCAGTACAATGTCCAGCCCACGAGGTGCGTTTTGACTCGACGGGGGTGATCTTGAGCCCGGGCTTCCCTGAGAACTACCCTAATCTCCAGATGTGTTCCTGGCTGATCAACGTGGAGAAGGGTTACAACATCACTCTGTACTTCGAACTCTTCCAGACAGAAAAGGAGTTTGACATCTTGGAGATATTCGATGGTGGGTTCTGCTGGGACTTTGATATCCGTGTTCACTGCATCATTAACAAATAGCAGGATAAAAGTTTAATGACAGTGAAACATGGAAGAGAAATCACTTACAGTACACATCAGTATTTTTGGTTTGGTCTTCTCTCTTTTAGTAATCTGTAATTAGGACTGTTTGTTCTGAAAACGTTGAAGATGTATATCCACTCTGGAATAATACTTGTTTTTGATGTGTGCATGTTTATCTCTGTGTTCAGGTCCCAACATCTACAGCCAGAGCTTAGCATCACTCAGTGGTGACATTGAAACACCCTTCAACCTGACCACCACAAGCCACCAGCTGCTGTTGCGCTGGTCCTCTGACCACGGCACCAGCCGACACGGCTTCCACATCAGATATGTGGGTGAGTATCAAAGTATGTATCCAGTTTATAATCATATTCTCTTTTTTATATGCATCTGAATGTATTTTCTTCCTTTAAACTACAGTAAAGTGTTAAAAGGCATGGGTTTACAAGTTGGGCAGTTATAATTTAGGCACTGTACAGAGACACTTTAATGGAACAATATTCATTGAACCCTCTGTGCCGCAGCTACTGCATATTCTGTGAACACATCGTGACCCCATGATTTTTATCACAGTGTGCAGTTATTGTTTCGGGGTATAATTTATTGAGTTTTTAACATCAGTTAATTTACAACGATACTTTGAATTTCCAGAGGAATGATAATGGCTCACAATAGGAGATGTTTTCCAAGGCAAAAATCATGAGGCAGGGAGACAGTCACTGGAAGGCTTGCATGCTGTTTTGCGCTCCTTAATTTCAAAAGGTTTTAAATTCTTAATTGGCTCTTTAATAAAGCAAGTGGCGCTAAGCAAGAGTAGCACAGGGAATCTTCTTCCATTTGAAATGCATCAATAATAATGAAAAAAGCACAAAAGACATTTATAATTCATGTTGTGTCTCTCCATTATATTTAATACACGAGAGTGTCACTGCGAAAGCAAGTTGGCGTGATGAATTTTGTAAAGAAGACTCCTCTTTGACTTGAACAGGAACTGACTTAAACTCAAGTGTGTGTCTCTTTGTCATAAATCCTTTCCATCTCTCGGTCATGCTGATTTGAAGTAGTGTTTGACAGTATTTATGAAGCGAGCAGCTCCTCCCTGGATTTTCTGTCCCATCAGCTATTTGATGCTCAAATTCTGGAAATCACATTTACCTTTGTTTTTGTTCGATGGGCTGTAAGATGAGGGAAGGGAAGCCTATGGAACAAATAACTGGAGGATGCACCGGTTTCACATGTATTAACTGAATATGCAAAATAGATGTGACTCTCCTCAGGCATTTTCCCTCATTATCTTGCCACATTTGAAAAGCCTTGCTGTGACTAAAAAATGTTCACCTGGGTCTTTTTTTTCCAGAGGTGCTTTGTTAATGTCCCTCATCATTTTCTCTGCTTTATGTCTCTGCTTATCTGCTCAATATCCTCTTCCCTTGCCGTTATTTTCACCTTCTCTCCTATTTCTCTCTCCTCTCCTTTACTTCGCCATTCTTCTCCAATCCTATTCCCTGCTCCTTTATTCCTCCACCTATTGTAGCAATGTACTGCAGTACCCCAGACTCCCCACAACATGGCTTTGTAGTGAGCCAGACTGGGGGTCATCTAAACAGCATGGTGCGCTGGGCTTGCGACAGGGGGTACAAGCTGATAGGAAAGGGCACAGCTGTGTGCAAGAAGACCACCTATGGCTACTACACCTGGGACGCACCGGTTCCCGCGTGTCAAGGTGAGCCCACTGGCCCTGGCAGCCTTTTATTTCAGACTTGAGCCAGCCTCCTTCCTTGTTCTTCTGGTCACTGCATCTGCACCCCTGCGTTCCACAGGCAGACAGGCAGGCGCTTAGGGCAGCAGAGTGTCTCAGTCCAAGCCCCATTCCTCTGTTGTTAGCAGCTGAACTGAATCCAGGCTGATGGAGAGCCAGTACCATATCAGGTGGAAAGGAAACAGAAATCAATCCCGCCTTCTTCTGTCAATTTCCACTTCTTCAAATTACTTTGGCTAACTTGCCATTAGCATGCAGTGTATGCTGCTGCTGGGTCTCACTCTACTAATTGGGTTCTTTGATGTGCACATGCGAAATGTGTGCATTTAGCTGCGGATGATTGCATGCAATAGCAGATATAGACACATCACACAGCAGCAAACAGCAAACAGATGGTGTGTTCAATTGCATTTAATCATGATGCTGAGATATCAAAATATGTACATCACGTAGTACTTTAAAAATGATTTAAAAACACTTCACACCTGTGATTGATTCCATTAGTTTGGTAATTGGACACAGTTTTTTCCAAAGCACATAAACTTGGCCATTGCTGCAAACGAACTAATACATAGTTACAGATGCTGTCCATCTGCTGTCTGCTAGATGGTGCAGATTACATTGCAGTGTGTTCAATCTTCCATTTTGTCCAATTCATACTGAATGATAGGCTGAGAATGTACAATAATAATCCACCTGTGTCGCTCATGCATCTCAGAGAAAGAGCAGTGACCTACAATAAAGTTTCAGGAACACTGACCTTCTTAGCTTTGATGATTTTAAAGAATTCAGTCGAAACTTTCCATCTGCACTGTAGAAAATTTTTTGGTGCTTGTGATTAATGGCTGGTAGATTGTGGCTAAATTCTACTCACAAATGAATGTTGATTGATCCACTCATGGGGCAGTGAGGGGCAATGTAATGGCTCCAGGCTATGCTGGCAGATTCCTATCTTTGATGTTTCTTAGTGTGCAGCTTCCATCGCTGCACCATTTTACCATGTGTGTGGTTGCATAACTGTTTCCATTTAGCGTAGGCCTGCAGATGTAGGTTTCCCCACTCTATTCAATCGCTCTGACTTGGCTCTGATGATAAACACCTTGAAAACTAGTAGCTCAAGATTCCTGTCAGGTTTAGACACCGCACTGCTTTTTTGCATGTGTGTGTCTATGTGCTGAGCGCTTTATACAGTTACATGATTAGAAGAGTTATTGTCTAAATGAGTTACCTTACTGAGTGTGCTAGGCACTTAAATGACTTTGCCTTTGCTAAAAGTGAGTCAGTCTTGAGTTTTCATAAAATTTCAATCTAACTAATCCTTTTAAGTTTCCTCAGCTCAGTCTCATAGCTATGATATGTTTTAAGAAGATGCACAGAGGACTTAAACATTGATAACATACCTCACTGCAGTGTGTCAGATTACCTCCACTCTGAGGTGGCTGCGTATGTTTTTCCCTCATGGGGCCAGTCCCATATATCAGACTCTCATGAATTTTTCTAGGTGGTGAGAATTAAAGAGCAGTTTCATAGATTCATTGGCCTCTGATGTATACAGTAGAAGTAAGTGACCTGGTAAAGTGTTTATGTGAAACCAGCTTTCCTTAAATTATCATTTAAATGTTTTAGGTGGGTGTAAGTACCCTTGTTTTCCAATATGATGTTGACTCTTGAGGTGGGAGTCCCATTGTGGACACACAGCATTTCAGTCGTGACCCTCTAATAGACTTTTTGACTTGTCATAGCAGGAAAAGCTCAGGTGCAGCTCATTTTGTTAATGATGGCTCAGTTCCATTAAGTGAACCAGTAAGCTATTATAATCAGCCAGCATGCACAGCACCAGGGAAATGGCTCAACTAAGCATTTGTTATCAATGTTAGTCTTTTCACCTGTGCAGTTCCTGCTGTGACATGAGTCTGTTGCTGGAAAATTGCAAGGCAGTTCAGTGTCAACATTGTGACTTTTTCCTGTTGGGTTTTTTACTTAACTAAAATTGTAAGAATTCAAAAATAGAATAACAAATCCCTGCTTGTGCAAATTGAAAAACTAACAGTACATTTCTTTTGTAGCAGAGAGATTTCCCTTCCAACACTGGTGGGAGCACATAAAGACATAAATGTGACTGTGTTTGCATATATGCTTGCCTACATGTGCCTACCTTGTGTTAGCCAGGCGTCTCTCCACAAATCTCTATAGTATGTGTCTCCTATTGTACATAAACATGCATAGCGCCAATCGTCTTCTCGCTGCCTGCAGCTGTGTCATGCGGTGTGCCCAGTGCGCCAGCGAACGGAGGTGTGCTTGCTGCTGATTACTCCGTCGGCACACGGGTGACCTACTTCTGCAACAGCGGCTACCGGCTCTCCTCCAAAGAGCTGACAACCACAGTCTGCCAGCCAGACGGCACCTGGAGCAACCACAACAAGATACCCCGATGCATCGGTGAGTTGAGGATGCAAGGGGGGTAACCGTAACACCCCATAGCACAATTGCACTGTAGCAGAGGTGAGGTTGAGGGATATTGATTATAAGGACCTATGGAGAAGACACCAATCTTGGAATTTGGAAGAGTTTTTAATAAAACACTTAATTGTAATGGAGGGTGGAGTCGTGACAGAGACATGAGTTGTGGTCTCCTTACAGAAACACTAACTTGTTGGGTAAGGATGATAAGATGGACGGATGAAAGGAAAGACGACAGTTGAGGGGAAATTTAGCTGGGTCTAGGAAGAGTATTTTACATGCCAGTGCAACTCCAAGTTTGGAAGTTATAATGAGTATAGTATAATGAGTGATTGACAGCATTGTTTACAAGTGAGACCAGTGTTTATTCCCTACTGTATATGAGTCTCACAGCAGAAATGGAAACAGAGTTTGTTTTGAAACTCATTTGGTGCTGATTCAGAAACAGCTTTGTTGTAGGAGCACATTTGTATAGCAGCAGAAAAGTTTTATTAGTTTATTATAATGATTTTTTTTTCTTCACAACCAGCCTATTTGTATTTCCTCTAGACTGCTCAGTTGTTACATATGTTTAGAGGTTTTGGCTTAGTCGTGTGTGTATAAGGGATAAGAGAAGAAATTGAAACAGAAGTCATTCCATTTGAATAATCCAAAAACAACAATGTCCACTCCCCACTGAATCCCCTCTTCTCTTTTTTTCCCTTTTTGGCACAGTCATGATGTGCCCCAGTCTCAGCTCTTTCTCCCTGGACCATGGGAAGTGGAGGATAGTCAATGGCTCACACTATGAGTATGGCACCAAAATAATATTCACCTGCAACCCTGGATACTACCGCGTTGGGCCCGCCCACATCCAGTGCCTGGCAAATGGGGTGTGGAGCTGGAGGAGCGAGAGACCTCGGTGTAGAAGTGAGTGACTTCACCTGCAGCAAAACACCATTTTTTAATCACACAAAGTCATTGTGGTGGAAATTCTTGTGACTTGCATAAAAAAAGTTTCCCCAGAGTGCAGATCCAGATGTGTCGGGCAACATATTAATTGAAAACGTCATACACCAAGGAAATAGATGAGAAGGATGAGAGAATAGATGTCATTAAGTGAACCACAGTAGTGCTCCACCAGTTCCTCTGGTCCTAGGGGTTTATATACTCCTATCACATGGTAACACATGGTAACTCATTACTGTACCATATCCAACGAACACTCTATTGGGCTTTTCCCTGAAGCCTTTACTATAAGACCATGGTTTTCATATCCACAGAGGATAGTGCTGGCTCCATCCGGACACTGTCAGACACGACCTTGAAATGAATAGTCTTGAAATTTGCAGTCACTGCAGATCATTTGAAAACTGAACTGAGACAAGATGTAATGTTCTGTAAATATAATAAAGTGAACCAGGAGGTCTTGAACCCCGCTCTGCCATGGGTTCTCAAGGCCCTCTGTACCAGTTCTGAAATCTGAGCTTACAGCCAGCTTACTGTACCTTTTTCTCTACCCGGGTGACAAACGGTTCAGATGAATCTATTATTGTGGTTTTAGAATACTAACTGTATTATTTCTCAAGCAAACTTGATAGACGATAAAATTGAAAGCAAACAAAACAATAATTTAATAAGAGAGATTAAATATCATTTTTACAATGTTGATGTATTTGTCCTACTCTCTGAAATATAATAAATGCAATATTTCAGGATAATATTTAATCATTGCATAGTCATGAAAATAACATCAGTGGATAGACACACATGGCACATATTCCCATTGTACTAACATACTGTGGGTGTGTTTGATTAGTTTCACAGAAAAGAAGACTATGTCCCATCTCACCTCAGGTGTAGTAGATTCATACACTGTAACATTACAAGACTTGAAGAATGAATACCTTATTCACAGCTCACTTAATCATCAACTCAGTGATTCACTTTTGCACCCTTCACATATTCCCCACTCAGCTGAGGTTAGATATTGTTTATTGTGGGAATGGGAAATAAAATGTTTTCTATGCTGCCATGGAAACTACTTTTTGAGAAGCAAAGGAGCTGAATAGCCTCTGTAATGGCAAAAGAAGATGCCAGCCGGTATGATGAAAGATGTTGGGACAAAGGCAAACACCATCATTATCCTCCCCATGAGATAGCGCAGGTCACTCTTTTATCGCATTAAGGTCGCTAAGATGGGTGTAAATGACTGTGCTCTCCCATCGACTCTGAAGATGTAAGCCAACATCTGACTCCTTTCTCTTGTTCTTTCACTCTCATCTGGTGTCTTGTTCCTTCCTTCCTCTCCATTTCCTTCCCTCTCTCTCTTTTTTTTTTTACTGTCCTCTTCATCTTATTGCAGTCATTTCCTGTGGCGATCTTCCCACTCCTCCTAATGGGAAGAAAATTGGGAGCCAAACTACCTTTGGAGCATCAGGCATTTTCAGCTGTAACCTTGGCTTTGTTTTAACTGGATCGACTGTTAGAGAGTGTCTCCTGTCCGGCCTTTGGAGTGGGATGGAGACTCAGTGCCTGGGTAAGCAGGGCTTTGATCTTTCTATTTAACTTTATAAAGGACAGAGTCGACCTGGGTCAGACACTGCTGTAGATCCGTTTACTTTAGATAGAGCATGAGTTTTTTTGGTTGGGTCAACATGCCCGAAATAGAGCCAGATGGGGAAGCAGGGGGCGGCCATGATACAGGTTTGTTGCCAAGTGTGCAATGCCAGAGACTGCAGCAGTGAAAGATGCAGAGTTTCTTTCTTGTTTCCTTCATCGTGCTAATCATGCAAACAGGTACTCATCACTGCCACCGGCCCACGTCAGTTTGTTTCACACCTTGTAGCGATCATAAGGTAAAAGTTGTGCAAATGTGCAAACACTTTTGGCAACCACTTTAAGTGGATTGGAGCTCGGAGCTGTACAGTACAACCTCTAAGTCAGTGTGATTTGCTGTCTTTAAAATGCTAAATGTGAGAGAGCAGCTACAGAGGCACAGCTGGCCTGAAACTATAAGACACTTGCCAAGCTGCACCAGCACAATTTAAGCTGTTGTTAAGATACACAAACAAGAAAATATGCAACAGCTTAGCTCACCACAGCTCATCTCAGCTCTGTACTGTGGAAGAAAATGAGACATACGTAATTACTTGAGCTGCATTCAAACCCACGCAGCAGCAGAATGTGACGGTTTCCCTGGCAGATGCATTAGTCCGTTTATCAACCCTGTGGCACCAGCACTCCAAGCTCGACTCAAGATTGGTTCAGTTCATTAAAAGAAGGGCACCTCTCTCTTGTTTAGTGATATGACAGTGTTAACATAGACAGGGACCTCTGGGTATTGTCCCCTACTTCAGGGCTATCTTCATAGAATCTGGCTCCTCTCAACTAGAGCGTGATAATAAAATGCTTGGCTGAGTTTCTGGGTACAGGAGTAAATTAGGGAAATCAGACTCTCAGTCAGTGGCAATTTCCCAGGTTTTAAGTGGCAGTGGAAATCTCAGCAAGATTCCTCCTCTCTGAAAGGGATTTATTGTAGCTGAAAGTAATACGATTATGTGCATGAGTGTATTGCACAGATTTTGAGGAGTTTCACATGCATCTCTCTGTCTACAGTAGATGAGAAAAGCTTAGTTATCATCACCACAAGTGACGCTGAAGCCAGTGTAAATTTAGAATAATAATTCAGAGATAATGAGCTGAAAAATGCTTTCCAAATCCAATATGTTTCATGAATACACCAACTAATTTTGTTTCCCTGCATTATAATTCTAGGACCTTTTAAATCATCTCATTTCATTTTATAATACAGTTGTCAAAATGCAAAGTTATTCAAACATGATAACAAACAAAATTGTGTTTCCACCCTGGAACTATCATCCATTAGTTCAGTGGGAGCTACAGTAGGCTATTATTCACAAATTCAAGAAAGTTGAACTAGTGTAAGTATTGCACCACATGAATGATTGACTGAGATAATTTATTGTGATTTATAATGCCAAGAGCACTGACCTTCCACCAACCTTCCAGGAATCCATCTTGGCAGGCCACAAGCTATTTGCTTGTGGCTAAACTCCAGTGGTTCAGACTAATCAGTTTGCTTTGAGGGAGGAACCTCTGGTAGCTACAGGCGTGTCTCAGGCCTGATGAACTACTGAGGAGGCTCACAAAGAGGTCAGCCCAGATGCTGCTGTAGCATCAGTTGCATCAGACCTAGAAAGCATTTGTTCACTGAAAGAAGAGAAGAGAACAACAGTGAAGAATTTTCTCAATGGGAGACAAATATTTTTTTCTCTTTGGCTCGATTAATTAACTTGCTCCACTAGTAGTTGAAAAAAATAGAAAGGATGCAGAACTTGATTAGTTGTAGTTAGCCCATGATGGACTGTGATAGACATATGGTTCATCCAATCACCTGCCAAGTTTTTTTTTTTTTTCTTTGAGAGCGCCTGCCCTTTTCCTAACAGGTTTCTGCAAAGATTTCCCAGATGGGTCTGTGTAACAAACCATCTGCTGTGCCAGGTTACAAGTGCAAAAATTGGACCTCCACATTGAGTATAACTGAACATTATTCTGACAGCTGAGTGTTATAAATACCATACGCAACAAGCTTTGTAGGCTGTGCTGTCTTTGTCTCGGTCAAGTCTCTGTCACTCAATAATTCTAGTTGAGACAGAAAGACAAACATGAAGCAGTGGAATAATAGTAGTCACTATAAAGGTGATGTGATGTTGTTGTTTTTTCTTCCCGATCATCCTACAGCCGGTCACTGTGGTGTTCCAGAGCAAATCGTGAATGGCCAGGTGATCGGGGAAAACTTTGGTTACAGGGACACAGTAGTTTACCAGTGCAACCCCGGATTTAGGCTCATTGGCTCCTCAGTACGGATCTGTCAGCAGGACCACAACTGGTCTGGACAGCTCCCAGTTTGCATCTGTAAGTACTCTAACACAATTTCCCGCTGACTGATTGATTGCAACACGGGCTGGACTTGAAGTGTGTGTGTGCGTGTGTGTGTGAGTCTTTGTGTGAAGGAAAAGAAAGAGAATGTCGGGGAAGGAAGAATAATAGAGATGATTGTGCAGGCTTGTTTTTGCAGGAATGTGAGAATTTTTAGTTCACTGAGTAGGTCAAAATGAAGATGGACGAGGCGTTTTCCTCCAACTTTGAGACAAAGAAGAGCCACTTGTGTGATTTTTCTTCTGCAGAAACTACTGTTCAAACGCAAACAAGCAAATGGGGACATTTTTAATTTCCACTCTCTGGAATTTAATTTGATTAATTTATTAAATAAGCTTTGAATGTGTTTGCAAAATAAATTTGTATTCAAAACAAAAAGTATGCTAGTCAAAAACATAATTATTTGATTGAATTATTAAATTAAATAATACATATTTTTCTGCACTTTTCAATAGTTTAAATAATTAAATCACCAATTAAAAAACCATGCGGTTCCCAATGCTGCTCGTTTCATCTAAGAAGATGAGGTCATCAGTTGATACATATCCCCATAATGCGATTCTCAATCTCCTATTCACCTATTGATGGACTGAAATGTGCTGCTTAGCCTTTTCTAATTGAGATCATGGCTTCATTCCTGATTCCCCCGTTGTCCTCTGAGGTTAATTGTATGATAATGATATTCCTATGATAGGTGTCACTGTACATCACCTATTGATCATTTTTATTGAATTGTCTCTTCCATATTCTCCCTCTCCACACTCCCCCTCCTCCCCCCTCGCTCTCTCCTTTACCTTTTCTTTTCTTCCTCTGATCTTCCATTCCCCATCTCACTTTATCCTTTTTCCTCACATCCCTGAATGGTGCAACATCGACTGTAGCTATCACATGCGGCCACCCCGGTAGCCCCATCTACGGCCGCACCACAGGTGACGGCTTCAACTATAATGACGTCGTGCGCTTTTCCTGCAATAAAGGCTACACACTTGAAGGACCCTCCACAGCTCAGTGCCAGGCCAACCGCCAGTGGAGCCAGCAACCACCGACATGCAGAGGTAAAGTCCAGACACAGAGCACCTGCGGCTTGACTGACTTCACCTATCAGAAGGCTGCAGATGTATCTTGACAGTTAAACTAAGAAGATGCTTGTCTTTGCCAGCATGTTAGCCAAGACTCAGAGCACAGACATTGCCTGCAGAGTTAAGACAAATGGGAGTCAAAAGCAAAATTTGATACGAGAACTTGGCACTAGCGATGGATTCATATTCATATGCATCTCATTAAGCACCTGCATCTGATCTATTTCTGAAGAGGGTTCCTCTTAGTGCATCGCTACATCTGAAGGTGTTTTCATTCAACACTTCAACAGAAGCCAATTCTATCTAATTCTGTTTCTGTGGATCAGGCTAGTCATCAGTGGAGCCAGTAGCTGCCAACAGGCAGAGGTAAAATCCAGCCAAAATGTTGGAACAGAATGAAATGGCTCTTGGTAAGTGCTTTGTGATGGTTCAGGAATCTGATGTTAAGATGACCACAGGAATTCAGCAGCCAGCAGATGTATCATGATCATTCAGAAATCAGCAGCCATGGAGTGCCATCAAGCAGACGTAGAAGCAGAATTGATGGATGTGGTGAAACTGAGTTGAATGAAAAAAGTTGTCTGTTCTACGTCTCTGGGTGCAGCATTAGCCAATAACATCTGGAGCCCTGAGCCCCAAAATGAATGCGGCAAAACAGCAATTATGAGTTTGCAGCATAATGTATGGAGAGTGAATGGGGGATTTGCTTCCATAATTCTACTGCCAATTTTTACCACGAGGCCTGCTGCAGAGAGAGATTACTTTGAAGGCAAGAAACCTCGGAGTACGTTTAGTGGAAGATATCTTAATGGGTGTGTCAGATGGTGGCTGTGTTTTAGTTGTGTCCAATTTTATTTTGCCCAGGTTAGCCTCATTAGTGGTGTGTTTACAATCAGCAGCAATCCAGACATTTTCATGTGTGACCACAGTAGAGGAATGTTTACTTGTTTTCCCCTCGTAATCTTGGCAGTTTGACAGTAATTTTGGAAATATTCTTCAGACTTTGCATCCTTGTCTCTAAAATAGAAAGGGACACACACCATCAGCTAGATGTTTTAGTAATACTTGGACTGACTTTGAGACACATAGATGATGCAGAGAGAAGTTGTGCTAAATAAAGGCAAGTACAGTACAGCACTGCTCTTGACTAATTTATAAAACTCTAAAATAAAATAAAAAATCTATAAATCATGGCAGCATATCAGGAAGTGATCAGTAAAACATTTTTTAAAAAATGAATTTGAGTATGGCTTTAATTAGCCTGCCAGCTGGATTTAGTCGGCCAAAGCTGGATTTTCCAGACCTTGCCTATTTAAAAATATTGCTGCTCTTGACATGAGTGTGTGTTGGCACTGGCAGTCAGTTGTGAAGAGACAGTTTCATTGCTGTGAATAGCACTGTGGAGACAGACGTGGTAAAAGATCAAAAGAGTAAAATCATATTTAACTGTCATGACTCCCTTTGTCAAAATATGTCTGTTTGTTCCCACTAACATTCTCTCACATTAAGCCAGCTTTGTCGCACATTTATATCATTGATTTAATTCGATGTTGCTCTGAACTTAATGTCACCCTCACCTACTTTTAGCTGTCTGAACCACCTAGTCAGCACTCTAGTTCTGGAGCATCCAGTTGCTTCTGAAATGGATGCTTGGGAATTTTGTTTCTTCTTTTGTTTTCAGGAGGAGGAGCCTAAGGCGCTATTATTATTGACAATGCTTAAATATAGCGTTGACTCACTTGTCTCCCTGTTTGTAGAATAAACAGAAGAAGCCACTGATCAGGTCATATCAACACTTCTATTATTAACTCACAAGTGAACATGTTGACAGATCACATTTATGCAAATGAGGCTCCAACCAAGACTGTATAGCTCCTAGGAAAGAAAAATCAGACACCCAGAAATGATACTGGTGGAGTTAATGAAGCAGATCACCACATAACTGTGATATGGTGTCTTGTTATTTATTCCATGCCATGTTGAGGTAAAGCTGCAGATGACATAAAACAAGTCAAACAGATACTGTTAACTTGATACATACAATTAACATGACTACAGTAGACATAACTTAAGCAGAGGCAATTATAGAAACCCGTGACACAAATACAATCTAAATATTTTTGACAAGTAGTTTTACATTATCATAGCCTAAACAAAAATCACTGTATGCTGTAGATCAATGGCCACTATTCATTGGCATGATGACACTCCTTACAGAGATCACTGTATATATTCAGATGGATTTGGAAATGCTGCCAAGAAATGAATATTCACTTTGACTTGAGTAAAATTTACTGCACTGGTCTGTACGTCGATAATTCATTTACATTACCACAGAAAACCACAATAAAGTGATGTATTTGAAAAGTTGCCAGGAACACTTCTGCCCAACTCTTCCTATTATTGCAAGATCACAGCACCCTTCATAAGATGCATATACAGTACAGTATATAAGATTGAGAATCCATAGATAGACATAAGACTGCACTCAGGGAAACAGGAAAACTAGGAAAGGGCAAGAGGCGTCTTTTCAACATTTGACGGTGATATTCTAACAGTAATTTCCCTCAAATTACATTGTAAACATCTGTCTTCCTTGAAATATCCTTGCAGCAATAAAAAATAATTGGACTACTGTTTTCTTCTGTCTGCATTTCCCCATTATGATTAATTAAGTGAATAAGTCATGATGGCATAACTGTTTTAAGTGTTTAAGTGTTTATTTTCTTTTTTATACAGTGGTAAATTGTACAGATCCAGGTATTCCTGTCAACTCTATCCGGGAGAGTAAGATCGAGCACGGTAACTTCACATTCGGCAGTGTCGTCTTCTACGACTGCAACCCTGGATATTACCTGTTTGGCTCATCAGTGCTCACGTGCCAGCCTGAGGGCCACTGGGACAAACCTCTGCCAGAATGCATCGGTACAGTGGCTTCCTTCTTGTTACGCTGACCATCAACCAACCGAAGATTGATTACCAGTCTTATTACAGTTCATGCTGTGTAATTGTCTGTGCCTGTCCACTGTTCAGTGCATTAGTCTATCCGTTCGCTTTGGGACTGACGTGTTCTCCACAAAATTTCATGAATTAATACAGTTCAAGTGAAAAGGAAATGAAGAGAACATTTCACTGCTGATTGAGTGTCCACAACCTTGTTTGTGTTCCCATTTGCCTCCAGAGTTTTTATGGTACAAGTTGCTGAATGCTGTGACTGGGAGCATCTGTGTAATGTTCGATGCCCCAGTGGCTTATGATTATGGCTTATTGCTGTGTGCTGCCTAATTGAGAAATGGGGCAACTGTCATAGGACCAGTTGTTCAGGTTATGGCTAATGTTCCCTCTGAACTAAGTGCTCAAATTATAACAACAACCATCCATGAACTGTCGGGGTTATGTGAGGTTGTAATGTTGCTCTCAAACACCTGGCTCATCGTGCACTCTGCTTTTGCATCAGGCTGCCAACAGTTATGACCTATTTCCAAAAAAATAATCTAAAGTAAACCTTTACATTTTGCACACAGTCTCCGAAAGCACTTCATTTCATGGTAGAGAGATGACGCACATCATTTATTTTATCAAATGAAACAGTAATTAAAGAGATACACAGCAGTGTCTGTCTCAAATGTTTATTCATGGCTATGGGCGTCAGAGACACTTGAAAAAATTGGCTTTTTGAAATTACAGAACCATAGTTTGCAATATGAGCTGATAAAATGAGTCTACCCACAAACGTACATAAAGGTCAAATATACAGTAAATATAATAAAATAGTGGAGATGGAGTAATGCAAGCAAATTAGATCTTGGTTCTGAAAACAATCAGGATTTAATTTAAGTTTATATACAGTATAACTCCTAATCATCTTTTTATGAGAACTGATTATGACCGATCAGAGGAGGCAGACTGATATCTTTTTAAATAAGGTCTATTACTGTAATCTGCTCAATGTGCCCTATACTTCAATACAAGCTTCTCCTCATCACATAGGTTCAGTCAAAGTTCAAAGCAGTGTAGATCAGCATGACACTGGACTGGGTGCAGACTTTGAAAGGGCTTCCTTTTTTTTTTTTTTTTTTACAAAGTCACACTATATATGGCCTTACCGCCTACAATATTCACTGAATCTTGTAAAAGATAAAAAATGAAAGGTTTTTCTACCATAAAGCCATTTAGAAAACAGTGTGTTGTCCCAGCAGCACCAGTAGCGGTGTGAGATGTGATTTTATCAAGTGTGTTGAGCCATGCAACACTAATCCATCCATCCATTCATTCATCCACTGATAATCTTATTTCCTCTCCTCGCTCTCTGTCATGTAGAGGTGGATTGCGGCCGGCCAGGCACACCTCCCCACGGAGTGATGAGCGGAGAGAAGTTTACCTTTGGCTCCACGGTGCGCTACTCCTGCTCTGGAGACCGCCAGCTCATAGGAGACTCATCACTCACCTGTCAGCTGAACGGTCACTGGAGTGGTCCACTGCCTCACTGCTCAGGTACACAAACACACAAATGTAGTCATGCATACACAATCATGCCCATTCACTTTCATGCGGTGAAAGAGAAGTCTCTATCTCCATCTTCCCCTTGACACTCACATTAGTATCGTATTAGGGGCTGGTAGCTGTTTGATTTGTGGCGAGCGCACTTTCATTTGAACCCCCTCTTTGCCTCCTTGGAGATTCCCCAGATTTGAATATAAGGAGTTGTGTTTAAAGGTTGTGTCTCCTGAATGAAAGAATATAGAAAACATAAACCCAATATATTTTCTCTTTTACCTCCAGTGGTCTCTAACGCATAGTATTCATTTTATTTGCTCAGGTTGTGAGACGTCAGTGTCTGAGATTACTGTCACCACCCACAAAAGCAAAAAATCACCAGTAACATCTTTCCCTCCCATAAACAATCTCCAAACTCAGTGTCACACTGAGACTCTGTCAACAGTTTTCATGAGGATTATTTGTTTGCAAGTAAGGAGGCCCAATGAAAACAGTTCACAGCAATGTCTGTAGATTATTCAAGACACTGTCTCTGCAGAGACAAGTTGATGATGTTTACATTCCTCATTGCTGTAAGCAACACAAACAAAGCTCTATTGTATTAGCATGCCAGAAATACTAAAAAAAAAAACCCACCTCAGAACCTGGGCAAACTAAACTAAAACTATCTGCATGGCTGAATAACACTGGGCATAAGACAGAATTGTCACAAAACACTGCCACAATATGAAAACACAATACCACAGTGGTGCAGAACCAGGGAGTCCTGGCATTAATGAGATATTTAGTTAGTGTTTGTGTGAAGTTCAGAGAAAACACTCCACAGGATAGTTAGTAATCAGCCAACTGAGCCAATTTTTTTTCACTCAAATGAGAGCACTGTGGAGCACTAGCAGGACTTTTTAATGGTTCCTGCGTTCCAAAATATTTGACCATTATTGTCCTCAAATTCCCCGTCTACTCAAAGCAGCTTCAGCATTTTACTTTCAGAAGTGATGCTCTTGTGGTTTGTCTGGCAGTTCGGCTGATAAATGGTGGACCAGCGCCAAAACACCCAAACAATAACGCTTCACCCATCATTCTTCGGTCCAGAGATAGGAAGTTATGTCTTCACGTCTCAGCTAAGAATGTGTAGATGCAAATGTTGCTTCCTGTTTGAAGTGATCAATCAAGTGAGAGAAATCAGCCCTGACATAGTCTAAATGCAAAGTCGGGCAAACAAAGGTTTCACTTCAATTTTCCGTGCCCTGTGTTCAAAACATGTAGCTGCAGACCGCTCTTGATGTTTCCTGAAAACCTGAAGAAAAAAAAGTGTGTCTAACAGTGTACGTCTGCAGAACTACAAACTTCTCCCCTTAATCCCCTCCGTGCATTTCTCTCCCATCACACTTAAACATTCCTGACCATTTAAGTGGAGCCTCTTTACTGAGTGTTCACTTGGTTTGTTCAAATCACCGACCCAGAAGTAATGTTTGTCAGCAGACTTGTATGACAGTGTTTTTTTTCTTCTACTTTAAATGAGAGTGCGAACTCTACTCAACTTCAATATTTTGTATTTACTCAGACAGTTAGAAAATTGTGAGGCGGGAGGAAAAGTAGACTGCTGGGACTGTGAGGAGAGCACACTATTTTTCGCTCTCAGTTTTACAAAATAGAGGGAGTGACTCTGTTACACTCTCTGAGGTGTGGCAAGGTCTTTATTTTTGATGAGCCTGCATAATTATCTATTGTGTTTGACTCGCTCGTTGTTATTCATATGAATCATAGTCATACTTTAAATGCTTTAAATTTTATAAAAATGACAAAAAGCATTGAAAGATTTTTTTTTTTCTATTTGTCACCTAGTCTTTTGAGGCAGTTTGACATCTATTATTGAGATGATTTGTGCAGCATCCCGCTGTTATGACAAAAGAGCCTCTTTAAAGGGGATCATTTGCAATTTTGTATTATATTTTATTTTATCACTAAGTCTGAGCCGTGTATCACAGAGATCAGCTCTGTTTTGTCTTTTTTGTCTGAAGGAATACAGCTTATATACTCTCCTTTAAATTAGAAAAAAAAACAACAACAAAAACATTGAATACCAAGCTAAATTGAGTCTTTTTAATTTAACTTCTAATCACCATCAACTTATCACTTTAACAGTGTGATAAGTAAAACCAACACAGATTTGTTCTCGAGCATTTAAAGTGTCAAAGAGCAAGCGCTGTTCAGAGAGTGAGCCCCTCTGGAGGAATTTAAGCAGCAGAGTACGAGTGCCGGGTCACTGACCAGAGGATTTAATCACAACAAATGATGCCATGACTCACCGAGATAAAGAAGAGGAATGTGTTGAGGTGAGCTACTGTATAGCAGATCATATGAATTACTGTAAATATATTGAGTTTAATTTAATCAGTTTTTTTTTTTTTTTTTACCAAAAGGAATTGGTGACACTTTGTTTTAAACATATAATTAACAGCTTGTAGTAAGAAGAACTTATTAAGCATGAACGAAGTAGAAGTTAACATTATGACTCTGTTGATATTCCTGTCATTTATCAATAATGGTAATACATTCTATAAATGTGATGTTCACACATTGTCAGACAGGGTGGTACTGCATCAGTGCTTCTAATTAACTATGAAATCAGCAACTTATTATTGAAAGAAGAAACCTTTTGTAGATCGCTTGTTCATCATTAAGAGGCTTGATGAATTCAGACCCTTGGCAGCAAACATCTGTCACAGCTGTAGAAGACATGAGAACCACAGCGCGGCTGGAGCTCATTTGTTGCATATAAAAACTGAAGTTGCAATGCAGGAGAATGTGGAGAGTTTTAAATAACAGTGTCAATTTTAGCACCCAGCTTTCATAGACACATTAGCACAAACTTGTGATGCCATTAGCACTGCAGTGTTACAAACAAAAATGAACTGATCTACAAAGTGTTAATTTCCCTGTATCATGTCCCATCACTTCTCTTCGATGCTTTTCAGTGGTTACAAATAAATTTGCATAATTTTTTCTCCATGCAGTAGTCTATAGACAGCGAAAGCAGAAGATTATAATTCCCAGAATGTTTATCACCAATAGCAACAAAATAATTTGTGCTTTGAATTCCTCAGATATCCAACCCAGCATCAGCATCAGCAACAGTTCTCATCTATGCATCCATCCATGCATCTATCCTTCCTCTCATCCGCCCTCCCTTGTTAATTAGTAAGAGGGGGCTTAAAACTGCTTGCCAAGCCATTCCCCTTTTGTCCTTGTCTGTTGCATGGCTGAGTTGAAGGCCTTATTATTTCCTCACAAAGGCAGCCTGGTGAACGGACATTAACTCAGATTCAAACCAAATCCACTACCATCCCAATTAGTGAGATTATAGCTGTCACAGTGCATGCCGAGCCGGGTTGCCTCACCTAACTGAAGGAGACTAATGAAGCACTGACAGCTGCTGTGAGGCATACAAACACATACATGCACACAAACAGGCAACAAATACATACTTAATAATACACTTGCTAAGAGAGTGGTCTGAAAGTACTTCCACTGGAAGACAAGGAGACACATAACATGCATGAAGCACGCACATACACACACATAGAGGCAGTAGAAGTCATAACTAACCACACCCACACTTGAACATGTCATCTCCAGCCGTGAGCCTTTGACCTGACAAATCCCGTTTGTGCACATGTGAGCAGACACATGTGTGTAGAGGATATGAGCTAGGTGTTTGTGCAGTAAGGCTTTGTCAACAAGTCCAGAATTACTGCAGCTATTTGCTGCTCTGTGGACAGAGAGAGTAGTAGCCAACATACAGGGAAATGATGCTGAGGGTGTGTGCACAGCTCAAGGAACAGGATCTCAAAGCCAATAAACCACAGATCCCTCACAAAGAGACAATATGGACTGAACTGTATAGACAGCACAGCACAGCAGCAGACTAAATAACTCTCTATTTACGTATGTATCTATCCATCTCTTTCTCTCACCTTCAGCTTTCTGAGCCCAAACATTTTGCTTTTTTCTGTCCCTTACTGTTTTCACTTCCATGAGAGAACGGAAGCAGCAGCAGTCAAAGTGGTGGTTGGTGATGTACAGTATGTGTGTTATATGCTTTTTTCTTTGCACTGAGGACGTCCCAAGTGAATACAAAACTAAAAACCCAGCCCCACTAGACTCCATCCTGACTCACACACCACTCAGCTTGGCTTGCTGTTCATTAAAACATAAAATGTTCAGTAGTTGTGGCACCACCCTGACTCCATACTTGTCATCTCTCTCTCTGGTTTCCTATGGTTCAGATAGAGAACATGTCCCATTTTTTCATCCACTAGAGACCACCCTAATAGAGACATGAAAATCAAATTAACAAGAGAGACAACATCTTCTTTTCTGAGTTAATTCATAGATGTGAAAGACACCAAGAGTACTGTATGTTCCTCCACAGAACAAAAGACAGGAGAGATAATTCATGGTAATGAAAACGCATTTAGCTTCAGAGGTCAAACCATATTCATCATTTCTCATAACCACAGCTGGTTGCCTTTTAATGCTGGCCCCGCTGTTTTTATGGACAGAAAGCTCCTGGTGTCAAAGCAGTGAAAGTATTGGTCCTTCAGGTAGCTGGCGCCGTGACAACTGCTCATTGGCGCATCACAGGTTTTATAGATGCCTCCTGAAGGAATCAAAAGATGTACAGCTTGTATCTTAGCCCTCTCTGTATTGTCCCCCAGCATGACACACATGAACACCATGTTGTAATTCTCTGCCGTCCCAACTTTAAAGGGCCCATCTGTTAACGTACACTAGAGTCAAAGTGGATGCCATCTCCACTTTCTTGTTTTCATTGCTTTTTGTTGCTTGTGTGGTTATCTCCCATTGCAGGCGACTCAGCGGGCACCTGTGGGGATCCTGGCACACCTTCCCATGCCAGTAGGGAGGCAGGCAACTTCAAAGTGCGCAGCAAGGTGCGCTTCACATGCGCGGTGGGACATACACTCTACGGCTCGGCAGAGAGGATCTGCTTCCCCAATGGGACTTGGTCGGGCAGGCAGCCGTTTTGTAAACGTAAGGCAAATTTCTCAAATGTCTCTGTGATGTTATGTATGAAATAGTTAGAGAGGAGTGTCTTGGAGTCGCACAGAAAGGACACCCATACACATTGAATGTGTCTCTATACAGTAGCAAAAAGAAGTGTTTGGTTTCTGTAGGAATGGTTAATGAATACTTTTTATTTAATGAATGAAAATTATCCATATGACAGAATTAATTAAAAACTTAAATGTACCAAGAGCTTTAATAAAATTTGTCTGTATACTCCTTTAAATATGTTATCAAAAGTGTATTGTGTTGATATGGAGCAAAAGCTTGCATCAAGGCCACTAAAAATAGTCTGTACACACGCAAACGTAATATGAATCAAATGGGCTGCGTGTGAGCATGGATGTGCATACAATGTACAATAATGTGCATCGCCTACACATATGAATTACTGGAATGGCTCACAAACACAGTCCTGCACCAGATGGATAAGTATCTCTCTGCTGCAGTCTGGTATTTTCTGGCAGCACGTGGTACTGTGACCAGCTTCCAGATTGCAACCAAGAAATTCATTAATTCCCGACACCTAAAGCCAAGTTCTTTCTGGATTGTGATAAATGAATGATTGTGGATTTTGAAGATATTAGTTCACAGAACGCCAGCGCTACATCTTGCATAAATTACCCCCAGGGGTCAACCAGATATTGAGGCACGTGTTCGACTGCTTCTTCTTTCCTCTAGTTACTGTCCACCAGCTTGGCACAGCACCAGTGTCATTTTTAATATGACAGGCCAATGCACAGACCCTCTAAATTATTCTCTGTATCTGCCTTTCATTCCATCTCTCTTGTTCCTCCGATTTTTCTATCCTTCATTTCCCCCGGTGCCTGCTTTTTCCTCGTGCTTCCCCCCTGATTTCGTTCTGTCTTAATCTTGTTGTCTGGCTGCCTTTCCGTCCCTTTCACTCCTCCCTCTGTCCCTCCATTGTGTCTCACCCTCTCTGTTGCTCAACCTTTTCCTCCCTCCTCTCCTTTTGTCCCACGTCTGTCTCGCACTACCTTTTTATCTCTCCATCTCTCCACCGAACTCCTGATTTAAAGATTGTTTTAGCCAACCCTCCACCTCAGGAGGGAGGGGGCAAGGATTCACTGGAGCCTGAACGCGTTTCGTTGCTGTCTGTCTGTGATCTAAAGCCCTGTCTAATGTTAAAGCCCATCCATCCGTTATCCACAACCTTTTACAGTCTCTGGAAAACAGTCTCTGTGGATATTCAGCTTAATATCCATCTCACAATACCACCAAGGTCTGTTTAGTGTTTCTGTCATCATGCCTGTCTTGAATTATTCAGAGAGGAAGCCAAAAAGGCTACCATACTTTATTTTTGGCATATTTGTACACGTGTGTGTGCTTTTATGACCCATTAATGTGAGCTTCTCAGCACCTGGTGTATTTGGGTATGTGCTTGACTAATGCTTTGCAGCTCACTGTGTGAGTGTGTGTGCGTGTGTGCATGTGATAATTGAAAAATCACCACCACACCTACAGCACGTCTGTCTCCACTAAGAATCACTATTTCAGATTTTCCAGGCAATTAGGTGATTGAGAGAGCAAACCAGCTTCATAATTAGACATGATTTGGAGCAGAAGAAAAGCACATGAAACAAATTCTGTCCTCTCCAGCTCTCACACAGATACATTTTAGTTGCCATATTCTGAAAAGGACATCTCAGTGTAAAAGGCTTCCTCTCCAGGGATTGAACATCAAACATCTAAGTTAACACTATGCATGAAATTCAGACAAGTTGTGTCTGAGTTCGATTTGTGCTTTAAATTGTAAGGAGTGATCATTCATCATATGGCCTGCAAAGATAATCTAAATAATATAATCATTTGTTATCTTGTCATTACTTAATGTAACCTCAATATTAAAAGTTGTTGTTGGAATTTAGAGAAGAGTCCTTAGACCCCAGCTTCAAATTTCCACATTACCCCAATGATCCTCTTCTTGTTTTACGGCAGCACTAAATGTCATTACCATGGATGTACAGTACTACAGTATGGGACAACACACAAACTGTACTTTATTTACTGATGACTCATCAACAGTGTGATGGGGATTTTGTGTAGCCGTGCACCGGCGCTGCTCATTAGATTCTCTTAATAAAGCTGTGATGCTGTAGAGATAAGTTTGTTCTTTAATTCCTTGCTCCAAGCTTTAAAAGTAAAACAGTGTTTCTCTCCACGCCGTGATGTGGGGCACACACGTATAATGGGGAACTGTAGCACAAGCCCATAATTTCTGTCTGCCCTTTTCAGACTGTTCCACCTGAGTGCTATTAAGAGTCAGGTCAAGTAACTACAAATATTCATCGGGCAAAACAGCAATTATTTCCTAAATAAATGTTATTATTCACAAAATGTGGGGGTAATATATTTTCCAAAACCTGTTAATCACCTTGAAACCTTCAGAAGTCATCTTTCTGCCACCTCAGGGGCTGCCAGTCCTCAAGATTGTGAATCACTGATATGGAAAATAGAAAATCCATTACTATTTTACACCTCTGACCTTCACCCTCTGTCTTTTCTCTGCCATTACAGCGGTACAATGTGGGAATCCAGGTACGCCTGCTCATGGCAGCATTTCCCGTGTGGATGGTACAACCTTCTCCCACTCCATTGTGTATTCTTGTATGGAGGGCTATTTCCTCACTGGCTCGCCCACACGTCAGTGTCTGGCAAATGGCACGTGGTCTGGCACAGCTCCAAACTGCACAAGTGAGTTTTAAATGCACACAAACATGAAAAGAGTCTGGAGACGTGCCTCTCGGTTATGTGGAATACACTTAAAAGGCCACTCTGCTGAACAGTGTTATGCAGAATGCATTTTCTTCTCACTATCAGTAAATTGTGAAGCAGCTGTGTCTGACCAATGATATATGTTCACTGGCCAATAATACCAGTGCTTTGAAGAGAGAAACACAACAGTGCAAAATTCACCAGGTCTTGGTTGATCAAATTAATCTAATTCACACTTCCACCCACATTGGCAGCCTCTGAATTTGTTATCATCACTTTGAGAAATAGAACAAACAAACATATAAAAAATAGGACAAAGATGACTGGGCGCTCCCGTGGGTGTCATGAGTGCATCCAAAATGAACAAAGTGTTATCCAAGTCGTGAGGCGCTACCGACCAGTTACACATTACACATGGCCAGACTTATCGACACACTAATAAGTGTTTGTCACACATGGTTCTTTTCTGCACTATGCCATATGAACGAATGTAACATGTAACTAATCCTGAAAAGCAGATAAACACCTCTGAAGGAGGAGGCGCTTTGGGTGATCAACTGTCGTGTTAAAAAATAAGGTATAAGACATCAGATAAAACATAAATCTCTTTAAGTCGCCTTTTCCCTGCAAAGCATCAGAGTTGTCAGGCAGGTTTTTATTGTCTGGATCTCAGCAAATGAGCCTTGCAGTAATTAAGAAGTATGCCAATCTATATTCAATTTGCACCAGTACAGTATGACTATCAAACAAAATTACACATTGTTCTTCTCTCTGAAATTCACCACATTCTCTCCTCTGTTATTGAATCACAAGAAAAGATAAATGGTATGGGCATAATTTTCAATTTTGGAATGAAATGAGACTCAGGGGAGATATACACAGGGAGGGAGAAGGAGAGAAAGATTGAAAATTGCATTGAATAATAATGATCAAACATGCAGAAAGGCAGAAAAGCTTTTTTGCCTCTTCTTTCCCACTTTGAAGCCCACTGAGCTCCAAACTTTTTTTTTTTTTGCTATCCTCCTGTATGCTACGGCTTCATGTTAAATTTTTAGTGGTCAGATCAGGGACATCAACACTTAAGATGCCAAGATTGGCTCAGTGTGCCTTCATTAGGGAGGCAATCATTTTCACGGTTCATGGGTAATCGATCATGTAGGTTAGCAGATCAAAGTCACACAACATCCTCAAGGTGAGAGAGAAAAGTTGCTCTAATATTTTTTTTCTTCTTCTCACACACTCATGGTTGATAAATAAAATTTATAGAGCATTTTAAGGAATTAGGAAATTAGCTGAAGTGCGTTAGAAACGAGAGTTGCTCAGTGAAATGTGACATAACGCCATAAAGTACTTTATGAAATAAATAGTAAACATTGATTATTCAGGCAGTCTATTTGCCTTTAAACATGCTGTGATCCTGTATTTAAAGCACTCTCCACTTCCCTCCACCATTCCTCTGCTCTCTCTACTAGTTTATATGCAATAAACACAGTGGTCTCGGATTCTCCTTGTAGATTTGGCGCAAGGGGATGTGATTAAATGAAGACATCAGGGTGAAATGCCTATTTGCAGATTTAGAACTAACTATATTATTGACACTCCTCCGCAGAAAACTGATTCTTTCTCATAATTTTAATCAGCAACGCAGTATCCTTGAATCACTGTGCTCCTTTAATCCAAATAATGGACGTCTGACTAGAAGAGACTGAAATAGGTCTCTGTTAGTCTGTTTGCACACTCCAAAGCCTGATCATTGAGCTGTGAGCATACTAAATAAAGAGGAAAAAGCTGTTCATGATGCAGTGTCATATGTCAGTAACAGGCCTGCAATACTTAAGCAGGGTTCAAACATGTCCTACAGTAAAGGATAAAGAGAGACCTGTTAGCTGACTAACTGCATTTAAATAAAGGTTTTACTGGAAGCAGGTTATTGCAGTGCGTGTAAACTCCTTCTCTGATTTCCTGCCTTAACTTGATTTCTCCCAGTTTTCTTGGGTGCAAGTAAATGTACTGAATGAAAAAGCCGTACTGCTGAGTTGAGTTGTTGAAGTCAACAGCCTGCAGCTTTTCCACATTGTACTGAATGAGTGGATTTATTCACTTTTCACTGCAGATAGACAGGCACATGTAAACATTTGTATTTATGTGCGCACACACGCTTTTCTAGGAAGACCACTTTTACATACGCTCACGTTTTTTAGTTGATCCAAATTGAAATTTTATCAGCTGTCTCGTATTCATGCCAGCTGCTTCTGGCTCATGTTTAGAGAGACATATGCTTAATTCAGGCTAATGTGTTTCAGAGTAATTTTGGTGGCTCAGACTCAAAATGAATCGAAACACAAACACTTATGTACAGTTGAAAAAAAATGCACATGCACACTACTGAGCATATTCTTGGCTACAGATCATCATAATTAAGATACTCTGACTATAACACTGGAAACAAAAAAAACAAAAAAAACTTGCATCACTTCATAGCCAGGAGTTATATGGCCGATTGTGTATTTCCCTTGTTATTATGCCTTTATTTCTAGTTAGGCCTTTATAAAATGTGAACATGCCCATTAATATACTTTTGCAATGTTTAGCATGCTAAATGTCCTAACTTTAAAAGATGAGTGGTGACATGAAACCTGCTGAACGACATCATTTTGTCACACTTATAATTAGACATTAGTTTTGTTGTCATTGTGAGCATCATACCATAACAACATTATCATCCAAGTTGAAACACTGCTGGGAGCTGTTTTGTTAAATTATTACAGTAAGATATAAAATCAAGCAGTCTTCCACTGCCTTTTCATTTCACATTTATTCACCAGACTAATGTAGTGAATAATTAAAGGTTTTGGCAAATTTACCAGATTTTCTACAGTCTCGTGTATAAATGATGAGTCTACTCTCCAGAAGCAAACATTATTTGTCATTTTCTTATGAAATTTTACTTATTATATACATATTTACGATGAGAGCAAGAATCAATTCATATTTGTACCAGATGTCTTAGAAGATGAATATCTGGCTTAAACTGGAAACTGGGATCCTGACAAGTATCAAGGATATAATTTATTGATACTGTAGATGCTGGGTGTGGCTCAATTTCTCAGCACATGGCTATTTATTTATTTTATTAAGGATCCCCATTAGCTGATGCCGTAACATTCAGCTAATCTTCCTGGGGTCCCCATGAAATATCCAAAAGCATATTAGTATTCAAAATACGTATAAACCCCTATAGCCAGAAACACATCTATGGATGGATAGAGACTGCTTTGGTGCCAATGGTAAAAGACTGTTTTATGATGTAGGAGAAGTGAAACTGAACAAGTGGCAGAAGGAGTTCACTATCTGCAGTGCCTTGCCAAGAAGGGTTCAGGAAATCAGATAAGGCTGACAGAGTATTTTATTTATTACATGATTTCCATCAAAGGTAGGCAGGAGAGCGTATGTCCTTCATCATGAGCCTGAAACTCATTAATCACACTTAGAACCTCTGAGAGGGGATCTCATCTGATTTTCTGCAGGATACGCTTTTACCTTTCACTGTCATACTTTAGTGTGTTCATTTTTTAAAATAGATGTATCCAGGATTTGATTCATTATTGGAGTAAACACATACTGTCAGAAGATACTTCTCTGTGTTCAGAATTAGCAGCTTTCATATGTATCCTGTCAGGCTACAAAGTTAGTTTCACCCAGCGATGATAAATGTGTCCAAGTGTTGAAGTCCTTGGCTGCAACAGAAAATAAACAAACAGAAATTAATTTAAGGGAGGAGGCGTTTGCAGGGACAGCCATATGCATCAAACTGGCTTCTTACACTAAGGTGAACAAGTCAGGAAAGATTTTGTAATAAGTACGCACAAATTAATGCTGTAAGATAAAACAAGGGCTATGAAATAGCAATCAGACAGAGGCTGGCAACTTATAGATTCATCAAACACACTACAAGGCAAAGACCTGACAATGGAGTGGGCCAATATTCAGCCATCTGTTTACTTTAGAGGAATCATGCCATGAGAATATCAGCCAAGGACAGGAAGAGGAAGAGGCTGAACACAAACTTCAAGAAGACAGGAGCAGGAGCACCACAGTACTATTATTATTTTTACTGAGCCATACCAAACATACAAATCTGAGCTACTATTTGCATTACCGTGACAATACAGTGTCGCCTCAGGGGCATACAGTAGTACAACAGATGATGTGTGATGATGCTTTGAATACTTGGTCATAGGCTAATATGGTAACAGCTGTATCTTCAGCTTCTGTGGATATTTTTTATCTTCACATTACTGGTAATAGAAGTCATGAAAGTCATTGTATAGCTATTTTTATTGCTCTGCATGCTTAATGCTGCGCAGAAGCACAGAGTCATTATGCATGATGATCCATTGCCGTTACCTTGATTAAATTATGCAAAGCCACTATCAGGTTGCTACAAAATAACCTCACCAACATTTATGCTTCACACTATTCATGCTACACTCTTGTATGGAAGTGTCCAGGAGGACCAGATAGGCTAATTATGTGGATATTGTTGCTGTCGACTGAAAACCATTAAAATACCCATATTTGTTGATTGAGCTTTCTAATTGAATACATTTCTCATTATTCTTCAATCTGAGAAATGCATAGTCAGAAGCCTCGAAGCTAAGCTGTTTTTCATGACAGTTGACATTTTGGAGATAATTGATACTAATTTGATTTAATTGCATCCTTAATGTGGCATTACAATGGAGCCCCTGTGTTGTAGGTACTAGGCAGGGTCTTAATAGCAAAGATTGTCATGTATGATCACCATGTTGTTTTGGCAACGACTTTAAGTGCTGTTCTTTACATGAACAGTTTAACACTATACCCACTGAACTTGTGTTTCATCACCTTGACGAGGAGCTCTGGCTGACAAGAGGCATCTATACTTGTTTGGTTCGGGTACACCTTTATCATGATTTGCCAGGTCAGATTTATCAGAGCGTTTAAAAAGTCACTTTCTCCGCTTTAATTACAATTTGGATGTTGATGTGAAGGCTATTTACTAGTCAATTTACAAGTTGGAGTGTGGCATAAATCTTGTAACCAAGCTCAATTCCTTTTATATTAAGTCCTCAGTTGGGTATGTTGAAGTTTTTATGGTGGAAAAATTCAGCCAAACCGGTTTATCATCTAATAGTCTGAACAGTGATGAACACCAACAAGTACCACTCTGTCATGTTTAAGAGCTAATAAATGACCTGTCAAATGCACATAAAAGACAACGCTCAGGGAAGTGCTGCGCTCAATATGTGGAGCCACAGTTCATAACCGCTCAGAACAATTTCAACAATAGTGGTAAAAGAAAGCAAGGAAGTGATTCAGAGTTACTGATGCCAACCACACAATTAACACCTATTAGGTGACAAACTTGTCTTGTAACTTGTACTCTATTATCTTGTGCAAAAATGGTCTGTAGTGCTTGACAGCTAACTAAGAGACATGTACATGCTCCAGCAAATTATCTCTGTAATCAGTATGAACGCTCCGTGAAGGATGGAGGATCAAGGGGCATCCTCTGATTCTTTAATGCACCATTTATGTGAGCCATTCTCATTATGTACAACTATATTTGGCTCAGCTGTTCAGAACTTTTGAAACAAATATGTGCCTGAGAGGATGATTATTAAGGCTGAGAGGATAATTACTAATCATCAGAAGCTCTACACACCCCTTATGTCTGCAGCATGTGATGCAGCAAAAACAATAAGTGTATTGTCATGCCCCAATGGCATAAGTGAACAAATGCAAGATTAGAAAACCACTAACATTGCAAAAGAAGGCTGAAATAGAAAATCTAGTGGACAAAGCAGCTCCTCTCCTGTGGTCATTTGATAAGCTCTCTTTCTTCTGAGCCATAATGGATAATTATATCAGGCACTAATTATACACTAATTATAAATTGATGTTTTATGTTTGATATGCTGTGTATTTCGTACCAGAGTTTAGCATGATTTAATTGACACTTAGGATGATTTCTGATTCATGTTCCCTCTTTGTGACCATCAATGACAGTGATCACCTGTGGAGACCCTGGTATTCCAGCAAACGGACTTAGATTTGGTGATGACATCACCGTGGGCCAAAACGTGACGTTTGCGTGTCAGCCAGGTTTTGTGATGATAGGAGGGGACGGCGCTGTCGCAAGGACCTGCACCAACAATGGCACCTGGAGTGGCACCATGCCAGTGTGCCAAGGTAAGCACCACACACAAAGGCGACCCCCTCACAGACACTGCGTCGCGCACAGGCGGCAGTCAGTCAACCTTGATAACCATCAGAATGCGCCGTAACAACCTTGGCACGCTAGCACACTGTCACGTACAATATAAAGTACATGCTTACACCCTGAGATCTAATGTGATTAGCAAACAAGGTGACACCGTACTTCCTATGTGGCCCGCAGTGTCATATTGTTCACTTCAGTGTGCTGATAACAAGCTCCAACGATACATTAGATTGGATATCTGTGAGACAAACACACACTTACATATAAATTAGCTGCAGGCGTGCTCACAAGTACTGTATGCATACTGTGCACCCATGTAAGAACAACATACAATGTTGAATCTGTCTTTCTATGCTATGCTGAGTGCAGCACCACATCAAAAGCACTATATTGTAGCAGGCTCCTAAAGAAGAAGCAGCTTTGCTCAAGTTGGTTAAAAAAAAGAAGCAAAACTATAAAAAAAAATTTTTAAAAAAAGAAGCAAATATTTAGAGCACTTGATCTAGGACACGCTGTTTCACCCACACCTGCATCTCGACACGCACCTGTGGCGGCACAGAGCCAAGGCTAAAGTTCCAATGACACCTAGTGATGGATGGCTTACCAAGTCCTCTGCATCACAACAATGATCCCTATCATTGTGTGGCAACAGTTAATCACTGGCTTCCTTTGTGTGAAAGTTTGTGCACACTATAGGCTCAAAAGGACGTAGTTCTTCTACGCCCATCAGCACGACATCGCTCAGTGATTTACGATTCTCCAGTGGAGGTACCGATGTAATGTAATGTAATACATGTCTGCCATCGACGCCCCGAAAAGTAAAAAATTGCAGGGAAGATTAGCTTGTGCAGTGAACAGTTCAAAAGTACACCAGGAACAGGAAGAGCCCACGAGGCAAATGGTGGCTCATTGTTGCTAAGGAACTGTTCCCAGGCTGCTCTTGCTCAGTTACAGCGAACAGAGCTGCTGTTGTATTTGCCTCTTGAGAAATGGGAAAGGACAAATGAAATGTGAGAAAGAGGCACAGGCTGTGAGACTGACATGCTCACAAACATGAAAACAGGAAGGAAAAATATACACAAATAATTAATTGGAAGGCAGAGAATTATAGAAAATACAGAAAGATTCATAGAAAGGGAATTGGAAAAAACACTGAGCCTGTTGATCTTTTTTCCTTCTTATGTAACGACTGTTCTTGTTTCAAGTTATACTCCACTTATAAGAGGCTGTGACTGTATGGACCCAGAAGCAGCCTGCACCATTGCCATTCCATAGCGCATGGGGAGCTGTGGTTTTACGCCACATACTTCTTACCCTCCTCAGGCTGCCTGCATGACCTTGCCTAGAAGTTTACAACATCCAAACTGACACTGATTTGTAATATTTCATGGGCGTTTCATTATTAACATGCCTTGTTCCGTGGTATGCCGTAGCTGTTGGAGGAATTGATGGTCGCACAACTGTTACAACCCAAGGCAGTTTAAATGGATTGAGAGAGAGGCAGAGCATGGATGTTTGTGTGTACGCATGTGTGTGTGTGTGTAAAAGTGTGTGAAGGTCCTAACCTCGGAGCTCTAATCCTTGACAGCTACCGCAGCAGCTCAGGCACTCGGCCCCCGACGCTGCTACGCTTGATGGGGGTGGTATGAAGAGGAGCTAAACCCTAGACCTTACCCTTCCTCATCACACACACACACACTCTCACACTACCATGCATGCATATAATCAAATGGGAGCATTCAATTACACTGTCTCTCTCATGCATACATAGACACAGACGGTCGCACACCTTACACTGGCTCCCACCGCTGCTGCTGCCTGAGTGTTGTCAGCTTGTACTGACCTGTATGCATTAGTCAGTGAGATACAGGATCCCCTCCCGCCTTCTCTCACTCTCTCTGCTGCTCTCAATTTTCCAGCAGCACTTATTTCTCTCTTGGGGTAAATGAATAAAAGAAAGGGAAAAGAGAGGAATTTTGATTACTAAATAGGTGTTCTACTGTGTATTAATTTTGCCACTTCTCAGTGCGTGGCTGGGGTATTATGGGGGAATACATATGCTTTATAGTTTATTTTTCTCCTTTTGGCTGTTTGCTCCCTCTCCACTGGTCTCTTCCTAACACTATCTGGGACAAGAAACAGAACAGCTTGCTGATTATCACAGTTTTTTTATCATCTCTCTGCCTCTGACAGCCCACGCAGCCATTGGTTTTGAAAAGGACTGAGAAAATATCTATTTCCTTGCATCTGAAACGGAAAACAATACTTCTTTCAGTAAGATTAGTAACCCCCACTTTTTTTTTTTTGCATGATTGGGTTCAAGTGGAAGGTGCAGTGGTTCACGCAGGGTGAGCTGTTTGAAATTGTCATGATGCGGGGCATCTGTCATCTTGTCATAGATTTAGTTGATGTGCAGCAGGGACAGGAGTTGATATTCCAGGGAGGGAGGGAAGGACAGAGAGGAGCAAGTGAGAGGAGAGGGGAAGACAGAGGAAGAGAGAATTTAAGACTAAGAGAGAGGAAGATTTTACGTGTGCCGAATTTGTGCATAATTTTGCACTTAATGCATGTGCATCAGTGCTAGCCCCAGCGTTTGTGTGTGATGTACAAGCACACACTGCCTGATGACACATCCTAAGCCTCGCCCGGCAAGGATTCAGTCTGAATCCCAGGTTTGGCGTGTTCAGCTAAGAGGCACTAATGCTGCTTAGAACTACTTAGTGAAATGGGGACACTCTCTGCTTCCCATTCAGTTCTGCCTGCCACCCATGCCTTTATTATTATGATTTTTTCCCCCCATTTTTTCAAAGTAATTTCTGATGCAGCCCTTATGGGATTAGTAGGCCTACTCCTCTAATCAGCGTAATTTCCTGACTTGCACACGTGCACTTACACATTGTCCCTCCATCTGTCTTACTTGGCCCCTCTAGTCCTTTCTCTAATGTAGAGAAACACATACACACCCAAACCAACTTTCTACACTGCAGCAACCAGCTGGGCATTTTAGTGAGGTGATTCAGACTGAAGTGTCTTTTTTTTCCTAGAGCACTAGATGGAAATCCCAAATTGAAGACACTCTTCACTAATTCATTAACATCAAAGAGAAACAATTTCAAGTGAACTTGTTTCTCCTTGAGAACCTGAGAAACAGAAATATTAAACAAAACATGTAACAACACAGATCTCAACATCAGTATGGTTTTACCACAAAGTTGTAGCTCTATTCACTGTGGTCTAAAAACATTTCCAACTGTATGCTTCATATGCATTATATGTTGTATATACAAAGCATATATGTTTTATCCTGCTGCGAAATGTCTGTATGGAAATGTTTTTGGATCTTCTACCAACCAAGAACAAAAGGATGTTCCACCTTGGAGACAATATCCCGCAGTGGCCTGCTCCACATCTACTGTAATTCCTTTTGTAGAAAAAAAAAAACAATGTTTCTAAAGTTTATGTGGCAAGAAAGTTGTCCATCTTGTGCCGACTTTGTTGTAATCCTATCAAAATTGCTGAATTAATTAGAAGCTTACTCATTCACAAATTATAGCTTCAATATTGTGTAAAAACCGCTGGTCGGGAGTGAGTTGTACTAATAAAACTGAAATTGTGTGTGCATGAAAAGAAGCTACATCAGCAAGAGAGCTTACTGTATCAGTTTCGATTTGTTTTTATCTATCTCTTTATTATCTTTATATAACCAACATTTATGTGACAAAATATGTTGTTTTTTATCTCAGTAAAGTTAATTGTGGATTTTTTTTTTTTTTGCCAACTCACCCACATCAAGTCAGTTTATTTATAGAATATACTGTAAAATAGCAAACTGTTATAGTTTACATGGTATTTACATAATTAAAAATTCAACAGAGCCATTTATTTTAAGACAGATTTAAGCCTGAAACAGGTTTGAACATTTGTCACTAGATGATGAGGAGCCAAGTAACCCTGAAGCGCAGAGGTTAATTAAAGATAAAGAACAGAGTTTACTCAGTCATTTAGTGTACACTGATTCTTCTATCCAGCCAAATACAGCAGCAGGCAAATTAATTAGTCTCTCCTATGGGAACTAATAAGTGAAATCACCTGCTGTAGTTTTAGGTGAGTGTTAAAATCAGCCCGATGATCCTAGCATGCAGCATGCCAGGTTTAAATGTAGAGAGTGACTGTGCTTTTAGTGAAAGAGAAGGTCAACATGCACAGTATTAGGTTTGCAGCAAATTGTGGCAGGTGGGAGGCAGATAGGTGAAGTGTCCAGTGGTCAGGTAATTTCAAATCTGAGACTCAAGTAAAAGCAAATCCAATCTGCCTCAGCTCAGTGTGGGTACTTTTAATGCAGCCAGCTGAAGCAGTGGGTGAGTTTGCCTCTGTTCATGGTCCTGTCCCCGGGATTCCCACAGGGCCTGTCTTGTCTTCACAGGGCTGCATCCAGTATATTTTTGTCATGTATTTGCTAAGTGAAAATGACTATGTAGTCGTAGTGCCAAAAGACTCAACCTTAACTTGAGAGCCAGGTGTTAACATGACACTTTAAGTAACTGGATTTGTAAACTAAACATCTGATCTTAGACAGTTGCATGACTTGGATAAAGCCTGACTTCAATTTGCAGATCTTTGTTCAAGTGTGTTGGCATGCATGAGTGTGTCTAAAAGAAAGAGAGACTTGGGGAAATGATGGGTGTTGAGGGAGGATAGTAATGGTATAAAACAACTGCTATGATTTATTCACATCCTTAAAACCCATATCCCATCTGCGTCCCCATGGGTTCATCTTGAAGTGTGTCAGAACAAACTCCAAGGTTTATTATGCATTCATTTATTACATTTGTTGAGCAGAAAGTTTATGGCTTACACAGGCGCAAGATGTCCCTTCATTTCTCACAGAAATTATTCAGTATAGTGCAAACATAAACGGCAGAAAAATTGCACACAGTCACAGTCTAAACACAGACCATTTCTCTGGGCTAAAGACCTAGTTTTCACTCACTCATATTCCACATTATGCAAAACGGTGGATTTGTGCCATCTCCATTGCCTCTTGATATTGAAAAATAGCACTAGAATTTGAAACATGCACTGTAATAATACATTTTGACAAAATATGTTCATGTTTAACCTGCATGAAGAAACTGACTTGAATCCTGCTGCGTCTGCAAAAGAAGCAATACTGAGGAAATATTGAAAAATGTTGATGTGCATATGAATGGGATGGTTCAACCTGTACGAATGACCGTTTATTGGGTCAAAAGCAGTTTGTTTCACTGTTCAGTATATTGAAATGTCCTTTGACTTCTGCTTAGTCTGGTTTCTGGTTTTATTTTTTTCCAAATTTGGAAATTTTATGTCTTGCTCTTGAGTAGGACTTGGTTTTCTCTCAGCTACAGTACATTATCTTTTTGAACCTGCTTTGTACATCATCTGTTCTCTGATCAGCTTTTCTTAACTCTGTCCTCACTATCTCCACAGTGGTGACTTGCCCTACACCCCCAGCCATACCTAACGGGCTGCTTGAGGGCTCAGTCCTTGAGTGGGGTACCAGTGTGAGCTACAGCTGCCTACCTGGATACGAGCTGTCCTTCCCTGCTGTGCTCACCTGCACAGGCAATGGGACGTGGAGCGGAGACCTGCCTCAGTGCTTGCGTGAGTCACCATATCATACTTTCAAGATAATTATAGTCATGATTATAGAAGTCTCCGGTGGAAGTTGACTTGTGTTTGGACTGAAGTGGTGTTAATGACATTTCATTTACTGTCTGAAACATGGTTATTTGCACTGTGAGCTAAATTAGGTCTTTTCTATCTATATAACTTTTTGAACATTATGAAGCATATACTGTATGGAAAGTTGAAGTCATTAAAACCTGGTTTACCGTTGCCTTTCTTCTTACTCATCTACTGATCATGAATTCATATTACACCACTGGGAAAGGGATGATTCGATACAATAATCCTGTCAGGAAAACTCATAACATTGTACATATTTCTTTGGGGAAGACATGAACAGGCATTTTCTCAAAGAAAATATTTAAACATGAATACACATGCTATTTTACAACCCACCTCACACAGTCATTGCTTTACATTAGTTTAAAGTTGTTTCCTCCAAGGCAAGCCCCCTTACACCACTTTGCTTCTTGCCACAGCAGAGGTTATCTCAAGTTAATGAAATTAATGAAATTCATGAATAAGTCATGGAATTTAACATCAAGGCCAAGGTGCAAAACCTGAATTAGGATACAAATAGAAGGAGGCAGTCTTGCAGAGATGCAGAACAGGGATTATTAGTGTTGCTCTTAGTTCCAACACCACAGTACTTTTTGTAAGCAGTCGGTCACACTTAATCCTAAAACCGCTGTCTGTGGCCACAAAATGAAATACAAATAATGTAAACAACGAGAAGGGCATTGCATCCTACCTGTTTATAAAAAAAAACCTTGATATATTTTCCATCATTTGTTCATAGATTGAATCTCCAATTTACATTTTGATTAAATGTAATTGAATTGACCTCTAGTTTTGAAGTTAGTGTTGTCAAAATGCTGATGAAGATGATTACAATCTGAATGGAACCACAAGTGGGATGTCTGGTGCTCCGCTGATACATTAAGACCCTCTCAGAGTCGTCTTTGCAAGCATAATAATAATAACCCCTGGGATGCATGACTGCTCAAGAGTGTCTCACTGTCATCAGAATCATTCTTACATTATATGAGTCAGATAGGAATGAAATATCAAGAAGGGTAAAGCACTTAGTTATATGTATGGCTCTCTGTGGATGTTTGTCGAGACTAAGTGGAATCAAAGCCAGTGCCACTAAAAATTTCCGTGCACAACAGTCAAAGTGCTGAAAGATGTGTTGTTTTTTTTCTGACTGTTGTGTTGTATTTAAAGCATCTCCACTGTATGCTGTGCTTTTTCTTTCACTGTTGAAGTGTTCAATTTTTCACGACACTAATTGATTATAGCAGCTCTCTTGTGCAGGAATCTCTATCGCTATCAAATATGGATTTTACTGGCTCGGTACATTAATCGTGCATACTGTATAGTAACTAAGCTGTGTTGATTCCCGAATTTAAATAGTAGTTGGTTTGTGAACTGGAGGGAAATTAAAGGGTTTGTTGTATTTCAGCACCACATGTCGGATCACAACAAACAAAAACTGTCAGAGACCCCGGAGTCTATTTAAAAGGGACTACAATCACTTGTGTGCTCTTTTGTAATTGATGCTAATGACAACATTTGGTGCTTCTGGCCATATTCAGTCAGGCGAACATGGTCCCATTTGGGTATTTAGCATCTGAGATTGAGCTGACAGACTGCGAGGGTTTGTGACCATGCAACAGAAGCACAGTACTTCATGCAGTCATCAGTTTTTCTAAATGGCCACGCTGCAGTTGTTTATTCTAATTCATGTATTTCAGTGTGTGCTGTTCTCTGATTTATATCCTGTTTAACTTTAAAGAATTTGTCAGTTACAAGTAGATCTGTGTTTTACCACCTACATGTTTTTACTGAGGTCCTGAGTTGTTATGATGGGTAAAAATGTCATCTGGTCACAAAATGGATAAGGTTCCACATGGTAAATGTACCATATCTACTTGCTGTCTACTGCAATTATGATGAGCAGTGTCATCCCTCAGCACACCACAATCACTTTTCCACATCAGCACCCCAAAATAAACCTGAGCTTTGGGAGTGACTAACCTTTTTGTTCCATGATGTAACATTAGCTGCCAGCTGTAACACTGTGGCTCATATTGTTTTCACCTTGTGAGTCTGGCCTGGTGTATGTGTGTCATCATGGCAACGTGTGGACAACTAGTTTAGCAGGAATTACCACAGACTACTGGGTTTGAGTTCTTTAGCAGTTGTTGTGTGATTTAGAGTTTCTGATCACGTTAAACCCCTAACCCCTAAATCGTTGTCCTGGTGGTCACCCAGTGTTGGGGGGAGCAAAAAACGCGACTAAAATTGATGCAGGCAAACCGGAGTTACACCATGGTTAGACAGCGTTAATGTTAGACAACGTTAGTGTTAATGTCCAAAATATCTCCGTTTATTTTTGTAAAGAAATCATCACAACAAGGAAAAAGTATTTGTTTCTGTGGCGGGGAGAGCAGGTGCTCTACGATCGGATAGTAATGTCTTTCCAGGATATTTCAGAGTTAGGCTGCCTGAGGTGAGTGATTACATGCAAAAACACAAAGTTTATACTGTTTATACTGTACACTATATGAGTTCAGTGGTGTGTCATAAGGATTCGAGTCATGTACCATAGATATTGCATCAATTGTAGTCACGTTTTTTGCTCCCCCCAACACTGGGTGACCATCAGGACAACGATTTAGGGGTCAAAAATGACCGGAATTCTCCTTTAATGTAACAACCATGCTATATATACAGTACAGTACAGTCACAAAACTGTAAAGGCGTGCAGACAACATATGAATGAAAAGTTCGGTCATAATCGTAAGTTACGATTACCTAATGACCACAGAGTTCTCCATCTCAGCATACCGTATAAGCGGCCATCACGGCTGCTGTGATCCCATCACAATATGGTCTCTGTTGTGATCTCTGCTGTTTTAATGTGTTGTAATTACATTCAATAGATCCATCACTTACCACCTAGGTTGCAGGTGTCAATGTTTGTGCAAAATTGACACAAACTGTGATTTATGACCACCTTCTATGAAGAACCTGGCTCTCTAAACACCACCCGCTGCAGCACTGTAGAGCCAAGTCTTTGAAAAATCTGTGAATTTTACTGTGATAAATGAGACTGAAATGAAACTAAAATAATTATTTATGCATAAAATGTCAAGACAGCACTATCTACAGAATTCACAGATGCTGGCTCTATAAATTGTGGAGTCATTAAGAGGTAAATCCTTTGTGTCAGTGCTCACATTGATGTCACAGTACTAGCCAGTAGTGTAGAAAATGCAGCATTTACAGACATTTCTCATGGAGCAACTTTAAATGTGCGTAGGCCGGTAATGTTTTTATATCCATATTCAAAATTATATTCAATTTTTCAAGCGTGAATGATAGTACAGTTACATTTAGAAAACAATTAGATAATCACATCCCCACTGGCTGTTTAATATCTGCTGTAAATTAATAGCTACATTTCTTCAATATTGTTTGATGTAGCATCATTTTAAAGCCATCCTGCTGTTGGACATCTAGTTGGGTTGCACTACTGTATGTTTTAGAAGATTACAAATCATGCTGAGCAGCTTTTGTTGAACTACAGCTCAACAATGCTGCAGGAATGACATCCATCTGCAGAAGCAAATCCATCTGTGCATTTCTTGAAATCTGTCCTATAAACTTTTGCAGCCAAAAAGGATTAAGATGCATATTCATGTTCTCTTTAACAACACATGGGAAAAGAGAGCAAGCTGCAAATTTCAGTGTCTGAGAATGCTAGTTCATGTGTCTGCAGGGATGAGACTGTGATCCCAACTTTGAATCAGGCCTCTGCATACTGATTACTTCAAAGCATTGATAATTCATCAAGGAAGAGGAGAGGCTATGGGAGAGAGTGAGAAAAACTTTGACTAGTTTCTCTCTGTTTTTCTCTGTCTCTCGCTCATCCACCTCCGCACACACACACACACTCACACACACACATATTAAATATGCTGAGCTTGGATTGGCCTCGGGCCATTTCTCTTATATATCCATAAAACAGCAAATTATTTCCCTGCGGCTGGAAGTTTATGACTGATGTGCATGTCACCTGTTTGGCCTGTATTCTCAACCCTGCAAAAAATTCTATCTGAATACAAAGTCTTATGGTGCCATGTGAAAAATGACAAGACTCGTTTTCAGATCCAGTCAGACATTTGCATCTTTATTTGCTGTCAGACTGTATCAGACACGGTCAAACTGTTGGTTACAGGGGGCTCGAAACTCACAATGCATCATTTTCAGTCAAGACCTACAGTATAGCAAAGATATTTTCTAGAAGACGATATGTCTCTGAATACAAGGATTTGTTTCTGAGATAACAGTATTTGCAGTAATGGCTTTATTCAGCCATTCCTGCATGGGCTGGATTCTAATCTCCTCCTTTACTAGATATCTATTATGTCAGGGATTGGCTGTGGGAAGCCCCTGTTGGTTCCTGACTTCTAGGAAGAGAGCAAGCGAGAACTTATCTCTGTCTCCAGCGCTCACCACAGCAGCACATGTCAGGTCTAGAGAAGCAGCCCGGCTTATTATTGGCTTGATCCCGCAGTGCTCTGGCTGCGTGACTGAACGCTGTGACTCTTATTCTCGCATATGCTCTTTCACACACTGAGCATTTCTGAACCTCCTATAGCTAACAAGTCTCATCAGTCTGGTTATGGTGGATAAACGAATGTACCTAAACAGTAAAGATTGAAAATAGATACATTGGCAGACTGTAAAATGGATGACTTCTCTCCCCATCAAGCAGCTTAAATTATTCCAGGAAACTTGATTAGAGGTCTATAAGCAATAAATTGAAGGAGCAGCAGTGATAGGGGCTTCATCTGCTGAGGAGGCTGTGGCTGGAGTCCCATCAAATAGGTAATATCATGTGAGAGGTATGGAGATCTACAGCGGCAGCAGATGGCTCCAGTTGTGTTAACCTCTTTCAGTTGCTAATTATTTTGATCTAAAATTGAGTGCCATGACCTCCCGACCCTCACTACGCCTTTGCTGCCAAGATGAATATTCTCATATCTACTATAACCACTCGCCAGTGAGGTCGATTGTTAGAAACAAAAAAATGATTTGACGGAGCAATTCATCCTGAGAGAAGAATGTCAATGCATCTGCCCACATGCAATAAAGAAACTGGCCAAAGGAATCTGTGCAACATGCTTGATGTCAATACAGTTTAAATAATTCAACACTTGAAGACTTTCCAGATCATACAGAAAGACTATTGTTTTTACAGTCAGGTACTGAAATACATCAAATTTAATAAAACCCATCAAACAGAGCAGAGCTCGTACTGTAGCAGTAGTGGTAACCACTCCAGGCACTCTTCATCATGGCCTGATCTTATATGGGTACAGCAGCAGCCCACACAACTTATTATTTCTGAATTGAATGCTGAATAGTATACTCAATGCAGTACTCCACTGGCAAGCTGCTCCAGTATTCCTTATATGCTATTCACTTGAAAACAGATGAATGTTTGAATTGCAAAAATGAGGCCAATCAATAGGGCATCCATATTGTCATGAATGGGAGGGATGGTGCAAAAGTGCAGCTTGATACATTGATGCATGAGTACCTTCAGGAGAGTGTATGATATTTGTGTCGGATGTATTGACTCTCAGCTTATCAAGCCAGCACTAATCCACTCTTCTCCCCCTGCAGCCAAGTTCTGCGGAGACCCCGGTACACCAGCTAAAGGACGGAGAGAAGGACGCAGTTTCATCTACAAGTCTGAGGTGACGTTTAGCTGCAGTTCCCACTACGTGCTGGTCGGACCAACAACACGCATGTGCCAGGAGGACGGCGTGTGGCGTGGATCTCAGCCTCGATGCATAGGTACTGACTGGCTGATTTACAAGAGCACTTGATACTGTATGACTAATTTTCCAAGTATGATTTTCTGTTTGTTCTGTTAAAGTGGCTGACATAAATATCAAAACGCAGGTGAGGGTGAACTAGGTTCTGCACGTTGCCATCTGGTTTTCATTTAAAACTAAACCATAATAATGAAATACATTATTTATGATGTACTGTAACCCTACAGGTGTTGCTTTATATTTACAGCCCAGTGGAAATGCTAAATGCCGAAGGAATATTTTATAAAATTAATGTGTTTTAATTTGAATATAGCCTCAACAAATTGTGAGCGATCCATATTTGAAAGACTCGTAAAAGTGAAGGAATCATGGTCTTTAGATGGCAAGGTAATACTGCTCATGTTACCATGCCACTCCAGTAATTGTCCTCTGGTACATGGCACACCAGAGAGAAATCACATAGTCATTATCAATGATTGCCTCTCTGTCATATGCTCATTTTTTGCTCTCCCGCAATCCCTCTGCTCATCATGACAGTGATTTCTTGTTCCAGAGCCCACGAGAACAACGTGTGAAAATCCAGGGACACCTGAACACGGCTTCATGAATTACACAACAGGCTTTAAGGTAAAAAAAAAACAAATAAAAAACTGTAATGAGTCCATTTTAAATAGGTTGTTTAGTGTACAATGAGGTGAATTTGTCCCAAAAAATGGATTTTAGACTCAGAAATACAAACGAGTTTCCTCAAAGCTGGTAAAGCATAGAAAGGTGATTTTTTGATATATTATATTATTATAACACCTCCTGATATGGGGCGGTGTAGCGCAACACTAACCACTGCACTGAAAAATTAAGCTTCACAAAGATGGGATTTGGGAGAGGAAATACATTGATATACAGTACATTAATTAACACAGAATATGGACAATAATGCTCTACATACTGTATTCTGTGATATACAGTACAACAGCAATTAAATTGAGCTCTGCGAGAAAGCACCAAGTGATTTATATTTGAAGTAGCCTGGCTGAGAGGAAGAGGTAGATGAGAATGAACAAGAAGCACCAAATCAAAGTGCCATTCAAAGCTTGCAGCTCTACTTTGTTATCTGTACTTAGTCTTATTTCAAATGGGCAGTTTCCAATGGATGTTCCAAGTACAGTCATCATTTATTCCTTTGGATGACGGTCTGTGGGTGCAACGATGAAGCAGTGAGGTGTGTATATATAGCCATCCGAGGAGGTTGCACAGAGGAAAACTAGCTGAATTTCTCTTCCACTGTGGCTGCCTGGATATATCTAGATCTACAATAATGTGTTCCGTATCCATTTTGAGCAGATGTGTAAAACAAGCAATGCTGAAATGCATCATAGTCAAAAAAAAAAAAAAGATATCATGACCGTTGGAGTGTGCTCAGTTGCTCCCCTTGATAATTTCAGTCAGTGTATTTCATTTCCTCCGTGTTGCTTTTGAAGTGTCACTTACAAGTTAAGTGCAAACAATTCCTCCACAATATTCAGCAGAATATCTGAAATGGAATTTGTCCCAAATGAAAACAGAAGAAGCTTATTACTTGGATCGCTGCTTGTAATGGCTGTAGTCTCGCATTTTTCTGCATTACTGAACAACTTCACCAATATCTTGACACCAGCGAATGAGAAAATCCTGTGTCGATGCTCTCTATAAACAGTCGACGAGGATGGTGGCTGAAAAAAAAAATTGTTTATTATGAATACAGAAGACAGTTTGGTTCAGTATCCAGTATTTTCACCAGAGAGTGAGCTCGCTTCACTTTCTAATGTTTTTGCATTAGTTGACACGATTGCCTCTAGGAACAGTCTCCATCTGCCTCCACACTCTACAGATAATCATTAAAAACGGGAGAAAAAAAACTTAAGTGTGCAGTATTTTTCCCGAGCTCCTTAGATTTGAGGCTGGAAGCATATTGGCATTTGCATCAGTGTATTGACTCTCTCCACTTTGTGTGCTGTCTGTTTGTGGCCAGGTGGGCAGCAGAGTAGACTTCCAGTGCCAACAGGGACATCTACTGCAGGGCTCCACCACTCGGCTGTGTTTGCCAGATCTCACATGGACCGGAATCCAGCCTACCTGTATCCGTGAGTGCTCATTCCTCATGCCCCCTCCTGATATCTGGATCACTCTTCCCGTCTTTGTTTTTCTCTAGCCCTTCTGGCATCTTGTCACTGTTTATCTGCATTGCTAGCAACCCAGACACTCTCTTTTGTTTTGCTCAGCCCCCCCCTCCCGATCTTCTCTCCCCTTCTCTCTCCGTCAATGCCTCCTTCCAGTGCAACTTCTCTCGTTCACTCAATCCCGCCGTAGCCTTTGACCTCCTAGTAGATTGCAGCTTGCGCCTCAATCAACCTGCCAGCACAGTCATTCTGGGAGTGAGGTGTTGACCGTGATTGCTGTCTTTCTGTCTGAACTACCTGAAATGTCGACCAACACCAAACTAGGACTGCGCAGTTCAGCCCAGTTGCTTTGCCGAGCCAAGTGCTTTCCTGAGTTGTGATGTAATCCTGTATCTCAGTGGAATCCCTCTCTACATAATTTTTCATGGAAATACCGTACTCCCACTTCAGATCTTACTGTAGTCTGCATTTTACTATGCACTTACACTGTAAACACTTGAGCTGTGAGATGATAAGGGGATTCAAATGATATTTTGTAATCTTGATTTCATAACCACCCCAAGATGTAACACCCACTTGAATTTCCCAGACATTTGTGCTGAGGAAGCAGAGACATTGTAATACCTACCCTTCATTCTCTGCCTGATCTGCTCTGCAACACGGCTTTATTTGTGTGTGTGGATGTGTGTGTGTTTTGAGCGGAGGAGAGAGAGTTTTACAGGGATTGTGAAACCTTGAATATATACTCTCATTCTTCATAAACTCAGATGCCATTTTATTAGGTACTGTACACGTAGATGTAATAAATGCAGGATCATCCTTACATTAAAGCCTGTTCGTTTTTATGTTCAGTTCAGGGAAATTATGTTGTTTATTGTTTTTTAGGTGTTGACCTCAAGGTAATTTGGAGGATGCAGTTTGCAGTTTATTCTTTTGTGCCATTTTAAGAAGTGTTTCTTAAATGCAGTTGTGTGCATGCACCAGTTTTAATTTATGTATTCATTCATCCAATAGTCTTTTGAATGTATTGACATCAAGGACAAATCTGCAAGGAATTGCAACTTTGTTAGACAAATGGTTTCATGTATCTCATTTATGTTGAGACACATAACAACATTATTTTATAACGGAACACTGCAAGGAAAAAAGTATTCAAAAAACTTACTTGCATGTCCTTATTATCTCTCGGGGTGATTATTTTTTAATTTAAATGTTTTAAAATGCATGTTTGAGCAGCTGATAGCAGAAAAGACTCCTGTCTAACCCTCTGTCACCTGACAGCTTCTCAGCACCTGCTCCAAACTGGTGACCTCATCGTCACATTCACAAAGGAATAATTCAGGAGGTTGCACAGCCCTTGGCCCTTTTATGGCATTTATTGTCAACACGTTGACAGGTACATTAAAATAAAAGAACAATCAGAGTAAGTTGATGTCAACAGAACTACAGGCGAGAGCTCCAGCACATGCCTCAGACTGACACTTACAGATTTTTGTTAGAACCAGAAAATTGACATCCTCCCTCTGGAACTGCTGACAACTGAGCTAGGTGAGGAGAACTATTTGCATGCAGATAAATGACTGATACAAAGTGGATCACATACAGACTCCTCTCAAGGGCAGCATGTACTGCCTCCAAAATCTTTCAAAGGTTGAGTTGGCATGGTCCTGTGAGGGTTATGCTATGTCTTTGAGCTTCTAAAGAAAAGTGAAAATACCAATAAATATCATAATTCAACAGAAATAGAAGAGAAACCACTAAACAAGGAGATAAAATTTTAATTTTCCAAACGTCACTTTGAAGTTGTTGAATAACAGTTCTCTTTATTCCCCTCTGAGTAAATGTAATGCATAATAATGTAGCCTCTATGGTGATAGAGATACACGTAAAGAGCTGCATTTTAGTATACGAGCACTGAGCAATGGGCAGCACAAGCCATGGGGCATTAAATTGCAAGGCAAGCCCGTTCTATACTCCTCAGTGAAAGTGGTTAACATTTAACCTGCAAAGTGCTTGAATATGATAATTGACAGTGTAGAGGAAGTGTTAATGGTTGCCACACGGTCTGCCAAAAAAAAAAAAAAAGAGCTAAATGTTTCAAAACATGATTCATCATTGGTAAAACACTAGATTTTCATCACAGATTTTTGTGGCTGAAATTTGTGATGCCACTGAATATTAAAGTGTCATTTCATTTGGTTACCATGAGTTTTCCCATACTATAAATTGATCCACAGTGAATGGCTTCCGAGAGGTTCTTCTTTTGGATTTGGATGAACTGCAAAACCAGCAGCCACATTTACTTTCACAGTAGTAAACATGAAATAACATGTACTCCATGCCCTTTTCTGTGTAAGCATGATGTTCTGAGGCCACCCACTGAAATGGCAGTCTGACAGCTAGTGTGGATTGAGACTCAGAGGATCAGAGGCTTGATGTTTTGAGGCTTTTAACTTTCCTGACTTGCTCTGTTCAGCAAGTGCAGTTTCTTTGCCAGGTTTGTCTCTGCTAAGGTTGCAGCATTTCAGGAGCTGCTATCTTACTCTGCTCCATTCTCTCTAGTGACTTGAAAAATGTATTGATTTCCCCCTGCCCTCTCCTCCTGTCATTGTTAGAGCTGGAATTAAAATAGAGAAATGTTTCTCAAATTTGTTCCTGCTTTAAAATAAAACTATGAATTCATGTTTAGTTTCTTGATGTATAACATCATTTGGTTTCCACACGTACAGCCCTGAAGGTGGACTCACAGGCCCAGAGTCTGGCCTATTGGGGTTGACTGTGGTTATGTACATGTATTTGAGTATAAGTGCTTTTGTATGGGTCCAACACTGTGTTGACCCTTGAGTCATAAATCCTCTATAATACCTCTCTCTATGATTAAATGCTCTTCTGTTACTGTGAAGCCACTCAAATTGATTTAAAAGTGAAGCCAGCTGATCTTGTAGTGATGGTGAAAGCAAAAAACTTGGAGGGATTATCAACACAATAAATGTAATCGATGCAACAGACACAACTCAGAGTTTAATCACTGGATCTTGATCATGTTATTTTTTTTATATTAGATTATTGTTTTTCGCTGAAAGGCACAAATCCCCAAATTTTGTGTGTAGTCACTTTAATATTTTGAAGCTCAGAAAGTCTTACTTGTAAAAAATATCCAGCAGCCAAGGTAAACTTGAGTACTCTGTCCTAATCATGTCAATACAGCTGTTTTTGTGCAATGGTATGTTTGTATTGTTTGTTAAGTGGATGTATGTGTTTTTACTGGTGGCAAAGCTTTTTACCCTTGGGGATCAATAAAGTTTTCTATCCTATCCTATTCTATTCTATCCTAAACTTTAGTTTCAAAACCAGCCTGGTGGCCTCTGACTGGCTTTCTCAAATTTATATTCAGCAAGCCCTGGTTAGCTGACAAAAACTGTAAGACGACATTGTAAAATTCAGGTTTGTCCTCATGACAATTACCTGATGCTGCAGCCCAGAGTCAACCTCCGTCATCTTTGTGTGCCCCTCACTGATGCAGTTGGTCTGCCTGGGGACCAACTTTGAACGAGGAACAACATAACATGTTGTTGCGTGGCAGAGAAAGCGAAAGTGTCTTTTGAGGACTGGTAATCTCAGGAGTAAAGCCTGCTGTGCTGTTTGAAGTGTAAATAAACACAGTATTGTCAACAGAACTTGATGAGGGATGTGGCATGTCTTTGATACAACAATTCATTGGCCTTGTAAGTGTCTTCACTATTCATGGTCTACAAACTCTACAACCACCCTGGACATGTACTGACAGTTTGTCACTTTAAATGGGTTGCACAGACTTGTGCTCAGGCAGCGAGAAGGGAGTTTATTTAATTATTTATCTACTGTATTTATTTATTTATCCAGAAGCTTCAATATGAGGCAGGTTTTCTTCTTTCCTGCAATGTAAATAGATTTCATAAATTCCAGATTTATGAAGTCATTAAAGTTGAGGGTGGCGTGAACAGAGGACTCATACTGTACATTTGTCCTTGAAGTATCTTCATCAGTCTCCCTTAATGTAGATTATACTGTCATAGTCCCTGTGTAGCTGAGTACAAGAAGAATGAGAGGAGCGTCATGCTAAATTTCATTACTCAACCTTCACCTTGATGCACCTGCACTACTTTCTGGAGCACTGACAGTTTATGTCATCAGATGAGCACACACCAGCAGAAGTAACATCCAACAAAGGGGAATTTCCTGCGGTCCCCTGAAGCCCAGAGACTGGGTTTCATCCTGGCATCCCCTCCACAACGTGTTGCCGCTAATATCATTAAGACACCGCAAAGGACCGATTTGGTACTGTGACTCACTTGCAGCTGTCTCCCATTTGACAGCTGGCAACATATTCTTTCACTCATAAGCTGCAAAATTATTTCAGTATTTTCACATTATGGTTGATGCCTCAGAGCTTGAATGCTCATACCCTCAGTGTGTTGGTGGTCCAAGGTGAATAAATGTTTATTCTGTGGAGAGATTGTTGATGTGATTAAATTAATTAAAATAAGTCCACTCCCACTCATGAGAAAATTAAAATATTGGTATGGTCCATTGGAGGGAAGTGTTTTAGCGATGCAGTGTTTTTGTCCTTACGGTAGTTTCTGATTCAATTTGAGCTTGTGAACTTACTGTTTTTCAACACTGTCCTAAATCAGCATCCTGTTTCCTGTTTTTTGAGACGTACTTCTGACAAACCACTGACTGAATACAGTGACTTTAGCCAGACCTTTCTGTAGCATTGGCACAGAACTATAATGAGATGCATCCCAATGCTATGATTAAATAACTGACTTATTGTTTATATTAATGAATGAATAATTTTGCAAATCATTTCAGTCCAAAAATTAAACAGTGCATATCCCAAACAAGTGCACATATTCATATCAGAAAGGAAAGTAGACATATTGTAGCTCCCTACTGTATGAGCTTCCTAGACTCAATTAAATCGTGAAACAGTCGTGCTTCTTTTGTTGCACTTATTTCAGACCTTTTCATACATCTCTCCCACTGAGTACTTAATTATCTTCCCATCTATCTGTGGTGTGTGTGTGTGTGTGTATGTGTATGTGTAGGTGTGTGTGTGTGTGTGTGTGTGTGTGTGGTGGTCTTTGTGTGTGCATCTGGTTGCATTTGTATGTGCAGCAGGTGTAGATGTGAGTGTGTGTGTATAACGCATCTGCCCTCTGTTTGCTCTCCAGCTCACTCCTGCAAGCAGCCACGGAGCCCGGCCAATGCTGACGTCGTGGGTCTAGACCTTCCCTCTTACGGTTACACCCTGGTGTACACCTGTCAGCGAGGCTATTTCCTCTCTGGGGGTTCAGAGCATCGTGTCTGCCGCTCTGATGGCAGCTGGACTGGCAAGGTGCCTGTCTGCAGAGGTACGTGGTTTTCTAGAGGTCTGCAGGGGCAGATGATAGAGAGGGTGGGAGGGAGGAGGGGGATGGAGGAAAATAGGACCAAAATTGTTCATGTGCATAAGGCTGGATGGTGTGTAGAGGAATGAATACTTGTCTTGTATTTTTCAATACATACTATGTATGTTTTGAAAAATCCCTCCTATGGGACATTCACAGAAACAATTACTCAAAAATAATGAGACAAGATTTTTAGTAATCCCACTTTTCTGACAACTTATAGCTATGTTCTTGTCAAGATCCTATTTTAAAGCAGAAGTAAGCGGAATGTTTGTGTTAATATAAGTCTTAAATAGTTATATCTTCCGACAGCAATCACTTATATAGGGTGTTTGGTCCGAAACACGGGTCTGTCAGTCACTCTGCTCTGCTGTAAGCCGAGGAGAAAACTTTCCTTGTATCCTACAACCTTTATCCAATGAGGAGAGAGAACGCCATAAAGGGGCGGTCCTCTCTGTGTGTGCAGCCAAGGGATGCGCGTGAATGTGGTGACGTAGGGACGAGGGCGGGGACTGCTAACTCCATCAGCTGACAAGAAGTTAGCCTAAACAACCGGATCGCTTACTTCTGCTTTAACTTGAAATTTCAGCAGTGTTGATTTGTGAATGTTTGTTGTAGAACGAGACACTAGAGCTCTTAACGGAGTGAGAGAAAGTTCAATGCAGACAGCATGTTCCTGTTGAGCAATGTGTACTTTACCAACATCCTCCAGCTGTTAAAACTTGCTGTTTGTCACTACATCTTTGTGACATACATATTTATGTTCTTCTGCAGCCGGTTCCAAATCACATGAGAAAACTGTCAAACCCATACCAGGGACACCAAGTCCAAAACTAAATGGTGAGTGTTGAATCGCACAAGCTGTCCGACTTAAGTATCCGCTCCTGGATTTGTCTGTTCCTCACCACCAGCATCAGCTCAAAGAAGATCTTTTTTGGATAGAACAATCTCTGTAGTTGATTGTATCCACTGTGCCGCAGCTCGACACCTATCCAGCAGGTTTAGTGTCTTATACGGGAGCTGGATCTTGGTATATATTCATGAAAATCAAGTCGTCAAGTTGTGTTCTGCTGCATTCTTGGTACTGTGCCTCTGTGGGCACTTCTGAATTACAATAGTGCAAAATAATTACCATATGACTAAAATTATCAGCCTAAACTCTGGGGCGTATCGTGACCATGACATATTTAGAGTAAATAACTGTTTCAAAAAGCTAATTAACTGTAATTACTGCCAACAATATTTCTACCTAAATACAGCGACCTACAGTGTAATTAGAATTGGGAAATAATACTGCCAGGTTTGACTGTCATACTGTACCACAATAGAACGCAACAAATAATCACAAACACTGGCCCACACTGGTGTGTGTTTTAGTGTAGTTAGGTTTGAATTAGTCCAAGTAATGACATTTGCACCGGCCCCACCTATACTGTGCCTCTGATGCTAATTAGCAAATATAGCTAACCTATGATGATGTTAATTGTTATGCACAGTGTTAGCATTGTTGTTTGTAGCTTGTTAGCGCAGCACAACCTTACAGAAGTGTTAGCAAGTCTTTTCAGCCGTTTCTTTAAACACTCAAATTTCCCCAGGTTGGTGACTGTTAAAGGAGGTGTATAGTACAGTATTGTTGCTTCATCAACATCAGAAATAAGCTACACTATTACCCACACAACAGCAAAATAATTTTACATGACCTCATGTCCCCTTTTTATCACTTAAAAATTAACTCGTGGTGCCAACAATTACTGACAATATCTAGTAAATACTAGGCAATTATTCTGACTATTATTAGGCTTATTTGTTGACATTCAATACATTCAGTCACCTTTTTGGGCTCATAATTGCCTTATAATTGTCAAGTCAACAGTTCCCAGCCGATAATGAGAGCGCTGTAATGGCAGTGCTTTAAAAAGTTTTATCAGTGTAAGTATTTAAAAAGTTCTGCGGAGTTCACAGAGTGATTCCAGTGTTATCGCTCTCAGAATGTGTTTAATTATCATTAACCAAGATGGAATAAAATGAAATTGAATGAAAAGATTGTTATCCGCTGTTTGATATGTTGATTCAGCTGCATATCTAATTACCATTTTGCAGCGTGGGTGCAAGTGTTCAGCTTGTACTAAAAACATCATATTAATTTGATGTTGCTTAAAAATGACACATTTGTTTCTTACGGTTAATATAAACGATAACTTCCATATTTGATACGTACGTTTTCTTTCAGTTCATTTACAGTGTTGTGTTGATAGCATTATTTACCATGTTTTCTTCTTCATTTTCCTTTCCTTGAAGTTCCTGACGATGTCTTTGCCCCTGACTTCATCTGGAAGGGTTCCTATGATTACAAGGGCCAGAAACAACCAATGACTTTGACAGTCACAAGCTTTAATGTCACGACGGGAAAAGTCAATGTAACTTTAAGTGACAGTAGCATGGAGTTTCTGCTCTCTGGTGAGTCATCTATAAATCATCTGTCTCCTTCTTCCTCCCCGCTGCCTCCCCTCTCCTCCTCTCACTGCCTCTGCGTGTCACTTCCATTTATTCCGAGGTGCCTCATGTCAATCAGTCAATCACCAAATGATCTCATGCATGAGAGTGGAAATTAACTATTGGCTCTAAAGACGGATGTATTAGTCTGTGCTGACTGACTGACTAGCTGCCCACTCAAGAGCCACTCGTCTCCTCCCCCAGCTGTTCTCCCTCTTCTCTTCTCTTCTCTTCTCTTCTCTTCTCTTCTCTTCTCTTCTCTTCTCTTCTCTTCTCTTCTCTTCTCTTCTCTTCTCTTCTCTTCTCTTCTCTTCTCTTTCCATTGCACTTGTGTTGTCTCATCTTTTTATTCATGTCATTTCTCCTCTTGCCACTTGTCCTCTGCATTGTAGGAGTATACAAACGCCAGGAGGCACGGTTAACACTCCTGCTGTACCAGATGAGAGCGCTGGCCCACAGCTCCTTGAGCAGGATTACTGATGAGACCTGGGCGATGGACGGATTTGTGAGTATTCATATGAATTGGGAAGTGTATGGGCAGTGGTCTTTTAGAAGCAGCCAAGAGCTGCGACTGTCTTTCATTTTATATAATTGCGTGTTTATTTATTGTTTGGTATGGCAGACAAGTAGAATATTACACGCAAAGGGGCTGTAACAATTTGAGAGCCAATAATAACCCTTCCTTGGACTGAATCAAGCCAATGTTTCCTCATCCCTGCTTACCGTGCCAACAAAGAAAAAAAATGACAGTGCATGAGAAGAAACTGTGACAACAAGCAGAATAGTAATTTCCTGGCTTATTGTCTGGTTTTATTTACATATATTTACACTGGCTGTAGATCAGATGCAGCAGGCGCTCTCTATGAACCATTTCAGCATTCCCACATTGACAATTTGCTGAATAAGCTCAGACACTCACATGACATCTAAAGGAACTTTTTTGGGGGTGGAAATTGTTACTCCCCCTCCTCCTCTAAAAAGAGAAAAAAGTGTCAAGGTCCACTAAATAAAAACATGTGACAGGTGACTGCACACCGCTGTGCTATTGATAGCATACTGCACAGCTTCTAGAGTGGGGTTTCAAAAACAAAGGTGTTATTTTTAAATGTAGCATGACAGAATCTGTTGATTGTCATACTAAATACAGCATATATTTAGCTTTTGATGTGTCGTGGAATAGATGCAGCACTCTCTAAAGTGCCAAAAAAAATCCCATTTCATCCTGCAGTTGAAACAAAACGAACAGCTTCTTGAATTCTTTGTTATGTTTTGTTTTTTTTTTGCTCCAGGTTTCAGCTGAGCCTGAGGGTGGCAGCTATGTATTCCAAGGCTTCATACAGGGTAAAGACTATGGACAGTTTGGACTACAGAGACTTGGTATGTGTCTTTTCAGATTTCACACAATGAGTACCATAGCATAACTGGTTGCTTCCTCCCATCTTTCATCGTATGATTTTCAAAATCGGAGTAAAAAAAATATTATTTTAAAACAGCCTTCTAGAGTTTGACACCAAAAGGCTGTCGTCACATTCATCTGCTGAGAGGGGAAATGTTTTTCTTTGCTCCTCTAAAATCTAGGGTTAGGGTTATCTTAAACTCACATATTGTTAAACTGAAAATCAAAATGTTCAGCACACATAAACTGAGATTTCTGGCATTGGTTCAGGTGACCAAAATAGTGTGGGTCTTAATTTTAGTCAAATAATTTTTACATGTCCTAATTAAATTTTTCCGTCATGTCAAACTCATATTTTGCTATATAAAATTTAGCAAATGTAAAAATATACCGTAATTAGATTTTGTTGGAAAATGTCTTTGCCCTACAGTATATGGAACACACAGTATTTAGTCCTTCAGTGGGAAAAAAATACATACACTGTCAGTGAGAGATACTTTTCCACGCGCCGAGAACAGATGGGAGAGTTTGTGAAAATACAAGAAATGTTATGACAGATTTGCTTTGAAGTGTTATTTCTTAAAATACAAACAGAGACCCGAAAGCGGTGTTAGATTTCTTTCCACTAACGCCTACTGTTACCATGGCAGGTATATGTTGTAATGCCGGGGTTCAATGGCATTGCTCAATTTATAACCCAATTAAAAATATTTGAAACTCTTTTTCCAACATCAAAGCTGCATATGAATTTGACAGAATAAATGCATCTGTTGCGTGTTTCCCCCTTGTACCTGCTGTGGACCACCTAGTTCTACAGTCACGCAGCGTCGCACATTATCGCCGTACACATCATCATCACCCTTCATCTCTTTGTCTCATGATTGTCTTGAACAAGATTATCACAGTCACACTGATCATTATCAGTACGATCATTATGATTGGCATCTTCCTTGACTGGCTGTGGCATCTCCATATCGTGTTTGTCATAAGCGTCCTCCTCTTCATCATCATCACCGCCGTCGCCATCATCATTACCCTCCTCGTCCTCCTCGTCCTCATCACCATCATCACCAGCAGATGATAAGTATCTTTCTATTATTCCATTTGGTTTCTCCAGTGTTTGTGTTCATGCCATTCATTTATCTGAATATTTTCTTCTGACACATATTGTGTATATGGGCTCTTCCATATTTTTAATAGCTATAATGTTTTTTTCTTCCCCAGGTTTAAGTGTAAGAGAGAATGTTACTCTCACTGACCCCGAAACCAACGGCTCCACCAACAGCAGTTCTGTTGCTGTTGCTATCCTTGTGCCTTTCTTTGCCCTCATCTTTGCAGGCCTTGGGTTTTATCTCTACAAACAGCGGTACGTAGTGTATCCTGGTGTCTTCCATACTAGCCTGGGAACCCTGAATTTAGTTGCTACTGTAGTCTATATCTGTTTGGATCCCACATGAAATAGAAAATAGTATGTTTTCATGAGTCTGAGTCCGGGTCTGAGTCCCAGGTTGAGTTTTGAAGTTATTTACCGCAGATATGATGTTGAAAAAGTTTGAGAAGCACAGATTCATGTAGACGATGTTTGTAGAGTTACAGCCAAAGGAGATGTATATCAGGATGAGGTAGATAGTACACTCTGGCCCACTTCCACAGCCAGCTTCACTGCAGTAAGGTTTCTCACTGGATACAGTACTGTAGCTTACTTGTGGGAGCCCTCAAATCATGATGCAACGTTAGTCAACATGTTACCATCCAAGCCACATTACACAGTGCATACATCAGGTATCAGATGAGAATCACTTTGATATGATATGTACTGCGCTAGAAGTATTAAACAGTGTTTGGTGTACAGATGGAGGGATATTGTCACTCTCAGAATATGTTGAGCCTGTCACATGCATATTTTACATTCATTATGTTACAGTAGCTCCTAGTGAACTGGTACACAGCTCCTCTGACTGGTCTTTTTTACAATAATTACCATTCAGCTGTCCACACCAAGATAATGCAGACAATTTTTATTGAATTGGAAGGAATGTAAATAATTGGGATACTGTCTCTAAACTAATATGCACCCTCCCTTTTATTTTCTCCCTCAGGAAAACAGATAAAGCGCAGTACACAGGATGTTCTGTCCACGAGAACAACAATGGACAGGCTACTTTTGAAAATCCCATGTACAACACAAACACAAAAGCTGCTGAGGGGAAAGTTGTGCGCTTTGACCCTAATCTCAACACCATCTGCACCATGGTTTGATGTCTACTGAGCATGATAAAAAGACAGAAGGAAGGAGAAACGCAGAGATGGATAATACAACTTCTCCTTGTTTGCTTTACATGAATATATAAATATATATATAAAGAGAGACATATTTATATTTTCCCTGTTTCTGATGACATACAAAAAGGACGCAGACTTGCTCAGAAACATAAAGCACACTTCCAGCAACACTTGCGGTTGCGGCTGATCATTTAGAGAAGTTAACGATGAAAAAGAGAAGGTGAAGATGTTCTACACCTTTCCAGATCTTCCCGTTGTTCGGTGAAGAGAAATGTTCTTTACACTCTGTGAGTGCTGGCTTCATGAATAAAAAGAGCCTCGGGCATATAGATAAAATAGAGTATTTTATGCTCTCTAGTATAAACAGAGAGGGGTTACTTCACAATGCCAAATGAAAAATTTAAACTTCTTTTTTTTCAAGATGACAGACCACATCTAGACCCTTTTTTGTGTTTTTTTTTCTTTTTAGTCTCACATTCACTCTGATGAGAGTTATTTTCTCTTATGAAGGTGGAGAGCCTCTGAACTGTGAGTTGATCAATGTAATCTTCAGAGTCTGTTTTCCAAGCTGTGGGGTGTGTGAGAGGTGATGAAGAAATGGAAAAAGAAAATGCCTCTGTTTCAATGGCATGGGTGCAGTAGTATGTTCAAAGTTAATGATACCTCTTAATTGGATGGTACCTCCTACTGGCAAAATCTATGGCCAGGGATTTAATTACTGAAGTGCAGTACAATTTTTCAAATGCCATTGGGAATGTGAGGGCTTTTATTGTTACAGTGCAGGTTCGCAGACAACAATGGAGTTCATTTCCTTCACGAGAGATATAAAACATTAGGTTTCTAAGTTGTGTATAGTGAATTTGCTTTTGACAGAAATTTTCTTGAAATATGAGACTTGAAATTGCTGACTAATCTCGTCAAGACTGTGACTTTCAGCCTATTGGTTATGTGAGGCCGTTCTTAAATCATCCATCTATTTAACCTGTTCTTAAGTTATTGAAAGAGTTGCGAAAACTCGTTTTGTTATCAAGTGTTTTTTCTCCAGCTCCAAGACTTTTTCTGTCCCAAATTTGGAGTGAATTAACCCCCAGCCTTGAAGATGTATTAAACAAGAATCTCAAAGTGGGAGTTCCTTTCTCGATTATTTCAGGTTTTATTGAATGACAACGTTGAGAAAACCTGCATTGCACACTATCTACAGCTGGCCGGGTTTCCCATAAGTTTACTTAAGCCTGGATGTTGTTAAATCAAAGTGCAAAGATATGTCAGTTAGCAATCTGACATCAGTGTTTATAATCATGTTTTGTTTTACATTGATAAAAATGTTGACGAGTATATTTGCCTTACTTTAGAGCAATTCCAAGATCGAACAAGAGCAACTTCCACATCATCTTTGGTTATTAAACGGAGCAGTGTTTGTTGTTCTGTAATTCTTCTGGGAAACCGTGCCTTATTCAGTAAATTCTTGATCCACGCTCCTACTCTGAGACACTTGATGAATACAGACCTTGGCCTATTTTGTTTGCATCGATTGATTCAAGTGGTTATTTCAGTGTCTTACTGAACCATCAGCTTCTGCCAACAAATGTACAGTATACAAGAGAAAAAAAATGCACACTTAAACATGAGCCACCATCAGTATTTTACAATCATCCAAGTCCATCCATGTTTTAAAAATGAAACTGAATTTAAGATCCTCATCACATTTGTACATCATTGCAGTGCCTTGAATACTGTATGGGCATATGTTTTTAAGAAAGACATGACATCTAATTGCATTAGTGAAACTGTACATCAGTGTAATTTATCTGCACAGTTTGCGATGATTTAGCTGAGCAACGTCGGCTCTGAAGGTTTATTTATGAAGAGGTGTATTTGAAAAGCAGCTCACAGTTTCATACCTGTGCATGTTGGCAAAAGGCGATCCGGTATAGCAATTGCTGCTATAGTACTTTGTACCACTATGTTGATTCCTGTCATTGCTGTTACATTTTGTACATTTATACAGTTTTGATACTTGATGGCATTCTTTGGCAAGATGTCTTGTGTTATCAATATGTAATATATTTTGCGAGTTCGTATTTCTTATGGATGAGAAAAGAAATGCATCTGGTAAAAACAGTATACAGCAAGTCAGTCTCACATCAGACTCCAGAGTAGAGTTAGAATGCTTTTAAATGTACCACACATTGTTAACCCATTCAAGATCCTGTGTATATGAATATGTACATATTACAAAAGTTTTGTAAAGAGATATATTTTTTATGCAAATAAAGCATTTGTAAGTTATTGAATATGTTGTGTAAAAATCAACATGTAAATGTCATGTAAGATCAAAAAAATGTTTTGTATTTTTTCTTTATCAGCAATGTATAAATCCTTAATTTATATATAAAATATAAAAACATGAACTTCACTGTTGTTATTCTCTTTTACTAATAGGACTGTAACTGCTGTGCTGTTGCCTGATACAGTCTTTGTTATGCTGTTGCTACTAGGCAAAGAATTACAGTGGTTGTTTTATCAGCCTTCTCTTCTTACCGTTGCACCTTTTAGAGGTTTTTAATGTGTTTTCTAGTTAATGTCACTGCTTGGTTTAGCAAAAATAACCTTAGGACCAACTGATATTATCTCTGCTGAAGCGGCACTGTAGATCTTTAAAGACTGCTTATAGCTGTGCATTGCAGCCAGTAATCTTTGCTAACATTTTTCATCTGATTCAAGCAGAAATACAGTCTCAACTTAAAAGAAAAAAAGAAAAGACATTGTAAAAGAAGTGAAATTGTAGTGCACTTTGACTTTCCATCAGACACATCATCCATCCACAAGAACCGTAAAACTGCTGCATTAGCTACTCTGAGCTTCCCTTGTCTTTACTGTGATCTGAGTCTCATTTAGTCTGTCCCTCTCTCTGTCACTATCCGTGCTTACAAATAGCTGAAATTTACTCTAAGAGTGAAGTTCTGTTCCACTGAGTGATATGACATTTGAATGTCTTTTACTTTGCATCTAAAATGTATCTCAGAAGGAATTTTCTTTTCTTTTTCTTTTTTGCAAATTCTCTAAATGGGCAATTTCTATGATTGACCATTGATGGATTGCCAGGTACACGAAGAGCTTGTTGAATATGAACGTTTAAGCACCTGTGGAAAACATGACCCTGTTCCTGCAGAAAGGACAGAGTTTATCTTGACATGTATGGCTGAAAAGAGTTTACTGATGTTAGCTAATCCTTTTTGATTTAAAGTTGAACAAAGTAAAGTGCCACTAATTATAAACTGGGTCAAATCTTTGTCCACCAAACACCCCTGAGTGACAGGCTAGATTGAAAGAGGTGGATACCTGCCACAGACGAGGCAGTTTCTCAGGGTATTATGTAATAAGCTGGGATGAAACTAATTGCAGCAATCAAAGCAGAGATGATCTGCAGCACAGTGACAGAGATCACAGAACACTCAATAAAGAAAGTATGAAGAAACCCCATAAAAATCAAACAACATGCACTTGACTGGCAGGAACTGGTGTGATTTCAGACCCAGGTTAAGCATATACTTTAAAGTCTAAGCCGGGGATTTGTGTATGGATTAGAAATATTTGCCAGAAGGATTTTCCATTGAAGTTTCTCCGAAGCTTCATCAAGCAGATTTTACCCATAGGGTAATGATGTAATATACGCCGGTGCTAGGCCGAGACGCCAAATGAGCTCAGGGTGTTTGTTCAGTACGGGTGTACGCTCTGTGTAATACACTAATGGTAACACCATCTAAACACTGACTTGACCCCCTATTCGCTAGTAGAGCAGCACAGCTTCATTAGAGCTTTGCTTTCTATGTCGGAGAATCCCCAGAGGAGCCTCTCCTGTGTTCAGCGGCGGGCCTCTGCAGCAGTTTGTACCATGTCATCCCTACAAATGCTCAATTGAGATCTGGTGACTGAGCAGGTTAGTGCAGTAAGCTGATTTCACTGTCCTGTTCATGGAGGCATTTGTGGTCTTGTGGCGAAGACATGTGCCTGCTAGAGGAAATCAATTTGCAGAGGTGCATGCACGGGTACAATGAAGGGATGTTCCTGGCTGCCTCTGATGTCTCGATACCCTGTGGCGTTCCTCCACTTTCATCAAAGGGGCTGAATGCTCACCGCGAAATCACACCCCACAACTTCACCAGCCAGCAATATTGACACATCGCATGATGGAAGTGCTTGCGGATTTGCACATAACACAGGTTTTCTCACCAGCATGAAACAAGAGGAACTTTTATTGATCTGAAGGAGCAGAAGAGTGTTTCACTTTCTCTCCTGCTTAGTATAATGTCTTGTGTGTAGCAAGAGAGGCACCAGTAGGTGAAGTTGTTGGTTTTCTTCCATTGCGCGTGTTGAGGCATAATGAGTTGTGTTTGCTTTCATGGATCTTTTGGCTCTAATGTGCCGGATTGTCAGTTGACTAACTAGCCGCTCTGTCTCTGCATATTCCAGTCTTTCACTAATGAGCCATTTTCAACCACACGGCTCTCAGTGGCCAGATGTCCTCAGGGTTGTGCGCTATTTTTGATACAGATGGGATGCTGCTTGAGAAAGGAAAACCCAAAAGAAATATCAGATGCAGGTACTGAAATCAGATTTGTACTATTGTCTCAGGGCTTAAAATTTATTATGAATGTAGCTTAACATTTCATCCACATGTTTTGAATTAGAGAAGATAACAAAGCCCAACCACCTAATGGAGGATTTTTCCACCTGGAGGATTTTTAAGAGCACAAGTTCCTAGTGATGCTCATTTTCACCTCTCATAACAGTAAGATTCATGTAAAGGTTACGTCTTTAAAATAGAATTGCATTTTAAATTCTGTGGTTTCACAGAGCTGGACCTCGAGGAATTATATAGTTTAATACACTCTTTTTAATCTTAAAGAGGATAAATAATGTAAATTCTTCCATAACTATTTCAGCTGAATAAATTTTTGACTGATATTGAAATCACTTGGGCTTTTTTAGAACGAGAGTCTGTTTAAAATGAATTGATTTTTTCACTGAGGTCAACGATCACTATCAATATGATCATAAGAGCAACTAAGAGGCCAGAAGTGTGTGTGTGTGTGTGTGTGTGTGTGTGTGTCTGGTGGAGGAGAGGGTTTAGTGTTGTTGAGGCTGAGCATTGGGAAGATTTTGCAGTTTGCAACCAAATGATTAATTATGAGGCAGTTCTCATCATAAATCATGAGCAGGATCCATAATGTAGCAGGATGCTCCCGCTGAGCCCCTGACATTATGGAGATATTATACATTTAATTAGAATAATGTGAAATTTCAGAGGCATATAGTGCTGTGTAAATATAATAGGGCAGGCAGTGTATGTGTTGAGATTCTTCATTGAACATCATCAGCAACCATCAGGTGTCTTAGAGCTGCCAAATCTGACTAAATGGAAACATCCCCAAACACAAAATCAGACTCCCTCACTTTTTGCACTGACTATTTTATGTTTAATATTGAATTGATCAAATTTGATATCCTTTGCCCATCAGTTTATACTCGGCCACAGTGAACATTTGTTTTTAGGAATTGAAGCTTTTTTGAAGCTTTTTTTAAATAGTTGGGGCTATTTTATAGGATTTTACAATACACTACAATCTTACAGGGTTATCGTGAGTTCATCCTGTCATCTTCAGTTCAAACACAAGGTTTAAGGTTCAATAGGTTATCACTAACAACAGACTACAAGAAAGAAGACTGCATCAAAATTTCCACCACAAACCCAATGCTGTAGCACCCAAGACTGTGGTCAGGTCCATTCTCTGTGCTTTTATTATCCACAGGATGTGTCTGGAGTGGAGTCCACCTGTTGAGAGAGGGGCGACCTTCTCAGCAGCACTCCATCAATCAGGCCTTAATGGTAGCATGACTAGACATAGGCCACTTTGAGTAAAAGGCCCATTACAGTCTGCTTGGAGTCTACCAATGGCGTTTAAAGGAACCTGAGAACACGAGAGGAAATATTCTCTGGTCTGATGAGACAGACATTGAAGCCTTTGGGCTGAACTCCAGAGACTAGGTCAGGTCAACACTAGGCACCGCTCATCACCTGGTTTGTATCCCTTGGGTGAAGCATGGTGGCAGCAGCATCATGCTTCTTAGCAGCAGGGACTGACAGGGAGAGTTGTCAGAGTTGAGGGAAAAATGAAAGCATCCAATCAGATGGAGTGTGAAAGGATCTGCCATGGAGAATGGGATAAACCGCCAAAATCCGGTTGTGCAAATCTTGTGTAGAGACTTAACCAAGACTCAAAGTTGTAATTTCTGCCTAAGGGGCTTTTGTGATGCACTGAATAAGGGTGTGAATGACTTTAAAAATAAATAGATTTCAATAGCTGATTTTTAATAAATTTACAATTAATTAAAAAAATATATATTTTATCTCATTATTTGTAACTTTTTTTATTTAAAAGTATTTATTTCAAAAAGAAAAAAGACTGAAAACCACTGTAGCCTATGTTCAGAAATGGGAATTGAAGACTATTCATCATTTTTGAAAGCTTCTCACTTTTTGTGCCCAACCCAGTGGCATGGTACCAAACTTAAAAGAAAGATTTCACAAAAGAACCTTAGAGGAAGTGTGTGACATTTTGGGAAATACGCTTGTTCCCTTCCTCGCTGAGAGTAAGATGAAACAATGTCAGTCTCGTATTTCTTTCTCATTGTTACTGCGAGGTTGCCAGGCAACTGTAGACTAAGAAATAGTCGAACACATAAAGTAGCGAGAACACAACTTGGTTCTAGTTGCTCATTGAGGCACTGGACTTTCTGCTAAGTTAAGCTAACCAGCTGCTGACTATACTTTGATATGCAGGACACAGATATGACCGCGGTATCGACCTTCTCATCTTAGCTGTCTGCAAATAATGTCAAACTATTCATCTCACTGACTGATTCCACTGAAAATACCCCAAGGCATCTTTGAACTGTTTCTCCCTCGCCCAATCAGCTTACTCATATCTGTCTCATCACGCCTCTCTCTCGACAACTGTATAAAAATACCACATAAAGATACATGTGTACAAGTCTTCACTATAAACAGACACTGATTTCATGTCATATCCCCCGCACTGTCAATGCAAATTACATTTTTAATAGGTTGCAGTCATCAGCCAATGCATCGCGACTCAAACCTTCACTGTATGCAATACATTTTCTTAGACATTGGCAATTTCTGAGGACATATATGATGGTGATGGTGACAATACACATTAAAGACTTCTAAAAGTAATGTCACAACACGCAGAGGCTGACAGCTCCAGGTTAAATGTTAGATTGGGTCGTAACAATGCAATGCATGCATACCAATGTGTTTCAGACAACTGAAGAGCACAATAATGACAACAGGGTAAAAACATAAATTCTGCTTGTCCTGAGCTCTTTATCTGTCCTAGAGATGCAGATCAGAGAATACCTCGGAGCAGAATTAGAAAATCCTGCCGGAGCCATATGACCTTGATACACTGTACCAACCCAGTGTGAACACCAAAGCTCCTCTCAGCACATGACAACTTCGATCTAATTGCTCACAGGGTGTCCAACTTAATAGCCCCCCGTCTCTAGCAATTAATGGTGGAAATTTTCTAAATTAGCTTCTAATGCCTTGTGACATCCTCCTGAAGAAAACAGGTCTGGTCTAATGTGAAATAAACGGCTGCTGCACATCAGATCTTTCTTTTCCGTATTGTTTGGGGAGAAAAAAACGATGTTTTTCACCAGCCAGTCACGTCTGTCACTTACGGCGTTCTTCACCACAGAAAATCACTTCTCCCAGACGGCATATCCTTAAGACATCAAACTGAGGCTGGTAATGTGCTCTGCTGTACGGAGGATGAGCCTTACGAAGGACATGAGTGCGGTTTTAAAAACACTGCGAGTTATTGTAATTTCATCAGCTCTCAAAACCTCAATCACAGCAGTCATAAAAACCTCCTACACTCTCTGAAAAATTCCCCTCAGGAAAATCTAGAGAAAAGAAATCCCGAAAAAACACAACAGAGGAGCCTGCCTTTGATCACTGCAGCCTGCGAGTGAGTAATTCAGCTTCATCACTGAAACAGCACATTTAATATTTTATTCACGGGGCCAGAGCTACTGAACAGCGTCAGTGCTCTCCCTCTGTTTTCTTGGACAAACCAAAAACGTATCTCATTGGTATTTTACACAACATCAACAAAGCCCTTTCACACAGCAAGAAGCATTTGGAGAAAAAAAACATATTTTTAGTTTGCATTAGGGAGCGGAGCTGGGTTTTATTTCGAGGTAAAGAGCAACATTATGTACAGCTTATATTTAGAAACCGATGGATTTGTGGCAAGCACAGTTGATAAACCATTCAGATGTATTCAAGACACTCTGCTGTGCTCTTTCTTTCTTGTCTGTCTCTTGAAGACATCAACCGATGTTTTTCTTTTTCTGACAAGGAGACCATTATGTTCTTTAGTTTACTCCTGTGTGACAAGACATGACATACGGAGAGAGTGACGGTGCCTCTGTGTGCTGATCAGAATATGTACATGTCTACATTGCAGATACATGAAGGAGTTAAAAAAAAAGCTGCACTTATGAGCCATGAATTAATATGTGACATTTCAGCATGTCAATGAAATGTTTGGCCAATGATATACAACCACTCCATTAAGGACTATATAATAAATCACATTTTGCTGACATTTTGGATTTACTATCATGCATGCTCTGCAGGAAGTGGAACTCATTTCAGCATAAAACTGTGAGGGTGGGGAAAGTGTGCCACATATGATGCTATCTAAGCATATGATTGAGCATATTTGTCCTGCGAGGAGTAATCACATGGTCTTCTGCTGATGTTAATGGCCCACAGTTGGTGCCTGCAGCGCCTGCTCAAAGAAAACAGCTTAAGTTGTCCATTAAACAGCACACAGAGAAAACCAGTGGCTGTGCACACCCGGGATTTGTGTCAGCTAACTGACAGGTCTAAGCACAGGTTTATTTATTTTTGTATTTTGTTGTTTTTTTTTCCTTTCTGTGGCTCCATTCAGTGTTTTTGATGACAAACTGTGAACTTGACTATTCCTGGAGGAGAGGCACCAGAAGTGGTCTGTAAGTAGCTATCAAGGGATGACGTGCAATTTTGGTGTCAGGGATCACAGGATGTGTGTGTTTATAGTCGCCCTCCTATCCATGTCAGGTCAGAAAGGGCACAAAAAACGCAGCAGTAGTGTGGGATTCAAGAACATCTCAGCTTATAGTCTGGAAAATGTTTCAGATTTTATTAGTAATTCATAAATCCAGGTGACTGAAGCAGCAAAACAGATTCAGACTGCATTGTAGCTGCTTACTGTAGATAGTAATGTTGTATTATTATATAGCCTGTATGCAACATAATGCATAAAGAAGGGGAGTAGGGAGGCAGCTACATTCTCCCCAGGTGTCACAGACTATTTGATGAATGATCCCATCTGTCCCTGCAGTTTGCCGCCACTTCTGTTTGGCTTTCTCCTCCTCGGACCAGAGCAACATTGGAAGAACATGTGTTATATCCTCCCAGTTTTATTTAAATGAGGGTGCCATGTATTATGGCAGTCCTTTAAATCATACACAAGGACACAGGATTCCTCTTGGTGTAGCCTACTTGTGTTTCCTTTGGCTGCAGAACCAGTAACACTCACAAAATTGCAGGAACTCTCTGGTTTATATAGGAAAGAAAGATTTGGTTGGCTGACTGAAGTGTGTCTTGTTTTTGTCTTTCCCCTGTTCCTAAGCACACAGCATCTGGGCACAAAATTAAAAGACTGAGTGGTGCTTCTAAATGCTTCTAGCTACAGCTTGAAAATATTATGTGTATACAAAACTACTTTTTCTAGTGGAATATTCCCAATTGTATTATAGTAGAAAAAAAGAGCAAAACATGTACCAAGAAAAAGAACAACTTGCATAATGCAGTATGTTTAAAAATGAAGTAATATATCACAAAATAAGAAATATATACATATAAAATATGGTAAATAGGTGCACTAAGCTTATATTTTTGGCAAGTGACATATATACTGTAAAAACTGTGCACTTTCTCAACCTGCGCCCTACATATGCAGACAGGAAGGTGTTGATTTGAATACATTTATTTGGTAGCTGTCCTCATACAGTACCATGACTAACAGGAAGAGCCATATAGGCGCTGCAGAGTCAGGCTGTGAACACTCTCTGGCTGAATCACTCTGGATGTGGCTTCTTGTACGTAGAGGGAAAAAAGAGCCAAAACTTAAAAAACAGTCCATAATTTTTTCACCCAGGTGCTGCAGGAGGTATGCTTTTGTTATTTCACAGTTGGCACATTGTCTTCATACAAAGGTATCTGAAAATTTAAGTTGCCCCATAGCTGACTTTGATCCTCTCCTCTGCTGCAGACCAGTGTTCTCCACGTCATTAGTGCATTTTTTTCTTCCTTTCTTCCTCGTCCTGATGCTGACCCCCAGTCCAAACACACCTGAAATGATTGCTTGACGAGACATGTAGTCCGTTGTGTACATGTTCAATGCCTAAGGCAGCTTACAGCACTTTTGAAGGTGCAGCGAAGACATGCCATGCTTCTTTTCCTCCGGGAGTAATAAGTCATTATGTAAATTCTGAATCAGGAGGAGCACTGCAGGAGCTTTTACCTCATAATACAGGGGCTTAGGTAACTGCTGTGTCAGCTGCTACATCTGTCAGTCTGGTCGAGACAAGCGCCCCCACAACAACCGGCCAGGCAGCCATGGAGTTCACTGTGGATATTAGCTTCTTACTTATAACGTCTTGTCTCCTGCCATGACCACGATAAAATTTCCCATCTACCAAATATTTTTATATTTTAAGTCGTTTATACAATTATTCTAAACAAGTTAGATTTCAGTGAACATGGTGGATAATAATCAAACAAAATTCACATTATGAGTTGTAATGTGTTTTTTTTTCATATTAGGATACAGTACAGTACTACACACTAGCAGGTCTTACGATTTATTTTTTTTAATCCCAAACAAAAGAAATACACACTCATGTGTGGTTTCATTAGAGTGTTATAAGCCTCTCGGGGATCTCTAATGTGGCACACAGTAAATGGTGATTGGACAGCCGGGTTAAAGCCCCTGAAATCTTTGTTTCAAAGTTTTAGTTTTATGTTGAAATGTTTGTTTTAAGTATGTTTTAAATATTCATGACTAAATGATGAACAGTCAATGTTCAGAAAATAAATAAATAATGTTTTTTAGACTCAAACAAAGCAAAAATTAGGTGGGTTTCATTACATTTAATTGACCCAGGCAATATGAGAAAAGAACATCACCCCCTCTCATGTGAAACAAACAAAACTGATCTCACAATAACGAGACTGAGACAATAAGGCCTTTGAATTGAATTGGCAGCATCACTATGCAGAAGAAAACAATAGCTTAGACTGTTTGGTGGCGGTCATGTGGGGGATGTTTCAGTGTTTGAATTACAAAGCCTGATTGGTCCTGAGATCTTTCCTGCATAAGGAAAATACAACACAGTATAATGATAAAACCATGTGCATATAACTAGATCCTTTATGCTTGTAATTCTTACTGGAGTTCCAACAAACAGAGTAAATTAAAAGTTATATTGCAGATTTTTCATGCAGCAGTATGCTCAGCTAATGATGCCATATGAACCTCCATATATGCGGTCATTAACCAAGCAGACGTGTGGTGTCGTGTGGCCGAGAGAGGAACGGGCTGACATTTGACCGCAGGACGGTGGCGGCAGTGGTTCCTCTTGTTAGAGCCATAACAGCAGTGAAATGCCACTGTCAGTTATTGTTCTGTGGTTGTCATGGGCTTATGTGAAATCCATTTTCTCTGTTTGAATATATTCTGTCAGGGAAGAAAAGACCCACACTCAAATCTTCTCTGCCCAGTTTTGACAGGGTGCATCTGACAGCAAATGGCTGCGTGGCCTTTCCACAGATGAGACATCCATCTGTCTTTGGACTGCCTGTCTCTCACAATGGCTTCATTTTCTTTACAGTAGTTTACAGTTACTTAACTCCCTATTGCCTTGAACATGCACCGCTTTGGAGTGGAGACTGTCACAGGAATCAATCCATACCTAAGAATATTGATTCTGTATTCTGTTACAAATAATGTAATGGTTAATGGTGCAAGAATTGCCCTTGATTTAGCATTTCTACATGCAGATGTAGAAATCCTGCTCTGTATGTGCCTTGCAGAATGAAAGACGAAGTATAATGCTTTATTAATTAACACATTAACCACTAATTTCATCCTGATTTGTCATTGCACATTCCACATGTAATCTCTGCATTATTAGCCATGTCTGCAGCAGAAACACATATGCAGGCAGTGGCTTTTCCATGACGACAACTGCTCTCTGCCCTGAGGAATTTCGTAGAGCTCCAACCTATATTTGACCTGGCAGCATGTACCCAGCCTGTCAGACAGTGCCATGGCTTTGAAGAAACTTTCCCTCAGTCCTTTCGCAGCATCCTGACTCTCCACTCCACTCTGAATCAGCCCCAACATCCCAAACTCAGCATCCTAACATCGTAAAAAAGCGAGCCGTCTGAATGTGTTCAGACATCTGGGATGGTCAGATCTGAAATCCATGGACTCTAGTCACTCTTTTCCTGTTCAAGAAAGAAGCATACAAAGAGGGGTAATAACATCAGCTCTATGTTAAACTGAGCCAACACAGTCAAAACCATTACCAAAATAGGATGTCTTATTTAAATCCAGTTAATTAACTCAGCTATTTTGAAGTTGTATAACATCGTTTTAACAAAACTCCTTCATTATTGGAAACAAGATCTCAAAGACTAAACAGATTTGTGCAAGTAACACTGGGGTCAAATCATTTGAGTATAATTACAGACTCCATTTCTGTGATTTCTTAAAAACTGTCACACAGCTTTTCGTCTCTGTAAGCTGCATGTGGTGGGACTGAATTAACTTGAAAATTCAATTTGCTTACTCAGCTGTCCGTGTATTGTTGAAACTTTTGTTGAAAATTAGGCGAGTGCTGCTTTGTAAGTCTGCAGTGTGGATGAATAATGCAGTAACGGCTTTGATTATCAGTGCTGATGTTGTTATAAGCCCAGCTTTTGTTGGTTGAAGTACCAGAGTGGTGTGACAGTTTAAGTTTGAGGTAAAGAAAAAGCTAATTTCGTGAAGTCTTTTAAAAGTTATAGACTCATCAACTCATGGTTGCCAACCAGTCTCAGTTTTATATCCATGTCCATCGAGACTCATAATACGTGTAGTGAAGATCGAGAAGGAATTTAATGAAAGGTATAGGGCGTATTTTTACATTGTGAAATATGGTTATAAAAATAAAGTCAATATGACCTGACTTTGTTAAGCTTTGTCGAACTTGTCCTGCTTTAGGCTGTCTACCGTTTTAGTGTGTAAGTTCCCTGTGTGTGTGTGTGTGTGCTGTGTCAGTCACTATGTCGTCTTTGAGGTGGAGCTGATTGCACTATTCAACCAGATCTTGATGACCTTGGCCCAGTGCTCGGCTCTATTTATTGACATTTTGTGTCCTTTCCCATTTCTGTCATGGCCTACTGGGCCAGATTACGCGGGCTCGTCCGTTTAGTTTCCATTTGTGCCTCACATTTCAGTTAAAGCATTTGTTGGGTTGTTCAGTGTGGGTTGTAGCTCCCTGGCATTTTGTAATGGCAGGGTGTTTTGCTCGGTTTGGTTTTCAATATGTGTTGTTGTATCGTCAGTAAGCGATCAAAATAGTTTGCCCTATGTTGTGGTTGTGTCGGTCTGTCTCTAGCTTCTCTCCTTCCTATTGGCTTTTTTAATTTGATGTACAGTGCACAGTGGGTGATGCATGCACACATTTGTTTCTTTCCTAATATATAATGTTTGCAATTTACAGTGACCAATAACATATCGGGACCGTGTGGTGAGGGAAGGATGTGTGGCTCCAGTCCAGTGAACTCCATTGTTTCTTGGGTTTACGGTGGTATTACACAAGTCTCTGTCAAAACTCTCCTGCTGCGTTTCCTCTTGCTGAAGGCCAGGCCAAAATCCGCTTGGTCGTCTGATTGTCAGCACGCCTTTGATAATGTGATGTCTCTATTGTGCGCGTCCCTTGTTTTGGCAGCTCCAGGTGGGAGCAGGTGTTGTCTCACTGCAGGGGAATGACTGGGGGCTGGTGAGAGCAGTCAGCTCCTTTTTCGAAGAAGTTTAACTGCGATCAGCTTAATTACTGGCTAATAGAGATGGGAGCTCATTTGGGCTTTGCAGCAGATCGGGATGTGTGTTGGACTAGTGGTGCCTCTTGTGGTTTTTATGGATCACAACCCTCTGACCTTTTTAACAGGCTCTTAGATGCCTAAATCAGAGACTAATGAGATGGTCTCAGTTTTTGAAGGCCTATGACCTTGACATTAGACACATTAAAGACTTATTGCCTTGATGATCACTCTGCCTTTTTGACTTGGTCGACCTGTTTTCTTTATCAGGATTGATGGACTTAAACTGTCAAGGTGAGAAGCAAGGTTATGCACTTCCACTTCTTTTATTTTTTTGCCTTGATTGTTTTTGAGTAATTCGTGTGATTATATTTTATGTGTTTGTGTATGGGTCGGTGATAAAGCTCTGGTGATTCCCTTTAGGACAACGACTTTATGGAGGGGTGATGGCCCCTGTCTCCTCCTGTGTGCACTCTGTCAGTTACTACTCTTTGAGGTGCAGCTGATTGCAGCATCCAGCCAGATCCAGGGCACTCGGGCCCAGCGCTCCACAGGATATAAAAGCTACAGCTCCCAGAGTGGCATCTCCTCTCCCTCTTCCCTGCCAGCGCCTGCACCTTTTTGCTTTGCTTATTTTTTACTCCGCTGCATCGCACACAACACTTTTCACACACATCACCACGAATAGCACTCCTGCCGCTCACAAAAACACACCTCATCTCTTGCAGTCTAATTTTCTGTTAGAACAAATTCCTTTAGTTTAGTTGAGTAAATAGCATTTTGTTTCCTGTCATGTTTTGTCACATTGCTCACATGCTTGGCCAATAACGCTGATTCTTATGAGTTGTAGCTGTCATCGTGACTGTAGACAGTCGGATGCTGCTGCAAAGAAGCCTCCAGTGGATTCTACTGAAGTGGATGTTTCTGACAGGTGTAATTAAATCCCCTATAGGTTCTTAATATATCATTTTCACAAGAGTGGGATGGACATGAGGTCACAATGATCTTGACCTTCGACCACCAAAATCTAATCAGTTCACCCTGGAGTTCAAGTGGATGTCAAGGCATTCCTGAGATATTGCTTTCCAGAGAACGGGTCGGACGAAGGGACAGACAAGACAACACATAAATATGAAGCCTCTCTCACCAAAGCTGTTGACCAAGTTAGTCAGTAAAGATTAGATTCCCCTCTAACAGCTCACCTGTGCTACTCATAGAACAACCCCCATGTAAGCATTATTCAAAACTGGATCTTTCACTTGATTTATTTCCTAAATCAGAACAGACTGTCTTCTTTTTGTAATCACATTAATATAGTTATTTTGAAGATAAATTGTGACACAGCCACAGATGAAAATAACACTCTGAGAAGACTTAAGTGAGTCTAGTTCAGGTGTGTCTGCTGCACCGCTGATGATAATCAATCAATTAAGCCTCTGGTTGAATGTATTTGGACAGAAGTTTGTTGGAGATTATTTATAATTCATTAATGGAGGGCTCATTGTAGACACGGCTAATGTAAACTCTGACTCTAATAAGGATAAATTCATCTGCAGTTTTGTGCTTGCTGCTGCAGAAGGGTAATATATTAAATCAACTATGGATAACAGTCATTTATTCACTTAATTATGTCCATTGAGTTACTTTGCAGCTGTGCCTTTTGTATCACACTCATTTACTAACCAAGATAATGCAACACTGATTTGGCCATCACACTAAGTCAAAATATTGTATTGGGATTGTGAAATAATATTCCTTCTTTGACACAGCTGGACTGGCTGATATTTTATTAAATGAAAAACATTGCATGCGGTCTCATTATTTACAAGAGCACATGCAGTCTCACAGTGTAGTGCAAGCTTTTGTGGAGCGCTCTGATCGGCCATACATCTGCTGAAATTCTACATTAGCAACTTGGGGACAGTGGTAAATTAGAAATGAAGCTGCATGTAGTGACACAGACCTCCAGACCTGCGCTGGAGCTCTCAGAGGACACACAAACCACCATTTCAATTCTCCCCCAAAAAATCCTTCTGTGGCCAGAACGGCCGGGAAGCAGTAATTCACAGCTGCATACGGTGGGAAGGGAGACTCGCATGATGACTACATCTCTTCGTCTCCTGTGACACCAGAACACTCCCCTCCGTGATCCTTAATCCCAGAAGCCCAAAGAGCATCGTAGCAGTCTGACAAAACAGAGCTGTCACACTCTGTCTGCACTGAGACAGAGGACATACTCTCTATCTATCTTTCTATCTATCTATCTATCTATCTTTTCCTCGTTCTGTCCATCTTTTCCTCCATCCATCTATCCATCTTCCATCCATCCATCCGTCTATCCTGTGTGTCTTTGTGTGGACACAGCTCTCTGCTCTGCACACACTCTGCTCCATGTGGCTTGAGCCTCATGTGTTGCTCCTGTTTGGACAACAAGGCAATCAGATCTGTGTTAAATGCAGCCTCACACTGGGCTCCGCACTGATTGGTGTGTCAACACAGGCCGGATTTCAACTGCCTGCTCAAATGTGACTGTGTTTGTTGTGCCACCCATTCACATCCGACTCAGATCTCCTGAATAGGTGAGAGCGGGCTCATCAGATTTGAGCAGGCAGTGCTAATCTAGCCCATGTTGACACACCGATCAGAAGAGAACAGAGTGGGAATCTGGATTTCTGACAGAAAAGCTGCCTGTGCCCTCAAATACAGTGAATATGCTACTTAATAGTTGTTGTCTAAAAAGGAAAAAATATTTCCTTTTTGTTTGAGCCACACTTTGATATCACGTGTCATTGATTTCTCTGGCTGTTGAAAGAAATGTATGATTTGATCCAGCAGTTCAAATGAAGAGGTGTCCGGTTCAGGGGAGCTCTCTGGAGGATTTGGTGCTGCTGGTTGGTTTGGGGAGGTGGCAGCACGAGAAGGAGGAGAGTCACAACCAAATCACTGCAATTAGTGATAGAAGCAAAGGAAACTAGTGCCCCCCAGTGTTTGCTTGATATATGAATAGTTTCTGTAAACCGATGTGAAAGGTTTGGATTTAAAACTCTAAACTATTAGGAAGTCTCTTTTTTTGTCATCCAATGTATTTTGAATTTATACTTTTGGTACCAATTATACAATCAAACCTCACTCCAAATGCAGACACACTGATTTATTCTGTCTTCTGCAGATTCACTGTTTTATCAAATCAAATCCTGGACGTGTTTGACGTGAGGCAGGAAGTCCACCAGACTCTGGTTGTTCATCCATGACTTGAAAAGAGGCTGGAATGCCATCTAGAGGTTACATATCTAATTGTTATCTACCGCAACATAATCACTTAAAATATTTCATCAAATATCCAATCATATTTAATCAATGCTAAGAGGTGGAAATTAAAAATTTCCTTGAGCTTCATCCCTGGACTGGTGTCTCATTCATGGATGAATGTCTTCAAGATATTCCTTTCAGTGGCAATTCTCTATGGAGAAGCACTAAGACTGTATTGACCTACATTAGTTCATGTATTTTCAGCATACGGTATGTCCTCGGCTATTCTTCCTTGATGTGACTCAATATCCATAATCCCTTTGTGTAGGCTGGATTGATCTCGCATTCGTCTCTCTGTCACTGGACCGTCTCCATGGGCAGCTTGCTATCAATGTGTAACCAAGGTAAGCCAGGAAGGTCACGTGACTTCCAGGATTTCACAGGGACTCATTGTGCTGCATCTTCCTCTTTGTAGACTGCAGGATGAAATGTTACAGACTCGTGGCATACAGCAGGATAATGATGAATCATTATGAGAAATTCAAATTTAAAACATGCCTTTGTTGAAGTGTATAGCGGCATCAGTATTAACTTATTCAAAAGCCCTATGTGAGTCTGTATCGATGAAAGAATAAGGTACAGACATGATTTCTTCTGACAAAGTGCCAGCCTGCTAGACATTTTAATAACTTCATCTGAATATCCCATTGAGCCTAATGAGCGATACATCCTTCCCCCCCGGAGCCACAGTCCTGTCTCTGTGGGAACCAGCTGATAGCAGGTAGACTTTGCCCTGAAGGGGAACAACCGATCCAGGAAGAGCAGAGAACCAGATTCCTGGCCGTCACCGCAGAGGTAAGCCACGCTACAATAGATTAGAGCTGTAATTAATTGATATATGTGAGCAGACTTTAAGTCAAACAGCAATTGATCACTTTTTGAAGAGGGTGTCTTTTGAAAGTACTTAATACATCATACACATTAAGTGATGTTCGAGCCTTTTGGTCATGTTAGCGAACAGAAACAAAGTTCACTTGTCATTCAGTTATTAAAAAGAATGTGGTTTGATATGCTTGTTATTTTGTGAAGTCCAATGTTTTACAGTCTCAGTAATGGTTTCCTATTTCCACTCAGTGTGATCAATGCTTTACTGTAGTTTTATGTTGTACAGAGCTTGTCACTGTGTAGCTTATCATTACTCCATTTCTTTTATGATTACGGAAAAATTAGGAGCTGTAAAGTCTCGTGTCTTCAGTATAAAGTTGGCTCAGAAGTCTGAGATCAGTCTCCCATAGGGATTGTTGGCTTGTATATACAAAATCACTGCGTTTACTGTCTGCCTGTCCCTCTTGATGATAACTGAATTTCCTCTGAGATCAATTAACCACAACCTATTTGGCCATTAAATATAGATACAGCTCTATTAAATGGAGGCTTAAGGCCATAATTATGGATGTTAGTCATGGATGGCTCTCAGTGTTTGTGTGATGCATCATTTTGTAATTACCCATTTATTTGTTCCACAGTGACATTGCCCCATTTGCCAATTTAACATCCCAGATGAAAGTTCTGACACTGTTCAAAATGATGCATTTGTGTCTCAGTCAGTCGTGACCTTAACTTACCTGTTTGTCTGATGTCTCTCCTCTGTCTCCGTCAATGAGAAGATCTCATACCTTTTAGCAGAATGGACCAAACTAATGGCAGCAGTAAAGGTGGATACGGACCTCGTCCTCCTCCATACAACGTTCATGATAATGGAGACAGCCCCTATACAGGGATGAGCTATCAGGTTGGTAGTAGGAGGAAAAGGGGAACGAGAGAGAGTTGAATTTCATTTCTGCCTGTTTATTTTAGGTTTTAGAATATCCACCTATTAGTTCAGCATCAGACAAAATCACACACCACCACTCTTTGATCACAGGATCGTTATAAAACCTGAATCATAAAAATGTCCATAAGCACTGTTTGCACATTTGATTACACAAAAATGATGGATTTTCTCTCATTAATTCAACACTGTTGACATGATTTTAGATTTTTTTTTCTTTCATGATTTTTCTTCAAAGGCTAAATTCTCTAGAGATGTAGTTTGAGCTGTCTGTCATGTTTGGATGGCCCAGGTGGGGAAAGGCAATGTTGCAGTGGTCTCTCCCCCTGGCACCTATGGTCAGGAAGCAGCAGCAGCCGGAGGGAGCCAGCAGTATGGTGAAGCTCCACCTGACTATTCCTATGACTCAGAGGATACAGGCTTCAGTGACGGTGCCATAAGGAGAGGTGAGAACGGACAGACTAAGATAAATCAATGTTTTTTGTCTCCGTGGTCAGAGCTGAAAAGGAATAAACAATATTTACTCCTTAATTTGCTTTCCAGTGTTTCCTTAAAATTGATTTGGAATTGCAAATTGTTCCCTGATCTGTGGTGTAGCCTGCCGCAGCTCTCCACCTCCCACACAACACAATCATTTAAATGAGAGGATGAAACGCGGGTTGGGTGAAAACAACCATTTTGCAATGTGGTGCAGCATAAACAACCCCACCTGCCCGCCTGCTTCGCCCTGGCAGATGTTTTTGTCATTGTTATCCGTCTCTCCCCTGTCTGTTTACCTGTTTACCTCTGTCAGTCGTGCCTCTGTACGTGTCTGTGTCTTTCTCTCTGAGCAGGTTTCATAAGGAAAGTCTACCTGACCTTGATGATTCAGCTGCTGGTGACGGTCGGGATCATCTGTGCTTTTCTTTACTGGTGAGGCACCATCACTCAAGGGAATTCCTTTCTTAAAAGACAGGAGTCCATGACAGGCACCTATCAATCTTTCCACCTGTAGTGTGTAGACTGTCAATATTTATAAGGCACCCAACGTGAGAGTAGCACAATACCATCGTTGTCCCCGCAAAAACTCTGAGCATGCAACACAGCACTGCTCAGATCATCATGAATATGTGGAGCTGAGACAAGTTGGTGGAGTATAAAAGAGCGTAATATTTTAGCTGGCAGTTTTGTGAAAGCTTTATATGTTTTGTATAATGGATGTGGTAAAACACAGCTACAGTAATTTCTTTTCATAAATTGTATTCAACCCCCGTGTGCACAATGCTCTGTCCTCTGTTAATATTTAATAAAATCATTCCTCCGCTCCTATCAAAGAGATGGCTCCGCTATTAAACACTCCCCTCTCCCTCCCTTCTTTTTTTATCAAATAACAGGGACCCTCTGAGGGAATGGACTTATGACAACTACTGGTTCTCCTACGTCATGATGTAAGCCTTCCTAAACATTCAGCTTGATTGTCTACATGTTGTCGTTTTAACCACTCTGACCATCTACAAATCTCCAGTTCGGTGGGTTAGCTGAACAAAAGTGTTGCTCATGGAAATCCATAGAAGAAAGTCGCAAACCGTCTACCCTGAAGCCTGAATCCAGACGCTGCCAGCACCGACGTGCATTAATAATGCACTGACTGAATTCTCACATAGAACATGCTGTTTTTTTTCTGTTTATAGCCTGTTTATCTGCTATTTACGACACACTCTATATTCTCTGTGAAATAGGATGTCCACGATGGTGCTCATCATTGCCATGTCCTGCTGTACCAACCTCCGTCGTGGAGTTCCCCTCAATTTTATCGCCCTCAGCCTGTTTGTGAGTCGAAGCAGTGCCAGCCAGGCATCAAATTAAACCCACACCACACCTGCTCTATTTCTGTTTTTTCTCATCTTTGTCATGTATTTACTTTCCATTTGTCTCCCCATCCTTCTCTCTCGCTCCCTCTCGGCCTCTGTCGCAGACGATCGTAGAGGGCCTGATGCTTGGATCTGTGGCAGTGTGAGTATTTGATTCCAAGGCTGAATCCCCACCTGATGCCGACTCATTTACACAATAACAGCCCGATTTGATCCATATCTGGTGGTGTATTCGGTGTCAGTAATAAAGCCATCAACCCTGATCAGATGTTATCATCCCTGGTTTACCAAATTAAAAAGCATATGGAATTATATTGTGCAGGTTTTTGGTTGAAGATGAATCAGAAGCAACACAAACGGTTCAAAACCAATTTTTCTGTGCTGGTGTCTGTGTAAACACAAGTTACCTTTTCCATCAGGGAGACATCTCTTTTCTAGAACCATGTCACTCTGTCAGGAAAGGCATCAGCTGAGGCCTGACTATCAATAATACATTCAAATTATAATATTTATAGGATATCGCCATAAATGAAATGAACGTAGGGAATACATTATGCACACATCCACATCCATTGGGGGTCTCTGCCATCACTCCAGCTGAGACGTATAATACTGAATATTAAATGGAGAAAATGCCACATTTCTTAGAAGAAAGAAATGTTTCCTTTTTAGGATAAAACAGAATCCCACTGTTCATGTATCCTCTCTGCCTGCCGACTAGTTAGACATGATACTATGGGGTGCCTTTCCCGTCCCATATCTGTGTGATATTTCTGTCTGCAGGTACTTTGATGCCGAAGCTGTTATGTGGGCTGTGGGGGCAACGGCGCTGGTGTCCTTTGCCTTGAGTCTGTTTGCTATGCAGTCAAAGGTAAGATCTGTCACACACTCTGAGCTCAATTTGCGGTGTTGTCGAAAGTGAAATTTCATAAACTGCGTTGACTTTGCTATGCAGTCACTGGTAAATTTCCATATACTGAGCTGAAAAAAGTCTTAAGCTGAGCTGTTGGCCATATTTTCTACACGCAGTCACTGGCAAAAAGCTTAGAAGTCAGATGGGGTTTCTGTCCAGGCAAAAGTGTGATTACTGCTGAGATCAGTGTGTTTGCCAATCAAGTTAATTCCTTGTGTCCAGTGGTGGGACAGAGTTAAACCTCTGCCTGGGCCTCCTCCCATAAATCTTGAGTTCAGAAATGGCCTGGAGCCTTTTGTTATCTGCTAAACCCACTGTCTCTCTTTTTTGTCTTTCTCCTTTCGATGTGAACTGTCTAATAAAGCAAACACACCTTAGGATGAATCTTTAAAAAGGGCCTTTTGGGGACTCGCTGGGAGACATGATGCTCCTTCAGCAAGATATATTTTAATATTGTAAAGGTCAGTTCTGGTGTGTTTTGTGCAATGGCATGCACTTCAGGATTAGAAAATACGAATGACTTGCATTCCTGATCTCTCATCCAGCATCCTATCAAAAACTAACAATAATAAAACAGGTGAATGTGATAAATAAAAGGCCTTTCTTAGAAAGACATTTCTATATTGTTTGCGTGAATCTTAAATATTTTTAAAAGTATTAATCTTGCACAGAGATGTCACTTATCTAAGTAACAATTGGAAGTTTCATTTGAAGTTGTGAATGTTTTATTAGTAAAGAGTGAATGTGCACATGTGAGGAGACCCTCTGAGAATCAGCACGCCGACAGTTTGGCTCGCTGCTTCAATAAATGGCTCATATTCAGAACAAAAGTTATTATACAACCAGTGGGATGAAAAATTAGACAAGTGAAATAGATGTGGCCAAATTTAAATTGTGTCAAAGTCCCTCATAATTGCTTTTAAATGTATTTTGGCATTTCACACATTTTGCTACTTATTGCATCTGCACACATTTATTCTGTCTGATTAGATTTGATAAAATGAGCGAGCAGGTGTCTAATGATCATACTGAGAATATATCCCGTTTTAAATGCTCTTTACTCATTATTCATCTGTAGCTGGAAGGCAAGTGCAGAGTGAGCAGTCGCTACCACAAACACTTATGGTTTGTTTTTTTAACTGTAGTTTGCCCTGGTGTTCACCCTGCGCACAGAGCTTTGCTTGTTTGTTGTCTCTGTCGCTGTCATATAAATGTCACACAGAATGCCTTGAATGTTTTGTCGTAGCTCCTCAGGTGATCACTGTAAGCCGTTCTCCTGGAGTGACTGCCATGTCTTCTCTGTCAGTCTGAGAGGGATGCAGGCCAAGAGGCCTCCTCCACTGCCCTCCCCGATGCCTGCATGGCATCTTGTTGATTAATTATCCAGGATCTTTGTATCCAGAATCGTTTCCTTGTGCATTGAACTGCAATATGTCTTCATCATTGAGTAAATTACCATGCATCACAGCAAAGCTGCAATGCAGACAACTCTCTCTGCCCCGGCTCTTATGGCAATGATGAGTTTAAACAAGAGATGTGTCTACAGTTTTCTGTTTGAGAGGCTCGTCACATTCACTGTCACTCTCTCTTTTCCCCCACCCCTTTCTGGCACCAGTGGGACTTCACTGCAGCAAGCGGGAGCCTGTGGGTGTTTGGCTGGACCCTCCTTTCATTTGCATTACTTTGTGGAATCTTCCGATCTCAGGTAAATCAAGGAGTCGTTGTGTTCACACCTATATTTCCAGCGAGAACAGGTTTGAAATGCAGTGCAGAGGTGCGCAGTTCAAAGGCAGACACACAGCTTTTATTCCCAGGATGTACTGGCACTGACCTGTGTGCTGAGCAGACTATAAAGAAGAGAGTGTGCGCTTTCAAACCTCAGGAGTTACACTGATCTCAGACTGATGCATTTAAATGTACACTGCCGTTTACTGTGACAGCTGTTGGTGTTTAAGCCTGAAGCAGGAAATCTACAAGAGGAGGCATTTCATTGATTTAAAACTATCTTTAAATGCAACAAATTAACTGGAACAGGAAATAAACACTGTTGTCTTAAAGGATATTGTGTCTATCCTCTATCAGGCTTTATTATCATATTTAAAGTAGAGAACAACCAGACAGGAAAGTGGGATGAAAGTCTGCTCAAATTTCAGCTTCCACCTAATGGATATTGTATCTGCAGCAAGAACTGGCCAGACTGAAACTAACAACCATTTCATTATAAAAAGGGGATTTCTTTTTTTTAAACTGTAGAGGAGACTGGGGATGGTTGTAACAGCATCACTTTCACCAGTAAGGGATAACATTAGAGTGATCGATATCATGTGTTCCCACTCACTACACTCCCTGACACTGCATGTGAATTTGCATGGCTGTGACAATACGTGTGTAGGTTTTAGAGCTAGTATCGATATCGTTGAAGTTGAATTATGTAACTTGTATAAGATGAAAGAGCAGGTTGTTACAGTAGGTAAAATATGAGTCATCAGTGTTTAATAGTGACTAACGGGTGAGGATAGTTCTAACACCTTTTATCTTTGTTGTTTTATCAAGTGTCATTAATCTTTCCTGGAACTGTACATGGACTATGAGCTGCTTCTGACCTTGTGCTGAAGGTTTCCATTACATACATACATTCACTGGTATTATCAGAAGATGTTCTTTAAGACAGCTTTCTAATTTTAGGATACACACCACTGTCACTGTTCTTCATTTAGCCATCAGTGACTGGTTCTTTTTCTTCATACTGAACCACAGAAAGATGCTTTAGTGCTTGCATAGATGCATGTTTTTTTTGGTTTGGTCTCAGTTTTTAATTTTTAATCTCATTGTTACAATTTACCCCCCAGGTTGTCTTACAACCTACCCTGGTAGTGGGGTATAGGTTATAACAGTGGCACTCGTTGCATTTGACATCAAATAGTGAATTCTGTGATATAGTTTTAGAAGTTTAAGGCACTGCTTATTTGTAGAGAACAAATGAGGGTCCTCGGTCTCCCTCTATGTTACTTTCATTTACTGCAGAAATAGTCACAAAGCAGGATAAAGGCCATTGTGTTGCTGAATGCCTCTGATGATTGTGTGTCTGATTCTTTCAACAGTATCTTTACATTCTGTACGCCTGCCTGGGAACCTTGCTGTTTTCCTTAGTAAGTACAAACTTTCATGACAAAAATTTCAATTGGAAGAACAAATCATCACCAAAAAGACAGCTTAATGTGAAGTGAGTGGAAGTGATGTAAGGTTTGATCCCAAGGCCAAGCTGCCTGCCACCAGTGTTTGTCACAGCAGTTAGTGTACAGGGAGAGACGCTGATTTCCTTGTGCCCTTTAATTTCAATTATGCACCACATAACAGCAGTGGGCTTCATTTTCACAGCCACCTCTCTGTGTGCCTGTGGCATTAACAGCAAATGTTGTGACCCATCCCGTCAACTGGTGGAACAAACTGCGACTGCACACAGAGCTGAACAGGCTGTCAGCAGCAAGTCACAACTTATTTTCAGCTGCACAACTCTGACTACATGATTATTTATATGGCCTGTTTATCAGCACAGTCCGCTCTCTCAAAGATATACTGCCGTGCTTTCTCTTAGACCAATTCCTGCAACCGATGCTCTGTCTTTTTTTCTTTTCTTTTTTCCCTGTGACACAAACACTCTCCACTCAGATGGCATCGCAGGTCGTATGTGTCATGTTGAAGCATCTCATCTCTGTGTCTCTCTGCAGTACTTGGTGTTTGATACACAGCTTATCCTGGGCGGGAAGCACAGGAGGTATGAAGTGTCTCCTGAGGAGTATGTGTTTGCTGCCCTGAACCTCTATTTGGACATTGTCAACCTGTTCCTGCTCCTGCTGCAGCTCATCGGCCTCTGTCGCTAACTCCACAGCTCTTTGAGTGACATCGCAAAAAAACCAAACTCCTTCCATTTTCATATCAAACTGTGAAATGTAGACTCAAATTGAAATAAGATTGAAAAACCACCACAAAACTATTTTTATATTTAACAATATATGATGATGTACTGTGTGGAACATGTTTTTTTAATCATGCTTAATAATGAGTCCTATTTAATGTTTCTGGTGCCTTGTAACAAGAGAATGAAATTTAAATACAGCTGTTTTTTCAGTAATGTTGTCAAAGTAGCTCTGTCATTCTGATTGGTTTACATTAAGCTTAAACTCAATTAAAACACAGAATCTGTCGGCTTGTCTGGAGCACCTGTCTCAACTGTACAAATTTAAAACACACACACACAAATCAAAACTCAACACATAGTTTATTGGCATCACACATCAAACATTTTTCATATAAAGAGGGAATGTATCAAGTATAGACTATGAAAGTGCAAATAGCATTTCAAGGATTAGTTGCTTTACAATAGAAAATCTCAATGTGTTACAAAATGTTATATGCCATTTTAAAATAAATCACCTGGACATTAGAGGTGAAATACAAAGGAAGTACAAATTCCATTTAGACTTGTACCCATCTCATGCACAGCATACTCTAGCACAAAAGGGCAACACGTGTTATCTGCTGTTTAACCAACTTACATTAACCACGTTAGCCCAACTAATCATATGGCACTCAGTTTCTCAACTTCAAGACACTTGTCAAAGTATCGCTACTTTTAGATTTAATGTGGCTCTATACATCTGCAGGAGAGGAAAAGTCATTTACTTCAAACATTAGTCTGTGCAAAATACCAAAGAAAACACTGATGTGTTCATTTTATACTGGTTACTGGTCCCTTAATGGATCAGTTTCATTTGAAATAAATACCTACTTAAATTGCAACTTTCCTCCATTTTAGTGTCTTCAGGTAAGATAATAGATACACATACAGTAGGTCAACTCATTCCAAAGTCAATACAGTGATTTTAGATTCTAAAACAACTATTTCCAAATGTAGGGCAAGAGGCCCTACTGCACAAAACCAGTGAACTAAAATCTTTTTTTTAATATAAATTTGGGAGCAAGATTTGAAAGTATAACCTTAACTGTTACCCATAATACCAAATCATGGAAAAACAGTGTTTTTCATTAACATTGTACAACTTGAACCAACAAAAAGCCTCATGCTACAAATATTTTGATGAAAAAAAATCATGTCTGCAGTCTACAAAGTTTATGTTAGAGAAATAATTTTAAGGTAACAGGTGTTTGTTTTGTTTACACTGTAAATACTGTGTGATTAGCACTCAAAAAATATGTGAAAAAGGATGAAATAACGGTGATTGACATAAAGGCACTGTATCTCTAACTGTGTAGAGAACTGTTTCAAGAACATGGACTCCCCATGTGTTTAAGATGCAAAACACATTCACATTATCTCCATGCATGACCCTGCAGTCCGAGACATAGGCAGAGCTCTAACAGGGCTTTGCTTATGTTACACTTAAATAAGACCCAGAGATTAATTACAATGACTTGATTGATTTATTCACCAAAAGTGTGATTGCTTGATTATCTCTCCTCACAGGCCTCGCTGCTGTGTATAAACAAGACTACTCACTGTCTACTCAGTCTGTCACGCTCCTCATTCATCTGCAGTGCTCAAACTTTAATTTAAGACAAGCTGCAGAGGAATTCAGAATACGCTTTTACAAAGGTGTGAAGTGTGATGCTGAGCAGCCCTCTGGGCCTGTCAGCAGCTGTTGTTGTTGAAGCTGGAAAGACATTTCCAACTGAAAGTGTTTTAGGATAGAGGCTTTGAGATGAATAATCACTGTGAAATGTTTTTGGGCCACCTCCTGTTCATTTGAATAATTAATCAAAAGTGAATGTGAATGTTTCACATAATTAACTACAAAACCATTATGGTCTTAAACTACAGATTTACACAGCACACTACAGCCTTTTAACGGTGAGATTTGAAAATTTCACTCAGTTGCAATCTCAAAGAAAAATATGGCTTGAGACATTCACATTAAAAGTTTAGCTGACTTGTTTGGAGATTGTAATGAAACAGGCACAATTTGCTTTGAAGAATCCACTTGGTGACTGCAAACTGTGCTTGTGCTAGTCAGTGTTTGGCACCTATAAAGTAGGCAGATATGGACAATGAGAACTATTTCTCAGCCGGTACTCCGCAGATTGAATATTGGATATTAATCTGCTCCCTATGTCCGGGTGAAAAAATCTCCCTCAGACCTGATCCAGACACATACAGTAGGCTTTTACTCCAGTGGAAAAATAATAGTATTACCAGCACAAGGCCTAAGTCTCTAAATCTCTTATCTCCTCTTAAAAATGGTTTAAGAAAAAGCAAGTTATTCTTATATCTATAAAGCACAGAATAATTTTAGGAAATATATCACTGAAATTTATAATCAAATGTAATCTCTCCTTCAGTTAGTGCCTTATTTCCAGAAGGACTGGTTTACTTGGAGGGTGATAATACAGTCAACGTAGGAAACTAATCTGTCTGCTGGACTAAGCTAAGTGTCTAAAAACTTCCTCCACTTTCCAACCAAGCATGAACTGACACATTCTTCGTTCTATATACATTCCTCCTGAACAGCCACTATTCCTCAACTTAGTTTTTTTTTTTTGCAATCGCTAGTGGTTTTTGGCCTTTCTGGAAAAAAATAAAAAATAAAAAACTTCATCGCATCTTAGCCAATCAGATCATACCAGGTGCACTTGCTCCTCCCACTCAGAGGAGCTGGTGCTGGGCAGCTGGTCGGATACAGAGTCACAGCACGGAGTGTCGACATGGCAAACCTTCTGGCCTCCACGCTCAGCGGCGTCTCCACCTGCGGCCATGTAAGGTAGTGGCATGGTGACAAGGTCTAACTGTGTCGGCCTCTCGGCAACGCCACAGTCTTTTTCCTCCATGTCGCTCAGTCTCTGAGAGCAGAAACCTACATCTGCCCTCACTTCCTGAGGCCGGACAACAACGCTGGCTTTCTCATCATCTTGCAGGCAGCCACCTCCACCAAGATGGAGCGCTGGGTTCGAGTCGGTGTCGGAGGAGGTTGACGGAACCAGGGTGATGCCTTGAGGATTCATGTCATGGAACCAAGCCATGATGTTGCCCAGCAGGTTTGCATTTGCAGCTATCGCAGAAGATGAGGACGGGTCATGGCTGCCGAATGTAGTTGAGTCTACCGTGTCACTGGAAGAAGAGAAGAGGCCTGTCGACGAGTTGCTGCCAACTGGAGCTACTGGTATTGGCATAGAGGCCCCGTAGGCCCGGTGGCGACTGTCACAGTGCTGTACAGAGGTGGATACAGTGGTGGTAGCAGAGTACTGGCTGCTGATATTGATGTTGCCAAGTCTTGCCAAGTTATCTCCAAGCTCCAGCAGTTCTGAGCTGCTTAGGGAGGCTCTGGGGACCTCTACACCAGGAGCACTCTGTTCAAGCCTGGAAGGCAAGGACGTGCCAATGGCGCCAAGTGAGGCTTCATTGGCAAGGACCTCGTGGGTAGACTCAATCCCTGAAATGCCAGAGTCCTGGAGAGACAGCTGAATGGCCAAAAGGATGTTAGGGTCATCATCATCCAAGGAACCAAGACCCTGTAAAAGAAAAAGAACGATACACCGTCACTGATTCAAAGTTCCTCCATCCAGGCCACATTGGTTTCATCTAGTTAAAGCAGCTCAACTAAAACCAGCACCACCTTTTTGTGAGGAAATCAGAAGCAGCAGTAGCTTCTAACTGCTGATATAAACCTGCTGTACACCATCTACAGGCAAGGAAAATAATGTTGTTTCAGCTTCCTGGATTGTTTAACAACTGCTGTGCTTTGTGCCTTGTGTGTTTTTTTCAAGTTTTATATTTCACAACTCCAACATAGTAAAAGACATGGTTGCAATATTACATATTTTTTCCGTCAACAAATCCCATGAAATAACAATAATTTAATCTCTCATACTCCGTTCTGACTTCTCCAGTCTGTGGCTGTCACTGCCACAATCACTGTGATGAATGAAAATGTCACCTGGTCTAACAGTGCGATGTGTTTTCCATCGTCTCTGAACAGCAATGCAGGTTTTCACATCGAAAATGTAAGAAAATCTTATCTTGTTTTTTTTACATTATGTGCATGTATTTGATCTGTTTATTTTTTACCAGTCAGACATCACATAATATCTGCAAGACTGTCGCCAAACCTTACTCAAAAGGCATCAAAATTTGTCCTGCTCGACCGTCAGTTCTGCAGCCACACACTTCTATGAATATTGACTCCACATTTGACAGCCTGTAAAAATGCAATTGGAAGAAGGCCATTCCTTTTTTCTAAATGACTTTTTATAGTTGCCTTTAGAAATAACAAAAATCAAACAAATCTGGTCCAGTTAAACGTTGTTATGAAAGCACTATCAAGACACAGTGGCTATGAGGGAAAAAGTCCCAGACATCGTTTCATCTACTTTAATGCTGTACTTTTTTTTTTTAATATTATCTTAAACGTTTTACAGGCTGAAAGCCTTGGATAGAGATGAAAATGTGCACTTACCATCAGAGGACCTTGTCGCCGTCCACCTCCAACATCTTGTGTGTCTTTGGTGAAAAAGAAATGGACAAAACGCCTACAGTCAAAACACTCATTAAACCAAATCTTTACTGCAACACTAAGATAGCAATTTAGCACATACTAATTACCCCATTTAGGAAAATCGTATTTATTTTAGAGAACACTGCAAGATGATCACATAATAAGCAACCTGACAAAGGATGTGCCTTGGCACAACAGAACCTATTCGCTGGCTTGAAAACTGCAAACTGGGTCCAACTTTCATTCCAGACGGTCATAAACAAAGCAGCTTTGTGATGGATGACATTGACGGATCAGGAGTATTGGCTTGTTCAACTTGAGCACTACCACTACCTTAATTTGTCCCATGTACATATCAGAGTATCAAAAACTGAGAGCAGAATCCTCGATCAATGTACTTTGATGTACGTAGATATATAAATATATAGACCCATGTTTGTTGCATTAGTCTTCACTCTAATTTCCTGACGCCTCTCCACGTTATCATGAAAAGGAAAAACACCAGTAACTGTCAACATGCCTTTTATGTATGCATAATATGATCAGGTTACAGAAATATTTAAAGGTACAGTTAGATTTTTTTTTTCCTAATATTGTAATCTAATATTCTATCTAATTTAGCTGAGACAACACACAGTGAGAATGCAGATGAAAGACTGAGAGGAGCAATCTGCTTTAGATAATATAGAATATTGTACCTGTAATAAAGAATGTAACTTTGGGGGGAAAAAATTAAGAAACTCCAGAGGAGCAACACTGTTTGTTCACTACTGTACCTAAAGTGCTGTCGCTGGGGTCATCAGGGTCAGGGGTGTTGCTACGCAGACTGGACATGTCGCCTCGCCTCCGCTGCCTATGTCTCCGTCTGTACTGGAACTCTGCATACTCCTACATCATCAGCAAAAAAATTTATTTTAATAAACCAGCAACAGTTGGGTGACAAACACACTATACAGTACTTGCAGTTCATCCGGTCACCATGTACCCAACTCTTATAAGGAACATATCGCTGTAAGACTGGGAAAAAAGAAAAACTGTCATACTGCTGATGTGGGACTGCAGCATATTTGCCTCGATCCATGTCCAGATTTCTAGTTACAAACAAAATATGAATATATAAACTGGTGGGAACCTTGATTTATGTGGCGAAGCACTTTGCTTCAAATCTGGTCTGCGTCTTCTCTTCCAGAAAAGATCAACACCCAGAGACTGCCTCAAGCCCTTTCATCTCCAGACCTTCAAAACTTAGGATCCAGTCTGGACTGAATCCAATTACACACACTCACTGGTAGGGAATAGAAAATTAAGCAACAGGAGGACTGAGGTTCAGATGTGTGAAAAACTATGTGTGTATATGCCTGACTGATCTCAAAAATAACCATGAATACCTCATCAAGCATGAAAATGATGTAAAGAAAAAGTTGATTACATTTTCATTTACTAGCAAGTTTAAAAAAAACACAAGTCAGAAAGAATTAAAAGACATATTTTGTCGTAATGGCTATGAAGTAATGACCCCACCCACAGATTTAACTTACCCAAAATTTAACAGTACGTACTGCATGACCTCGATTTAGAGGCACTCAGAACATGTTGCAGTCTGTCAACATCAACAACCAATACTCTCTAATACTCAACTTTGATATAATACTGTATTGGACACATTATCTCTTGGAGGAGTTAAAATCATACAGAATCAAATAAACAAATTACAAACACAATAGTGTAATAGGTGTGTTTGCATATGCATGTTTCTGAAGTCTTTTGAGTTTTACAATAAGTATATACCAAGTTTATGCACTAAATAGTTTCTCAAATTGAAAACAGCAAAGTGTACGTGTCCCTCATCTCAATTGAACTTAGGGTGCAGTTCATTTACAAATAAATTGGCAATAATTGTCAACTGAATAAAATTTTCTATGCCAAACTAGTGATAAACGCAAGACTGCTCTCTGGTTGGAGACCAACATGAAAAGGTTTCATAATGAACTTGCACATCTGCATATCAATAATATGGGAAATAATCATTCTACTTTCTTCATTCAATCATCATCACATTCGTACCATTCATCAAGTCATATTTTTATAATCAAAAGCCTGTCACCCAAAGTCTGTCTTTCATGTTTCTTCCCCTCTAAAAATAAACCCATTATAAAGTGATCTGTAGGCATTATAAGAACCATGGAGCAGACCATCTGTAGCTGTGCCTGAGAGGCAGTGTCATCAGGCTTTGATTATTACTATGGTGTTCCCATTAACTACTGCAGCTGAGAGAAAGAGGCTCTTAATTAGGAGAAAAATAAACTACCATCTTCTTTAGAATAGCATCTGGTGGCAGCATTTCCTGTGAACTTCCTCTTAGATACACGTTCCCAAAATAATTTATTGACAATGACAGAATATTGGAAAGTTTGTTTGTGATTTATTCCTGACTGTGTGAGAAATGGGGTAAAGGGTACGATGCATCTAAGAGCATCTCACCTAAATTCAATGAATTGATAATTTGCTCGCTTGAAAATAAGCCAGATCTTTTAGTGTGTCTAGCTGAATTAAATGATTAAACAGAGCTAGTCGCATTTACCCACAAGATGAGATTTGTCATAAATCTGTTCTCATGGCTTAGTAATAAAACCATACTGTAAACAAACATATATGCATTAATGCATATGCATCAGCAAGATAAAGATATAGCATTACAGAGTAATTCCAGTTAAAACCAAGAGTGTTGCAAATTATAAACTTACATTTATTTCTTACATGAATGACTGAAAAGAATAGTCAAACCTCTTCACTAATGTGTTTCGACTTGCAACCGATAAGAAAGAGATAACCTCAAATCAAGGATTAATATTTTATCATTTAGCAAATATGGCACATTGAGTCTACGTTTGAATAATAAAAGTCCTGCAGTGGCTGTTAACTCTGTAAACCTTTAATTAACAAGAGCTTTACCTACGCCCCACTACATAGTGCTGAGCAGGAAGAGGATAAGTAGTTTCAAAATTAATGCATCAGACTGGCAGATGAGACCGATCTTGTCATTTGTTTGCTTGGCAATAGGGAAATGCCTGGTTTATGCTGTTGAAAGATGTGCACAGTAACCTGAGAGGCTTAGGTTTGATGTAAGATTTGCATATTTGTGTTGTGTTTTCAACACTTCAGAAGAGAGCACCACAAAGCCTGAGGAGTGATGGGGCTGTTGAGCTGAGTGAATTTGTTCCTGATGAAAGCGTTGTATGTTTGAAAGCTGCCGCAGTGTGATAACTGAACAATAATACAAACTTAAGTGTAGTAAACGCAGCGTATTGACGTACATACAGCGATCGGGTGCATGCATCAAGCTTTGCAGGAAAAAGTATGCAGGTCAATAACCAAACCGTTATATGGTCATTAGTTTTATGAGTCTAAGTGTTAAGTACAAACGTCTGTTACTAATGTGCAGCGATCAGGAGCAACCTGCTTATGTAGGTGTTAGCCAGAGCTTTGCTTTAATCTTTCCAACTATGTGCACAGGGGAACTCTTAGCCATCTGGCTTCTCCAGTGTGTTTAATAACATAGTGATCTTTGGGTCATCATGGTTTGTCAGTGCTTATGACACAACCACAGTCAAATCAGCACCATTAAATATTAAGACATAATGTATGTCACAAGCATCTTCAGAGTTGGAAACGAAGATGTGGTTCCTGATGAGACCTTTAAGTGTGATGTCATCTTCTGTGGGGATTGAGCCATGCATTTAAGTGCAGACTTTGGTGACAGTGTGATGACTGGTTTTAATTTTTTAACAGTGTAAATTTGTTTTTTACATGTCAGTAAAAAGTCTACTAAACTTAAATTCACCAACGAGCGGCTCCCGGAGGAGAAGTAGGTGAGTTGAGTTGCATCTCCTTGCTAAAGAAAACAGGCAAAGCTAGCAGATGTTTGACAACTCGTACTACGTGCTGGGACCCTGTGTGTACTATTGATGACATTTGGTGCAGTTCTGAGCATTATTTTGGGCAAATGGTGGCGTTTTGGTTGCGGTCAGACAGTGGATCCGGAGAGCGCCGTGTGTGGCGATATTGCGGTATTTGCTGAAGTTGGTGGATCTCGTGAATGTAGCGGTCGGGCAAATTGATCTCTCGAGGGGGGGTCTAACTCGGTGTTACGGTGTGTTTGACCATGGTTTACACTTACGCCGGAATTTCACTTTAAACTATTGATGTTTTTTTACAAGAAGTGCTGGATGGTGAATGTAGGTTTATCTGATTATATGTGAAAACGAAGGCAACTCAGCTCAACATGCTGAAGTGTAATTTAATGTTTCACCAGGCACCTGTAGGCCCGACCTATCTAAGCAGATATGTCATCGGAAAATTTAAGATCCTAAATGTAAAGGTATGCATCTAATATCTGGTGAATAACAACAATCTATGCCAGATACTATTACATTTTATTTAAGTGAGGAGTTCAAGCAGCAGAGTTCACGTTTAGATGAAAAGCACACGGAGATTTAATTAAGGCTTCTGTTACCTCAGGTGATGCAAAACCTAAATATTCCCAGTCCCATGTTCCGCCAGCGAAACTGCAATTGAGCAAGAAACAGAAGTTTTGTCAGAATAACAATCTGGTTAATTACTGAAATTAGTTAACTAATTAGACTCTTTTGATCATTTCAACTTGAGCACTTGTTTTACATTGTAGTACAGTTTCTCTCCTCTGACACATTTAGTGAGCTGCATGTCTGTGTGTTACCTGCGCCTGGGGGCCTCAGGAGAGTCATTGGGGGCCACACCTCTGGCTACTGAGGCCAGGAACTCCTGCCTCTTCTGCTGCACCAGACACGCAGCACGGATTATCTTGTGGCGCGGTGTCCGTAGATAAGGCCGGTTGACCTTTTGTGCCAGGTCCTCAGTCACCATCTCCAAATCAGTCTGAGGAGAGACAGAGAGGAGCCTGAAAGATTTCTTTTAGTGCACAAACATGCAATTTTGAACTTTTTTAAGGACAAAATGTCTGTGGAACCATTGCTAGAAGTAAACTACTTTTGGGGCTACTGTGTATTTATCTACTTTAAAAATGCATTAATTTTAAAAGGCCCTTAAGAAATCACAAGACCTATGGGAGCCTTGTGCATTAATTTTGCAGTATTTCAAAGGCCACAGCATAAGAGATCGCAGGCAAGTACATTTTGTGTCATGTTGTCCTGCCAGCGATGACAAATTATATAACACTAGATGTTGAAACAAAAAGCTGAGATGTGCAGGTATAACTGGGGCAGACTGTGATCATGAGGTTGAATGCTGTAGTCCCACACCTCTAATGGCACATTTAAGGCTGGCTTTCTCAACAAGTAAAGCTGAAACCTGCATAAGCTCGTAGATCTCTTTCTTTGTGCTTTTGGGCTCCAGAAAGAACCCATAAGGATAAGAACACTTGAGGATGCGGCGAGTCTTTAGTAGTTCTAGGACCGCATCTTCAATGAATGTAGTGTCAGGTGGGCCTCCTTCCCCTGGGAAAGAGAGTGAAAGAGCACGTTAGATAACAAAATATCTACTTAATTTTTGCAGAATACATCCCTCATTCCAGCCTAAATTGCCTTCACTTCTGAGCAGATCAGAACTAAATCATGGGAAATTCTGTAACAAAGCCTATGAAAGCAAATCTCCATTGTACTAAACGTACTGTGGGTGCTGTTTTATACGACACCTCTGAGGGTCTAACTTGATGAGAAATGAGAGCCACAATCTGTGCTGACTTGTGTTGAACTATGAACTCTCTCTTCTTCTGAGGAAAGAATTCACAGCTCACGGAGATTTTGCCAGTAAAACAACTTCTTTTGGTAGTAGGTGACTAGCATGGTCAAATTGTGATCTGCTCATCTGAATATATCTATTTTAGCACAGGATAGTATTAAGAGATCTCTACATTGTGAATTAACAAAACAAAGAGTGATTTTTATTTGAAAAAATAGTGCATCAAGGCCAATGATGATTTTTAAAGAATAAAACCTGCTGCAACTGTACTATGCAGGATGATTTATGCATTCATTCAACTAAACAAAACCATGAGCTGTGAGTTACAGCCCTCTCCATTTCTCTGGCAGCTGGCAGTCAGACTTGTCCAAGCACCACCACTGCAATCACTATCTACTGAAATTTGATCTGAGTGCTGTCTAACACAGCAAAACTGGACTATGCTAACCTGTTGGGAATTGGCTGTGCAGATGGGGATGACTCTAGACAAAGCTAAAGTACAGCTTTGCTTTGTTGTAACTTAGACAAGACTGCTGAATAACAACGATACACGCTGTTGTTAATACATTATTAAAACACCTTTGTCTTTTTTTCTTGCCCCCTGACTACGTCCCAAAGCTTATTATCAGAGGACTAAATTAAGATGTGTCTAAACATGTAATGTAGAGGGACACTGTTATGGCAAGCTGCTCACTCACTTCCACTCAGGGCTCGACTGAGCTGCTCCATCTTCTCTTTGGCTGTTTTTAACAAGCGCTGCTCCAGCTATTTCAGGGAAGGCAGAGGCTGTTAGGCTTCATTGTTAGGTAAGAACATCTTAAGAAGACTGTCTGATCAAGCAATATCACATTATGAGGCACAATAGATTAAACAGTGGGAGCAGTAGACCTTTTTTAATCAAGGTATTGCACAACAACCTCCAATCGCCAAGTAGGATAGGAATATTATAGATGTAGAGACAACAAAAACACTATATCTGCATAATTTTACAGTATAATGTCCATCCACATGGCCACATGACAGCTTTACATTATCTGATAAGTTCACACTGGCCACATCCACTTCCTCAACAACTGCATGGTTGTACAGGATGCAAAGCAGACAGCATTGGAAGGCAAAGCCAGACCTGTTTACCTGATAGCTGTGCTCGTGGTTCTTGAAGCGTGTGTAGTAGTGCATAAAACGATCGAGTTCCTGAAAGCTCTTGTGCTTCTTCTCTGCCTGTAAAACCATGATGAAACATGAGTCGCAGTGAATAATAAACTCCTGTGTGAGTGGGTAGGCACTCTGGTTGAGAGCAGAACAAAAGTGAGTAGTCCCACAGGTGAAATCAGTACTTGTGATTGAGAGGAATGCTGGTGAAGACGGAGAATAAACTGGTAGAATTGATTGTGCGTGTCTCGACACAGGTTGGTTGTGTGCGTATCTTTGTGTGTTTTCCTTCCTGCAAATTTAAACCATAGACTTAAGCTGTTTTCTCTGTAATGTTCAGGTTTTTATAAGGAGGAAAAATGTGGGGAATGAAAAATACAATATCTCTGGTTCTGCTACAATGATTCTGGTCACTCTTAAAAAACAACAACAAAAAAACACAACCTATTATGAGTCCAGTAGTAGAAGTATAAAGCTTCTACATTAGGGGAGTTTTCTGAAGATTAAGAAATCCACCTTATAAAAATAGCCAAGGTCCAACTCCCTTCAGCATATTTTCTAAGTGTCAGCACCTTTGCATGGCACAACAGAAGGTTTGTGTCACTCACTCCTTTGATGTCATATTTTAGAAAAGGGAGTAACATGAGCTACAAAAAAAAGATTAATGCAGTGTCAATCAACTTAATTTTGTTTACTTTAATTAGAGTGGCGGCAGAACTGTGGTGGTGCAGTGTGACCACAGGCCAGTGCCCCCCACCAATCAATCAAACTGGATATTGGCAAACAAACACTGCTATAATACAACAGCATGTGTGTGTATGTGTGTGTACCTCATCAGTCATCTCCTTTGACTGCTCCTCCACCTGCTGGATGACCTCGTAGCGGGTGCAGCGATAGTAGCCTCCTGTTGATGAGCTGTGCTTTTTCCACTCCTCCAGACAGATCCAGCAGAAGTCGTACTTACACTACAGGGGCAGGGAGGAATTATTAGACCTAAACCTGTTCTGACCAGCTGAACAGCAAAAACCTGGTCAGTTGATTTCTAATGCCAGCTCAGCTACTGTATACTGAGGTGATCTACATTTTAATCATCCTCCATTCAGGTGTTTTTAAGAACTCCTAACTTGGAACTCAAGATCCACTTTCTTACAGTATAAGTATTTGTCTCAATCTTCGAAAAAATGTCTTCAACAAATGGCAGATCCGTAGTTTTAACATTGCAGTGAAACCTAAGCCTGCTGCAACTAGAAGGCACTCATATCACATTTTAAATCAACAATTCCCATTGGATAGCATATAACAACAAAACACTCCTATCTGCAGCCTGTTTGAGTGTAAGTGATTCTTTCCCCTTGCCACAAGTACTTTGAGTGACAAGTTAGCCTAAGCAACACAAAACACTAAAGGCCGAGACCTCTGTTGTCCTGAAAACGCTGCTTACATGACACTTCAGAAAAATCAATACAAAATGAAAGAGTGGAAGGATGCATGAATGGAAGGACAGAGAGACATACAAAAAAACAGTGGGTGAAATGGAGACTGAAAGTGTGAGGCCACAACGGAGGGAAGGGAATGGTAGCAAAAACACAAAGTAACATTCAGTGGCAACACCGAGTCTTGTGTTTCCAAGCAACAGGGGTACAGCTATTTCTCATCAGGTAATAACGGGTCGAGAGGCTGAGCCCTCTGTGGCCTTTCAGCTTGTGAGAGTTGTTCCACCCCCCCCCACACACACACAACTAATCTCTATCTGTAGCGAGTCTCTAACTAGGATGGAGACAGTGACAGGGCTGTCACAAAGACAGAGGGAGTTTGGTTGTGTGACTGCACTGGGCTCCTTTCATGGCCTGCCCTCCAGCAACAGCGGCAGTAACAGAGACTCAGTCTGGCAACATGTCTGTGTGATTATCAGTGTCACACACTCTGACTCCACAACTCACTGAGTCCTTTTTCATCTCCATCACTTCTGTGTTACTCTCCTTTGTCCATCTCAGTAAGACAAAAGCTGCTGACTACAGGGCTTACTGTTCTGAGGATAACAGTATCATAGGCCATCAGTAAAGATAGCCGGTAAACATACACTTTTAGAATGAGCGCTTATGTCTATAGCATAATGCTATCAGTGATTCATCAGAAGATTTGTTTCATACTTGATTATTTATCATTAACATCAGCGGAGTTCCAAGGTGTATATGATAATCCAACAAACTGATGAAAAAATAACACAGCCACTGCAAAATGTATAATGAGCGAAGAAAAAGCGCCTAAAAGTGAATAACCGAGAGCAAATTCATCAAGAGTGTGGTGAGATGTTTGAAAGTTAAATAAGGCGTATCATCACAAGAATCCAAAGTAGTGCTTCAACACAACAAAGCCTGCCCTACAGTAAACTGCTTAATTAACCATTACTTCAGATCTTTTGTTTCTATAAGGCTTCTGAAGTTTGAAGGTAGCAACTATTCGCCAAGTTTCTCAGAAAGTCAGAAAAACTATTAGTGTGCTACTTTACAATAAAAAACAATATGTTGTTCTATTTCATTCTTCCTGACCGCCAGAGACGGTATGAAATACCTGGATAAGCATCACGCGCATGCGCAGATCGAGACATAATACCAACAAAGTCATGTGACCTGGGTGACGTAAGCGACCTGATAAAAGGGGCAGGCACCCAGAAATCGTCTCCTTTTCATCTTCTCGCCTTAGCGCACACACAGGTTGTTGTTGTTGTTAGCTTGCCGCATACGCCAGTAGCCTCGTAACCACGACCGGTTGGAGCTACGGTTTCGTCCTCCAGAGGCTGCGTATCCGGCGCTCATCCCCGCTGTGCATATCCGACCACTGCTCGGACTGCGACAGGTAAGTAGCTTGTTTTTCATCGCCGGCGGGCGTGCTTCATCCCCGCTAAGTGCCTCCGCTCAGCTGGGTTGATTACCTCGTTTGTTAGCCATCTAGCTTCCTGCTACTGCTGCCCTCGTGAGGTGTTTTTTCTCCTCCCTAACGGCTGTTTCGGTGGTTAGCAAACACTACCTACGGTGCTAAAAATTATTAAAAAAAAAAAAAAAAAAAAAAGTCTCCGGTCGGGCTAGCGGAGTTTTTTTCGCTCTGTTGCTAACATCGTTTAGCTTGTTTGTAGCGGAGTGTTTCTCGCTCTGTTGCTACAACTTCGGCTTCACGCACTACCAGGTGCTGGTTGACGGACTCGTACCCGAGTGTTACTCGCTCTGCTGCAGCGCCGCTACCCGCTGGTGCTATTTTTTTCACTGTGACACGGTGCTGGGCTGGTTGTAGCTGGGTGTTCTCGCCCTGCAGCTACACCGCTCACCTTTCGGCGTCACTTGCTGATTTTATTGTGGGACTGTATTGAGTGTTCCCGCTCAACTGCCATACTACAGCACTCTGTAGCTATGTTGTGTGTTTGCACCTCCTGCATGGCTCCTCTGAGCCCAGAGGATGGCCATGACAAATGCCCTTCGTGTCTCGGCATTGAACACCTTAAGCAAGCACTGACTGAAGGCGCTTGCATTAATTGCACCTGCATGCCATTAGCAGAAAGGACTGCGAGGTTGGCTAAACTTGATAAAAGCTTTGCTGGGGCTGGGTTACCCCCTTCCGGCGGCCCCAAGCGCCGCGGACACACACAATGACGACGCCCCCGTCACTAAGAAGAAACGGACAGGCGATGAACCCTTGGCCCTTAAAGTGGACACTTTGGCCTCTGAGTTTGCCCAGATTAAGGCCCTCCTCCTTAGTCTGCAGACTGGTGGTCCCTCGGATGCTTGCACCGCTGCCTCAGAACCACCGCTTGAAAGGCCATCACGGAGCTACGCTGAGGGTGATAGCCTAGCTTCTTTGCCCCAGGTGGCTAGCCAGCAAGACGAGGACACGCTCTCTATTGCGGCCTCTGGGAATCTTTTTACTGACGATGAAGCAGGGGACAGGAGGAACTGGAGGGAGGATCCCCCCCTCCCTCTGTGACAGACTCTCATGAGTCGGGTGTGCAGACTCGTTGAGGGACGCTGAGGCCAGTCTTTCTACAGTTAAAACAGGCCCATCCAACTGGCCATCTCTCGGCTTGGGTTAGATACTGCCCCTGTGGAGGCTGCTCCCTCTAATGCTTTCTTCAAACATGCCCCTCAACCATCTTCCTTCAGGGTTCCACCCTCTGAGCCATACATCACTGAACTTCAGAGATGTTGGCCAGACCCCAAGACTTTCCTTCACCTGCCAAGTGACTGCAGAGCTCTGGCTGCCATGAGGGACGCCGACCAATATGGTCTGGATCAGATGCCTACCGTTGATGCCTCAATCGCTTCTCTGATAGTGTCTCCTGATGAAGCTCTCAGACCTGATGCCCGTTGTCCACGCCCACAGTGTAGGATAAACTGATGACCTCCTTACTAAGAGCTATGATATAGCGGCTCGGATGGGGCGTATTGGTAACTCCCTTTCCCACCTGGTTCTGGCTCTGTCACAGACTCTCCAGACTGCTGGAGCAGATGCTCAGGCACAAGGCCTCAGTGATGCTTCACTCCAGGCGTTTGCCTTCATGACCAGAGAGCTTGGGAGACTGATGTCCACCTTGACCTTGGCGCGGCGCCAAGTATGGCTTGCCCAGTCCCCCTTGTCGGAAGCATGTAGGAAGACACTCCGCACGCTACCTGTCATTCCAGGCCAGATGTTTGGACCTGCGGCCCAGCAGGCTTTGGAGCGCAGTGTGCAGGTGAATAAAGTTAAGCAACAGTTTTGCTGACTTACGCCAGGCACCATTGCCTAGACCAAGGCACGCTAGTGCTCCCCGCTCTGCGGCCAATGTTCAGGTGAATCAAGAGCCGGCCGCCCCGCGTTCCAGCAGGGCCGCTTCCATAGGGCCCCTCAGCAGCCTGCCTTTCGGGCGCCTAAAGACAGGGCGCCCAGGTACGGTCCACCTGCGGACCGAAACCCCAAGCTGCCCAGAGGCCGCGGGGGTCGGACCTGACTGCCTAGATCCGGGCGCCAGCCGTTTCTCCCCACAACATCTAGGCCAGTGGGAGGCCCTGACCTCAAACCCTTGGGTGTTGTTGACTCTTTCCAAGGGTTACAGTGTTCAGTTCAGGCGTCGACCCCCCAAGTTCAGCGGGTCAGAATGACTGTGGTCAAGGACCCCTAAGGTCTCTGGCTCTCGAACGGGAGATTTCGGTGCTTCTGGAGAAAGGCGCCATCGAGTGTGTAAAAAGTTCAGATCGAATGAGAGGGTTCTATTCGACTTATTTCCTTTGTTCCGAAGAAGGACGGGGGTTTTCGCCACCATCCTCGATCTCAGACGACTGAACCAGTTCATAAAGGTTCTTCGTTTTCATATGCTTCGCACAGCAGACGTTCTTCAGGTGGTCTCAGAGGGAGATTGGTTCACAAGCATCGATCTGAAGGATGCCTATTTTCATGTGCCAGTTGCACCGCACCACAGACAGTTCCTTCGTTTTGCCTTCAAGGGACGGGCGTACCAGTTCCGTGTTCTCCCCTTCGGACTCTCACTCGCCCCTCGCATCTTCACCAGATGCATTGCGGCAGCACTTTCGCCGCTGCAGAGCAAGGGCGTTCGTATTCTGCCATACTTGGACGACTGGCTCATATGCTCCGCGACTCGCGAGCAGGCCATTCGCGACACAACGTGTCTTTTGACCCATGTGAACCAGTTGGGTCTTACTGTGAATTTCGCAAAGAGCTGTTTAGTTCCCAGTCAACGGGTCGTGTTCATCGGGGTTGTCCTCGACTCGGTGATGATGAAGGCCTTTCCTTCCCCACAGAGGGTGGACGACATTCTCAACCTTGTCTCACGTGTTCGGAAAGGTGTAAGGTTGACATATGGTCTGTTTCTCCAGCTGCTGGGAAAATTGACAGCTGCATCAGCGGTCGTCCCCCTGGGACTCCTCTCACTGCGCCCCTTGCAGGTGTGGGTCAATGGTTTGGACCTCGACCCCAAGAGGCACCAAGGCAGGATGGTGGTGGTCTCAGGCAAGTGCCTCCAGTCTCTCAAACCCTGGAGAAGCAGGGCCTATCTCTCCAGCGGTGTTCCCTTGGGTTTCTCTTCCTTCCCGTCGGGAGGTGGTGGTAACAGATGCCTCCCTCTTGGGCTGGGGCGCTGTTTGGAACCACAGGACGGTCAGGGGTACCTGGAGTCCTCAGCAGAGACTCCAGCACATAAATGTGTGCTGGAATTGCGTGCGGTACACTTAGCCCTCAGGCACTTCCTTCCCTTCTTGGAAGGGAGGCATGTACTCGTTCGCTCAGACAACACCTCGACGGTTTATCATGTAAACCACCAAGGGGGAACCAGGTCCAGACATTCCCTACGGGAGGCTCAGTGGCTCCTTCACTGGGCCTCACCTCGCCTTGCGAGTCTCAGGGCGATGCACTTACCGGGTGTGCTGAACACAGCCGCAGACATGCTTTCCCGCCAAAAGCCTCCTCCGGGGGAGTGGAGGCTGAACCCCACGGTGGTTCAGATGGTATGGGAGAGGTTCGGCAGAGCGGAGGTCGACCTATTCGCCTCAGCAGCGTCAACGCACTGTCTGCTGTGGTTCTCCCTCTCGGAACCAACCAGCCCGTTGGGGCAGGATGCTCTGGCACACTCCTGCCAGACCGCCTCCTGTATGCCTTTCCTCCAGTCCCACTGCTCATGTTGACGCTTCACAGGATAGACAGGAGCAATCACTCAGTGTTGCTGGTGGCTCCCTTCTGGCCCGGGAGAATATGGTTTCCTCTTCTCCATCGGCTTCTCAACGGGGTACCTTGGCCCCTCCCACGGAGGCAGGATCTCCTGTCGCAGTTGGGGGGGGAGCATTTGGCATCCTCAACCGGAACGCCTCCAGTTGCATGTCTGGCCCCTGAAGGGCCGGACTCGTTGCTGAATCTTTGTGATCAGCTGTCGTCCAGACCGTAGTCAGTGCTCGTGCACCCTCGACTAGGCTGCTGTATGCCAACCGATGGAAACTCTTTGCTGGTTGGTGTGGTGGTCAGAATGTGGACCCAGAGCATTGCTCTGTACCTGTACTGCTCGGATACCTGCAGACGTTGCTGGATAAGGGGCTCTCTGCCTCTACTATAAAGGTGTATGTTGCTGCCATCTCTGCTCGACATGCCTTTGTGGATGGTCAATCTGTGGGATCACATGCTCTGGTGGGCAGGTTTCTCAAAGGTGCTCTCCGATTGCGGCCTCCACATGCTGTTAGGGTGCCTTCTTGGGATTTGCCTGTCGTCCTGGAAGCCCTGTGTTCTCCTCCATTTGAGCCCCTGGAACACGCTGACCTCAGGTGGCTGTCTTGCAAGACTGCTTTTCTTCTCGCTGTTACATCTGCGAAGCGGGTTGGTGAGCTTCATGCCCTGTCTATCGCCAGTGAGTGTTTGCGGTGGAATCCTGATGGATTGGGGGTTACTATGTGGCCTAACCCCTCTTTCCTACCAAAGAGGCTTTCTGCTTTTCATGTTAATCAACCTATCAGTTTGGTGGCTTTTGCCCCAGAGTCGGGTGTGGAGGAACTACCTCCTGGTGTCACCTTTCTTTGTCCTGTTCGCGCCCTGAAACAGTACATTGAGGTTTCTGCTGGTTTTCGTAAGTCTGATGCTCTGTTTGTCTGTCATGGAGGGCACAGGAAGGGTTGTGCCTTGTCCAAACAGAGGCTCTCGCATTGGGTTGTTGATACCATAGCTCATGCATACAGGCTCGGGGGCCTTCAGATCCCCCCAGTGAAGTGTCATTCAACCAGGAGCGTCTCCACGTCGTGGGCTGCTTTGAAGGGTGTTCCACTGAATGACATCTGTGCTGCAGCTGCGTGGGCTTCTTCCTGTACCTTTGCCCGCTACTACAGAGTCAATGTCGCCGCTCCCCATCCTGTGGCGGCAGCTGTCCTGTCTGTTCCTTCGGTCTGCAACTGAATCTCGGTGAGTGCGGATTCCTCATGACTTTTTTGGTATGGGTCATCCAGGTATTTCATACCGTCTCTGGCGGTCAGGAAGAATGAAATAGAACGAGAGTTACGGATGTAACTAGGGTTCTATGAATTCTGGATGACCGCCAGAGTTCGTTGTCACTCGGAATCTTGACGAGAAGATTCTGTAGGAGACGATTTCTGGGTGCCTGCCCCTTTTATCAGGTCGCTTACGTCACCCAGGTCACATGACTTTGTTGGTATTATGTCTCGATCTGCGCATGCGCGTGATGCTTATCCAGGTATTTCATACCGTCTCTGGCGGTCATCCAGAATTCATAGAACCCTAGTTACATCCGTAACTCTCGTTATCAGTGTCAGTCTGGTCATCTGGCCCACCAGCACAAATACCTGTGGCCCACGAGACTGTTAAAAAAATCCATAATGTTTTTAGCTGCTCTGGCTCTCTTTACCGGTGTGCATGAGAGCTGCTGCTGTGTGTGAATGTGTTCTGAGGGGATTGAAGGGATTATAAATAATAACTACTCTAATAATAATTAAATGCTTTTTTTCATGTCAAGGAAAATAAGCACTGTAATTAGTTTTAAGTGTATAACAGAGGTTTTGTAAAAATGTGTCTCAAAATAAAGAAAACTAAAATTAAAATTGTAGCTTGAGTAGTAACCTTTTTCTTTTTTTGTTAACTTCACATCTGTACAGTTATATTTTACAATACACAGTCTCTACAAACCAAAAGCACTGAACATGTTTAACTCATCCTTCTATATACAGTATATATATACACAAAACTTTCTCTCCCTTGTGTGCCCATTTCACTTGCTCAAGTTGCAATGATTGGCAGAGCTGCATTATGTGACCAGTGCCACAGGTTAGAAAAAACTGTGGCAGTTTTAAACAAAAATGCTCCTCAAAATGGAATAATTCTCAATAATTTATAAATTATAGGTTCAGATGTAGACAGGATTGTGTCTGGACCTGGACAAGGTCACCAGTAGTGACCATCACTTTGTGGTGATCAGCCAGCAAAATAACAAATAAACGTGTTCTTTAAATCGACAGTGGCTCAGGAGGTAGAGTGTTGGCGAATCCCGCTCAGTCCCAGTTGCCGTCGTAGTGTCCTTGGGCAAGACACCTTGCCTCGTGTGAATGTGTATGAATGTTTGGAGGTGGTCGGAGAGGCGCACATTGGCAGCCATGCTTCAGTCAGTCTGCCCCAGGGCAGCTGTGCCTACAGAGGTAGCTTACCACCACCGGTGTGAATGTGGTACGAATGAGTAATGGTTTCTGTAAAGCGCTTTGAATGCCTAGAAAAGCACTATATAAAACCAAGCCAATATTATTATTAATTTACACCCAAAACACACCTCTATCATCGACCAGTGGCATCCCCTTAACAATAGTCTCCTTCTTTCTTTTTAAAAAAAAATGGTGCCATAGGAAGCAAGATGGCGGCTCATCATACCTGTGTTCGTAGCAGCAGTGTCAGCACCATGTTTTTGTTTGGATTTTGAATACAGTCTGTGGTCATGTCCAATTAATCATTGCTCTCGTCCTGTGAATTATAAAGCCTGCACCCCGGGATATTGGAGCTACAACTGTATCCCTACAGCTTCCAACTATCTAGCTGACTGTAAGGTAACCACAACACTGTCGTTATGGAAGAGATCCTGTACTCGCTTTTCTGGGAAGAGGAGTTACTCGTGTGGAGAACAAGGGAACTAACCTGACCCGAAGATGTGTTGTTGAGGGACTGAACTGAACTTTCTGTTGCTCAAACTGAACTGTCATTGTCGTATTTTACGGGTGTGGGACATTTTGGACATCTTTTGTGGTTATGCTTGTCATGGTCATGCCTTGTCTCTGTGGTTGATCAAAAGGATGGTACATGATCCAGGGTCTAATGTGGCTGAGTTGTGTATGCTTATGGGGGATTAACCTGACTAAAGCTCAGTTTCAAATTGTGGAGGGAGCTCCAGCTGGCACCTCTGGAAAATCACAGCTAATCCGCTACAGCTTTGTAATGTCATGATGCTTAAAGGTGTTTTTGTTTTTTTTGTTTGGTTTTCGGAGTGTTTGTTTATGCTGAGGACAGCATGTAGCCTGGAGATATTAATCTATTTCACAATGCAGACTATTTATAGAAGTTTACAAACACCAGTTTGCCTAGTGCCTGCATAAAATTGAGTCACAAAATCTTCAGTAGCCAAATGGAACTAAATTGTAGTGCTGCACAGACAGCACCTGCTACAATTGCAGAGAATTGTAAAGGCATCCAATATTAAGGACAGGAAGGATACAGTTGCTGGGTGCCTAGTGACTCACCTGTTAGTCACTGGGCTATGTACTGCAGACTGATCTTTATCGCAGCGGACTGGGTTGAAATCCAACTCATGTCCTTTGTTGTATGTAATCCCCTCTCTCTCATCCAGCTTTCCTATACTGTCTAATAAACCACTAAATGCCAAAATGCATGGTGTGATGATGAATGATGTGAAAACTACATTTTACACTTTTCATAAAATAATATTTTTTCTGAAGCTGCTTATCTGTTTTCCACTAAATCTAATTTTGCACATTTAGATGATCTAATCCCCATGCTGAGCTCTAGTAAACTTCACACCAATCAGCGAGACCAAAATAGAAATGTGTCTGTAGTTTCGTAACTTTGCAATGTTTTCTTCTCGGAATTTGACTTTTTTTTGACATTTTATTATTTTAAATATTAACAGTCAAACGTGAATTGTTCATTCAGGTTTTCTCAATGAATAAACTATCCACTCATTGTAAACTGATAACACATGAGCCAAAATAGCACTTGATTGGAAACTGCTTGACTTACCTTTGCACACTGCATGTGGTTGCAACCCTCATTTTTCTGTATCGGGGACTTGCAATTGGCACAAGGTTTGGAGTTAGTGAGCAACCATAAGCAGTTAGCTGCATCCTCGTAAGCTTCGCTCACACCAGCCACTTCAAGAGGAGGAGGGGGAGGTAAACAGAACAAATAAAGGCATAATGAGACGGAGTGAGGTTGGCTATTACCACAGCATCTAAACAGTCCACTGCACTGAGTGGGAAATTGTCCTGCCTGACTAATGTGTATTCCTTTAATATTTTGCTAACATCTCCCAAGATGCTCATGCACCCACCCACACAGACAGAATAATTGGCTATTATCAAAGCACCTCTGATGTGCTGTTTGAAATGCTGAGATAAAACAGAATCTGGGGAAATCGAAGGGGAAGATCGTTCCAAAGCAAAAGAATTGCTTTTATCTTTCAACCCTCTCGTCAACGAAGTGGCACGGTGGAGCAGCTTGGGCCATCTTAAATCATCTATTCGATTGCCCACAGTCTAATTACTGCTTCTCAACGCTGTATTCTGCTTTCGATGAGTGGGTCGTTCATTTTAATTAATAATTTATCATCAGTATGGTGGATTTTAATTGGCTTAGTGCTAAACTGTTTGTAATTACTACGGTTGAGTTCCAGACAATTTAACACCAAATATATCATTTGACTACTACCCAAAAATGCAGGCAAGTAAGGAAAATGGCTAATAAACTTAACTGTTCAACGATTTAACACCCAGTAGATAAATATAATTCTACTGGTATAACAACTGAGTTAGGTGAGGTAGGAATAGATAGCACTTTTATAAACAGAATGCACTCAGGGGTTTAAGTCATAATACTAGTACGTTCTGTCAGGGGAAACGTCTAAAAACATCCAAAAAGTAAATTACGGTCAATACTCACATTCCTGAGGCCTCATCTCACTGACTTTCTGTAACCACAACTTCCAGGTCTCGCAGTCACAGGGCTCATGAGCCTCACCTTGACATTCCCTGTAATATGCACAGTCAAAGATGAAGATTGGAGTTGAAATGAACTATTCAATGCAAATGTCTGGCTCCTGTCTGTTCAAGAAAAAAGGGCAAATGATGAACACACACCAATCACACGGTGCTGTCAGAACTGTCAGCCACCATCAATTGGTCATTTCTGCCTTTCTCGTGTCAGGGGAACTATTGAAGTTGGACCTGTGTTACATCCAGTTCCATTACCAAATGTCATGTCAACTAAACTCCTGAGTGAACCTGACAAGTGGGCCTAACGACCACTTTGAAGAATCATATAGTGAGGTGAGGTGCAGTGAGGTAGGTAGTATTTAACAGGGTGGGTTTGAGGTTATAACACTGTGGGGGAAACCTTTAAGGCTCTGGGAGTATGAATACAAAACACAGAGGGAAGAAAACAACGCAGCATCTGAACTCTTCTGACCTTCAGCAAAATGAAAGCCAATGCAAACAAACACATACAAGACAGCATAGATCTGGTTTGGTGTCCAAGAGCAAAGGCCATGTTCACACCACACATATGAGTGTAAATTAGCTGTGTTGTTGTAGAACAGCTTTTTAAAATGTTAAGATGATAAACCTTTTTGTTCAAGTTTCAGTTTCAATGAAAGTGTTCAAGTAATGCCCACCAAAGTGCTTGGTGTTTTGACCTGTTCTGTTCTGAAAAAGTCCAATTTTCTGTCTTTTCACAAGAGAAAACCTTTTTCCACATACTCTCACATTTCTTTAACTGCAGTTTGGAAAACTCCAGGCATGCTGTCACATGCCTTTCACTCTGAATGGCCTCTATCTAGCCACTCTATCATTTAGAAATGATCGATGGAGTGCTGTTACCAACAGAGCATCAGAGCTCTCTATTGCAGAGGCCACTGATTTCTTGGTTGGCTCCATTACTTCCTAGTTACTGGGTTTGACTTGATACTCAACTCTCAGATGTGGGGGTTATTTAAAACCTTTTCAGTTTCACAGTAAATCAAGCTGCGGGAAGTGTCATTTTGTAGTAGTGTGCGTAAAATGTGCAAGTGCATCTGTTCACACACAAATATGATAGACATTTTAGGGCTGGGCGATATGGCCTAAAATCAATATCATGATATATTGAGCAGTTCGCCTCGATAACGATAAATGGACGATAACTAGCCTACTCAAACCCCCCCCCCGGAAAAAATAGCATGACTCCCCTGGACCTATTTATTGCTTCTTTTTTTTCTATAACTGCTGTATTTATAGAGGTACCACTTTAAAACTATACACTGTCTGAAAATATGTTAAGAAAATACAAATAAAGTACTTTTAGTTAAGAGTTATTGAACAACAGATAAGCACACATTATTACAGCACACATTAGGCTACAGCATTTCTTTTTGGAACAAGCTGTTCTTCCTCCTCCAACAGATGACTACCTCAGCAGCCGCAGCCGCTTCAACTTCTAAACGTTTTCGCTACATTTAGTTGTGGCTGCCGCTGCTTCTTAATTATCGGCGCCAATATTTCATGATGGGGTCGGAGCAGATGCACAGTAATAATCTACCATCACTTTGTAAACTTCTTCAAGTGCCTCGACCCGCTGGACGGCGCTCTGTTTGTCAATAACGAACGTCAACGTGGTTATTTTCAGCGGGGTCATTCCTATGTTCCCTCAGCCCTATGTTCCCACATTTCTAACTTTTGTTGTCACTGAAAATTAGGCCCTATGTTCCCACAGCCCTTTGGTCCCACCATTGGTTGGGTTTAGGCAATGAAGAAAGGAGTTGGTTAAGTTTAGTAAAAAGACCAGGTAGAGGCTAGACAGGCCAGATAGATAGAGTCCAGATAGGTAGAGAGAGTCCAGTGGGAACATAGGGCTGAGGGAACATAGGGCTGTGGGAACATAGGCACGCTCCCATTTCAGCCCATAAATTTAACGCCGTCATGTCCGTTTCTGTCTAGGCTATAATCTCTTTGTCACTCCCTTCATGCTGGTCTGTTGACAAAATCACGTGACGGTGGCGACCGACGCTGCACGTTTTTAATCATTTCAGGGAGGTGTTTTCTCATTGCTCTGGTGTGTGTGTGTGTGTGTGTGTGTGTCTCATTAACTCAGGTGAAAAAATAACAACAGTCTCAGTACAAATGAGCGCGCTCGCCGTGCTGCTGCCGGCCGGTGTGTCACCGGCTCTGTCCCTTCCTGTTACAGACTGGATGGGGTGGAGTCACGTGACTACACACGCTGAACACGTAGTACGGCTCTTAAAGGGACATGAACATAGCCTACCAACACACAGCCAAAAAAGACAAAAACGACTTTTATTTTGTTTCTTTTTTTTTTTCTTTTTTAAAAACCGAATATACCGACATGCGCAAAATGACGTCGGTTATCGTCGTAAATTTCGGTATCGGTAAATTTTCGGTTTATCGCCCAGCCCTACGATATTTACTACATAAATTCACACAAAAGGACGGACAGAAACCTCTAATGTTTACAGCGCAATTCTGTTGTAATGACTTTTTTGACTGCTACACCAACACATATATTGTTGGCTTTCAAAGGTTTTGTGTTCAGTATTCAGCACTATTATATTCAACAATGATACACACAATTACAGAAATATTAGCATTTCACAGGTGTGGTACTGACCAGCAGAAGAGGTGGCCTTTACCACAATCTACTGCAGGGGCCCGAAGGAGGGGAAAACTAAGAGGGTCTGAGGTGGAGGATCCAGGGCCCTGGGTGTTTAGTCGCACAGCCCTTTCACACCCTGCCACAGGACACCAGCGGATCACTGAATTGTTCTCCACAAATGCCTGTAAGAGAAGAAGGAAAGATTGAAATCATTTGGCAATTCTACAATCTATAGTTGAAGTTAAGGTACTTTAATGAGGATGACAGTAGTACACATACAGTTAACTGTACTACAACACTCCCAGCTACATGTTTAAGGGTTTCTGCCTTAAAAGGTTATTGGCTGCCTTTTTCTACTTGGTATTAATTAATTATTTACATGTTGCACACAAAAGTAACTTAAAAATCTGAAAGATAACTTTTTGAGCTAATAAAAAACATGTCGACTTGTGCTACAATAATCCCCTACATTGTGCATGTTCTCCTTTCTAACTTAGTCTGGCAAACATGTCTTAAGTGCTGCTCTAGTTTGTGAGTATTTATTTACTCAACAAGGAAAATAATTCCTAAAATATGATAACAAGTCCCTGTGAAGCTTCAGTGAGAAAATCTACTGATTATATGACAATTGAAAGAAAGAGGCTGGTTGTTTTTCTAGATCTGTATCTTTCAGTCTTTCAAATTAAGTACAGTTACAGGTGTGTTGCGTTTTGTATGTGTTTGTACACATTTGTGTTATTGGTCTACTTCACCTTGATGTCAAACTGCAGGTAACGCCTGTCCATCTCCCGAGACACCACACTCTCTATGACTTCCACAGGCACAAGCTGGTAGCAGTCGTAGGCTGGGCAGAAGATGTTATGGGCTTCACCCTCTTGGATCTTCAGATTTAGAAATCTGAGGAAGCACACATATATTGCATGCAGCTATTAACTGAACGGATAAGCAGAGCAAAATATTATATTATTCCAAGTCATTTCAGAGAATCTCCAGTACAGGTGCAGCATACCCTTCCCAGCATGCTCTGCAGAACTCGTGGCCACAGGACATATCAACAGGTTCCTCAAAGACGGAGATGGAAGACATGCAGATACCGCACTGTAAGACATAAGAAAACAATTACAATTTGTGAGGCATTACTGTATGTCAAACTGAATGAAAATCTAAGCAGCCTTTAAAAAATTCCAGTTTTTCTGCCTGAAATTCATGAGACTGGCCAGCCTTCTCACAGTATGATGATTGATGGCCAGCCAAAGGCTAACCCAGGCCAGAATGATGACCTCTCTTTTGCATGTGGCTAAATGGTTAGTCATCAGATGTATTTTCTCACACCCATATTGACAGACATAGACACAAATGGACAAACACATACACAGGCCTCGTTACAGTAAAAGACTGACCCTCACAAAAGACATAAAGAACGTAGTGTACTTCAACAATGTAAGTATTGATTTGTGAAAGAGCAAAATGTGATATAATCAACTGTAACCTTTAAATAGGCCCGAGAGTAGACCCGGTCGATTGGTACAGTGCATTTCGAGGCACGCCTTCTCAGAGCCACAACAGAAGATCCTGTCAGACAGATGCAACCTCTAATTTCTCATAAAGTAACTGATAAATCAAGTCTGTCAGCTTCAGCTATCAACAGTCTCATTCACACACTGAAACACTGGATTGAAAAGTCCACTAAAGGATAAATCATCATCCACAAGGATTACGTCTTCTGACACCATCTGACAAGTCCAATTTCCCTCATACGCTGCAGTGTCGTTCAAAAGCTTAAAAGATCAACAATGTCATGTGTCAATGTCACATATAAATTTGAAAGTACATAAAACATCCTAGGAAATGCCACTTTTATGCTTACAGTAAAGCTCCAATACACTTGCCAAGTACTTAGCAACACCATAGTGATATCGGCCACCGCCTCCGTTTGCTCTCTAACAGCCTCGGTTCTTCATGGCCTGGATTCCGCACGATGTTGGAAACATTCCTTTGAGATACAGATCGATGTTGTCATGACAGCATCATAGTATTTCTATGGATTTGTCAGCTGCACCTTCATGCATCTCCCATTCTACCACATCCCAAAGGTGTTAAATTGGATACAGATGACTGGGAAACCACTAAAGTTCACTGGACACAAAACCAGCAGACTTCTGCTTGGTGACATAACGCATAATCATATGGAAGAAGGCCATTAGAAGATGGTTAATTGTGGCCATAACGGGATGCAAATGGTCAGCATCAGCAGCAATATTAAGACAGGCTGTGGCATTTAAAGCATGACGGTTGAAAGGCCAATAAAGAATTACCTAGACCATTACACCACCAGCAGCAGCCTGGGATGGTGGGACAGGGCAAATTGGGTTGATGGATTCATTGGCACAAAATTCTGATCCTACCATCTGCATGCCTCAGAACAAATCCCAATGTATCAGATCAGTCTACATTTTTCCAGTCCATATCTGTCCTGTGTTGATGGGTCTTCTCCAGCCTCGCATTTCTGTTCTTGGTCAACAGTAAAGAAACCTGATGTGGTATTATTCTGTTGTAGTAGCCCATCAGTCTCAAGGTTTGATGTGCTGAGATGCCTTTCTGCTCACCACAGTTATAAAGTGATTATTTGAGTTACTGTAGCCTTTGGCTCGAATCGGTTTGGACATTCTCCTCTGACCTCTCATCAACAACACTTCTGTCCATAGAACTGCTTCTCACTGAATGTTTTTATTTTTCATGCCATGCTGACTGAGCCCATTGTGTGCCAAAATCCCAGGAGATCAGCGGTTTCAGAAACACTCAACACTAACAATCCTACTCAGAGTCACTGAGACATTTTTTCCCATTCCAACCTTGGATGTGAACATTAACTGAGGCTCCTAATCTGTATCAGTAAAATGGTGTACAGTACAGTTGTTCCTAAAATGCTTAGTTGATATATATTTACAATACAAACCACAGTATGAATTGAAAACTGTATACAAGTTAAAAATTATCATGGACAGTATTTAGGTTACCTTTAGCATGTTGAAAAGTTTCTAATACAGTTTTACACACCTACTGTAAATCTAACAGTGCCTGATTTTAGGCTTTCGGCCAAGCACTAATTAGATGAAGGACAGCTGACTTGGCCATTTATTTGCTCCCGACCTCTTCTGTGATACTGATTATTATCTGACACACCTTCACTCACAGTCTTACATAGTGAGTGACAAATTGCCAACAGCATAAAATTAGCTTAAGACCAGGTGCCTTTGGCTCAAATGATATGGCCTAATTGTCATCTTGACAACTGCTCACACAGAGGACTACGGAAAATGTTCAGCATGTTTGATAATGATCAGGAAATCCCAGACAAGGTCAGAATATCGGTAGTGCAATTACACAGAGGGTGTGCTAGACCTCTCACAGCTGGGAGTCAATGAGGTTCTGTGATAACCTTGCAGATATGCATATTTACGAAAACACTTAATGCCCGTTTATATTCACTATAACAAATGAACAATGAACAGAAAACCACAGCAACGATTATGCAGCCTTGGCTGACATACCTTAGCCATGTCAGCACCTCTCTACATGCTGATAATTAATTTAATTACCAATTCCTTCATGTTTGATGCAGTAAGGTTCAAGCAAATGCATTTTCTACCTATTGTTATGCTTTGCCTCACTGGCCTTTGGAGAGTTCAATCTTATACTCTAATAACATTTCTAGAAAGTATTTTAATGCTCTTTTTTCCAGAATTTGACACACACCATAATTAACAAACCACTGATTCTCCAAGGAGTAGATGAAGCCTTGCTTGTGTTTAGTATGTTTATGAGGGAGATCAGTGGCATGAATACTAATGATTTCTAGTGATACAAGGCTGGGAAATAATGCAACATTATGCAGAAAGACAGGTGTGGTGGTGAAAATTTAAAGAATTCATCAGAAACACTTCAGGAAATCTGTGGCACCGTAGGGACTCAATTTAAATAAACATTGGAGTACTGTTTTTATGGGTACGCTGCCAGTTACTTTTAGTGTAGTTCCATGCTAGCTTCATCCTTTGCTGCTGTAGCAACTTCTTGGCCAGAAAAACATGCTGTTCCCTGAGGGTACTTGTTCTGTAGTTTAATTTTATCTGATGGCTCTTTGCTGATGAGTACAGTTACAGGACAGACTCGCTAAAATTATCTTCCAAACTACCACATCTGCTATGGTTCATTTAAAGTTTCCTTAAACCTTTTAACCTAACTTTTCTGAAAAGTTGTGCAGCAACTATGTGACCATTTGAACATTTTTAATTGTGTAGTCAATGTATTGATTTGGTAATACCTATGTGACTTTCAGTGATTAAGTTGTGAGGTGAACTGAGAGTTAACAGTTCTGCTGATCAATGCCTGGGTCTAGACTGAAGGTTGAATGTGATGGGAGTTTCAAGAAGACTCAGGAAATGTTTCGGTCCAACAAACAGAGGACAGGATCCTGGCTGATGTCAGGCACGGGTGGCAGACAGAGGACGCTCCATCTACTTTGATAAATGAGTAGTGTTATGAATCATTTCTTTGATAGAAGTGTTGAAACCTCCAGTTGCCAGTTCCCTATGGAGGAACTACACCCCCCGTTTTCATTTGAAATATTGTCAGACTGACTTGACTGGTATTAAAACACCCATTTCCGTTTCTCTCCTGCCCTCTTACTGAATTAATTTGGCAATAGTGATGACAGGGAATCTGACAACATCACTCACCAGAGAAGACTCATCATCAGCAGGCATTAGGCTGATTTGGTCTGGGGAGGTGACAGTGGAGCGGGTGGTGCGTGGTGTCCGGGGCGAAGGCAAGGTGTCCCATGCATTGCAGCCACTTGGAGGTGGGTTGGGCATCTGTACCCCTGAGTGTTGGCAGCATTCCTCTGCATTTGTCATCCAGGCCTCTAAGAGTTTCTCTCTGTCCCAATCTGATGCAAAACAATACATAGGTATGAGTATGAGAGAGTTTGGCTTATAGTCCAAAAACAAAAAGCTTAGAGAGGTTAAATAGTGATTATTACTCTAAGAGAAGTGAAAGATGTAGTTAAGGCCAGTGCTTATTTAAAATTAAAAAAAAACATTGAGCAGAATGAGCAGTATAACCCTTCTCACCCATTTTATATGCAAACAGTTACACAATGTTTCTAAAAGCAATAAATGAGGATACACATCAAAGAAACATATGAATGAATTTCCACTCAACTCAACTCCTTGTTTGTTCTCTGTTAAACTATTCTCATTTTATCCCTGCAAAATGTTTTCACATAAAAACTTTGTTTCAGTCCATCCTGGCTCATATTTTAGAGAGTAAGCTTAAGTAAACACAATATTGAACCTACCTAAATTCACACAAAATCCCACTCTAGTGACAACCCTACTACCTGTTCCTTTCAAACAGCCAAGAACACAGACTTGCTGCCATCTGGTTTTCTTTTTTAGAATAGCTGTTCGATTTCACATTAGCACAGCTATGAGAGCTTTTCTGTATAAATACTGAATGACCTGTGGTCTTGTGAGTGCAAATACTCTCTGACGAAAACGTCCCTTCCTAAAATAAGGAACATGACCCGGTCAACTGTGCAATTAGGCCATTATCAGCCTCAAGACACGTTTCACCACCAATCAAATGCCTCCAACTCTAAATGGCCTCGTTTAGATAATGAATATTGCAACAATTTCCCCCATCTCCATTCAATTAAAACTCATCAATGAGTATGACCCTATCTTCATGCTTTTGGCCATTAAAGGGGGTCTGAAATTAAAAGTCTTTACATTTTGTCTTAAATATCAAAAATTAGCTGGGAAATACAAATTGTGAGAAGAACAGAAAGAAAGATTGACAAGCTTGCAGCTCCACCATTGATAAGAAGGCTGAAAATGTCTAATATGGAAATATAAAAGTAAGAAGTGTGGAAATTTGTTAAGGTTTTTACATGGAATTAATGATACAAAAGTCCAAAAGCCCTTCTCCTAGAGATTAACAAAAATCCTAAAATGTTCCATCCTCATTAAAGAGACAGACAGCACTCCCATGATAGAGGTGAATAAATATAGCATCATTCTGGGGTCACTTTCTCCCCTCTAAGCTCCCAAAAGTATGTCTAATATGTAGCACACGCAGCTCTAAAACCAGCCAGTCAGTCCAGTGAATTAAAGAATGGAGTATTTAAAGACTGAAAATCAACCCAGATCTGTGACATATTTGACTGAAGTTTACTCAACTCGAAATCTACATTTAAATTAAATAATGTGAATGTTTTCAAAAGGTATGAATAAAAAAATTTAAAAAACTTTCTGACCTTTTCAGTTCTTCACACACAGTATGTTAGCTAGGGTAAGTGAAGCCACAGCAGTTTGAGAAATTGGTGGCTTAAGGCTGCAAATCAAAGCTGTGACACACTTTCTGAGCACTTGGACAAGCCTATGTTAAAACAACATCAGCTGGTAATTCAAGGCAGGTGACTGATGTGTGTTGTCACTTCTATCTAGTAATTGGTGTCGGTTGCTCGGGGTGTAGGATCAAATGGACCACTTGAAACTGACGGGAAAATAATCCAATGATCTGTACTTTTCTACAACCTGGACTGTGTGTCTGCACCTACTCAGCTTCTAATTCATAGCCACCATGACTTTGCACCAATAGATCTAATGAAGGCAAATTTGACACGTCACTCTAGACTCTAATCTCATTCTCCTTCTGGCATTAACACTACATCTTTAACACACAGGTTAGTCAAAATCTAATGAGAGATTAAATAGCGAGCAATTAGTTTCAGAGATACTGCATTGATTTTCTAACATTTCTATGACTTGGCCACCTCAGTGTCAGCATGCTATTACTTAATTGTGGTGGACAGAAATTAAGCCACCCATTTTATATTTGGATGATTTAGCTCAACAGAGCCACCTTCCTCTGCACTTTATGGTTTTAGTTAGACTGGAATGAACAAATATGTACAAATGGAGAGGATATGACTCCACAAACCAATCTTAGTCACAACAGCATATACTGTAGGCTAGGTAAAATAGGATAAAATAAAATAAAAAATGTTTTGCAGCTTGTTTGTGAATGTAGCAGTTATTTTCACCACATATTTGATGGAAAGGACCAGCCCACTAAAAACCAACATTTAGAGCATGTGACAATGACATTCTCCACTGAGCAAAATACAAGTGAAATTCTTCTAGATAACAAAGGCTGTTCACATTCTGCTTCTTTGACTGCAGAGAAATCACTGGAGTATAGCAAGAAGTTTATATGAGGCTAGGCCTCTCTAATCCCCATATACATAAAACATAAGACAAATTTAACAACAAATGTTCTTTACAAGTAAACAGCAAAACAACAAGCACAAAGTAAAAACATTGCAAGATTCTTCAAAGCATATCTCAGATGAAAAAGAAGCGTGTGTGTGTGTGTGTAGCTTTGTTCCCTGCTGCAGTTACATGATATCTGATCTAACCACTAGGTAACTAGGACATTCCCTGTGCCAGTGTTTTTAAGAACCAGTAGCTGCTACCATGTGAGTGGCTGAGTGTGTATCTGTGTGTTCAATAGTACCATTGGCACGTAGCAGTGCCTCTGCCGTGAAGAGTGGTGCCTGCAGCATGTCAGCTGTCTCCACTATCAGCATGTCCTTCAGCCTCCGTAGATCCTGAGGCCGAAGGCCCTCGTAGAGCTAGAGAAAAGGGCAGGGGAGAGGAAAGGACATGGTAAGCACAGGAGGAAGGGAGGATGATGACAAGGAGAATTACAGAGATGAGGATGAGGTAAGGGTAAAAAAATCAGGCCAAGCCAGGTTAGTGGAGAAAAATAATGAAAGAGCAGAAGGAGATGGATGGTGAGATCAGGGGAAGATAATGTGAGGGGAATGAGGGTGGCAGTAGAGAGAGAGACGGTGCAAAAGGGAAAGGGAAAACAGAGGACAAAGAGTGTTTAAGTGAAATATATTAGAAAAACAACGTTGCCTGAAGTTTTCAAAACCACAGATATGTCTAATTCATTTGCATAATTTCTACCTAGCAAGCTGCCATTTTTGGCAGACAAATAGTATAATACTCATTAAGTAGTACATAGTGATGGTTATGGCCTGTCTCTCTTCTATTTTTATTATACTATTTATTTTTTCATTTATTTAAGGTAGACTAATTCTTTGTACATAATTAGGCTTTTAATTGTATTGGCATCATTGTAATGGGTTATTGTTGCTTATACTAGTTTTTTAGAGACTCAATTTCAGCTGATAGTATCTTTCATGAAGTGGCTGTTGTACATTATTGCAGTGCAGGACCAATAGAGGGCTCCAGTGCTGTATGCAGCTTGTATTGTATCCTGGATGTGTGGTCAGAAGATCTGCACTTTGGGTTGAAAAGGGTTTTTTTTGCAGTTAATGTATGTTCTAATAGCGATGTTTCTGACAGATGTTAGTAAATGGTGATTTTAAGGTATGGGCATTGTTGATTTTTTTTTTTTTTTTTTTTAGCATCTGTGTGATTTACTTAACACTGTCTTCCCCACCTGGCTGGAAAATGTTAGAGCCCTTTCTCTATGGCAGTGATGCCTACACAGAAAAGAGATGGGGTAACTATAGTACTGCAAAATGACAGTGGACTTCTTACAAAAGATGTAACAGGCTTCTTTTCCTTCATATTATTTTTGTCATGTTTGTTGCATACTTAATTAGACAAGAAATCAATTTAGTGAATTGTGTTAACTTGATTGACTGCTACATATCCACTTTAAAAGTAAATCAAATGTAGACGATTACTAACACATGACTAAGTCAGACCGTGTGAGCTAACTGATGATAATAGCAGTCACATGTCTTATGACTGACTATTTTGTGTGTGTGACTGAGTTGTGATTGTGTGTGTGTCTAACCAAAGCATCGGCAATGTGATGCAATGTGTTTATAAGCAGAATCCCACAAAAATCTTAAACACTTAAACAAACACTTACAGTCAAATAGTACCTAGAGGAAACTACTGCCCTACAAACTCATGACTGAAACTTTTACAGAATGCCTCTTCTGTTTATAATATATTATTTAAAACTTAATTAATGGTGTATTGATTAAAAGTAAGTTATAATTGCCCACACAAGTGCTTTAAGACCGCTGTGTGGTTTTGGTTTGGATTGGGTCAGATCAGAAAGCATCTGAGACAGCAATTGTAGTGACAGAAACTTTTAAGGTCTTTGTTAGATTTTCAACAGTGGGGACTGTGGGGATTACACAGAAGTTTGGTTGGTGTATGTTGCAAGTGACACCAGTTGAGGGGGACAAACTGCCTCTTGGTATGTTATTCTCTACCTCTCTTCGGTCGAGGGCTGCGTACTCTGCCTCTATACCCTCTGCTTCAGGGGCAATTGAAAAGACCATCTGCGACTCCAGGCACAGGGCCAGCTCCTTGTGGTGCTGCTTCTCTGCACAGTCACATGGAGTCTCGCGGTTTTCGTTCTCTGCAAACAGGTCTGCTTCTCTCTGCACCAGGAACTGAGCAAATGAAAACAAAGGAAAAGTCATTCTCTGAATATTGGGTCACACACTGCTTGCAGGAACACTGAACTTGAATATATGTACTTTGAAACACCTTAAATTACAAAACAGCTTCAACTCTTTTACTCCATCATAGCTTTTGACATGAAGGCTACACAACTGTTGCAACAATGCAAATCACAATAATTTAAGATGATCATGATTATTACTAGTTTCCGAACCCATAACATTTGTGCATCTTATCAGAATCAAATTCATCAAATTTAGAAGTGCTTGCTTTCTTACAAGAAGCAACAGAGACAGAACTTGAGTTAGTGTGATACTTTTGCATAAAATAAACATGAATTTCAAAGAATGTCTGAGTCACTTAAAGAGAATCAAATAAAATTGTACTTAAGTATGAATATCTAGGTTCAGCTATGTTATGAGCTCTGTTATAAAACTGAACTCAGAGTCTGAACAAAAAGGTAGGGACTAAAAGACATACAGTGACAGTCTAAATGATCTGAAAGCCTTGCATGTGTGTTACATCTGGAATTAACAAAGAAAACTCACCAGCGAGGGCTTTAATCAAACTTAGTAGGAAGGATGCCTAAATTACGTTTTTGGCTGCTTATACCGACATCTATCATCTTTAAGTGAGATTGGCTGATTCACAGCCAAAACTGGTCCTTACTGGCATGTATTGCAGATGGCATATCAATATCAGTCTCACACACTTGAGGCTTTCTAACAGAAGGCCACACACCAGCCATAACTCCACAAATCATCTGAGTACAAAAGGGCAGACATTGAATAATTTGTGTTAACATCAGGGTAACCCTGGCCTCTTTTATCTTCCCTCCATCAAATTGCTCCCCATCTTACTGAAGCTCTTCAGTTTCCATCTATGAAGCCTTTGATCTATACCTACACCATCATACTTGTGAATATTTTACTTTAGCCCTGAAACATGTCCAAAGGCTTTTGTGATCTTACCCCAACACAAGTCTTCATGCCTGAGGCTGCAGCATAGTGCAGGCAAGTGTTTTTCTTGTTGTCAGTGGCATTGACATCAGCAATCTCATACTCTCCATGGTCCAGCTTTGCTCCAGTCCACGTTAGGATGATTTGAAGACACTCAGCCCGACGATGTTCATCTTCATATGGCCGTGAGAGCCGAGGTTGCAGCGCCCCCTCTGAGATCAAGATCTGGGGCCCCATGCAGAGAAGGTGCAAAGATGTCTCATTGTGCACATTACGCTTGTTAGGATTTCCATCTTTGCTTAGGAGAAAAGACCTAGAATATAACACAGGGAAAGGAAAAACTGTTGATTTCAATTTCAAGCTCAATGACTCTTGGTGTGGGGGTCAAGCAACACCTATTAATTCATGTTTCACTTTTTTGATAAACAAAGAAACATTTTAAGACTTATCATTTATACCAATTTCTACCTTTGATTTTAAGTCTGTCTGTTGGCGCATAACATGTTCATTTAAAAGTCAAAAATTTTAAGTGCAACTATACATTGTACTGGATTTTAATGAGTATCCTTCGTAGTTTTTTTTTTAATTTTTATTAATCTACAGAATTGCACAGTGGGTACAGCTATTTTATTATCAAAATCAGTTTATCAGTCTTATAATTTGGGGGCTTTATGTTGAAATGAGAACTATCAGAATCAAATTAATCCATCTGTCCAGACACTGATTTACGTTTACTGGACTTTGAAGTTACTTGCTCTGTCATTTTGCAAATCCACCTAGCATTTCATGTATGAATGCAAAAGTGAGCAAGGATCATATTAGCAAAGAAAGGACTGGGCCTGAGAAAAGACAAACACAGGAAAGATTGTTAGGTTGTCGGATAGGAAGCTCTTGGAGTCCCATCCTATTCCACCCCAGCATGTTGCATTCCTGAGAGTTGCTAACAGATGGCTATGTGGAGAGACAGATGGGACAGAGTTATATAGAGATGGAACATGAAAGATATTCTCTTACGATGCAGGAATACAGCAGTAGATGGGACCATTTGATAAACATGGTTCTAAAAAATTAAGAGAAGTGCTCAAACGACACTTGATATCTAAACAAACTCACATAAGTAATACATTGATTCATTAAAAATATCTGTATCATAGCAACAACCTAAACTACAACAAATTGGTCCTTCATCTATCAACCTTTAGATAGGCAGTTTTCTCTCACTGACAGAATCCAGTACAGAAATATGTGACTCCAAATGTGTGCATTATGTGTGCTTGTTTGTTTGTCTGATTTTGTCCAGGCCACATCCTGACCTGAGTAGGCGTGTCATGGCGTGCCGGGCAGCATAGTGCAGTGGAGTGTTGTGCTGGTAGGACTCTCCGTATGTAGAGTTGGGATCCAGTGCCTCCTTGAACTGCGGGTTGCTCTCGTAGAGTTGGCAAGCCAGCACCTCATCCCCATTGATGATAGCCTTGCGGAACTTGGTCGCTGTGTTCCCCATTTCTTCTCCTACCGCGGATTTGCGCTCTGACTGACGAAGCAGCCTCTTAAGTCGTCTTCAACCTGCTCAAATCCTACTGACCAGCATCGTGAGGGTCCTACAGAAAAGAAGGAAAAGGGGTTAAATTCCTTTCTGGCTTTGCCTCGGTCCAACAAGGCCTTGCTAAGCAGAAAAATAGTCACTGACACCGTCTGTCACTAAAAATCTCCAGTGTAGCAAGTCAGTATTTTTATCACTGTTAAGGGAAAAGCAGCTCTGCGTCTAAATAGTTTTAATTACTTCCTCTCCCTCTGTATCATAAGAATGAGAGATGCATCTCCAAGGTCTCTCAGGCTGCTCTGCCACAAGCCCCTGTGTCAGCATCACCACAGCACTCTAAACTACCTCCCTGCATTTGTCTTTTTATTTTTTGTTTCGTATTACCAACCATAATGCCAACAAAGCTCACACAGAGAGAGGGACAAGACTTCCTCTGGCATCACCAGGTGCTTCCGCCTCTCTGTGCCAATCCTGCCCATCCTACTGAGGCCAAGAGTCATTGTGAAGCAAGAGATCCTCAACACCGCAACGACATGCAGCGAGTCAGCATTTCGCTTCCACCAGAGCACCATATGGCCATGACTGTTTGGTCAGTGTGATGCTTTTTTGTATTTTTGTGGGAGCTACAGCAAAAATACACAGAAGACAGCATTGTCTCCTACAGCAGAATATGCACTTCTTCATTCATTCATACTGAACTATCATCATCACTATGCAAATCCTTATTCATAAGGAATTTTGCCTTGATGTAGGCAAATTGTGTGCATAAGAAAAGGAAAAATGCCCCCAAATACTATGCCCAGCTCTCCATAGGATTGCAAGAAAGAGAGAGGAGATGGTAAGCAAATTCTAACATTTCACATAAAGGACAGCTGACCTTTTCCACAATCTTTGGATATAGAGTCCAGTGTGGATGAAAGTGTCTGACTCTAATCTTGACATAATAACAGTAATCTGACACTACATAAGAAACTGTAGATGCCTGTCACATACAGTAAGAATGAGTTAATTCCAGGTATTTCTCACTGAGGCATTTTCCATGAAAATGTATTATTCACTATAATTTGGGAAATTTGTCATTATGTAACATTTAAAAATAATGCATTTACACACATTGTTACATTTGGACAATAAAACACCCTGTTGTTAGTCATTTAACTGTACAAACGCAATAGGTATGTTTACATCTATGAGGTGCTCACATGGTTAAGCCACAAATAGACACAGCCTTACCAGAATGGAGGTAAGGAGAAAGGGGGCAGGATCAAAGTGGGACAGGACTTTGTCTCCTCCACATTCTCTGGAGCAGTCTTATAATTGATCACTATGCACTGCCACTGGTGATTTGTTATTTGCTCCTTATTCTGTCATCCAAATACTAATACATACATAAGCATTGCAAATACTAGTAGATGACATATTATAGAATATAACCGATATATTTAAATAGCTTACCACGTCCAAAAGTCTCTCCGTTATGTCAACAAAGAAGCAGATGACACAGTTTACCTTGCCTTGTATCAGTAGATGTGTGTCAAGCTTGTGCCACGTGAGGACAGATAAACACTCCCATAAGCAACAGACAAATGTGTCCCACCTTGGTGAACACTTGTAAACACCTTATCTGTGAGTAAAGTTGCATAACCTGGTAATATATACTCCTCGATAAGGTTACCGTCCAAATACATAACTAATTAACCTACCTGACAATAGTTAACAACACTCCCCCATCAGCGTAAGCCAACGACATCCGACTCATTGTTCTCTAACAGTAACAGCTGCGTTATAAAACACAGAAATGTGACAGTTTGTCAGCGTAGCTTGCCACTTGACTTGCCACTAAAACTCCTTCATGCAGGCCTTTCCCCCGTGCACTGGTGGTGTTTATCATTTTCCGCTAGTTAGCTCAAGCTGATAGCTGTACTGTGTTGTTGTGTTGTCTTTTATGAAGAGTCCGCGGTGACGCTTTGCTACATTTCTGGTTAGTAACATAATTTGCCTGCTATCTGACCTTACATATCGTTAACTTAGCTGCAAAAACCGGTCCATTTTTGCTGAGGGGCCTAGTGTCAAGCATAATACACAATCTTGCGCTGTATGTTATTCAAAACAAACAAACAAACAAAACATCATGACGCTAGCATTTGCGTTGGCTAACGTCAGTGCATACGCTGGCTAGCGGGTCAGTTAGCACAGGCTAACCGTGCTCCTAGCCAACTTAGCTAGCACAGTTCAGAAACTCTCCGTAAACAACGAGTAACAAGTATTTCCACTTACACAGACGATACATCTCGCAGTTGTAAGACCTAGCCTCGTGGATTAAACTGTCAGTCGCTAGCTCAAGAAGACTGGGTTGTTTTTTCTTACTGACTGAGTGAGGCAACGCTTCCCTATAAATAATGTGTGCGCTCAGAGCAGTGATGTTGTTCCTGTCAACTCTCCGTTGACTCTCTCTGCTGCTGGCTGCTGCTGCTAGTCTGGTGGTTGCCAGGTTTCAACACAAACCCTCAAAACAGGCAGAGGGAGACGCTTCTTTTCGATTCTTTTTTCTTTTTTTCAAACTCTCAACGGCGATTAACGGCTAATGGCTCTTCAATCTCCATTGATCTCGATTAAGTTAAATGTAACTGATAAAGTTATGTGCTATCCTAACTTAGCTATTTTGCTGCACTTGCCATGCAGTAACATCTAAGTATGATTTATTTTTCAGTAGGCTAATAGGTCCTTGGAGTTTTCCTATTTGTTCTTTGCTCAGCATCATTGCGGTGTTATTTGGCGAAAAGAAATACATGCAGTAGGCTATTAATAGTCAAATAGTAGGCTATAAACCTGCAAGTAGGTTTCCATGAATATAGAAGGACTGGGATAAATAATGATGATAAAAAAAACTATTCACTTTTTCTGCTGTTGGTGTTGGTCGTTAGGAGAAGTCATTGTTATGTCAGTGGCGCCCAGTTTCCATCCCAACTCAACAGGCAGCTGTCGTGATTAGCTTGTAATAGCTGTAAGTACAATAAAATACCACTAGAGTGCGACATAGTCCACACAAACGAATATGCCTCATAGATCTGGAAGAATGACAACATAAGTTGTGCTCTATGTGCCTTCAGTAATTGACTCTAATGTGATTTGTTTTGTGCCCTGATAGCCTATTTTTTATTCATCAAGAAAAATAAATAAATTAAAATCAATGAGGTCTATAAAGGTGAGACAGTCAATTTAAGTGGCTTATCCTTAACCGTGCAAGTGTATATTTTAGGTTCAGTGAATCAATCACAATTTATAAATGCATCATAGAGCTTATATTAGCCAATTGTTAATGATTACAGACAGACCTTAAGTGGCGCATTCTGTTAAATATTAAAAAATGGTCACAATAGTCCATAATATTTAAAGCTCACAGTGTGTCAAAATAGGGCAAAAAAGAGTTCACTTGAAATTACACATACTCAAAACAACACATATGGCTTTTATTATCAAATATCTGAACATTGCAATGAACTTATATACAGCATATTGTTCTCACATTTAAGAGTGCACAAATTTCATATCAACTGGCCTTCAATAAATAATCTGTAAACACATAATCCCAGTGTAAAGCCAGATACAGTACTGTATGCAAAAATAAAACATACATAACACTGTTCTTAAAAATGGGGCAACTTAAACTTTGGCACTTTCAGGATTGCAAATACATAGTTATATGAATGGGGACTTCAAAAAATAATATATAGTCAAGGAAAACAGACTTTTGAGAGACAAAATAAGCCTTTGTCTCAATTTGGCAATGCTTACTGCGCCACACATCTCATGACCTTTAATGCAATTATTTTAATGTGTCCTTGATACTTCCTGTATCACCGCAGAGGAGAAACACCAAGACAAATGCTGGGTGCACACAAACCAAAAAAAGCTATATAATAATTGTGATGGCAGATTCTTAACAACCAAAATCACAACATGAGGCCACGTCTTTCTGAGACAAATCATTCAAGGGTTTGCGTAAAAGGAATAGTAAGCTGCCATGCCTTTGGATGAGGGGGTTTCTTTGCTATAGGAGCTATTGTTGGTGGCAGTTGAGGCCAAGTCCTCACATTTGATCTCAGTGGGTGTATCCTCGGTGCTCGGGCCATTAAGGGACAAACGCCTTCGCTTGCAGGCTGCGGAATAAGAATCAGCCTTGTCAAGGGCAAGAGCTGATGCATGTGTTTCTGTCCATGAGGAGATCAGGCCTCCACTGCCATTCAGCTCCTCGTCTATCTGTGGTTTCACTTTGTCCGAGTCCTCTGGGAAACCAGCAGTGGGACTGGGTCTAGGAGACCAAGGCAGACTCGGAGTCATCTTTCTCTGGTATGCTGCTCTGGACCCCCACCCTGCAGCCATGGTGGTGAAAGGAGAGTCTGGGTAGTAGCTGAGAGCATGCGATGTTTGCATGGACAGGGATTTGATACCATAAGGAAGCAATGAGCTTGAGTATTCACCATCATAAGGTGTCAGATCTAGCTTATTGCCAGTGCTACTGTTTCCTCCTTGCTGCATGGAGGTGACAAACCACCTCTGCGAAGCTCCGTCTTCAGTCTGAGGCGAGAGGAGACTGGTAGTCTGTGGTACGGCTCTCTCACTGTTGTAGAAACGATTCTGTGGTGGGTTGTTGACAAATTGGTCCTGGAACAGGGGCTGCATGGTGTAGCGGGCACCGGGGACAATCTGGTGGGCACGTGGAGAGTCGGTTGGAGATGGGGTGAGGCGGTCATTGTCTGGTGCTGTGTACATCCTAAAAGAAACACACATATTTAATTTAGGACATGAAAGGTCGATGTGCAAAAAAAAAAAATCCTGTGAACATTTCTTTCAAAAAGAGTTGGCACACTCGCTGTATTTAAAATAGATTTAAAGTTGTTCCATTTTTAATAGAAATACAATAACACAGATTATTGATAAATGTTCATGTGATATTGATATTAAATTAATAAATCATGAGAAGTGTATGACACTGAAGTAAAATACTCACGAATCATAATTATCTCTGAATCCTTTGGCAAAAGGGTTATGATCAATTTTCAGCTGTGTAATCTGAAAGAAAACAAAATGGAAAAGTAGCCTATAAGTAACATGTTATGTGGAGACAGAAAGAGAGTGCAAGTGAAGAATACCATGCAGTTACAGGAAATAGCAGAGAGCAACAACAACAACAACAACAACAAAATCACAAATAGGTCAAGGCATGTCATTTTATAAGCAATTTTGACTAAAAATAAAATAAAAAATAATATGCATTAGTCTGTTTTCATGCTTACATCGGTGTTCTGGTAGGCAGTGACTGCAATAAACTGGGTTTCTGGAAAAGTGAAGCTCTGTGTCTTAACGTCATTGTTAATGTCCTCCACCCCGTCCTCCGTCGCCTCCACGATGTGCAGCCTGGGCTGGTACTTATGCAGCGACTGCAGGACAATCATCTGCACACACGATAAAAAAATATATATATAGAAATCATCCGGCAGTTGTTAAAATAAGTAATTAAATTAATTTGTAGCTATTGAAGGTGGTGTTTCACCACTCCGCCACTCACAACAAATTATCACTGCATAGCCTACGAATATAATTTCATTTGTGTTTATTTTATTTTATTTTATTTTATTTTATTTCATCAACGTGTTAATGCATTCGATTGCACAACAACTGAGGACAACAAAATGATATCCTCCGCGAGAGCTCATACGGAAGTCCACATATAAAAGCTAAAAACAATGGCCTTCAGCTGCAATAAAAGGTCTGGATGAATGTTAACTGCATATCGTTAATAGGCTACTACTTATAAACGAGCAATTAATCACAGTTTAACGAAAAATATTTTGATATTTTTAATTCATACAATTTAAATGTGTGAGCCTTAGCTATTTATTATGCCTTTACCTGTGAAGTGTTGTGACTGGTTCCTTTGTTGTTGGTGAGTTTCAGTTTGCTGAAGGAGATCTCTTGTCTCATCCAGTGGGCCCCTGTGTTTGGAGACTCTGGATGGATATAGACTTTGTTCCCTGAAATAAAGAAATTCATTTTCAAACAAACTCACAGCAGACAACCTCAAGTAAAGAGCCATTCAAGAATGCACATAGGCTATAACCTATAGGCCTGTCGCCTTGTGTTTTTTCTAACAGGCCTGCTTAATTATTTTTGCAAATAGAAAATGTGCTAATTAGATAATGTTACAATTTCTCCGTTTAAGTTTTTTGTACATAGAGGTAAATAACTCAATTTCTAAAAATCAATACTGGGCTAAAGGAAATGTCATGATGCCAAATATCGATCTGCTTCCGTACCTTGGCTGCTGTTGTCTGCCTTTCCGCAGGTGACCCACTTTCCACCCTGAAACCTCCAGTGGTTCGGATCCGCCAGCACCACCTCCACAAACACGTTGTAGTGCGATGTCAGGCTGAGACCAGCTATGTTAAAACTAAGGAATGGGAACATCCGTCTGCAAACATAAAGCAGAGTAAATTTAACAGGTGGGCAAAATAAGAATCACAACGTTTCACTTGTATTGTTGCAGACTTCTCCTGTCCTCTCACCTGCCCTGCTTGGTGATGATCATCTCGGTCTGGTGCCGGTGGAACTTGAGCCACAGCGGCCGGTTGCAGAGGTAGACCTGGGCCCTCATCCCTGCACCGGTGCCTGGCAGATTCATGTTGCTGAGAGCGGAACCTGAGCCGGTGTAGGGCGGGTAGATGCAGCCGGGGCTCTGTCCGAGCTGGTAAGCCGTGCTGAAGTGACTGCGGCCGGCTGCGGATGGGGAAAACCCTGCGGGAGGCAATACGGAGCCCAGGTGGAGAGATGAGGGGTACCTAGCAGCGCCGGGCGCGGTGTAAACCGCCCCACTGGGGGTGTATGGGATGAAAGAGCAGGGGTTCGCTGCCTCGGGACTTTGTTTGGAGACTGTTGGAGAGATGTAGTAGCGGTCGGCACCCATGCCGTGCTCCGGATACCTGCTGCGTGCAGCCGGGTCATCTCCATCCACAGCTGGAGACTTGCGCCTCTCATCCGCTGCTTCCTTGGTAGAGGAGAAGGGGCTGCTGTCTCCTTCACCTCCGAGCATGGCTGTTTGCCTTCACTCACCCTTCACTCAGACGATTATGGCTTTCGTTGAGCTGACAACAATCTCTTCTTCCCCCCTCAGGAGTCACCGAAACTATTTGTATTTCAGATGTCTGGCGCTTTGTCTTGACGCACCCACTGCAGTCCCTGAGACAGATACGGAGTGAAGTTAAGGACAGCCTATTTAGTGCTGATGGCTGACACATCAGGGCAAGTTGGTTTCCTGAGTAACTCGCATTTCAAAGGCCTGATGCAAAAGTGCCAAGCTGGAAAAGTGCACCTACAAGACACTACCAACGCACTGCTTGAGATGTTTTTGTGGAAAGTGACCGTCATATCTCTGTGGGCGGATCAGACTGTGGTTGTGGGGTCTAGCAAACTTGAAATGTTCAATTCCGGTCACTTAAAAACAAACCATCTTTGGCACAGGGGGTTCTTGGTGTTGTTATATATTGTTAATAATTTTCTACATTATAATTATTAGATTTATTATAGAGATTAAATTCAGTGTAAGGCACTGTAATTATTTTTACAGTTGAAATCGCATGTGAGACTATAGATTCAGGTCAGTATACTGCAAACAAAACCAGGTACCTGATCAACTTTCAAAAATAAAATAAAAGCTTAGTTTTATGTTGATGATATTGGCTATGCCTCTAGGTGAGAGGCAGTTTCTTGTAAATCAGCTGACAATCTTGAAGCACAGATTTTTGGGGCTGTTTTGAAGTGAGAAATGAAAGTTCGCCCCCGGCTCTAGAAATTTGTGGTATATTTTGAGAGTTCATGAAACCTTGAGCAAATGCCTCTGTAAAATCAAATTGCTTAGGCTATTGTATTTTTCCCCCCACTTTTTTATTTTATTTTATTTTACCTTTCATAATGTTATAACAAAAATATCTGCTTGTCATGCATGAGCCATTTTTATGAATATAATACAATTTCTATTTCAATTACAACACCCAAAATGTGAGAATATGTGTTACTTTCTTAAGAAGAGACGTGATGTTGTTTATCCTATATCATTATTCAGAGTTAATGAATCTGCATTCATTCATAGACCTGATGCGATTCTGTGTCCCACCGGGACACCAGACGTGAAAAGGGGAAAACGCCAATTATTTTTCCGTTTGAAGAGACCGGTGATGTTTCTTGGATCAGACAGACCAATGTGACAAATGAAAACAACAACGCAAAAAATCAAACCTATATCTGTGTAAATAAAGCAGTAATTTCGGGTTAATTCATTGTAAATTACTCCAATGTAATTAATTCTACTGTGAGCTGTATTTTGGGGCAAACACTAGTAATAATGTTTAATAAGAGAATGTCACAAAACGGTGTGTATACATATTAATATATCCCATAAAACATACAAAAACGCATAAACTCACCAAGTGATACCTCCTCCTGGTCCCGTTTGCAAAACAAGTTCAAGACACACCAAAAATGATTCTAACTAAATGAAAGATCTCTCAGGCACTGTAACAAGCTGCGAAGCTGAGCCCATACCAACACATGACATCATGTTGAGTTTGGGGTCGAGGAGGGAGCAGAAGATAAAACCTGAGCCATGTAGAGGCGGACTTATCAGAGTGTAGAGGCACAATCCCGTTTTCAGTGCCGCGCTCTCCTTGTGGCCATGACGCACAGATAGCAGCCTATTATCAGATTCTCCTCTCAGCAAGGGAGGGGCAGGGGATCCTCAGCATCACGGCCAGGGGCCGCTGCCGCTGCCGCTGCTGCTGCTTCCCAATCCATTCGTGAATGTTTTCCATCTTATCCTCACAAATACATCACCAGAATAACGCTCTCTCATCAGGGCTCGGAGCTTGTCCGCATGTTTATGGTGGCCTTAACCTGTATAAAGACTTTGTGGAACACTACTCCTTGTTGAAGAAGCCATGAAACCATTTCAACACAAAGAGAAAAAAATACCTAAGGAGGTGCTGATCTGGATTTTTTGGGGAAGGAAAAAAAAAGTTTATAGCCTACTACTCTGATTAAATCAACTCTACACATAAGTATAAATCCAACAATTTGAAAACTGCTGATTTAAAGTTCTAGGAGAGCCCTAATTTCATGCTTCTGCCACTGTGATATTTTACCTATACAATAACATGTTGCATCATGCAAATTGTGATGGTGACTGAGACATACAAGCTTTAAAGCTCACGGTGTCTCACAGACTGAATGAGAAAGACATCAAACATTATAGCCTACATTTTTTAAATTTTGTTTTTAGTGTTACTACAATAGGTGCTTCATGACCGAAACCCGTCACAGTCTGGAGCTGTGAAGAGAAGCACAGATATACAAGCAATATGATTCCACATTTACGTGCTGGGGTTAAAGTGATTATTTATTGTGATGAGAGGGTTAGATGATTAAAAGTGACTTTTATATCAAGAAAAAGATGTTTATCTTCAGAGACACTGAAACAGAGACACAAAGGATGTTTTATTTGAAAGATACATTTAAGAATGTCAACATCCAAACTTTCTCACACATGCACTGCACAATGCTGGTGACAAAAGCTGCCAATTTGTTGCAGGAACATAGGCTTCAGACATGCAAAGAATTCATAGATAAATTTAGCTCTTAAAGGGGCCCATATCAGACTGTTTCCTCCCTGGTACAGTTCAAAGGAAACCCAATTCAGACTTTAAACTACTTCTTCACTGTGTTAATGGCACACCTTTTAACAGCTTACAGACCCGCTCCCCTCTCAAGACCAGACGATGCTCAGCTGCAGCTATACTGCTCACTTAGAGAAAAGTTTACATGATAAAGACAGTAAGAGGATTAGTGAAGCAGGTCGTCACCCCTGAAATAAACACATCAAACAAGACAAATCAACTATTTGACCAGCAAACAGTCTAAAGCTAATACACTTCTGCTGACTGCACTGATGAACTAATTGAGTTGTTTGATTATTGGAGGAAGTCATGAATATAGAGTAAGAATTCGCAGATCACAGCAGTGCATGGTAGTTTAGTTTGTCCTAAATTTACTCTGAACATAATTTTTCTCTGCTTTACTGCTCCCCCTTTGCTGTAAGATATACTACATATACTGTATGTATCTATGTGTATTTAGATGTATTTATTGTTAGATATCACTCTCAATTCAAGGAAATTAAAGTCTCTCTGACCCTCATTCTCTGCAACAAATATGGTCACAGAGGTGTGAATGTTTTGTGTCTTAAGAAGTTTCACTTGCAGTTTCTTTATAAGCATTCATCTGTCCCTGTAGTGCAGGGGCAAGCAGTGCACAGTGATGTGATGTGCATTTTGCATATTGCTATAGTCCTTCATTGTGCAGAATGACGAACGTGCAGCGTTTGAGGCTATTCTCACATTTAGTATCTGCTAAAGATGTGTGGAGTGTGTGGGTGGTGGTTTGGGGGTGGGGGGTTTGTGCCCACCTTAAATCTCAGTTCAGCACGTTTATGTATGTATGAGTATGATTTTGTGACATCATAAGTGTGGAGCCAGTCACAGCCAAAAAGAGAACTAACACAAGTGTAAAATGGAAATTTGTAACCCCCGGTTCACATAGTGATGATCACGATTTAGAAAAAATGTCAGTGATGTAAATTTGAGGGAAATCCACAAAGATTAGTGCCCAAAGCTGCATTTTTGGATTTGATGAAAACATCTTTAAAATGTAACCTACCTGTCAGCATTTAGCTTGTTCAACTTTTCTTTCTGCTCTTACAGACTCAAATTAGCTTTTCTCATTTCTCAAACTATACCTTTAATGTATATAGGCTACATAATGCTGTTTATTTGGCAGCCTCTCTGACTGGCCTCACTCCTCTCCCTGTCACACTCGATGAGCAGCTTCCCCTAGCTGTGCCTCCTTTTTGACACATCTAAAGGGCTGTTTCTGACATCTTGCCATCCTGCCGGTCACCTCTCCTGCAGAGCTCATGCCAGGCAGGAAAAAGCTGGTGACCTGGCCGTCACCGCCTGCCCTAGGCCACTGCCACCCTGCCGGTAGCAGAAGGTCTGTTGGTCTGAAGCCATGCCAGGAACTCTGGCCGCCACAGCTTGTGATGTCACGACAGACACGCTCTCAGGGGATGGTTGTGATTGGCCCGGAAGGTCTGCCTTTCTCACTTCCTGGGAAATACCCCCTTATCAACTTACAGACATACAGTACATACCTAATTAATTATCACTTTAATTGAATGTGATCTCAGCTAGCGATACTGATCGGCTTCTTTCACAGGTCACATACAAATCCAGAAATATGTTATTCCCCTACTTCCTTTTACAAAAAGGAAGTAATGCCACTACTCTGACATTTGTAGTCTAACCCTTACCCAAATGAAATTGTCGAAAATCAATATGCAGTAAAAGGTAAAACAGTAATGGACATATCATTAGACCACCTTCATAAATGACTGACATAACCATTATGTTTGTATGACACCTCTATAATAAATAACAAATACAGGAATACTTATTTCAAGAACTAATATTCACCACTGAGACGTTTTACAGCATGGCTTCAAATCTTAAACAATAAAGGCCTCTAGTGACACTCTTCCATAATCTCCCCCCTACGCTTACATTTATGGTTTGGTCCTACATCCTGTTAAGAGTAGCAGCAGGAGCGGACCATCACATTTGGTGCTCAGCGTGGGGGCGGTTGGTGAGCTGTCATGTTCCAGCTATCCCATGGAGATACACTTCTGCCTCTCTGCGAAGATTTGGTGTTTTCTCATTTGCATTTGCTAATGAGATCCTGTTTGCATGACTTTATACTGGAAGGCTATCTCTCTGAATATCTCTTTACAAATAGAAGAGGCAGATCAAGTCCTATTTATTTAGCCTTTATTAACCAGTTAGTCCAATTAAGATTATGGACGTCCTCTCCTCTGCAGGAACAATCTGGCTGAGAAAGCAGCATGATACTACCATGTTGCAGACATAAAATAACACTTACAAAAAAACACCAACAAAATACATTGTGAGTGACAGCTTCTTCTTTTTTCTTTTTTTTGGGTTGTGGATTCTCAAATTTATGAAAATCAGGAAACACCCTGGCCAGTTTACTCTTTGAGTCACAAGTGGTGTCAAATTAAAAACTATTGTGTTCAATTCAACAAAGGTAAAGCACAGCTGTATGTGCTCAAGTAGAAAAACAGCTCTTATTTCTCATTTCTTACCCCCTGTATTTGCCAGAAGAGAGCATACTATTTCACTGATGATCTAATCAATGTCTGAGCCTACCCCTGTCAGCTCACCTCAATCACAGCTTCACACAAGAGCTGTATGTTCTCAGAGGCTTTCCTCAGCCAAGAGCCATGACTCCCAAAATCACTTATCTGACGAGAAGTTGTAGAAGTTTGAGGCCAAAGCCAATTAAGGCCTGTTTAGAGCACTTCCTCGTTATCACCCAATCTGTACTGTTAAGAATTCCTGCCCACCAATCTGCCAGTGTCAGCAGCCCCCCAAAAAGCAGTCACAATTTGATTTCAGGTCACAGTCAGGAGCTGTAGCCTCCAACGAAGTTGGTAAAAGTCCTCAGATAGAAGAAAGTGATGACGCTGAGGTCAGCGTGCACTCAACAAGTATTGATATGAACTCAAAAAGCTTTCAACATGTGCAGGTGTTAATTCTTAAAAAACTAGTCACAGTAGACACATTTCCCTCGTTTACATCGGTAAGTGGTTAGGATGAGCAACGTTCAACCAGAAATCATATGTTATTCATGACACTACACAGAGTTTTTACTGACCTTTGACCTCCTAGTGAAAGAGGGAAGTCACTTTTTTTATACAGACCCTAACCTGATGTGTAAAGCACTTGTTATTCCTCATATTTGGGCTATTCTTGTTCCTATTTCTAAGAGCGTTCCTAAGAAGCTCTTAGCGCTAAGAGCTTCTTTTAACGAATCTGGGAAACGCGCCATTGAGAGTCTATGGGCAAAGATTGTTGCGCTCCAGGGAGGAAACAGGTGACCAATCATCACCTTCAGACAACATAAACTACATTTTATTTATTATTTTTTTTATTAACTAGGCCTATATGATATTCATCTTGCTCATCAAAAAAATAAAATATATATATATATATATATATATATAGTATTTTTCAAGGTAATGTGGGGAGTGGTAGGGCACCCTAGCACCCTCTATTGGCCAGCCCCCAATGAAAGCCACTATACTAATCACCGAATTCCATGTCCTGATAACTGTTATCTATCACATATAATTTCCATCCGTACTCCTACACCTAAAGCTACTACTGGTGTAAACAGGAAGCAACTGGAGTTGGTTAGTTTCTGAAGATACTGGCGGCTGTGGCTCAGGAGGTAGAGCGGGTTGTCCACTAACCGGAAGGTCGGTGGTTCGATTCCAGGCTCCTCTAGTGTCGACATGTCGAAGTGTCCTTGGGCAAGACACTGAACCCACACTTTCCCCCCGATGTGTATGAATGTGTGTGAATGCTTAGTTCCCTGCACTATGCTCAGTGCTGTATGAATGTGTGTGAAAGGGTGAATGTGACCATTACATTGTAAAGCGCTTTGAGTGGTCCAAGAGACTAGAAAAGCGCTATATAAGTGCAAGTCCATTTACCATTTACTGAAAAGGTAGTAAATTATAAAATGCGAAATGACAACAAGGTCAATATGCTAGTAATTTGTTATCCATGTTACATCCACATGAGGCTGATATGAACTATGGGAGTGACTGTCATAATATATAGTAGCTCATCCATCCTACCTCAATGATGCTATAAGTTTCATTTCAATAATCAAAATCAAAGTATATAAATAACTCTAATGTAGCGATTCTCTCAAAGAACAAATACATTCTTTATGTTGTTTTGAAGAATATCCCTTTGTCCAGTGGGGTGGAAAGAATATTTTCTGCATTATGTCCTCTCTCCAAGCAGATAGGACCCCGAGCATGTTTTTTCTCATACGGCGAATATGCTGACTGTGGTATCACATTATGATTAACAATTTAACTGCGATCCCGTCTTTCCCATTGTTATTCCACAGATGACTATGAATAAGAGTGAAATGCCAGCGACGGCACGCAGGCTTCATTAGATTCATTGATTGATTTATTGTTTTCCATGGTTGTAATCACTTCCCCCAAGGTAATTTGTAAGCTCTTTATGGTTCAGAGGTATAAGCCTGAGAGTTAATTAATCGGCTTTGTTTAGAAGTTTGAAAGTAGAAATGCCCCTCTGAATTGGTAACTGTCTCTGTGACAGAATCTCTTCTTTACCACAACAAAACATCAAAACTAAGCAGGTTAGCAGACTTAATTATATCTGGATGATTTCTAGATGTTTTGCATTTTCCTTGATTCATGTTTACCCTGTTAATTTTTTTTCTTGCCAAATTCAAATATAGGATTTTGTCATGTTTCAGAGGACAAACTCATCAGTGCCTTGTTAAAAACGACAGAACAACCAAGTTAAAAAGTTATCATTCAACCAAAATCCATTCAGTGCTCCCCAAACAACAAACAATCTGATGGCACATAAAAGCTACGTAAACTGTTGATAAAATTCACATGCTAGATTACAGGAGATTTTACAGAAAACTCCTTCAATAACCATAGCCGTTTTACAGTGTACACTCACCCATGTTGTGCTTTTATTCCTGTGCTAGCCCCTTAAATCAGCCCTCTTCATCCAAAAAAAAGCATTAGCACTGCTCCCCTCAACTGAGGTAAAGTATTATCACCCCAGAATTAGATACTTTTATGTTCTGACCCAAATTTTGGCTCTTAAAAGAAGCCGATGTGACACTCTCCCTGCTGCCCCCCTCACCCACAGAACCCCTGCTACAGTCGGGCCTTTGTCAGACTTAATTGAAGTCCTGACTTGCTTTAATTGGCTTTTTGATGGTATGTGAATAGGAACTGCTGTTTATGGGTTAAGTGCATCTTGATCAGAGCTTTAATCCAGTCATTAACAGAGAAACATGAGGTGTTGAGAGCAGTGAGGAGAGGTTGATAATTGAGAGGCTGCTTCCTTGCTCCCTGTGCGTGTGTATGTAGGCTGTGTGTACGCAGTACGTATGTGTATGTGTATGTGTATGTGTAT